>NC_081415.1:625065739-626265739 GCF_030272615.1 Cryptomeria japonica | reverse complement strand
TTTGGTATGCCTAATCTACATATGCATATGTAGGTGCAATTTTTTTAAAAAGCATACCATATTGAAAATATATTTGATATATTATATACTAATAATGGCAACTGAATCTTTGGTATTACTATAATGACAGTGAGAAAAATAATATTAATTGTTAATTGATAGTTTAAAATTTCAATATTATGTCATATCATATATGTCTAGAATTCTAGAATCAGGACTCAAATGAAAATCATTACAATTACAAAATCTGAAAATGATACAATAAAACTTTTGTATCTTGGTCATCAATCTTCATCAAAAGCATCTACATTGAATTCATCATCATTTGCACCACAATCTAATGGAGTGCCTCTCCCATTGGGTATATCATTTGTTAAGAGCCTCATCATCATCATCAACATCAACTCTAGCAAGCTTTGCAATAGATGCATCCAAGTTGGTAACTTGAGAGTTATATCCTCATTCGTCAATTGCCCCTTCCTTGTGGTCACCTCCCTTATGTGATAGGAGGTTCATTGAATCAAGACATGCTGATGTAGGACTTCCTTGATTGGTGGAGCAGTGACTAGGATGCCATCTTAGTTTGCACTTGTACTTGGTAGATGATCATGAAGGAATGTTGAGTGATCTCTCTTGATACTCAACATATGTCACTTGCTCAAAACTTAGTGTGATGATAATCAAGTTTGACCTTCTACCCTTGCTTGTCTATCTTGCCTTGAGGTGATTGTATGACTTCTTTTTATGAAATCTTTTGAATATCTTGAAATGATTCTTCGCCAGTAACCTTCTTAGTATCATTGTGCTTGCTAGTGGAATCTTTTCTCTTGAATGTCATGCTTGCCTTGTATTGTGTTACATCTCGATGTAATCTTGAATGTGCTTCCTCACTCGCTTTGATTCTCCAATCAGACCTGGAAAAGAAAACATTTTAGTCATATTGATGACATAACAAAATTGACTGAATCAATATACCTTCTATCACACTAAACGAAGAATTTTGGACCTTTTGAGTGCCAATGGAGGAGGTTCGCTCCTGCAAGGGAGCAATGGAAGTACTTTTTGCTCCTAGAAGGGAGCAATGGAATAGGAATTCACTCCAAGGTGAGGGCAATAGAAATAGTCTTAATTCTGCCACTTAGCTATGTTCCATTAACTCATGTCTGGGTATTCTTGCCATCCATGCATGTGAATGTGTCAAATTATCCTCAAGGAAGGCTTTAGAATCAAATTTGCTCCCATGAGAGAGCAAAGGAAGGTGTATTCGCTCCTAATGAGGAGCAATGGAAGTATAACTCGCTCCAATCAGGGAGCAATGGAAGTAACCTTCGAATTCACCACTTAGCTAGGTCTCATCAATTCTCCTCTTCTCATCAACTTAAATCTTGTAGTTTTTCTCTCCTAGTGTGTAGATGTGTCAAATTATCATTAAGGAAGGCTTTGGAAGCAAATTCGCGCTCATGAGAGAGCAAAGGAAGATGTATTTGCTCCTAGAAGGGAACAATGGAAGCACATTTCGCTTCTAAGAGGGAGCAAAGGAAGACGTATTCGCTCCTAGAAGGGAGCAATGGAAGTAGTCTCAAATTTGCCATCTTCTTTCCATTCCTTAGTCAAAATTATGATGCATTTGCTTCTTTCCATGATCAAAATGATTTGAAGGTACTTAAACTCGCTCCTTACCCTCAAATATGTTCAAGAAGTTCAAATTGCTCCAAGATGAGGGCAATGGAAGAGGATTTCGCTCCTAAGAGGGAACAAAGGAAGACATATTCGTTCCTAGAAGGGAGCAATGGAAGCACATTTCGCTCCTAAGAGGGAGCAATATTGCTTGGATGACGAAGGAAACTTGCATGTTTGGCTAGACGTGATCTAAGGGGCTCCTCCATTCAATCTATTGTTTATGCCAATGAGTAAGGACGACAATTCAAGAAGTTCACTTCTCAAAGGAGCAATGGAAGTTTGTCAACCTTAATCTCATCCTCCTGATGCTACCTACCTCTTGATAATGTGCAATCACTCCGCTTTGATGGCCAAGGAAGAAATTTGCTCCCATGTCTGGGCAATGGAAGTGAATTTCGCTCCAATTGAGGAGCAAAGGAAATCTTCATGTACTTAGCCAAATTTTGCATCATGCTAGGCTAAAAGATCAAATTCGTTGCTTGATCAAAGTTCCAGATTGCAATTTGCGATGACCAAGGGTATCTTGGACCCCATAGAGGGCTAGAGAAGGAAATTCACTCCTAAACCAAGGCAAAGGAAGTCGGTCAAAACCTAGGCAATGTAAGTCGCTCTTGCCAGAGGGCAATGGATATTTTCCCATACTTAGACAAATTTTGCTCCTGCAATTGACCTTCCTTACTTGCTATGCTCAAATTGACATCACTCGACCTGTATTCAACCTAATGAGGGAGAAATGACTCTACCATTGCCTAGCCACTTGACAAAGTGCACTTCTTCAAATGAAAGGCTAATAGCAAAAGACCCTACTACCACCAACAACTAGCTAAGACAACTAACCTAGAAAGCGAAAAAGTGGGGGTCCTGTTGTGACGTTTTCACACATTGCCCCATTGCAAATGGGGACCCATGTTTTTTTTGCTTTTTAGGGTTTGTTTTCTAGGTCTTTTAGGGTTTTGTCAGTTGGCCTTTGCATTTTTGAGAGCTGTCGGGGAGATCAATAGGATAGCAGGTCCTGCTGGAGTGAAGTCCTGATCCTGAAATTTGGCTAAGTCTGAAAGTCCTAATCCTGAAATTTGGCTAAGTCTGAAAGTCCTGATCCTGAAATTTGGCTAAGTTTGGAATGTCCTGATCCTGAATTTGACTAAGTCTGGAAACTGAAAAACCTCAAAAAACTAGATTTTGCAATATAACTCCTGGAGGTCTGAAACCACTCTCAAACATCCTGAAAGTATATATGGAATATAACTTAAAGTATAAGAAAGAAGATGTTATATTCCATAAAAATTATCCTGATAGAGAGTTCAAAAAGTCAAATTTCGCTCCTGTCCTTCACTGAGGATCCAGAGCGAATTTCGCTCCTGTCCCTCTCCAAGGGACCAGGGCGAAAAACCTAATATCCAGTCCTTCTTGCCAAATTTGGACGAACCTAAGCCAAGGCGCGAATTTGAAATGATGTTTAAAATGCCTTGAGGTTGATATGATCAAGAATTTGCGCAATGGATGCAAAAGGCGCTCTTGTCCCTCACTAAAGGACCAGGGCGATTTTTATAAAATCAACAATTTCCCTCCGAGATTATGCTAAGGCAAAGTTGAGCAAGATTGGAAAGGTCTTCTAAATCATGATGAACAAAGGTTTGACTCCAAAAACTTGATGATCCTAGGCCAAATGCAAAAGGCGCTCCTATCCCTCACTGAAGGACTAGGGCGAAAATCTCTAGAACATCAATTTTACCTTGCAAAAAACGAGTTGAACATGCACTGAAGGGACGAAAGGGATCATTGCTAGCTCCACAACGTGAATTGGCAATTAAAAAATGAAGGATTGAGGACAAAAGTGAAAAGGCGCTCCTGTCCCTCTCCAAGGGACCAGAGCGAAGTTATTGGCATTCACTATTTTTTTACTTGGGCGTTAATATCCTCCAAATCGCATGAAATGCCAAAATCATCAACTTCGAAATATTTGAAAAAATTAATTAAATTGGCATTTAATAAATTAATTTTGGGCCTCAAAAAATCGAATTTCTATTATAAAGGCATTTAAAATTAATTTTTGTGAAATAAAAAATTAAAAGTTGAGCGCACAAGGCATTATTTTGTCTTTATTTATCAAGTCGGCCTTCTTCTTAGTGTTTTTTTATATTTTATTTTTTGGCTTATTTTGTCAAGTCGGCCTTCTTCTTAGTGTTTTTTTATATTTTATTTTTTGGCTTATTTTGTCAAGTCGGCCTATGGGAAATGAAATGGTGAGCGCTCTATATATTTGGGTGTGTTTGTTCATTATTCAAATCGTTCATTCATTATTTCAAGTGCGATTTGGAGGGCAAAGAAGAAGTGCGAAAGCTGGCCTATTTGGAGCAAATTTTCCTCAAGTGTTGAAGACTTAAGATGGTGGAGTTGATGCTTGTGAAGACTAAAGGGGGCGCATTTTGCTAAAGGGAGTCTTGATCTACATTTTGCCTAGCGAATTCTCCTATTTTTGCATCATTTTTTAGAATTAAATTCCCAAGTGGAGGTATGGCGAGATCATCCTAGTCCCAATGTTGAGATTTTGAATTTTGATCCAAGTTTTTGAAAATTACATGGTTAATTAGGAAATGATAACTCAAGATTTATCATGAAGTTTCCTAATTAAAATCTTGAATCTTCCTTTTAAAGTTTAATTTTTAGATTTCAAGACATATTACTAATTTTGAAATGTTGTGTAGGTATCAAGATGGCGACTCCAAAGCCCGGAGGATCTACAAGACGACAGGTTCTCATCAAGGACGATCAAGCAAGGACAAGGGCAACCTCCTCCAGCCTAGCATCGACAAGGATGGCCTTCTTTGGACTAACGTCATCAAGGGCGACTTCTCCAATCCAGTATTCCAAGGCGAGGTACATCAATCATCCTGCACATCAAGGACACAAGAAGTTAGAACAAGGGTTTGTTGAAGAAGCAGATAGTTCCAGATGAATTAATTAAAGCTAGCTTCTCAACAACATCAAGTTGAATATTTACCAAGTTACAAGTGTCAGACGAGGTGGCATCCTAGTCATCACTTCTCCAGTCAGTATGGTCCACCTCAACATTTCCAGATTCAATGTACGTAACTTATGGAAGGTGGCACAAACTCCGATGTACCTACCCTAGCTATCCATTGGTGGAATTTTCTAGAGAGGACATGTGTCCAAGCAATACAATTTTATCATTGGTCAAGCATTAAATGTTATGTAATGGTTGTAACAAACCCTAATTAGGGTTTTCATTGTAAAATCTTGGCCATTGATCTCGAATTGATCTCAGCCATTGAATTGTATTATGGGCACTACATAAACCCCGACTCTTCATTTTGTAAAGAGACAAGCAATAGAATAGCAATTAGAGTAGAGTAGAGAGAGAAGGCAAAGATTGTTGCCAAGATGTTGTTGTAAAAGACTTGTAACTTCATTGGAGAAATGGTGAAATTTATGGGTCGATTCGACAATTTGCATAGTCTTTATACTTCTCATGTTTGATTTCATGTTATTAGATGAGTGGAAGAAATGTGCTTGATTGATGGTGGAATTCGTATATCCATACTACTAGCAGTTTGTTGATTGCAGACTTGCCTTGTGTAGTCAACTGGAATCATTCAGCTTAAGCTTAACTTCAATTATCGCTTCTTCATTGATATGCATCAGCCTGATGGTGTCTATGCCGGCAGTGATGATTTGAACATCATAAAGCTTTCCTTCGAAGATCGCACTAGCCTTGTGGAGATGGTCCTGCGATGTCAAAACAAGACCTAGTTAGAATTTCATCAAAGATCAATCATTGCTCCTACATTCTTAGTGTTAGGATTAGATCCTTTCCTCGCCCTCATCTTTTTTTTCCTTTTTTCAAGTCAAAGCTAGTAAGAGCCTGTGTTCCAGCAATATTCAAAGTAGATCAGACATTCAATCATCAAATGTAAGTCCCCTTGTGATTCCAGCAAATCACATCATACCACAGAGAGCTTATCCACACGTAGAGACCCTACATACAAGAACCTTGAAGTCATCTCGATTGATCCTTTTCGCGACATCTTCAGCATTTGGAGGCTTTACTCAAGAGAGGATAAGGTACCCTTGGGTATTTTATTCTGTGTTTGATTGTGTACAAAATACACGTCAACAGGTCCCCATTTGCAATAGGGCGATGTGTGAATACGTCACAACAGGTTGCTCTTCAATATAGAATATTCTTAATTAAACTGCACTTGTCAGTTAAGGGAGCGCTTGGGAGTGCCTAGGAGTGGCCAAGGAGTATCCTTGCGACCCTAGGTTTGTTGTGGTTATGCTCTTGTTGCTAGATTGGTACTAGGACCGATTGGGTATGGCACTGGGACCCTCGGGTGAAGAACCCAATAACTTAGATATATGTATATGGTGGATCTAGCAACGAAATGCAGAAAATCAACAACTCTCCTTTTTCCTCTTCCATTTTGTAAAATATACCTAAAATGAGGGCATCTTTATAAACATACCCTAAATTGAGGGGAAGCCCCCTATATCTTTTTAAAAAATCTAGGCACTTGGTGGGGATGCTTCATCACTGTCCTTGATTGTCCTAAATTTACTGGTTTGCAGGGATTGTTAGAATCCTGAGGACATGCCTGTAAGGTCAAGTATTGTAAATGGATGTAGGTTCAAAATGGGATTTTCTGGGTTCCTAGATATAATAGATTGGGTTGGTGTAATTTCTACCGGAAAGAAGGCCAAAGATTCTACGTTGTATGGTATGAAAGAAATTAGAAACTAATTGACCTTTTGTTTTTCAAAACTTGTGTGGAGAAGTACAATTAACGTTAGAAGTCCTGCCCATTTTATAGCATTCAAAGTGCAGAATCCTGTAGACTATGAATTTTGTTGCATAAAGTTATTATTACAAGTTGCAAAGGATATATGTCATCTAATGCAGTATTGCAACATTGCTGTGCTAATTTAGTGTTGCAAGACAGTGATAGGCCGTCTGATATATGACATGTTGTAGTCATGATGGAGTTAAGAGTGTTGGAATAACAAAATTCATGTGATAGTCATACATTTTGATCCCCAAAAATGATCCAGTTTTTGTGCTCATTGGCATGTTTTTGAACAATTGGTCATTTCTTTGATGCTGAAGAATGATCAGGGAAGTATGATGTATCCATGTGTAGGTGTTGGTCCACAAGAAGACACAAAGAAATAAAGAGTATTTTGCTTATTTTAGCAAAATTAGCAATTAGTAGAGGGGGTAAAAGTGTGATTGCCATGGTGAATTCACTTTGACTGTGGCAAGTGCATAATTGCTTCTCTGTTGGTTCACAAGAAGACACAATGAAATAAGAGTATTTTGCCCATTTTGGCAAAAGTAGCAATTTGTACAAGGGGTGAAAGTGTAATTGCAATGGCAAATTCACTATGACTGGGGTAAGTGCATAATTGCCTCTGTTCGAACCAGTGAAAGTTTTTTGTGCAGTAATGATGTCTAGTAATGTTTTAGATTCTGAGTTTTTCCTCGAACTCTTCCTATTGAACTGTTGTTCCAGCTTCCCTGTGGCACGAGGGTCTCTTTAACCTCTTGGAGGTCGAATTCTTTATGGTGGAGTCTCAATTCTCTTGTGGAGATTACGTATTGTATGTTTTATATTTATGACTATCATGCGTGTTGTAAGGGCAGAGAGCTTATTTGGGAGTCTTTAGTTTATTCTGGGAGTTGGACAATTTGTTGGAGCTCTGTAGAAGGTTGAAGGGGCTGTGAAAGCAATCTTTGTAGCCATTTCTAAGAACTGATTGTACATTCACATTTAGCTGGAGTTTTTTCCCACGAGGGATTTCTCTGGGAATCTCGGTCTCATTTTTATGGTGTTGAATTCTCTTATTGTCTCTTGTCTTACATTTCATTCACTTGTCTCATAATCTTTTGTTTTTCAAGCAAATAAATTTTATATAAACTAGTTGAGGCTTTCTATGATTGTACATTGCTACATATCTCTGCACAGCACTAACAGTTTCCCTTTTAATCTCTTTACATTTCCCATAAGACTTTACACAAATGAATGCCATGCCCAAGTTTGGTAGCATTTCTGGCTCATTTGATTACTATGCATGTTGCAAAAACAATTCATTTTAAGTTGCATGCATTTGAAATTGTTCACTTTAGTAGTATGATTCCTTGTGTCAGCTATGAGCATGTTTTGGAATTTTAGGGCTTTGGTTGTTGGTTTATGCTTGTCACCACTTCAAATTTTACATTTTTTCTTAGAGTTCTTAATACATTAATTAGTCAAATATATTCATTTAAAAAATTCATTAATCCTCTTTTATCATGCAGGGAATGGGGTCAACGGTTTATGGACCTTTATCCTCAGTACACTACCTGGGACAATTATAAGGATCCTGATCGGCCACTTGTAATTGGTTATGTATCACCAGATTATTTTACACATTCTGTGTCATACTTCATAGAAGCACCTCTTGTATATCATGACTATAGCAAGTACATGGTGGTTGTTTACTCTGCAGTTGTCAAGGTAATATGTTTTGATTTTTGAGAACGAAAATTTATTTTGTAAAGAATAAGATGATTTTAATTGACATAATCAGCAGCAATGTCATAACATGTAGAAAATACTGTTTCAATCGGCTAGTTAACATCATCAAACTTTACTTTTTGATGTTTCCTAAAATTGTGATGACTGGACTTGCATATTTGTTTTCTACTTAAAGCATCATTATCAAGCACTACATAGCTGAGGTGATACAAGTGCTTCAGGATATTTCATTTGCTGTGAAATATGCATACACCTTAACATGAATGTATTAAAGAATGTTATCTCCTTTGATAAAGAGATTTTCATTTCATATAGGTGAATCCACCACATCTATTGGGACAAGACTGTAATGTCCCCTTTTGGGACATACCTGATTTTTGCCCAAAGATAACAAATCTAATAATACAATTTATTTACAAGAGTATTATTTTACTAAATTACACAATAGCAATTGAATTCAGGGAAATAATCAATTAACATGAAAGAAAATGGTAATGAGGATTCCTATTGTAATCGTGCATGCTATAGCTTATTCCTAATAACCAACCATATTAGAAATTTGAGACTGGGAGACTGTCCTCCACAACTGAGTCCAAGAGCGCCAAACAACCAATCAAGTCGATCGGACTCCTTGGTCCACAAGCAATCCAACTCAATGGATGGTCTACTTAATTTAGGGGACTCGTACTCCTGCATCTCCTTATTGTGTTTCCTTGTCAATTCCTAATATGATTGCTTTATGAAAATCAAATGAATAATTACAAATCTTAAGATTCTTGATGGATTGGCAAGTAAATGAATAAATCTGTTCTTACCAATATCACAAATTAATAAATATTGGATTCAACATGTTGCATACCAATTACTTCAACAATATAATGGTCTTCTGCATCCTAATTACAATTTTAATTTCTGCTTATTACTGCTTATTAATTCCAATTTCTTACTGCCTTGTTATCCAGATCGGATCTCTATTTATTATTGTCTGAATTTCTGATTTCAGATCAAAAGCAACTCTCCACCTTTCATTTTAATTAATATGGCTGATTAGCATTTGCTATAAATAAATATTTATTCAGTCTGTTTATTTGTTATTGGCAGTTAATTAATAACTAATCCAGTTGGCCCTAAAAAATGTAAATAAGTATCCATTGATCTCTCCTTAATCAGGTCGGCCCTATGTTAACATGATTGTTACTATTTACTATCTTAATTTCTTTTATTCTAGTCAGCCCTTCATTAACATGATTGTTACTATTTACTATCTTAATCTCTTTTATTCTAGTCGGCCCTTCTTTATTTGGTCATTAAGGAGCTATTATTTATGAGGGCCAATTGAGGTCTGTTATCAGTATTGGTGGGGCATGACAAAGACTCAATAAATTGCTAGAGCACATGCAAAAATGCCATGCCATAAAAGAAACCACCGTGACACATTCAAAACTCTTATGAGTCAATCAAAATCATCCTGTCAGTAATGCAAGTGCCTTTTGCATCTGGTGGTTTTGCCTCAGTGCAAAAGAGTATCTATTCTTTTGATCACTTACACAAGATTTTTTTGGCCTCATTGTGAAACCATTTTCCAAGCTGGTTGTTTTTATTCTCCACATAAAGACCACAATGTACCAAGGGCAGTAGACATTTTTTGGGCATATATTTAGCAATTTTGAGCTATCATGATCAAGTTCTTCGATGGTGATGATTTCTGGTTCACTTTTGGAAATCATTGTGGATGCTTATCAGCTCAATGTCGATTATGCTTTTCCACTTCCTTTCACTTACAAACTGATGTGGCCAAACAAAGGTCATCAATCGAAACTTGTCTGTACTTTTTGCAGTTACCATTAATAGAACAAGCAATGTGGCTATTATCTGCACATTCTACATGAGAAATATAACTGGGCTATCATTCATAGCTACTTGGAACACTAACCTTTTGAAATCTATTAAGTCCACGACTCTTGGAGCCATATAAGGTCCCATTTGCTGTCATTGCCAAACATGCCCTTTGCTCACTCAGGAGCAGGGCAGAGATTCTTCCTTAATAGTTGCTATTGAGGATTTATTTCTTTCCAAGTTTCTGATTGTTTGTGGCTTTGAAAGAAGTAGCATCAGGAACATAAAGCCAGCCTGACATGTGCTTACGACCTTCATCTTTGCAGTTAATCTCAATGCTTTGTGTTTGGAACCTCCAGGTCAACTTGACAGATGTAATGTCGACAATTACGAGACAATCCGATTAGACGAGATTTTATGCTTGTTTGAGTTTCCCATCACTAAACACTTTCCGAATTTTAACCTTCTCTGAAGATCTTACTTGATGTTAGGACACTTACCACTCAGTTGATGCAAACTATAGTGTATATGGATGGATGGAAAGAAATCTTACCAATGCATGCCAAGTGTTTCTCACATTCTACTTTTTATCAATACCCACATTTACAACAGAAATTTGAGAAATTTTCTCTAGCCAGGGAAAACTTGATTAAGCTCCTTGTCGGTTAAAGTCACTGTTAAACATCCTTATTTGTTATACAGTATTTATGACTTGATGTATGCCTTGTTCTCAGGAACTTAGTTGTGGCCATCCATATTCTGGTCCCATGATTTTCATATTATTTATACTCTATTAAAAACCTTATTGAAGGGTATACAGAAGCATAGTTTTTTGTGGAATCACCTGGGATTCTCATGATTCCTCACTTATTTGCATATACTTCTCTTTGAAGTCTTACTCTACTTTCATATCCATGTCCTTGTATTACTGGAAACATTTTCTGGCATTGTGGACCTGATATGAAGATTGTGAGATCATTTGATTTTGTGTATTGAGTACTCAAATTAGGTGTAGGATCATTTACCTCTATAAACAGTTTAGCTTGCTAGATCTGGATATACTTTATGAGAATGATGTCAGTTCTTAATTGGCTCTATGCATGTAATTTTATGTGGTAAACTGTTTTGAAGTATTTTTTAACTATTTCTAATGGTCACGAATAGTCTGGATTAAGAATTTAGAGCAATAGTTTTTGTTTATGCTTACAGTTCCAGGTCAATATTTATTTTGTTTTTTTCCCCCCACAGAAACATGTATTAAACCATGTTCATTTTTATTTTGCTTGTATACTTCTATATCTTGATTGTTTCTTAGTTGCCTGGAAGGGTAAAGTGTTAAACCATCACTATTTATAACTGTTTTTCTGATAATTCTTAATTTTAATCAATTTGACAGGCAGATGCAAAAACTAATAAATTTAAGGATAAAGTATTGAAGAAAGGAGGATTGTGGCGAGACGTATATGGAATTGATGAGAAGAAGCTAGCTACCATTATTAGAGAAGACAAAGTTGATATTTTGGTGGAGCTGACTGGTCATACAGCTAATAATAGGTTAGGGATGATGGCTTGCAGGCCTGCTCCAGTACAGGTACGGGGACGTTTTTTTGACATTTTTAATTTATTGGATCTTAATCAGTGTTGGTGGTGTTTTTTCTGTATATAGATAGATTATCAATAAGAGATTTAGAGTTAGACAAAAATGCATGTAATAAGATTATGTTTTTTTTCTCACAATTTTTTATTTTTTAAATATTGGAAAAACAAAGTTTTTCTTTGCACATAGGTTAAAATTTGTTGCACTAAGTTTGAGTTGGTTTCTGCAATTTTCTAGTGAAATATTTCTGTTTGAGTAAATTTGTAATTCAATGATGTCCATGCAGGCTACATGGATTGGTTATCCAAACACAACTGGTCTGCCTACCATTGATTATCGATTTACAGATTCATTGGCTGACCCCCCAAACTCAAAACAAAAGTCAGTGAAGTTTGTATCTTGTTTATATTCATTTCTCATGTTCGTTCTTCATGCATTTGCATATAGGAATGCATCTTTGTATAGGAGGGTAAATAGTCTTTTCTGAAGTCATGGTTATATTTATACGGATAAGAATTATCTTTGTTTGAACTTGCAGATACATATAAATCATGCTGTATGCATATTTGGGTACAGCTTCTTTATCAAATTTCACGGTTACCTATTCTCAGATATCCCTGTTTGCAGGCATGTTGAAGAGCTTATTAGGTTGCCTGGTTGTTTCCTGTGTTATACACCATCTCCAGAAGCAGGGCCAGTTGTACAAACACCAGCTCTGTCCAATGGATTCATCACTTTTGGAAGCTTTAACAACCTTGCAAAGGCAAGATCATTTTCTTACAGTACTTAACATCTCACATTTCTGACTCGCCTCGAAAATCTGACTAGAGAAGGATTCTGAATATTATGTGTCATTGCTGAAAATTTATAGCTATTGAAGTAGGCTTGTTTATGAATTTAAAACATGGCTAGATGTAGACTATCATTAATTTAGTTGTGAGAGAATTATTTGGGCTATAATAATTTAGTTTAGCTGTAGTTGAATATTAATTGGAAAATGTTGGTCAAATGTACCTGAAAAGACGGTTAAGTGTCTTGACCATTTTTTATCTGGGATTTTGATGTACTATTAACTGCATTCCTATAAGACAGCTAGAGTCCCACTTTATATTCAATTCTGGAATTATTCTCAATTTCTTGAAGAATTAATAGCCTTGGACCCTTTGGATGTACTTTTAACTGTATTCCTTTTAGACAGCTAGAGTTTCACTATATATTCAATTCTGAAATTATTCTCAATTTCTTGAAGAATTAATAGCCTTGGAGATGATTGGTAATAATTATGCTGCAATTCTGGTTGATTCAACTTCTTATCTCTTTGAACAATGATCTACAGAAAAACAATAATTATATATTCATCTTGTTTTTCTCCAGATAACACCGCGGGTTCTATGTGTTTGGGCAAAAATCTTGTGTGCAATACCTACGTCAAGACTGGTTGTTAAGTGCAAGCCTTTTTGCTGTGATAGCGTAAGGGCAAGGTTTCTGTCAACCTTGGAGGAACTTGGATTAGAGTCCTTGCGTGTTGATCTTTTACCTTTGATTTTGCTTAACCATGACCACATGCAAGCATATTCGTTGATGGATATCAGGTTAGAGAGCTCATAATTTGAATTTTGTCAGTGAGATATATTGTTCATAATTTCTTTCATTTTTAACAGACGTATAATCCTGTGACACTTATTTTTATGTGTTTCTTGTTTACAGTGTACAAATGTTACTGCTATGTTTTAAGTGATGTGAAAAGAAAAATTGAAATATTAGAATCTTTTTCAGGCATTCAATTCATAATTACAATATCTGTATTAGTCTTATGTTGGTTAGTCACTTAGTTACTGCATTCCTGGAAACATTTGGCATGAATGTTTCCCAATGACATATATTCTTTATCTTGAAATGTCTTAATGTTTTATTTGTTAATAGTTATCACATTACTTGAAGGAACTGGTAGTTATATCCTAGATAGAATCAAGGAACATGACCAAGATAAAGCATGATAAGGTGGAAAAATCAGCCTTGGTGGAATATTTTTAAATCTTTAATGATTGGACATTTTTGAGTTTTCTCATTTAATGAAATGTTAGTTGACTTTGCTCAGTGTGTGCTTCATTCCAATATTTGCCTTCTTACTGGATAGGCCAGTTATCTGAGAAGGTTGATTCCATTTTGCATGATCTAGATATGAATTTTGCATAAATCTAGAAGCAATGCACACAACATGACCAAACTTCTGACTAGTTGTCTATATAAAGTGGGATTGGTATTTTCCAAAGAAGTTGAGGATTAAGTTCGATGCAAACTTAAATAGTTATAGTAGCATGTTTACAATCTATCATGTTGAGTTTGCGAAGCCAATCATGTGCATATCAAGCTTGAGATAGCACAATAGAGTGACGATTTTTGAAGAATGCGTATGTCAATCATTTCAAATGATTGGTTCAATTTGGTCTTATATTTGTGTATTAAAGAATTAAGAGTACTGGTAATAGTAACTCATCCACATAAACCACGATAATGATGATTTCGCCATCTTCAATTTTCAGGAAGAGATCATTATTAAATTGATAGATAGAGAAACCGAGCGATTGAGAGAAGTTAATTTTTGTATACCAAGCTTTATAACTTGCCTAAGACAATAACTAGATTTTTTAAGTTTATATCAATAGTTTTTTGATAGGTTGTTCAAAATTTTTAGGTGGAGACATGCAAATCTCTTTTTGAGGATCACCATTTTAGAATGCATTTTAACATAATTTGGTGTATTTCCCAACCATTTTGAGATGCAAAAGCAAGAAGAATCCTTATGGTGCTTAGCTTTCCAATTGAGGCAAATTATTAATTTATTAGTCATAATTTATACCATGTCATTGAGTAAAGCCTCTAGTGACTAAGCTTGCCTTGAATTTGTCTACTTCACCATTGGACTTATACTTGAGCTTATAAAAGCTAATGTCAATTGACAATATATCTTTTGGAAGGCAGAGGAAGAAGATCCTGTGTCTTGCTTTTGATTAGAACATTATGCTCTACTATGACAGAATCCCTCCATCTTTCAACTCTATTAGCTTCTTGAAAGAATTGAGGTTTACTTGACTTCTAGTATTCGTTTGGGCTTCGTTGTTGTATCTTTTTCGGTCTTTGTAAAAGGGGTGGACCCCTTTTGTAGCCCAACTTTCACCTCTTCGTACAAAAATGTAGTAATTTTTGATGAAGAAAGATTCTTGAAGTTAACGTCTTGTATTAGGCATTCTCAATTGCTATATTGTGAAAGGTTTTTTTTTGTGACTAGTATTAAATTGCTGTTAACGATTTATTTGTTTGTGGAGGAAAAATCTAAGTTTCCGGTCCTAGTACTGGTTCGAGGGTTTGGTTAGCAGGATTGGTTTTTTTTGGGTTTGGCTTGGTTATAGATTCATCGATACAGATGTAAAGTTATTTCAATTTTAATTAAAGAACAAGTTATGAACTATGAATGCTATATATGGATATGAGGAATTATGTCAATGTCTAATAATTCTGATTTTTATCTGCAGGTCTGAAGGAGAGAGATCATTTAATATTTTCTATGTCTTCTCCAAATGAATTCGATTGGCATATATATCATTTAGGCAACCGGTCAATTGGTGTATTGACCGGTCATGCCTTTTAGGCATGACCGATCAATGCATCCATTAATCGGTGCCTTTACAATTATACCATTAACACGATGCTGATTATCGGTTCAAAAACCCCCGATATGACCGATCAATGCATCCATTAATCGGTGCCTTTACAATTATACCATTAACACGATGCTGATTATCGGTTCAAAAACCCCCGATAGCATATTGTAATATCATAATATAATGACTGATCAATTTAATTAATCGGTTCATATAAACACCGATGATTCAAAGTGCACGATGTATATAATCCAACCGGTGCATTTGTTAACCAATGTTAATGCCAAATGAAGCGGTGTATTCATTAAACCTGATAACAAATATGCCCGATATAATTAAGCCCGATAACAGATGTGAATCGGTGCCAATGTTTATGCACCCGATAGCAAGTATGTATCGGCGAATTTAACCCGATAACTTATAGCATTTAATATGCTATCAGGTTAATACCCCAATAGCATATTAATGCCAATTAACAATAGACATTAATATGCTATCGTGTTGATAGCCCGATAGCATAATGATAAGCAATGTTTGTACAATCCGATAATCATATGCAATATAAATCAGACATGAAGCATGTAGATAAATAACAGAACAAGGAAGGTTAGGAAGATCTTATCTTGCATAAGCTACCATGCATTAACAACAGAAAGATATAAAAATCAGAAATATCTACATATTTGCAGCTGTAATTAAGTTCAAACTACACCACACATAACATCTTTTATATTATATGGTGGTTGGTGACAAACTTTTGGATCTCTTGGGCCTTAGCATACACCTATTTGATCCAATCAATTTTGGTGGCAATTATATCTAGCATAAGGTAGATGGAGTGGACAGCACAAGGTATCAAAAAATGTGTAAATAACACTCGTCCACTAATAACTTAGCCACTCTACAATTTTTAGCATTGTCTATTATAACTTACACAACATTTCGAGGGCCCACTTTCTCAATGTCTTGACAAAGAATGTAAATGCAGCATCCTTAACCTCCCCTTCACAATCCACTACTCTTAAAAGCATTGCCCATTTAGGGACATTGAAATAGCACTTTTTTTGCATCTTTCCAATCTTTCAAGTAACAATCAATGGCCATTTTTTTCATCTTTCCATCTATAAAAAATGGAGAACACCCTTGTTTTGTCTCACAAATCCCTTATGGGCTTCAAGGAGTCCTCTAAATTTTTTTCCTCTTTTCCAATAAGTTGCTACACACCTCAAAACCTTGGCCCTTGTACCCTTTTGGAGTCTCATTAATTGCTCCAACCTTTTGTTGCTAATATTGTGAGTGAACAACATTGAATACCAATATTGAGACTCGTTATGAAATGCCATCTCGAAGAGTCCCTTTGATCTCTTATGTGTAGACACCACATGTTCTCTAGGTGTGGACAAAAATAGATGGCTCTCCGTAGGTTGAAAGTGAGAAGGTGGTGGAGCGGGCTTCATCCCTTGAGATTCTTTATTTAACAAAGGAATGATTTAATTTATGACCTGTTGCTTGATATTCTTTTTTTGCTCTTCAATATATGCCAAGACTCATGCTTCTCAAATGCCATTAACATCTTTGCTTGAACAAAATTTGATGCCTTGTGGAGGGATTTTGCACAAGTGACCTTTTAATTGATTGTATGAACTAGAATATCTAACTTCACATTCACCACAAACCCAAACATAACCCCACCACCTCAACATATTTCCAAAGGGGAGATTTTGGGTCTATTTTGAAGTAGGGTTGACTAACGAAGCTAGAACCATTTGCCATTGTAATACATAACACGACAAATTAAATAGACAACGCATTGGTAGAAATGAAAACAAAAATATATAAATACAACTTATCAGTTGATTCATTTTAAAAAATTAAGCGTCTTATAGATACTTAGAAGAATGAAAGCAAACCAAAAACTTCAAAAACCTACCTCTTTTGAAAAAAATCTTCCTTTACAATCTCCTTGACACCAAATGAACTCTTACAAATGCGTAAGAATAACTCTAAAACTATACTTGTGCAATGGCAAGCAAGAAAATAAGTTCAATAATGGAGGCTAATACGTAATGGTCATTTAGTATTAGTTAGTTTAGTTAGATAGTTTCTATTTGCGTCTTTTGCTTTCGATTGTTTCGTTTAGAAACATCGTAATGTAAATTGCCTATATGTAATTCGTTTCTCTTTATTAATTTAATATGCATTTACCATTTCAGCCCTCATAAATACCACTGTACCATATGACTTTTTGTGAATACAATATATTCAATGTTATCAAACTATTTCACATTATTCAATGTATTCATTTTACCCTACATAGGGAACCCTTAAAATAGGGAACATATGATTTTCAACTGCACATGGGGTAGGTTACCACTTTTCATCAAATAACTATATTTGGTGAATGATAGTTAATGAATAAAATAATATTAATTAAAAAGCATCTCCCTAAGGCATATCTTATGTCTCTCTTAGCTCTTTTCTATCTTTATGATGGATCATGGAGTGTGATCTGAAATTTTGATCCAAAAAAATATTCACATAGCCTAATACAGAAAAAATAGCTGAGTTGCCGAATCAGGTATGGGAATGGGAACGTGAACGGGTACGTGGGTACGAAATGCTGGTACGGCAGAAATTGTTTTGGGGTTGGGCACATTTTCAGTACGTTTATTGTATGTATGTATATATATGTAGGTTAAAAATAGAATTAAGTTTAGAATGTCATATACCAATACATATGCTATACAAAACCATTACAAATTTCAAATTTTGAAACATAATATACTAATTTAAATTCAGTTTTCAATATCAAAAAGATCAAACTAGAATCACTAAACATTTCAGAAACATTTTGGCATCTAAAAATGCAAACTCTGGATGTACCCACAGGAGATTCGTTTCAGAATCTGATTCCGTTACATTTCGTACCCGGAATCACCCAGAAAACCCCACGATTCAGAAACTTAGAAGAATAGCATTAACAAAAAAAGCTAAACCTTATAACATTTAGGGCCTTTATAAATGTCAGTAGGACAATTATACATGAAGTGCAGATTCTTAATAAACATTATGGTCTAACAAAACATAACTCTATTTTCTGCTGACTAGCATGTGTATTCACACTCTTTTGCTCTTTTGAACATCACAATTCTAATTCTACTCTTTCCAGAAAAATCATGCACAAACAACATTTCTTTCTCAGTATTTAGAAATGGTTAACATATCAACATGTATCTGCAATGAGCAATGTAAATGTGTATTATATCTATTGTCTGCTTGAACATAGGTGTATAAACTGCATTTATGTCCTTTACACCTTCCCAGGAGTGCTCCACTAAACATGTTAATATTTTCATATATTTACATGGGTTGTGGCTAGTTATGTATTGCAAAAATGCCCCTTCGAATTTTTAAAATCATCTTTTTTCAGAATTGTCAAATGTATATATAGTTTTTGGATTTTAGGATTCTTCAAAATTTCTTTCCGGTATATACAGATTTTTTTGAGTTTATCAAACAAATTATGGGAGAGTTGCCTTACATCCTTGAAATTTAACACTACTATTTTTCATAACTGATCCTTGATGCATTTGTATTACAATTACAATGTAGTGAAACCAACTGGTTTTGAATATAATTTTTTGTAGTGCAAGGTAATTTGTAAAACTTTGGCTTGCAAATGTTTGGCTTAAATGTTTTATGAACATGTATTTTTCATCGAAATTTCCTAATTTAGATTTGCTCTTTTAATGTGATTGTCAGCTTGGATACATTTCCATATGCTGGAACAACAACTACATGCGAATCACTGTACATGGGTGTTCCATGTGTTACAATGGCAGGATCTGTGCATGCTCATAATGTTGGTGTAAGCCTTCTACATCAAGTTGGTATGTTTTCTATACTCGGTTTTTCCATGCATTTAATACCTATTTGTAAGCTTTCTTGAATGTTATATACACTTCACCAATGATCTACAACACGCCTTAGGTTTTCTTTGAGTTAAGTAGAAAGTTTAGAGAGTTTGGTACCTTCTTCTTGATTGTTGGCTGCTTATTTCACTTAAATTATATCTTGTAAAACGCTTTATTATTTTCTAGTAATGTAGCCCGTTATGCAAATAGTTGATTTATCATTGATTCAAAAGACAGAAGATTTGTTATAATGAGGACACCACAGTTAAAAAGAAGGCAAACGATAAAATTGTAATTAAAATAAATAAATAAATAAAAGGTAAACTGGAGAAAAGAGGATGTTGCATAAATGTAAATAATATTTGCCTACTTTGTGTTGATGAACATTCTTAGCGTTTTGTCCTAGTATCTGTTCATAATTGTATTTGAACATTGAGCAGTGGTACTTAAAGTAGTGTTGATGTGTGTTTTATGCACATAACATTTCAGAATAAAATACCAAAGTAATTTACCCTCTCTTGAACAAACTCACCTCAGATGCTAAGGGTAAGATCAACTAAAACGATTCCAAGGTTTCTACATGTCAGGTCTTGAAGAATGGGTAACTCAATGGTCGATGTGAATTGCTGTGTTCACTTGGGGACTTACCCAAATGTTAGGATTATCTTCTTCGATCATGAAATATGCGGAATAGGTATGCTCACAACTTAGGATTTATCAATGTAGTTCCTGACTTAATTCTTACTAAAAAATGGGCAAAAGGAATAGGGTTCAGGAAATCTATTCTAGGCCTAGGAATGTAGGAAATGATGAACAAGTTTAGTGGAATCGAACTAGGTAGGGTCTCACAAACACGTATTGACACAAGCTTAGTGCAATCGTGTAAGGTATAAGGATTTTCAGACTATCACCATCAAACGTTGACACCACCCAAGTTGATGCTTGTCAAGGGACGCATAATAGTTGAAGTTAAGCTTACTCAAATTTCCAGTCGACCACACAAGGTGCACTTACCATCGGCAAGAGGCTAGTGGTATGGATTAAGGTTTCCGCACAAATATATTTAACAAATCTTTCACTCGATCTAATAAACATGAAAACAAATTCTAATCTAACTTGGAGGAATTGAGAACCATGAATGCAAAGACAACATTTGAAGAGCAAAATCACCAACAATTGAACAATGATTTAGATTCAAATAGCTGCAGCATATACCAACAATTCTACAAAAACTCTCCCTTACAAATGAGAGACAAGGAGGTATATATAGAGTCTCTTACAAAATGGATGGCCAAGATTGATTCAAGATCAACGGCCAAGATCATGCCAACAAAACCCTATAATTGCCCTAATTAGGGTTTACATCGAATATGGTGCCACCAACATATGGCCCAATAAAAAGATACCTAGTCATCAAATAAGGAATCTTCTAGAAGATTCCTCCCTGCATCTCTCTCTCTCCTAGTAAACTTCAAGAATCTAGCCAATACAAAATCTAACTCCATAGAAATGCTAGGTAAGGTATTTTGCTGCAAATCAATCACGTCCAATGAATCCGAGCAAGTGTCCAAAGTGTTCTCCCAATTTGGCATGAGCTTCTGCGAACTATGAACATGAATCAACAAAAAGACCAAATCATCTATCTGACTCTTCTTCAAAGAGTCCAACTGACAAAAATACATAAGTTTCATCTTTCTCTTAATTCGGCTAAGTGTAAACCACTAGCATCACTAACATCAACACCCAATATCTCCTCAATTGAGGCAAGGATCTTCATCTGAATGTCCTGAATCAATCCTTCCATCTCTGTACAACTCAACTGGGCGTTCTCATAAGTTGATTTCTTCACGGCCAATGAACAATACTAGCCATGAAAATCGTTTCCGTCTCCACTGTGCATAATGTTCTCGTTGATCAACGTGGACTTGGGAATCTTCTTCAAAGCTCTGAGGCGTTGAATAGTCTTCTCCTGAATAAGCCGAAATTCTTCCCAAACTCCCTCCAAATACTGGATTCTAAACATGAGCCCTGTTGTCCTATCATATGCCTAGACAAACTGAGTAAGGAAATCATCTACCTATTTTCTTGCACTTTCAATCCACTTCTCCACCTTCGAGAGCGTATCTCTCGTTGCATTATAGTGTGAATGTAGTCCATGATCAACCGCAATAGGGGAAATAAGGGTGGGATTCTCACGCCTTATCCCCACAATATACTCTCTAAGTCTGATATTCTCTTCTCAGTACTTCTCTTCAAGTTCTCTATCTAACCTTGCGTTGATCGCCCTAAGGTTATCACCAACCTCCTGAAACTCTTGCTCTCTTGTAGTACGGCCAAGGGCAACTGAAGTAATCTGGAAATCCATAGGAGTAGCAATGTTTGTTGTCACACCTCCAATAGGAACAACCACTTGCGTAATCTGCATTCATGTGTCATCTCTAGTTATGTGCGACAAAATCTCAACTCTCTTAGGTTCTTTCTCCTTATTGCTCCTAGCTAGGTAGTCATCAATGTTATCAATAGGCTGTACCTCTATCTACTTCTTACTCTTTTCCATACTTTTCATCAGCCAATCAGGAATAGCGGCCATCTCCATACTATCATCGAGACACATATCTCAATCAAGTCCTCTCAATGTCGAGATAACATCATCATCATCATTATCATCAGGATTACTCCTGGTCAAATCATATATATCATTTCCCAAACTAACCTCCAAAAGGACAGTAGGGGATCCCGACTGATCATCATTCTCATTTGGTGGAGTAGATGTCGTTGTAGCATGTAACTCATGAATATTCTCTGGTAGTATCACTGCGTTGGAACATTGCTGGTTTTCCTTATTTTGTTGTGTTATTTTAATTTCCTTATTGATGAGACACTGAGAGGTGGTGAAGGAATGGTAGGTGTGTTGTGACCTTTTTCACACATCGCCCCATTGCAAATGGGGACCCTCTCTTTTCTTGCCTTCTAGGGTTTTTGTTAGTGTCCTATGGCCTTCCGCTTCAGTTTTGCCAAGCCTTGCCCAATTTTGAGCAGTTCAGGTCCTAACGATTGAAAGTTATTTTTTGCAAATCATGTGATTCCAGAATACGAACACCACCAAAGTGCTTAGAAAGGCCAAAGGACGAAGATCACAATTGATTTGGACAAATTTAGACAACTTTCTATTTTTAGAAAGTTTGCTTTTTTGCTTTTTCCTTTTTTTTAGGAAGTTTCGTTTTTGGCATTTTTAGCCCAATCCCCGGTATGGCTACTTTTAGAAAGTTTTCCCTATTTTTTAGGGATGCCTGCTTTTTGCTTATTCGGGATGGGCATCTAGGGTTTGCATTGATCCCACTCACCTACTTCGACTGGGACCTAAAATCTCCAAGTTTTGACCTAAAAAGCCAATTCCCTATATTTTAGGGGTCGTATTGCTTCAGATGGTTTGCCTAAGTATGGACTTCAAATTTCAAGTTAATTTGGTTAATTTTGGTTAAAATGTGAAATTTTGAAATTTTTCTAAATTTTTCTAAGTATGGTTAGTGGATAAGGTTGAGTGTCATGACAGGTGTGCAGAAAGTCCACCCAAGCAAAGGTCCGCCGTGTTGGAGAAATGATCAAGATTCGCTATGTTAGAGGAGCTTCAAAAGTCGCCATGCTTGAGGAGGTAGGCCAAAAGTCCGCCCAAGGTGGAAGGGACACTAAAGTCCGCCCAAGGTGGAAGGGACACCAAAGTCTGCTCAAGGGAGAGTTCCTAAAGTCTGCCATGCCTTGTGGAGGTGGGAAAAGTCCGCCATATGGGAGCCTTATGAAAACTCCGCCCTCAAAGGGGTCACCTTCAAAGTCCACCATGGATGATAGAGGTAGTTGAAAAGTCCGCCATGTAGAGATGTTCCTAAACTCCGCCTTGGGTAGTAAGTCCAAAAGTCGGCCTTGACTAGGATATGCATCAAAGTCCGCCCTAGGCCTTGCTTGAGGTAACATTAAACTCCGCCATGCCTTGAGAAGGTAGCCAAACTCCTCCTTGAAGAGCAAGCTCCAAAGTCCGCCATGCCTTAGTAGCCCTTGATGTTGGAGGTAAGTCCGCCTTAGCAAACAAGAAGATAGAGGAAGCTTGAAAGTCTGCCTTGGTTAGGGTAGGCCCACCAAAAGTCCGCCATGCATGTTGGAGAGGCCATAGAAGTCCGCCCAAATTGGTAAAGAAGATGGTAGAGATACCATCAAACTCTGCCATACCTAGGAGAGACATCCAACTCCGCCTAGCCAAAGTGAGAAGATGGAGGTACCATCAAAGTCCGCCCTATGCTTTGAGGGTGATCTCAAAACTCCGCCATGCTTAAGGAAGCCTCCAAAAATTCGCCATGATGAAGAGGAAGATAAAAGTCCACCCAAGGAGATGCATCAAAACTCCGCCCAAGGTGCTAAGTATGATGTTGAAGACCTGCTTCAAACTCCGCCCTAGGCCTTAAAAAGGTTGTAAGAGATGTTCAAAAAGTCCGCCCTTGGTGTCCTTCAAACTCTGCCATGCCTTGGGAAGTCTCCAAAAGTCTGCCCAAACATGAAGGTCAAACAAAGTCAAAAACGTAAAAATGCAAGTGATGTCACCAAATCCTTGAAAGAGTTCGAATTGCAAACAAAATAGAAAGTTTTTTTTTTTTGAAGGGAATATTGGAAGATTGCCAAAGATTTTGAACTTGTAGCCAAATTAGAAACTTTTGGAAGATATTTTTTTTTCGAACTTAGAAAGGTGACAACACTTTCCTAAAAAGTGGAGTTAAAATTGGAAACATGAGTTGGACGATTTTAAGTATTCCTAATTGAAGATTCAACTTTGTGTACAAATACTTTGTTGTAACTTCATTTCTACACTAAGAAGTTCAAAGTTATTAAGGAGAGCATAGTAAAGTATTTTCAGATTGGAGTTCATCTGAAGAAATTTCGACATTGCTTACTGTTGGGCAAGCTTTTTTGGCAGAAGTTTCACAGATTTTTAAGAAAAGACAACTAGTATAAGGAAAAATTGTTGAATCCTTCCTGAATTTTCTGAGTATTTTTGAGAAATTTCCAGCCTTACTTCCATCCATTTGAAGGTGAAATTGAATTCATGATGCAGATTTATGTATTTTCTGAGTATTTTTCAGAGTTTGAGAAATGATGCTTAATGAATTTATTCGAATTTCTAGGGGAGGAAAATCTTTTTTTGGCTAAGTGTAAGAAAGTTTTCGAAGTTATAACACTTGGTGTTGATTTACGATCACAACCATCCTTGAGATTGAAGGGTTTTCAAATGAAATTTCAGTTTTTATGGCTAAGTATGAGAATAAAATGAAATTTTCAAACAGTTAGCCATTTCGCAGCCCCGTTATTTTCTTCAAATTACGAATTAATTCCTAAACTAAAATTTCATTGTCTGTTTGCAGATCCTAGGCATTATGAAATTTCAAGTGGATAAAGATGCTCCTCCGGAGTCAAGGATGACTTCGAAATGGAAAAATGTTAGCGACACCAACCTCGAACACATCAATCTGAGGGAATTTAAGAAGCGGATGTTTGGTCTGGACAACCTTGTGCCTACCACAACCACACGAAAGATGATGAAGAGTGGCATCGTGCATGCTGCTCGTTTTCTCCCCACCATGCAATTCACTGAATTAGTAGTTGAATGTGCTAAACATTACAACCCCACCAGTAAGGACATTGTTGCACCTGATGGAAGAGTGCTGACAAACATCAGCGATGAGGCCATCAGAGAGGCCTTTAGGATCCCAAAGTACCACAACACGGTGTATGTAACAAAGGACGAAGTTGACAACATGTATCAAGACCATTTGGAGGAATATGATGCCATAGTCAACCATTCTTGGCTGGACAAGCTAAGGAAGGGCGCCTCCAAACTTCAAAGGAAGAGCCTGGTGAGAGCACACTTCAAGGAATACATTGGAGACATGATCGTTCTGCTCAACAGAATAATGGGAAATCCTCAAGGAGCCCCATTCGAGCCCTGGATGTAATGACTGGAGTAAAGATGATAGAATGGGCCCGGATGATTAGCGACAACCTATACAGCGAGTTGAGGAACCTAGAAGCGAATAGGACCTTCTTCATGAGTTCGTACTTGTTTTATTCCTTGGCCAGAACCTACAGATACAGAGACCTCACTTGCAAAGGAGAAGTAGGGAACAAAGAGAACCAGTTTCCAGTCTATGATTGCTATCCCCAGCTCCATATGGAAGAAAAGTTCCATTTTAAAGAGTGAATGATACCTTCCTCATGCACATCACACGGACATTGCAAGGTGGACTGCACCAGAGACTCTCTCAAGAGTCTATGGACTTAATCAGTCGATTCGGGTATTGGTATATCCAATATCCAAAGTTCACTTACCTTCGAATTCAGGGATTCTCTGGGTCTCCCTACAAACTTCCAGCTTACTCTACTAACCGAGTTGTGTTGCTCGAGGTTGTGAGGCAATTGGAAGGGTATATGGCGATTCAAAGGGATAAACAGAAGAAGGCAGGAACTTCCTCTCTTACAATTGGTAATGGGTTGGAAACATGTCCATCGTCACAAGCTGCTGCGATTGCTGAGAAGGAGCTAACTTGGTATCCCTTTTATCAGTACAAGGCAAGAAGGAATTTCGATCCATCCCACAGAATAAAGGTGGTCGAAGGAATGACATTTGAACCCAGGGCCGATCTAGAAGATTATTGGGCTAACGCAGCCGATAGTTTCGAGATCAGGAAGAGGTTTTGGTAGAGAATTCCTTTGAGCATGGTAAGAGCAACAGAGCTATTCAGAGTTGCTGACCAAGTAGAGGATAGCCTTGAGCTTCAGTAGTCGGGCTTTGAAAAGATGAAGAATGAACCACTAGTTTTGATAGATTGGGTAGAAGGAGAGAAATCAGATCTAGCAGACTTCATGAGGATGATGGTTGAGTATTCTAGGTGGTGGACATCTAAAAGGACAAGGCAATTAAAATCCAAAGGTGTGGCCTTGACCTATGAATTGTGGGAGTGGATGACTCTTTGTCCTCCAACCCTTGTACCTCTGTAGGTAATGCTCGAAATCCAGAAAATGTTGGGTCTCGGAAGAGGAAGGAGTTAGTTGGAAGCTCCGTAAAGGTCATAGGAAAGAAGATTGTAGGAGAAAGAAGGGAGTCCAGCGAAGGCCAGTCCATCCTAAGTGCCGCTTCTATCGTACCCGATCAGAACGCAGTTGGGGAACAGGAGATGAACATATGCATGATTAATGATGAAGTGAGAGTGCCTTCTCCTTCGATTGAGGAAGTAATGAAGGAAGTTGTCCAAAGCCCGGACAGAGAGCAAACTGAAGTGCCAATAGTCTTCCTAGATGGCATAGCTTCAAACTCGGGAGGGACAGATGATGGATTTGACTAGAACACCGTAGAGCAATCAACTATCCCGGATTGGTTAAGGGAAAGAAAAAAGGCTAAGGTCCCCAAGGAGGCGTGTTCTGAAGAAATCACAACAACATTTGTAGAGAAGGTTAATGAGCCAGCTATAGCTAAACCACCTAAGTCCGCCAGAAAGTTTTCTTTAATCTAGAGAGACAGTGCGGGATTCAGGACAGTCTAGATAGAAGAGCCTAAAGAAGGAAAAACTAGGGATAACGTCGCCGCAGATGATTACAAGATCACCACCATAGAGCTGGGTAAGCCCACCCAAGACCAAGAGGTCCAGTATTTCAATGACTCTTGTAACGCTCTGAAGGCAAGTTTAGCTCAGGAGAAAGAGAAGAGAAAGAAGGTTGAAGAAGAGAACCAACAATGGAGAAAGTATGTTCTCCATCTTACTAGGCCACTTAACCATGGGATCTCGGCTACCCCTCCACAACCTCTTCAACAGGAATCGATGAAGGATTATGAGGAGATGAAGGGTACGTTCACATAGGCCAAGGAGTGGATTTCAGATGCTTTAGCACGTGCAGATATACTGGTAGAAAATTTAGTGTCAGCACATGAGTCGGCCTCTTCACTGGTCAGCCGTATCCAGGATCTAGCTACCAATTGGGAGGACGTGGAGGAAATTCAAGATGAAATACTTCCTCATCTGAAGGTTATCCGAGGTTTGTCGAAGAGAAGTCTGGTAGATGCAGGTGTCATAGACGTTGGAGATAGGTATGACTTCAACACCTGGTATTATGCCTTGGTTACTCGGATTGAAGTTTTGAAGAAATCTGAGACCAAGTGCTTTGAGACAGAGGAGAGTGTTAGGGAGATTTTGAGCAAGGTGTTTCATGTAGCATCTGAGATCTGGAAGAAAGAGAGTACAAGGGAGAAGCACTTGCAGGCAGAGAACCTCAGAGCCAAGATTCAGTCAAGCTTCTTCAAGGATTCAAGGATGATTGACAAGGGTGATCTTTCAAAGATTGCAAACTTTCTCTTCATCGATGAAAACTTTCTTGCCCAGGCGGTCGAGTGGGAAGGTATCCTCGCCACATGTACCAATGATGCGGACATCATAGACTTCCAAATTAGCAGTTTGCCAAGTGTCACTATGGAGGAGGTCAGGCTTATTGTGTCCAGGTACATCCAATTTGCGAAAGAGGAAAGTAGGCGCTCACCCCAGTGAGATTAGCAGCTGTGCCACATGTCACTTTCTTATTCATTCGAGCTGATAGTGTTTTGGAAACCCTAATTAGGGTTTATGGCTTTCAATCTTGGCCCTTGATCACTGTTTGATCTCGATCATTCATTCATTTTTGAGAAACTATATAAGGCTACCTCCTCTCATTTGGAGTGTGTGAGGTTTTTGATGTATTGTTGCGTAAGGTGATTTCCAGATAATATATTGCATGTGCGCTTGCTTTGTAATCTCTATTGTTTGAATGATTTGCATGGTTTCAATTTCCTCAACACTTAGTTAAAATTAATCTAGATTTTCTTTCATTGTTGTTAATTTGAATGAAGGATTTGATAAGTGTCAATTGATGGTGTATCTCCGCTCATACTCTTGGTAAATGGATGATTTCCATTTTACTGTGCAAAGTTAGTCTGAGCTCATCCTCTGTGCATCCCAACATCTTAATCATAAACACAATCCATTGAAGATTGCACTGGTTTTGTGTAGTTGTCCCTAGTGTGGCGAAGCAAGGTTTGGTTTCTCGAGAGCACCCAATTGATACCGTCTCTGGAGTTCGTAGGATTAGATTAGCCTTCTTGAACCCTATCTCTTTTCTCCTTTCTTTTGAAAGTCTAAATCCCAGAAAATCAAAGAAAAAAAAGAAGAGCCTAAAATTGCTAAATCCATCTAAGTCCAACAGTTCAAGACAGTTGTTAAACGTAAGTCCCCCTTGAGATTTTCAGCATACACTACCCAAGAAGCTATTTCACTAAAGTCGCTTGTTCGCACATATAGATCTTGGAATCAGTAGTGATTTTTCAGGAGAGGATAGAATACCTTTGGGTATCCTATTCTAATGTTTGGTAGATGATAAAACAGACACCAACAAGGTGAAGGAATGATAGTCTTTTGTTTCTTCTTCTTGACCTCCTCAATCTTCTTCCCTTTGGTCTTGACTCCTCCTGGCGTTTTTTTCCTTCTCTTGGGAGCTTGACTCTCTTCATTTGCATGAATCCTGACATCACTGATAGTTCTCTGATCATCTTCGGAAGTAGATTCTTCCGGCTTCATCTTTTCATAAGTGAAGGAAATGCCAGTGTTCCACGAGCGTTGGGAACGAGGGGGGCGGGTTTCTGGGACGGGGGGAGAGCTACTATCAACAGAGCTAGTTACTAAAAGACAAGAGCTAGTATCCGGCCTGCAACTCCTTAACTGCAGGTGGCAGGGGGGGGGGGGAATTATAGTGCCCTGGTATTAATAGTTTGTGCGGAGGGAAAGGTAGTGACAAGAGGAGAGGACCTGTCACTAGATCGAGTTATGATTCTCTCTAGAATGGACCTGCTGCTCTAGGATCCACCCCAACTAACTAAATGCCTTTCTCGATTCAATGAATGGTAAGAAATGACCAAGGTCCTAAGTTTGGGGACGACAAGGGGACGACGGGGTGGTGGTGTTGATATAGTTATACATATACATATAGTACTTGAAAAACTAGTTTTGAAAAGATGTATGATAGTATAACAGTATAAGAATTACATTTCAAATGAAACTATAGGAAAGTTGAAATACTAAATCTAAATACCAAAAATGACATTGAACAATGAAAATCAGAAAAAAAAACAAGAAAAAGTTGAAAAACCTTACCATGTGCTTGAAAAATCTCTCCAAAATGCAATAGAACCATCTTCCTCCTCTTCTTCTTGCTTCTTCTAGCTCCTATCACACTTGCAATCACTTTTCTCACCCCTTCAATCAGTCTTCAAGTTTTTCCTCCTCTTTAGCTTGCTGGAAAAAAAAACTAGTCTTTCAAAATGAGAGTGAAATCAACAAAAAAACATGGTTTTGTGTTGTTTTGGGGGAAAGGGCGGGGCCCACGTCCAATTAGGGTTACCCCTTAACCCCCCAAAAAGTCACATTTAAAAAACAAATTACTTGTATGCATTGCATTTTCGTGGGGGTGACAAGAGACGTCTGGGCGTCTCCCCGTCCCTCGAGAGACGTTTGCACGTCTCTTGAGGGACGGGGAGACGCCCAAATGTCTCCCAAGGAGATGTCTCCATGTCTCCAGCGACGTTTGGGTGGCGGTGGCGGGACGATGGGGGATGTCGCGTCCCCGTCCCCCCGTCCCAGAGACGTCCTTGTCTCCGAGACGGGGCCAAAAAGGGGGGGGACACGTCCCCGTGGAAAATTGGGAAATGCCCATGTCAATTAACTTATTCATCTGAATATCCACCCATGTATGGGAGAAACTCAAGACCTCTCTCATCAATACATTCAGATCAATCTCTTCTGATTCTGACCAATTAGGCAATAAGATTGCCGCCTTCATTTCATTTTCATACTGTGGATGCGTATGATCCCTATCATCTAACACCTGATCAGGAATGAGGAAAAGTCCACACTTCCTCATGAAATCCACTGACATTCTGGACCACTTTCGTCTCTTCATTGCCTGCTCGTCCATCAGGTTGGCCCAATAATCTTCTACGTTTACCTTGTGGATGAACTTCTCTCCCCCGATCCTTCCAACTTTCTTATTTGGATCGAATCTTTCTCTTTTCTTGAAGGTTGCAAATCGATAGAATGCAAACTCCTCACTCGCAGTGCTGGCGTCTAAGGTAGACTGGCAAACCTCCAACGTCTTCCCAACTGAAATAGGGAATGTCATGCCTGTCCTACGCTTCTCTCTCCGAATGGAATCAAACTCTAGAAGTTGTCTCACCACTTCCAACAAGATTATTCTGTCGAACGGATACCTAGGAAGCCTATAGGGTTCGGATTGAAACCCATGAATCCTAAGGTACGTGAAAGTAGGAAACTGAATATACCACGATCCATATTTCACTATTAGCTCTGTTGCCTCCTTGGACGATCTTTTGTGGATTTCGCCTTGCAGCATCCGCGTGATGTACATTGTGAATACACCATTCACTCTCTTATAGTCTTCAATTCTATACATGTTCAGCTGGGGATAGCGCTCATGACTCCTGAATTGTCCTTGCCCATTCCCGACTTCACCTCTACATATCAATCCTTTGTATGAAACAAACCGTGCAAGCAGGTACACCAAGTAGGAAGTTATGGTGAATGACTTGGACCGCTCTACATTCCTCAGTTGAAAGTTCAGATTGTCACTTATTTTTCTAGACCAATTTATCAATGCCCCTCTAAGACAATCCTGGATGAAGTAGAACATCCATCCATCGCATATTGCACCCTGCGGCATCCCCATCACTTTGTTGAGTAGGAATACCAAGTCACTATATTCCTCTTTGAAGTCTGTGCACATGAGTGTCTTGGGAGCCTTGGAATGATGAAGCCTAGGCTCGATCATCCACTCTTTGTTTATTATATTCTTACACGCATCCATCTTCTTCGTGTACTGCTCTTTATATTCATCCTTAGTTGCATTCTTCATGTCTGCTCCACGTGGAATTCCAAGCACCTGAACAATCGTATCCTCAACAAGGTAGGCAATGACAACGCCCTTAGGAGTCTTGATCATTCGCGAGTGAGGATCATAACATCGTGTACACTCCAGGATAAACTCACTGCATTGTATGGACTGGAAATCCAGCGGCTTGAAAAATACCACTCTTCATAATGTTTACATACGTTGGGGAAGGGATATGATTTCCGACTCCTATCCGTTGTCGCATCAGGTTCAGGCTCAGGAAATGCATGTTTGTATCCGTAATCTCCTTCCATTTGGATGACATCTTGTATTCTGGATAGAATTCAGTCTCTAGTATCTTTTGTTGTTCTCTTCTTTCCTTAAATCCGGACTTCGACATCGCACCTGTACGAAGCTTGAAGTTAGAACTTAGGAAAAAATATAATATTCTTAATAGAATTCTTGACTTCTTAATGATTTTAGGCTAATTAGGGTATGAAGTCAAGAAAATAGTCCACACTCTAGGTAGATCTTAACAATTTTAAATACAAAATGTGACAAGATTAGGGTATGAAATCTTCATGAAATCAACACCTCCTTATACTTAGAAATTTCGTGCAAATCATAGTGCAAAGGAGTATACTGGATCAAGAGTGACTAGGGAAAGGTGTGAAAGGTTGTGTTACCACAAAATGTTATGTTTGAAGACACCTTCCGCAGTCAACAATGGAGGTCACAAATCTGAAGACAACCTGCAACTATATGAATAAACCTCTCAAAACATGTTGCAATTATCTAAATGTGCATACATTTGATGGAAAACAACTTATACAATGAAAGCAAGTCAAACCCGGGAATAATGGTATGGCTGGTAAGAGTTAAATTTTCTGAGGACAAGCAGCCATGGCGAAGTTGCAGACCTGTAACAGCCCTCGAATGGTCAAGTGATTGACTGAAAATGACTTTAAAAACTCTCCCAAAGGCAAATCATTGAAGTTGGAGCTGGCTGATAATGAAAGTTTAAGTCTGAAAATAGATGGACAGCCAACAATGGAGGTCACCCCTGCTGCAATAATGGCGTTTAGGCTCAGATCTGAGGCAATGGCAGCAAGTGGGGGGCAATGGCGGTATCAAACATGTATGAAATCCATCAAAATATGCCACAAATACATGCCAAATAGAAATCGTATTTTCCCAGCTATGGTGCCACCTTCAAATCTGAAACATGTCTTCAATCTGCATACAATCTGCCAACAATGGTCTGAGAACAGCAAGTGAGGATGGCAGCATCAAGGAAAATCATCAAAGTTGGAGGAAGAAATCCCAAACATAAAAATCGCCCCTTCACCAAAAATCGTAGATTTCTCCAAAAATGGCGAACTTGACCAAAAATTGTGGCATGAAGGGTCTTCAATGGCAGCAAACCAGTCTGATAACAGCAGCAAAAATGGCAGCCCCAAGGAAAATCGCCAACTTAGAGGTAGGAGCCCTCTAAAATCATCAAAGTTGCCAAACTAGGAAAAAATCACTAACTCCCATAAATAAAAAATCTGAAACAATGGAGTCAAGGAACCTCAATGGCAGCAATGGAGTGAATCACGAAGCTGGAAAAATGGAGGAAGTAAATAGAAGTCTTCAACTACTCCACCAAAACACTTCATCAAAAATCGCCAATAATAGAGAAAATCGCCCTTGCATGGAGACACTTGGCAAATTCAATAATAAAATAATACTGGACTCCTCTCTTCAAACTTGCTTTCATCACCAACTTTCACCACACAAGCAATGCGAGATAAAACACTTGTTCTTATACTTGCTTGAGTGAAACTGATTTGTTTCTAGAAGGTTGAAAACATTAAATGCTTATTGCAAATCATTTAATTGTTTTTGAAATTTATTAAATAATTGTTGCTTTATTGAAAAAACAATTTAAACAAGGTTCTCTTTATTAAAATATTGCAATTTAAATCAAAATTTGAGCCACTTGGGAAAAACGATCCAGTTAGGGATTAAAAAATCCCATCAAAATTATTTAAAACGTCAAAATATTCCCCATAAGGGAAAATTGATCTTAGTATGGACAAAAATTTCCTACAAATCCATCAAAATGTACACAAAAGGGAGCTAGGGGAAAATCGACCTTAGTTTGGATGAAAATACGGACTTAAAAATCACTTTATTTATTCAAACTGCCTCTCTGGTGGAAAAACGACCTCAGTCTGGATGAAAATCCGGACTCAAAAATCATGAAAAACACTCTCAGTGGAAAATCGACTAGTCTGGATGAAAATCGGGACAAAAATCTTCAAAACTTGTCACAAAAGACCTGGTGGAAAATCGACCCAGGTGTGGAATGAATGCAAACGTCATCCGCAACCTTGTCCATACCTCCCTGGTGGAAAAACGTGGGTAGTCACGATAAATCCTGACACTTAGTCAAATTTTATGCTTCTAGGGGAAAAATGACCCTAGTATGGATTCATAGTGGTGGAAAAATGGAGCAAGTATGGATTTCAGGGGAAATCCATGTCCAATCTGGATTCTGAGAGGGGAAAAACGTGGGTAGTCACGATAAATCCTGACACTTAGTCAAATTTTATGCTTCTAGGGGAAAAATGACCCTAGTATGGATTCATAGTGGTGGAAAAATGGAGCAAGTATGGATTTCAGGGGAAATCCATGTCCAGTCTGGATTCTGAGAGGGGAAAACCATGGGTAGTTTGGAATATGAGGGGAAAAGCACCTCTAGTATGAAATTTTGACCTTTAAACCCTTAGAATATGGATTTTCATCCGGAAAATGATGATTTTTCCACTTAGAATGACTTAGAAACTTCAAAACTTAATAAAACTCAATTGGACTTAGGCAATTTCATCAGAAAATTGGAGCGTAACACAAGGAAATCCATCGGAACAAAGTGCGAAATCAACTTAAATAATTCTCTAGGAGCGAGAAAACAACTCCAAAAGGTTTGAAAACACCTTAGCACTTAAAATCACCGACGAGGACATTTTAAAAAACATGTTAACGCTCCAAAAGGGTCAACACACTTAGACAAGACTAGGATCATTAAAATTTCAATTTTATGCGCCCGATCCTATAACCTCAAAAACCCTAAACGGCACTAGGCATGACCAAAACTCCGAGACTCGGTCATGAGAAACACAAAATTGCCCACTAAGCAGCCAAAACCCTAACCTAACAACGGAGAAAGCGGGAAAAGAGGGGGTCCCCGTTAGCAATGGGGCGATGTGTGAAAAGGTCACAAGAAGTAGTAAGTCACTAGTTGTGTGAAACTATAATTTGAAGTTAGCTTTTAACATCATAAACATTCTTCCTCATTCTGTTGTCATCATGTTGTATGGAATTGCAGATCTTGCTCTGTGTTCAGCTTCCACTTCTTATGCTTATATTGATAATTATATCGATTATATGTTTTTTTTACGGTAATTCTATGCTTTTAGAAATGGCCAGCTGTCTCCTGTTTTCTGCTGTTCAGTTATTCTTCTGGTTGTTTCTGAGGTCAATTTCATGCCTACAGTAATTCATTTTTTCAGCTCATGAACAGAGCTTTTTACCTGTAATTATCTAATTATAGACTAATGTTGATGATTTGACCATTGATGTATGATGCATGTGCAGTCATCAATCTTAATGCCTAAAGGGTGAAATTTTGGTATATGGATTTCTGACTAATTTAGTTTTTTATGAATTTAAGTAATTTATCACCTGGTCCTTCTAAACACGTTATATTACTTGTGGTTTAACTCTCTCAGAAACAGTTGTCAGTACCACACAGGCTCCAGTGATCCCCCTAGCGACAGTGAGCTGGCACAAGCCCCAGAGTGCCAGATCTCTACAGCACATGAAGATTCCATACATACTGTAGAGATCTGGAACTAAACAAAGCAGGCACTAATTCTTTTGTGTTTCACAGTTCAGCGTGGTAGTAATTTGTATTGGATCTGTTCCCAACTGTTTTGTTTATGAGGCAGCTCATATTTTAGCTTCCTTTTGTAAACTTTTCTATATTTAATATTATTTTTTTCTAGAAAAGAAGTGATATACCACTCTGCATATGTGTAGGTGCTAAAATACATGATTATTTACTGTCTACTTGACAAATTATGTATTCCTAAAAAAAACGGTACTTAATTTTTCAGAAAACCTCTATTAGTATGAATACTTAAAACATCTACAAGTACCAGTATATTTTTTGGGGGGTTTTGTAATATCGGTTGGTTGTTAGAAATACATTTTTAAGACATGTACATGGATGTTTTATTTTGACGATTCTCAATGTTGCATTACTCACGCAGTTTTTTCATCCACATATTTTTAATTAATTATATACACTTCTGTAGCAAAGGCACAGAACCAGTGTTAAAAATAAAAAATGATCTCTAAACATGAATCATTGTACTTAAACTATACTACCGAGCATGAATTTCTCTCTTTTGATTTAGTGGCTAAATATTTGTCATTGGAACTCCTAGAATTTGATGTTATACTTGATTTTGTAGTCTCTTGTGATTTTATAACAACAGCTGGCAGTCCAATTTTTGTTGAATGTATGTTTGTTTATTGAAGGAACAGCCTTTGCTTGTACTATTTCAATTCTTGTTTCTGTGCTTCTGCAGGTTTGGAAAGATTAATTGCTCAAAATGAAGATGAGTATATCAACAAGGCATTGGAGTTGGCTTCTGACATTTCATCACTTTCATCTCTAAGAATAAGTCTTCGGGATCAAATGTTGAGGTCTCAGCTTTGTGATGGTGCTAACTTTGTTCAAGGTTTGGAGTCGAAATACCGATATTTATGGCAACGGTATTGTGAAGGAGATATCCCTTCGCTAAGGCATCATGATAAGGAAAGCCTACCTGAAAGGCCTACCCCCAACACAGGGGTTTCTATTCAGGATATACATAATGATACAAATGTAAGAGAGATTTTGCCTTGTAACAGTGTTCTAGCAAATGGTGTCAATTCTGTCACATTCCCTGTGTCCATTTTGCCCCCTCCTGAAGGAAATATAAAAGGGGAGTCAAGGCCTGTTTAGCAATGAGGAAACTAGTAAAAACTGATTTTATTAGTCACCGGGGTTCCTTGTGTGCTGCAGAATCGAGCTATACCCAATTGAAGAATATGAGAAAACAGGGTATGGCGTCCAGCAATTGAAGAGGGTTTTAAACCTTGAAGTATTTGGAGCAGTTTTGGTGAATGGTTTTGAAAGTTCCTATGAGGCAGTTAATGGTGTTCTGATTCTTGCTGTTTTTTCTTCTTTTGACCAGTAAGAGGATGGTGGAAATGCATGCTATGAAGGATTACTCTTAAGCCACGGATTGGGTTTTTCCTTACCAGAAATCCAAGATAAATGCATATTTAATTGAAGATGTATACGTGTGTCTCATATTGATTGCTATCAATGATGTAAAATACTTGATTCATGCTATATGGAGGATTACATTTGTTCACATTTCTGTAAATTTCCTCATAGGTTCAAAAATCAAACATTGGAAAATCCCTCAAATAGGCCTTGATTGGAAGCTTATTACGGGGCCCCATTAATGTATATTGTAGCTGCCAGTTATTGGCAACTAATATTGTTACAGGCTACTTTCCACCAAACTGTTCTGGTATAATCTTGGAACTTTTTTTTTTAAGTACAAGCAATAGTCTTTGTATTCTAGCATGGGATGGAAGAGTAGAAATATGGAGTGCACTTTTTATGTGCAAGTCTTCTTTCCAGTTAAAAGATTTTCAGCTTGAAATTTCACGACATTAGGCATGGATGAGTTGGTATTTATTAATTGTCACCTATATTTTTACTTGATTAATCATGTTATAGAGTTGAATACGAACAAATTCTTGTGACCACAAGGTTAACTTTTTTGTTTTCTTGCAGAGGAAGGAAAGGTTACAGTTGTTTTTCTGTGTAGAGAAGCTTATGCTTGTTTAGCTTGGCACATATTTGTATTTAAGGGTTTGTTGACAGCATGGACTGAACATGGTGAAATATGATTGCTTTGGTATATTTGTGATAAAACTTGGACATGAGGAAATATAATGATTGTAGGTTGGGTGTTTTGATAAGAACAATCAGATTTCTTATGTGAAGATGGATTAACGTCTCTATTTAACTTTGACGTCATCTTGGAATAGAATGATTGTTGGGAGGTGTCACAAGAACCATCAGTACTCTTATTGAAAGATGAGTTAACCGTTCAATTTAACCTGTTTTTTATTGTGATAAGGCAGGCAGGGCTCAGGGCCGAATCAGTTATTTGTATACATACAAAGGTGAAGACAAACAGTGTCTTCGTACACAAGTTCAGAAGTTAATGCATAATTTTTTTCACATTTCTGAACTTAAAGCATCCTGGGGGCTGTTTACGGTGCTTGTGTCGTCCATGGTCTAAAGCCAATGAATAAGTAAATTCTAGTGTCTTAATACTAGCTTTACTTAGAGAATTATTGGGCTTCATGCTGAATTGATAGGATTTCCTGTTCTGGAATATTAAAGTTAGATCATTAATACATCTTTTGGCAAATGAAGATTTTGTGTTATTGACAATTTGTGGAGGCCAAAAAATGTGATTATGATAGATAAGTGCAAAAACATTTTAGGATGTGATTAGAGATCTGATTTAAATAAATAAACACTTTTATAGGAGAAAAAAATTAAGACACAATTATGAACCAAACGACATTTTAGGAACTGATTAGAGATCTGATTTGGAGCCACTTGTACCCAATTACGCTGAAGAGCTGAAGGCATATAATGCTCACTTATAGATGTAAAAATGTCCAATAAAAACTTAGAAGCATTAAATAGATGTGTTTGTGACCCTTAAATGTATGAAAAAAATAAAAAAATCAGTTTATTATTATTTTTAATTTTATATTATTTTATCTTCACTTCAACCTTTCAAATCACACACTCAAAGTTTAACTAATCAATCGATTGCGTCTCTCATGCAATCAATTAACTTTTTAATTATCACAATCAATTTATTATTATAATAATAATATAGTTGTAATAGATTTTTTTGTTGTTGTGGTCAACAGTTTAATAAAAATATAATATAATATTTTTAAAGTGTAATAATGAACAAATATTATATCTTTGGTGTACATTACTTGGATTCCTCTAAATATAGGTGTATGTTGTTAGTCCCAACCGGTGCTGAGAGGGGAGGGGTGAATTAACACTATATGGGTATGTTTCAGATATAACCTTAATCAAAACTACTATTCAAACTCAATGCTTATCAGTAAAAGCACCATTGATAACCCGAATGGGAGAAAACCACGGTGTGAGTAGAAACTCAAAAAATCTGCACTCCTGAAGTATGCCCAGTGAAAAGCCATCCCTGTTAAGAGATTACAAAGACATGTTAGGTGCCACTCGGTTAAGGGATTTTCTTTAAGGCCTGTTAGAATCTTTACTTTGTTAGAGGTAGCCTTGTTAAAGGACTTAGGATCATTTTTTAAGATGTCACCCGGTTAAGGGATTTTACAAAGGGACCTATTAAGGTTCACCCAGTTAAGGGATCTTACTGTTGTAGTTATTAGAAAACAACGAAGAGATTGATCTGTTGTAATAGCTACTCTTAGCTTAATCAGATCCAAATGAAGCTCTTCGGTTTGACCACCAGTTACACTTGCTCTGCACTCTATCGGTGCTTTGCATCACACTTGCTCTGCACTTTACTGGTGCTCTGCATTCTTTATCTGCTCTTCACACTATCCGAGCTCTGCACACTCTTCACCACATTGCTATTCACTTAGTAGTTCTGCCCTCTTCTCACCTTGCTGTGCCTCTCCTCAAAATCGGACTTTGCAATTTTTACGATCAATCATTTTGGTTTTCGCCAAAAACTTTTATACCATATTTCCCCAACACATACCCGCTGATTCCTCAATTAGTTTACACCTAACACTCGGTAGATTTGAAATTCAACGCGCTCTCCCTCAATCTCGCCAGCAACTCATCCTTGACTGCCTCTGCAACTCATAATTTCACCAACCTCTAGGTCGTGTTTTGCCTTCTTAATGTGAATTGGAAAATCTGCACAAATCTCACCGTAACTGTTTGTTAACTGTTGTAGACTTCACTATCCGTTTGTTTGATGATATCTTGCCATGACTGACTCACCTTTGGTCATTGCATCCAGCTTACCAGTCACTGCTCCGAGATTCCCAGTGGATATCATCTTTCAACCCACATCATCAGTTCACCGATGGAACTCTTCACCTTTTGCCATCGGTCACTGATCATCAATTAGACTGATCACCTGTCTGTCCAGAGTGTTCTGGTCGTGCATAAGACTACTAGATTGTAATCCGAGTCACCTCTTGTGACCGCATCATCATTTAATTTGCCAGTTTTAAAAAACTGACCTCAACACCTATCGGGTGCTTGACTGACCGATCGACTACTCTGTTTATCATTCAACTGATTAGTCTTCTACCAACACACTGGTTAAGTGTGTCAATGATGCATATTAGGGAAGCATTGAATCCTCCATACTGTTTGCAACCATGAGTAAACCATTGAGGTTTCCAACATCTTCTTGCCTATGAACTTGGCCTTATTCACCGATAAGTGTTGGTCATCAATGAGAATACTAACTGATGAACCGGTTGTGCCAACACCATCATTTATGCCAACAATCTCCCCCTTTGGCATTGATGACAACACTTCAAACTTCTCTTTTAGCAACCAGTCACTTCTACTTGTGCTGTACTGATCTGCTACTCTGTTTGATCTTGAGTAAAGATCTTACTCCCCCTTTCACTGGCTTCCATTCATGTCACATCTGACTTCATTTCCCTTCATGTTCCATCTGACTTCACTCCCCCTTTGACAACAATGCCAAAGTTGTAGTCAAGACATTTTATTTCATATGCTGCAATGACTGCTCCCCCTAACAGGAGTAGTCCATAATCATCAATCCAAATACAAAACATTTTCAGGAAAATCATACCGGATTGATGTTGTTCCAATCTTCACTCACCTTAGAGCATGTAGGGGAATTACCCCTAGCTTACCTCTGAGATACTCAAAAGTATCCTTAGGTAGCGGCTTGGTGAATATGTTTGCAACCTGTTCCTTGGTTGGCACATATTCCCGTCTAACTTCTTTCTCCTGCGCTTGTTCCCTAAGCTAATGGTATTTTATTGCCATATGCTTGGTCTTATAGTGGATTACCGGGTTTTTTGATATGTTGATGACACTTGTATTGTCACAGTGTATCACCACAGGTTCAGTCACCTTTTCTTGGATACCTTCGAAGATCTGCTTAATCCATACTACCTGTGTACAACTTATTGCAACAACCACATACTTTGCCTCAGCTGTGGATTGAGAGATGCAATTCTGTTTCTTGCTTGTCTATGACACAATCCTGTCTCCAATAAAGAATGCACCTCCACTAGTTCTCTTTCTGTCATCAATGTTCCCTGCTCAGTCTGCATCGGTGAAGACACTTAGGTTGAAATCTCCTTATGTGGATACCAGAGACCATACTCATAAGTCCCCTTAAGATATCTAAATATCCTCTTAACCGCCACCATATGAGTCTCTTTTGTATTTGCAACAAATCTAGCAACTAGGCAAACTATTTGTGCTATATCCGGTCTACTGTGCATTGCATACTGCAACTTACCGATCATGGATCAGTATAGTGTCTCATTCACTTCATTACCCTCATCATTTTTGGAGAGCTTGCAACCTGTAACCATCGGGGTTCCAACTGGTTTGGAATCTTCCATTCCAAAGGTCTTAAATATTTCCCTTATATATTTGGTCAGGCTAATGAATATACCATTCTTTAGTTGAGAAACTTGCAGACTGATGAAGAATTTTATTTCACCGATCATGGACATTTCAAATTCTTTCTTCATTTCTTCTGCAAAACCTCTGATCATTTCATCATCTCCTCCAAAGATGATGTCATCTACAAAATTCTCTGCAATTAGATGTTTTCCTTCTTGTCCAGTCTTAAAATACAAGTTACTGTTGTCACTGGTTCTCATGAACCCTATACTTATCAGGTATGAGTGCAGCCTCTCATACCAAGCTCTAGGTGCTTGTTTTAGCTTACACAAAGCCTTTTTTAGCTTACATACCATGTCTCTTTCATCTTCTGAAGCAAACCCTTCCAATTGCTCAATGCACACTTCTTCCTCTAGAACACCATTCAAGAATGCCGATTTGACATCCATTTGGTAGACCTTGAACTTCCTGTAGGCATCATAAGGAAGCAAGATTCTGACTCCTTCTAGTCTGGCCATCGATGCAAAGGTCTCTCCATAGTCCAAACCTTCTTCTTGTGCATACCCTTTGTAGACTAACCTTAATTTGTTTCTTACTACTTGACCAGTTTCATCCATTTTGTTTCTAAACACCCACTTGGTGCCTATTACGTTTTTGTTCTCCAGTTCTTTCTCCATAGCTTTGATCCAGTCTTCATCTTTTAGAGCCTCCTTTGCTGTTTTGGGCTCAATTTTAGGGAGCAGACAAGTACTCCCCCTTGCTTTTCTTCTAGTCAACACTCCTACATTTTTGTCACCAATAATATTGTCAGTAGGATGATTATTTCTGACATATCTTGGTTGTACCGGTTCATTTCTTGGAGCTTCTTCTACCGGTTGTGCAAGTTCTACTTCACATTTTTCCTCATTTGCAGCTACATTAGGATTTTCTGCAGCAGGTTCGACCGATATAGTGTAATCGAATCCTTGATAGTCCTCTTGTTCCCTCTTGCCGTCCTGTTCATTTTTCTCAGAGAACTCATCTACTCTGACATTTGTACTCTCCGCAATCTTACCAGTCCTTTTGTTCAAACACTGGTATGCTTTACTCTTTGTGGAGTAACCTAAGAAGGTTCCTTCATCACTCTTAGGATCAAACTTTCCAGAGTATTCATCCCTCTTGATGTAGCACCTACTTCCAAATACCTTGAAGTAACTCACATTGGGTGAGTATCAACACCATAATTCACACGGAGTCTTATTTGTCCCCTTCTTCACCTGTATCCGGTTCAAGGTATACATAACAATACTCAATGCTTCTCTCCATAAGACATGTGGAATATCCTTTTGTATCATCAGAGTCCTTGTACAATCAATTAGAGTTCTGTTTCTTCTTTCAACAACTCCTTTTTGCAGAGGTGTTCTGGGTGCGAACATCTGCCTCATAATCCCCTGTTCTTCACAGTAATTTATGAACTCTTGAGAGGTGAACTCTCCTCCTCTATCCGATCTCAAACATTTTAGAAGTTCTTACCAGTTCCTCTCTCCACTCGAGCCTTGACGACCTTGAACATGTGAAAGGCTTCAGATTTTTCTTTCAAGAATAGAACCCACATCATTCTTTACGCATAGCATTCTCAGGTTTCATAATGTCAGGGATACCTCTGACTGACTTCATTTTACTAACCTTGTCTATGCAATCAAAATTAACATGACACAATCTTTTGTGCCACAATCAACTATCTTCTATCTTTGCCATTAGGGAACTTCCTACAATGGTGTCTAGGGAGAAAAATTACCTTGAGTTTGTTTACCGGTAGAAATCAGATCTCTTGATTTATCACTTATTTTGCATATTCCTTCATTAAACACCAACTGGTAACCCTTATTATTAAGTTGAGCAACACTTAACAGACTATAGTTTAGCCCTTTTACTTAGTAAACATCTTGACAATTGGTTTTATCATTTATGGCAATAGATCCCTTACCTTTTACTGCACAAGGAGCATCATTGCTGAATCTCACTAGTCCTCAATCACAGTCCTCCATGCTAAGAAGTTTGTTCCTGTCACCAGTCATGTGGTCAGTGCAACTACTGTCAATTAACCAGTCTCCACACCGGTTTGAACTGGAAATCAGTGCCATATCACTTTCCTCTGTGCTATCTTCCTTTACCACTACAAATGCAATCCCTTGTCCATCAAATCCTTCTGATTCTTCATCAGTAACTCCTTCTGCAAGATAGCACTCCTCCTCTTCTGTTTGTATCTTCTAAAGTTATCCTTCCTATCATTGTTAGGACATCTAGATGCAATATGACCTATTTTATTGCATGAGAAACACTTCAGGGGTAGTTTCCCTCTGTACTTCCCTTTTCCTCTTGACATCCTTCTTGCTATTAAAGCTTCAAGCTCATCTTGTTCCTGTTCTTCAGATAACAAGTTGTCATGTTCATTAGAATGACTGGTTCTTGTAGTAGAACTACTTCCGGTTTCTTTTCTTCTCATTGTTGGTGCAAGTGTTATGGAATATTTGAAGGCATCATCAATCCTTGGCATACTATTATCATAGTTGCTCAGTTCAAAGGGAGTCAAGTTACCGATCAGTGAGTCAAGTGTAACATTAATTGTTCCCAAAGATTTGAGTTCCTGAGTTGCAGAAACCCTTATGGCATATTGTGGTAGCAAGGCTCTTAGGATTTTGCTGACCACATCATCTTCCTCAATTTTTCCTCTAGCACTTTTGATGGAATTTACCACATCCTTTATTCTTTTGCTGTACTGTTCTATATTTTCTCCTTCTTGCATCCTCATCTCATCAAATTTGCCTCTTAAAATGTCCACCTTAGCCTTTTGTACATGTGGATCTCCTCCATAAATAGTCTTCAGCTTATTCCACATCTCATAGGTTGTTTTCAGATCTTGAACCTCAACATACTCGTTATCAGATAGAGTACTGACAATCACATCCATAGTTGCAGTGTTATCTTGCCTCTCTTTGATCCGATTTGCAGTGAGAACTCCTGTAGTTTCATTGTACTCTATGCTTACATGATTCTAGTATTGATCTCCTAGGGTTCTTAGGTAGAGCTTCATTCTACCACACCATAATGTGTAATTCTCCTTAGAGAGCTTGGGGCCTTCCTTTTGCATCATCTTGGATCTTTCCTTAAGCTTTTAAGCTCTTCTGAATCTAAGGACCAAGGCTTTGATACCAATTGTTGGTCCCAACTGGTGCTAAGAGGGGAGGGGTGAATCAACACTATACCGGTATGTCTTAGATTTAATCTTAATCAAAACTTCTATTCAAACTCAACACTTTTCAGTAAAAGCACCATTGATAAGAAACATGCACACAAAAATTAAACATAGATGACTACCAAGATTTATCACATGGAAACCCAAATGGGAGAAAACCACGATGTGAGTAGAAACTCACAAAATCTGCACCCTTCTAGAGTATGCCTAGCGAGGAGCCATCCCTGTTACGAGATTACAAAGACATTGTTAGGTGCCACCCGGTTAAGGGATTTTCTTTAAGGCCTGTTAGAACCTTTACCCTGTTAGAGGTAGCCTTGTTAAAGGACTTAGGATCATCATTTAGGATGTCACCCGATAAGGGATTTTACAAAGGGACTTGTTAAAGTCCACCCGGTTAAGGGATCTTACTATTGTACTTATTAAAAAACAATAGAGAATGATCTACTGTAATAGCTACTCTTATCTTAATTAGATCCAAATGAAGCTCTTCGATTTGACCACCGGTTACACTTGCTCTGTACTGTATCGGTGCTCTGCATCACACTTGATTTGCACTCTACTGCTGCTCTGCATTCTTTCTCTTCTCTTCACACTATCCGAACTCTGCACACTCTGTTCACCACTTTACTATTCACTTAGCAGTTCTGCCCTCTTCTCACCTTCCTAGACCGCCTCTCCTCAAAATCACACTTTGCAATTTTATGATCAATCATTTTGGTTTTCGTCAAAAACCTTTATACCATATTTCACCAGCACATACTTGCTGATTCCTCAATTAGTTTACACCTAATACTTAGTAGATTTGAAATTTAAATCTTTTCAAATCTTGCCGCACTCTCTTTGCATGCTCTCCATCTATATTGCCAACAACTCATCCTTAACTGCCTCTGCAACTCATAATTTCACCAACCTTTGGGTCCTGTTCCGCCTTTTTAATGTGAACCGGAAAATCCGCACAAATCTCACCTTAACTGGTTGTTAATTGCTGTAGATTTCATAAATTCTTTTGTTTGATGATATGTCGCCATGACTGACTCACCTTTGGTCATCACATCCATCTTACTGGTCACTGCTCCGAGATTCCTGGTGGATATCATCCTTCAACTTGTATTACCGGTTCACCGGTGTAACTCTTCACCTTTTTCCATTGGTCATTGATCATCAATGACTGATCACCTGTTTGTCCAGAGTGTTCTGATTGTGCATAAGACTACTAGACTGCAATCTGAGTCACCTCTTGTGACCACACCATCATTTCATCTGCCAGTTTTAGGAAACTGATCTCAACACCTATCGGGTGCTTGACTGAGCGGTTGACTACTCTGTTTATCCTTCAACCGATTAGTCTTCTACCAACACACTGCTTAAGTGTGTCAATGATACATATTAAGGAAGCACTGAATCCTCCATACTGTTTGCAACCATGAGTAAACCATTGAGGTTTATCACATCTTCTTGCCTATGAGCTTGGCCTTATTCATCGACAAGTGTTGGTCCTGAATGACAATACTAACTGATGAATCAGTTGTGCCAAAACCATTAGTTATGCCAACACATGCTAGCATTTAGGGTTAATAAATTGAAAGTTGGTAGACAAAAATTTAGTCAAAATTAAAACATAGTTAATATGCAAAGATAATAAAACAAACACTAGTAATATATATTTAAAAAAAAAATTGCACAAAAGTAATATGTAAATATAAATGTTAACTCGTGAAGTAAACATTGTAGATATAAATATTTTAAATACATCTATTTAGAAGATGTTTAGAGATATTGGTTTCAATATAGACAAACATTTTTTAGATACATGTATTTTAAAAATCTATTTTAATTAAATTTCTCTCAAAAATAGAGAAAACAAAATTCAAATATTCAAGTTGAAAACTTAAAGTGATTTAAAAAAAATTCTTACAATGTAGATAGAAAATATTTAAGTTGGAAAATAAAAAGGGAAAAAATAAATAGAAAAAATCGTAAGTTGAAAATATTTTTTTAAAACTTTCTACATTGTTTTTGATATTTAAAGCAACAAAACAAGAGTACTGACCCTGTAGACAACCCTAGACAACAAGGATCGCCAAAGATACAAGGGACTAACAATATTGAGACACAATTTCAGGGCAAGATACAAAGAATTGCATAGGCTACCAAAGGACTCAATCTTCTTACAAGTACAGGAAAATAATGAATTGTAATGAACAAGATCTCCTAATCATGAAGCTGTTATTGAACCACTTTATCAAGAAAACAATATCATGGCAAATATCTTTGACTCCATTCACTGTCTCAACATATTGCCACACTGAAGAGATGATCATTAAAGCTCATAACAAACTAAAATTCACACTTTTGCTGCTTGCATATCATTGACATCCAATTCCCAACAATCCACACACCAATTGACACATCCACACTTTAATTTATACAAGGTCATTGAAACTATTAACTAGGTTGACCATAGAAAAAATACATATGAATTACATAAAGTTGGCCATTCAGACAAAAAATACATAATGCATTCCACTCTAAGAGATAAAGAGGACCCAAATACATCACAACACATCTTCCTAAGCTGATTCAAATGAATCACACACGATAAAACATCCTCCAAAATTGACATCAAACATAATGTGTATAAAAATAATGAAAAACATTAACTAGTCAGCTCAAAAGCATCATCTAATGCAAAATACTCAATGCGGATCTAAACATGGCATGGTGCGATCCATATCAACATTCTAACACAACCTTCAAAGCATATATGAACCAAAAGAGTATGATCCAGATAAGATATGTAATGCCTGCCAAAATAGCCTAGAGAAAATAACTAAACTAACCAACAAGTAGAGATAATTGTTTTTAAAGATCATTTACTATTGCAACATAGTGAACTATCATAACTTCAATTCATAGATAAACTTCACAAGAGTGCATAACATCATGAAGATAACCATAACTAAATAACATCATAACCATAAACATATATCCATTCATTTTTTCCCTAGGTCTTAACGCTACTACTTGCTAACAACATAGCAATAACACATCCATACCATGAAATCATTAAAATTCATTCCATTTAAGATCTTCTCAATACTTTTTCCTATCACAAGATTATGAGCTATCAATGCATATCATCATATCCCCATCAACTATCTAAGTTCATTTTAAAGCACCAAATCAGATGTTCCTATTTCCCATCTTTATCCATTATTCACCTATCACATCATGAATCTATATACATATATCCTTCTCCTACATATGGAACTAGATTATTTCCTTAAGAAAGACCATTACACATCTCCTCAAGAATACTATCCATACACATATGCAAGATTATAACAAGCACTTATCTACTTTCAATTAGAATTCCATGCTACTAAACAAATTCAAGAGTCATATGATACTACAAGAATAAACATAATCTAATCATTCAATCCCCTAATTCAACATAGGATCTCATTCCCAACATAATGAACATTTCTACAACATGAACCATATAATAATACATAATTTTAATCTATTACAAGATCATAGTCTCTACATCATCAAGTCCTATTACATAAGAAAACATGGAATAAGAAGACATAATCTCTCTTACATTTACAATGTCATCATGATACAATATACTATCTCAAATACATAGAAATCAGCTCCACAACTATCCGCATAATGAAGAACCATAGTGTCCATACAGATCTACAACTATCCATTCATTTCCATATTCCAAAAATAAATAAGAATAAGAATTAACATCTTTCAAATCAAGGCATACAAGATCGTTAACATAACCACTACCATCCACAAGATATACACAAGATAATTCTATTTGTATCACTCAATCTTTTAATTTCCTTCTAATCTAGAATTACATACACATTGAATATCCATTTACAAAAATCTCATCCAATACATCTCATTTTGAAATCAACCTACTACAAGTCCTAATACATATGTTCACAAGATACTATTTACATAGTCTTCTTTACTATTACATCTTTCTTGAGTTACAAACCACATGATATCAATCCCAATTATAAAGATTATGCTCCAAGATCCATCCACATGATGAGATAATATAAATCCATGTCCACACATGCAAACATCCAAAGAAGAACGTCCCAATGGAAGAAGGCATCAAGCCACCCGACCATGTGGAACCAAATAGGAACCAAACTCCCCTGTGCTAGGAGATAACATGGGGTTCCAACTCACACTCAAGACCTAGTCTGACACCGAACAACCAAGGGACTCAATATGATATCCACAAGATAACAACCAAAATCAATGATCAAATCACATCACAAGGCTAATCATAAATTAATAAAATCCTGGAGCAATAATCAACATCAAGGCATGAGGATAATGGATACATGTAGGGAAAAATGTCATCACATGCTATCTTCACAAAGAAGGGGCCACACCACACCTTGATAGACATGTGGAACCATCTCCACCTTGGAGCCAATCAAGGGAGATCGGTTTACCGGCCCAATGGTCTTCGTAAGCTCATACTGAGTCATCACTCAAGGGCTATGAGGTAGGGAAACATAAACCAATTTTATTTTCTTGATTAAGTGATTTCCTAATTACCCAAACCCACTAATCAATTATTATTATTACTTGCAATTAAACATAAATTCTTCATGTGGTCCCATGATAGGTCTAGAGCCTAAGCATCCTCTCTAGGAACCTCTTAGAAGCATATTTCTTACGACCCCGGTCCTACACATGCAAGAGACCACTCTCCCAACCATGGACCATAACCTTAGGGTGAAACATAAACCAAAATAACATCACAACAACAACTTGAAGGCTCTCAAGAGTCATAATTATAGTCAGAACATCACTGACACAATTTGAAACATAATATGAATCATATGTCCAAATGCAAGCAAGAGCCTTCACCACATCAACATAAAAATGAACCAAAGGCTAAACATGAGTTCAAAGGCTAATCCATAAAAAATTCCAATCCTCAATAGTGAGGCAATAACATCCCATTGGAGCTCTCATAATCATTCCTCAACAACGAGGCAATCTTCCTCTCGCAGGAGCAACTCAACATATGAACAATATCCTCAATGGTAAGGCACAAATCCTCTTACCGGAGCACAAAAACAACATTTAATGATAAAGATGACATCATAAAAACCTCTAAGGAATTCAATGCAATCACAAAATGCCTTTGGTAAATTCCCAAAATTAGACAAAGTAATCACAGTGACCAAAACTGACAAAACTTGCACCTTGGAGCAGTTCAACACATCAAGAACCCTATTTAGCGTTCCTAGAAGCTATATTAGCATTCCCATGGCATCCTATAGCGTTTTGGGGCCATAATTTAGCGTTTTGGTGCCAAACATTAGTGTTTTGGGTTCAAAATGCTAAAATGAAGAAAAAGGGGCAAGTAAGGTATTGATACTATCCAGAATTGCATAAGGACTGACAAATTGAACAAGAGACACTCCCAGAAAGTGCGGGAGGATGAAATAATAGAAAGGAAACACTTAAATGAAATATTATGATCATACTAAGAGAATTCATCATCAATCTCTAACCACAACTGCACTCAAAAGTGCACAAAACTTCATCAAAATTGCTCAACTTGGGGAGATGAATTAAAGCCAAGAGAGATACAAACCAAAAATCCAAAGGCATTATAATTCCCAAACAACACTCAATCCAACCACAAGACAAGCTAAGACAAGATGGTGACTCACAAAACTCGTGAAAACAACTCCTGACAAAGCCTCAAATACTTGCAATCTTACCAATGTACACAAAATCATGAGGAGATGCAAAAATACATAATGAAATTTAAATATAAATCCAAGAGTTCATTAAACTCAATCAAGATCATAAAGAAGGGAAAGAAAAGATTTATTACGGGAAAATGCATAATATGCATTCCCAACAACTCACTATTCCTAGATTTTAATAATACCTCATATACATATTTTAATCATACATAAATTTTCCCAAAACCAAATTGAAAAGTTTAAACATCAAAATCCATTCACCAAACGATCTTTCAACAATCACAATGCAAACAATCTTTCCATTTAAATTGTAGAGAGAGAAAATGAGTTCCAACTTGGAAATCACAACCAAGGCAAGATTCAAACCGATGAAGAGAAATCCCAAAATCCAACGACTCCAATCCAAAATATTCAATCCCACTTACAACAATCTAATCCAAGGTTCAATCAAAATTCAAAGCTTCAATCCAAAATCTTACAGAAATGCCAACCCCAATAACACATAGAAAAATCCATTAAATAAAAAATTAAACTCAAACTATAGAAATCCATAGGCCAATCAAAAAATTCCATAGAACTATATATTATACCTGATGCTCTGCAAAAAGGATTAGAAAATCTGTTTGATGGCAACACACACAAGAGCACAAGAAACAAACGTTAGTGTTAGCAACAAAAGATTATCCTAAATAAGCATATCTAGAGAGATATTAAGCATGAAATAGAAAGCATACAAACATAGAATAGATAAACTATACTCCTCCAAATGCTAATCAAGATGCTCATAGTTGCTCCTCCCTTGTTCCTCTCCTCTCCAAGTTCCACATGAGTGTAGCTCTAAGATTTTAGCACTAGCCATGGATGCCATATGGAGATTGAAGATGGTTGAATATGATAAGCAAATGCTATGCAAGTGTAGATAGTGATGCTATGAAAAAAACTCTATGCTAATACCAGTATAACAACAATACTCTAATGCTTCCTTCTTTGTTTGAGGAGAAGGGTTCTATTTATAGAAGAAATGGGGAAATGAAGGGTTAAGATTGAGCAATCTTAACAAGGGTTAGGATTGAACGATATTCAATCCATGTGACACTTTCAACCCAATCCCATGTTGACAAGTGTCACCATGAGGAGGCTTGAGAGGAGAGATAAGGAGCATTAAATGCTTGAGGGGACATGATGGTTACCCTAGGGGGTTGGGTTAGGGTTAGGTTAATGGATATTCCTTTTATCCAAGGGATAAATGAATGTGCAAGGGTTAAATGGTTACCTTAGTCAAAGAAATAAATGCTTTGAAGAGACCCATGAGTCAAAAGGATGGTTAAGTTAGAGGAAAGTCTCTAACCAAAGGTAAAAGGTGAGTTAACCATAAATGGTTATGTAAGAGCCTTTAATGGTTTGGAAGACTTTAGAGGTTAACCATTTGAAGACATAAAGCCTTTAATGGTTATTGAAGACTTTGAGGGCTTTGAGAAGTGACTCCAAATTGCTTAGGAATGTGACAATATTTAGGGGATGGATTAGGCTAATTAGGAAGGGGTTAGAAGAATCTAGAAGGGGGTTTAGGCATGCAAGTGGATTTTGTAGGAGAATGCAAGTGGGAAGAATTTTGGGATTTTCAATTAAAATAAAATCATTTATTTCAATTAAATGGTGTAATTTGCATTTGGGTAGATATTCAAATAAACATTAATTTATTTAAATGTGAATGTGAATTTTGGATTTAAATAAATCTTAATTTATTTACATGAGAAAAAGGAAGATAAAACATTTAAATGCTTGAAGATTTTAAGGGAAACCTTTAAAGGCTTAAGAAGACTCTAGAAGGAAGCCATTAAATTTGAAGATTTTAAGGGAAACCATTAAAGGCTTGAGAAGGCTCTAGAAGGAAGCCATTAAGTTTGAAGACTTTAAGGGAAACCATTAAAGGCTTGAGAAGACTCTAGAAGGAAGCCATTAAGTTTGAAGACTTTAAGGGAAACCATTAAAGGTTTCAAGTGGGTGAGGATAAATAGGATTTTAAATAAATAATTTATTTATTTAAAATAGTTGTGCAACTTGCATTTGTAGGAAAATGCAAGTGGGTGGAGGATAAAGGTGATTTAAATAAATGTTAATTTATTTAAATGTGAGAGGTGGGATTTTGGGGGGTTTAAATAAATATTAATTTTTTTAAATGTGAGAGAAGATTTAATTAAACAAATATGATTTATTTATTTAATTAATGGTTTGAATTTGGTTAAGTGAATTAAATCAAATAAATTGAATAATTTATTTAATTAATAGGAGAAGAGGGTTAAGATGAATTAATTAAATATTGATTGATGGTTAAATAATCAAATAAATACTAAATATTCATTTAATTAAGTGGACAGATTTATGTGACTACATTTGCCCCTCTTTGAGACGGTGCAGTTTTATCGTGTCGTTTCAAAGAAAGAAAAATAGGTGTGAAAAAATATGCCCCATAAATGTTAATTTAGTGGGTGGTATGCCCCCTCGAGAGATGGGCCAAATTTTTTTTGAAGAATCGGGCGACCTCTCGAAAAAGAACAAGAAGTGGAGGGGAGGTAGAATAAAATAAATTAACAATAATGGTGAAAGAATGGAAGAAAGCATAGTGAATATGGAGAAATGGCAAGCCAGTGAGTACCCGTAGGTTATGCAGGAGATACAGTGCAAGTGTGGTGTTGTGCTTTTGATTGATACTGTACAATTGATCAAAATGGTTGGACAATTTGGTGCAATCAATTTAATTGCCCCGGTCGAGTCAAAGCATGACAGTTGATGCCAGTTGTTTGCTTGGACAAGATAAAGTCTGAGTAAGTGAATCAAAGTGACCTAATGGTGACTTAGACAATTGATGTAATTGCTTGATGAAATCAAGGTATTTGAAGCAACATACTCGTTGAGACTTAGACAATTGATGTAATTGTCTGTTGTGATTGTGTTTGATTGGTTGATCAATTGATAGTGTGTGCGTGTGATGGATGGTTGTGGTAAATCATAACAACCCTGTTGAGACTAGGTCATTATGATAAATGCCTGTTGTAGTCTAGGTTTGCCATAATCGATTACCTGTTGAGACCCGAAGATACTTGATCAGAGTCTCTGTTGATAGTCTAGGTGTGTGTGAGCCGATGTGCCTGTGTAGATAGAGTAACTGGCTTGATTGAGTGACTTAGGATGGGAAACACAACCCCTCTTGTTTAGAGATGAATGGTGATGAATGTGGCTTGATTGGGTTGATGAGACACGATGAAGGGATTATGGTGATGTTGATGATCAAGATAGGGAGGGTGAAGGGGGTTCAATGTTAGATAGAAGAAATGGAGGACCTATGGCTCATTCCTATGGAAGAAGAGGAAAATAGAGTATCCATTGTCATTACTATGTATGAATGATATGCAACTATTTATGAATACATGGAATGCAATGGAACGTAATATATACAGATGAGATGGAATGACGATCCATAGTGCTTTATTTTTCATCATTGAGCTTCAAAAATGTTGTAAGAAAATACAAGCAACTTGACATAATGATTCAAGATGACTTGAGTATTCCTTTCATGGATTTTGATATAGCAAGTTAATACAAGCAACTTGATATAATGGATCAAGTTGACCTGAGTATTGCTTGCAAAATAGACAAGGATTATCTCCTTTCATGCATGACTTGGATTGTCCTCCTTGATATTTTGTCGATCATATCTTGAGACAAGTTCATACCGTAGTAAGAGATAAATCATTATCGAGCATGGATGAGGTAGTAGGAACCAAAGATGGAGCATTGTACCTGTAAGCAAACAACATATATAAAGAATAAAGAATATGGATCCTCGATAATGGTTCATGCTCATATGGTTGAGGTATACGCTGTAGTTAGCAAGCTGTAGTGATCTATGATTGTATTTTTGCATAAGATCACGTAACTTAGTGAACTTCCCATGTAGACACCATTAGTACATGCCCTAGAACTTCATCGGAATAATTTGCAGAAGACATACAAATAAAGTCGTAGGAACCATCTCGGCTACTCTTAATCACTTGCAGATATCTCGGAGTAGCGTAGGAACCTGATATATATAAATGAATGAATAACCTACAAATCAATCAAGTATTTTGATGGCTTAAACATAATTTTCTTGTCAAAGAAAATGTCATCTTGTCTTTGTTTTGGTAAGGAAGGATGCATCCTTGTTAAGACAGTTTGTGTGTCGATGTTGGTTGTTTGGTCGATTTGATAAGTGATCATCATTTTGAGTATTTCACAATGTTTGTTTGGTATTAGCTCGGATGAGTATGTACAAGGCGTTGTCATGTTTTTGATTTATTTTTGATGTTTTATGATGTTTTTGAATTTTGTGAGATAGTTTTTCAATGTTTTTGGTATTTTGTGAGATAATTTTCCAATGTTTTTGGTATTTGGAGAGACAGTTTTGAATGTTTTTGAATTTTGTGAGATAGTTTTGAATGAAGAATCAATGAATCACAAGTAATGCAGAGTCCACTTCCATCAAATAGGTTAAGGGTATTGCCCCCAGTTTTAGGCATGACTCTGAAAAAGCGGGATGCAAGACGCATGAAGTACTATCCTTAATTGCAGATCAATAACGAGCCATGATTTGGACGAATGGATGAGTGAATGTAGTGGATGTGATCGCAACAAGTCTAAAAGACAATGGAGCCATAGCCTTTACGAGTGGCACCTATTTGCTAGGTTTTCACCATCGCACTTACCCAAGGTGCCACCGGAGTGGTTTGTTCACCGTTTGGATGCATGATTTTTCTCTTTACTATTTTGATTTTTTTTTTTTTTTTGTATTTTCTTCAGGACATTTATCTGAATGTTTTTTGATGTTTTTGTCACTATGTATGGGAACCTGATGCTTTGTGCAGCTTTATGTATAATTTTTTTTAAGGTGCATGCTGTTGATCGGATCTGCTAGTGGTTTGCTTTCAGATGTAGCCAACTGATATGCCCTGGACCCAAATACAACAATGACAACATATGGACCCAACCAATTTGATTCAAACTTTCCCCGATGTTCGTGGTTTGGTTGGTTATGAGGATTCTCTCGAAGAACAAGATCACCTACCTCAAAAGTACGAGGTCTAACCCAATGATTATAGCTTTTGCTCATGCACTGCTGATAGGGTTTGAGGTGATTGTATGTAGCTTGTCGTTTCTCATCAAGCAGCTCTAAGTCTTGGAGATGGGATACTCTGTATGCTTCATCATCAATGAGATTATGTAATGAAACTTGAAGAGATGGTATATCGACCTCAATAGGTAAGATAGCTTCTGCACCATAGACCAGTGAGTAGGGAGTTGCACCTTTAGGGGTTCGAATACTAGTTTGATATGCCCATAGTGCTGGATTCAATTGAATGTGCCAATCACAACCGACATCATTGACTGTCTTCTTGAGGATTCTTAATATGTTCTTGTTTGATATTTCAGCTTGACCATTGCCTTGTGGGTAATAGGGAGTGGAAAGTGGTGTTGGATGTGAAATTTCTCACAGAGTTCACTGACATCCTGATTTTTGAAAGGAAGACCGTTATCTGTGATGATGGACATGGGTACACCATACCGATAGATGATGTAATTAAGGATGAATGAGGCGATCTTCTTGCTGGTGACTTGGGTAAGTGGAACAACTTCGATCCACTTTGTGAAGTATTTGGTGGTGGTAATAATGAATTTGTGATCGTTGGATGAAGATGGATGAATTTTACCCACAAGGTCAAGGCCCCATTGAAAAAAAGGCCATGGTGTTGTGATTGGTTGCAATTCTTGTGCTGGTGCATGTATCAGGTCACCATGAACTTGGCATTTCTTGCACTTTCTGGCAAAGTAGTATGAGTCTTTTTCCATGGATGGCCAATAGTATCCAGCTCGTATGATCTTCTTGGCTAGTGATGGGCCACTTGCATGAGTTCCACAAATTCCTTCATGTACCTCTTCCAAGGCCTTTGTTATCTCATCCTGTTCCAAACATCGAAGGAGAGTACCATCAAGAATGCGTCGGTATAGGGTGTCAACAATAATGGTATATCGAGCAGTTTGGTGAATGAAGGTTTTACGTTGGTTATTCGATTGGTTAGGAGGAAGTGTGTGATCGCGGAGATAGGTGTAGAACTCACCATACCATGGGGATTCAAAACCGATAAGGTGACATATCATCTCAGTTTTGGGGATATCATAAGCGGGGATCCAAAGTTGTTCTACCAAGAACTCGTAGCGTGTTGAATTCTCTGGAAGATCTAGGAGAGATGCAATGGTAGCTATAGCGTTAGCAGCTCGATTCTGATCTCTTGGTATCTGCTCAAAGGTGATAGTAGTGAATGATGCCTTTACTTTGTCCACCATTTGTTTGTACAGCATGAGTTTATCATCTTTAGTCTGATATTCATCAGTTGCTTGTCGAATGACCAGTTGGGAGTCACCATATACTTGTAGTTCTTGTAACTTTCATTGTATGACTAGCCCGAGTCCTGTGATCAAGGCTTCATACTCTGCTATGTTGTTTGTGCATGGAAATGTGAGCCTGTAAGACTTTGGGATGCTATCACCTCGAGGTGTGATTAACAGAATGCTTGTGCCCAAGCCATCCCTAGTGTATGAACCATCAAAATATAGTTTCCATGGTTGTGTTGTTGTGATCATGAATATCTCTTCATCTAGAAAATTGGAAATGAGAGGATGATCACCTATGAGTGGTGCATCGGCCAACTGATATGCAATGACTTGTCCTTTGATAGCTTTACGGTCCACATACTCGATGTCAAATTCACTGAGAATCATCACTCATTTGGCCAAGTGGCCTATCAATGCTGCTTTACTGAGTAAGTATTTGAGTGGATCAATCTTCGCAATGAGTTATACCTTGTGTGTTAATAGATAGTGCCTTAGTTTAGTGGCTGCCAAGATTACTGCTAGGCAAGCTCACTCAATAGGTGTATAATTGAGTTCATAGCCAACTAGTGTGCGAGAGATATAGTAAACAACACACTCTTTCCCTTCTGCATTGTGTTGAGCTAGTAGCACTCCCAATGCTGTATTTGTTGCTGATATATAAAGTAACAGAGGTCTGCTCGGATCTGATGGGATCAGCAATGGTGTATTCATGAGATAGTCTTCAAGCATTTGGAATGCTTTCTGGCATTTGGCATCCCACTGAAAGCGGATATTCTTGTGTAATAGGTGTGTAAATGGGTGACACTTATCTGCCAGTTGTGCAATGAATCTTCAGATAGATTGAAGTTGTCCTTGTAATGTCCTTAGCTGACTGATGTTCTTTGGAGGTGGCATGTCCATGATTGCTTTGACCTTTGCTTGAGACAATGTATCCTAGAAGCTTCCCCGAGGTTACTCCAAAGACACATTTCTTTGGGTTGAGTCGAACATGATATTGTTCCAGTCTATCAAAGATTTTAGCTAATATTTCCAGATGACCTGCTGTTGTGAGTAATTTTGCCAGTAAGTCATCAACATAATCTTCCATTATAGTATGCATCATATCATGGAAGATGATCGTCATTGCTTGTTGATAGGTCACTCCTGCATTCTTGAGACCGAAAGGCATTACATTCCATCAGTATGTGCCCCATGGGCATGTTAAGTCTGTCTTATGTTGATGGCATGTCCTACTGTTAGATCCACTATGATGTCAATGTTAGGTAGGGGGAAGTCATCTTTAGGACATGCTTTGTTCAGATCTTTGAAGTTAGTACAGATACAGATGCCCCCATTTGGTTTGCCGACGGGCACAATGTTGGATATCCAATCTGCATAATCAATTGGTCGAATGAAACCAACATCTAGGAGTTTTTAAAGTTCTGCTTTGACTAGTACTGCGATCTGGGGATGCATCTTGTGAAGTTTCTGTTTAACAGGCTTGGCTCCTTTTGCTACGGTGAGGTGATGCATGACTAAATCCAGATCAAGACCAGGCATGTCTGCATATGACCATGCAAAGTTGATCTAGTGTTTTTGGAAGAATTCAACAAACTTGGGTTGTTCCTCTGAAGTCAAAAGAGATGCCAGATGTATGTGGTGAGGAGTTTCAGGAGTCCCCACGTTGTATTCTTTTGTTTCCTCGATGAGAATCGTTGATTGTTCCTGCTGTGTATTAGAGGGGAGGATGTCAAACTTTTCATCCTCAGACACCTCAGAGAGGTTTTCACCATTGGATACACTCTTTCTTTTTACTTTTATGGGATCAAGCAGTGCTACAGTGTGGTTTTCACTGGAAGATCCATATTTTTGCAGCTGAAAGGTTTTGCATCCGCCTCAAAGTATGCCGCGCTATTAAGTTCTATGGAAATTCCAACTTTGTGATCTCCGCTTGGTATGTTATCCCGTAGTTCCAAAAAGTCAATGATCGCCTCATCATTTTGGAAATGGTCAAGACATGGGGGATTATGTTGGTTCCATTCGATGAGTTCAGGATGAATAATGGGCATTACCTCATCGTTTAGGTTAAGTTCGTTAGATGTGTCAATGAGGGTTAAGACGTTGTGGTGAAGGTCATTGATGGTACTCTCCCTGTCAGAATTAGGCGTAGGATGGGACGTAGGGTATGTGGAAGAAGTTTCCAGCTTAGGAACCCAAGAGGTCTTTATCTGTGCTTCTCCGTAAATAGGGATGTCTTTGCAGGGTGGAGGTAGTGATGTGTTTTCCTCATCTGAAGTATCAAGCTGGATGGAATCAAATTCCCATTCATGTGAGTCGGTCTCTGAGTCACTTTCCAGTATCCGATTACTATACCATACTGGGATGTCCTTTGAGTTAAACACTGTAGGTGTGATTGGTTGATGTACCTGTGTAGATGAAATAATCGGTGCTGTAGGAAGGATTATGGGGATCAATGCATCTGATACGGGGAGTATCAGTAGTGTTGACTTTGTGGCTTCTACCGGAACTGCTGGTGTTGTCAATACTACTGGGAATTCTGATACAGTTGTTGCTGCTAATGGTGCTATTGATGTTATTGCTGCTGCTGGTGGGATCGCTGGTCTGATTGGTGGGAGGATGGGTATTGTAGGTGGTTGTGTTGGGATTTTTAGCCTCACAGGTGGAGTTGCTATGGCCTTTGATGTTGCTTTTATAATCAAAGGTGACCTCTTTGTAATAGGATGATATAGAGGTTTGCTGGGTTTTCCTTTAAATCTTAGCTTAGGAAGGATCTCCTTTTGAAAGCCTAGGCCTGTATTATCCTTAGGCTTTAATTCTGGCTACAGTGGTTCATGTCATCCTTGCTTGCAAGGTCCCAAAGCACTCTGACCATCGTAACCCATTCTTTGCATAATGAGAAGGCCTTTGCCATACTGATATGTGGGAAGCTTAGCTTGCGGAATATTGGTGGTGATGGGATCTTTATAGATCCATTATGTTAAGTCCTCATGTCTGGTCTCTTCTTCTTGACTCTTTCCCAGGATGAAAGGCATCAAAGTACATGCTGGCTTGATCAGTGGTGTTTGAAGTAACCGTTGAGGTTTACCATGTGTTCTAGGAGAAGTGGCCATTTGTCCAACACAAAAGAGTTGGTTCAAATTGTATTCCCCAGGACCTTCCTCTGCTATTTTCATCTTGAGCTTTTGTTGCTTGGGTATAGTGGTGTTTGAACTGGAAAGAGAGGCTGGACTTATGTATGATGTGGAGGAGATGGCTTCTCTATTGTTAGGAATGGTAATCTCTGGTTGATGACTGATATTATGACAATATGCAAAGGGGTTTGCATTGCCCAGCATTGTAATTTCTACACCATTATGTGGGAACTTGATACACTAATGGTAGGTGGATGGAACGGATTGCATGGCATGTATCCAAGGTCTTCCTAACAATAGATTGTATGGCAGAGGAAGGTCCAGAACTTGACAGATAATGTGTTTCACCATAGGGCCCACACGGATTGGTAGTACCATAGCTCCTTTGGATGAACATTCAACATCATCATAGGCTTTGATTGTGATCTTCTTGCGGGGATCCACTGATTCTATTGCATATCCCAAAGCTGTGACTAATTGTAGAGTATAGATATTCAGGTCTGCTCCATTGTCGATCAAGACTTGCTTGATCCTATGCTGGTTGATAAACCCTTCAATATGGAGTGAGGTGTTATGAGGTTGCTGGAAGGAGGAGTTGTCACTTTCCAAGAAAGTGAGACAAGGTGATGATCTTAGATTTCCAACCATGGCTAGGAACTGATCTGTATTTAGGTTTGCAGGTACTGATGCCTCTTGGAGAGCTTGATCCAAGATTGTTTTATGGGATGGAGATAGGCACAATAGCTCTAAGATAGATATCAGTGTAGACATTTTGTCTAACTGTTCCACAAAGTTATACTACTTTAGGATAGGTGGGGTGCCTTGTGGAGATGCCTTTATGGTAATCTTGCTGCGACGTGTAACAAGATTGCAAGTGGAGCTGGGATTTTTAATTTGAGGGTTATAGTTGCAATTTGTTCATTGGCATCATATAGGTGATTCACAGTATAATTATACGCGGCTTGCATATAATTGGTGGTATCTGTGTTTCTCCCTGAAGTAAAAGGACCCCTTTGATCTGGTGATGGAAGTGGATTTTAAACATGAGATGATCATTGTTTGTTGTCTTTGGGTCATGTCCTTTGATTTCGATTTCACCTCGGTCAATAAGATCCTGAATAAGATCTTTCAATTTGTGACAATTGCTTGTCTTATGTCCCTTCCCTTGATAGAAATTGCAATGTTCAGTATCCCTCCACCATGAAGGTTTGACTTGAGGTTCATAATTTGATGTTTTGGATAAGGTTACCAGATTTTGAGAAACCAGTTGACATAATACTGTTTCGATGGGTTCCCCTAAGGGAGTGTATGTTCGCTTTGGTTTTTGTTGACACAGTCTGGGTTCATCTTGAGATGTGATGCGGCCTTGATTTGGAGGAGAAACTGTGTTAGTCTGAGGTGGGGGATTCTATCCTGCAAATCGAACAATAGGTTGTGCACTTTTGATAGTTCTTGCATCCACAACCCTGTCGTTGACAACATTTTTGTTTTTGTTCTAGAAGCTTGGTTTGTCACTATTGAAATGTGGGCGAGGGCCATCCTTTGGTTCATTATATATCTTGATAAGCCCTTTTTTGATGAGAGCCCATTCACATTTTAAGCCTTTGGTGATCATGTCATTGAAAGAGTCTGTGTCTTTAACGTCCAGGTGAAATTCCATTTCTTCGTTTAAGCTGGAAATAAAAATTTCCACTAGTTCTTGTTTAGGTAACTGAAGAGAACATCTGCTAGACATTTGACACCATCATTGTAGAAAGACTGAGAATAGTTCACCTAGTTTTTGTTTAGTGTTACATAGATCAGCCATGGTGATATCACGTTCAATGTTGTGAGAGTAATGTGCCAAGAATTTCTGGATGAGTTCTTCAAATGTCCTAATGCCACCTGGTAATTGGAAAAACCATGATGTGGTTGTTCCTCCCAAGATTTGGGGAAAAAGTCACATTAGGTATGTATCCTCGTATGCCACTTTGAGGCAAGCTGAATGGAATTATCTGATATGATCACAAGGATCACCTTTTCCTCTATATTTTTCAAACTTGGGTGTTTCGAACCCTCGTGGAAAAGGTGGCATATGAAGATTCCTATCAAAGGGATAGGGACAATTGTCATTGAGTGAGAATTGATTTGTTTTTACACCACTATGAAGTTGTTGGGCGATATTTTTGACTTGTTGCCGCAACATGTCTATTTCACTTGGAGGAGGAGGAGGAGGAGGAGGAGGATTACCTTGATGAAAGTTGTATCTAATGTTCTCTCAACCTCTTTCATCCTCATTATGAATTTGACATTCTCATGCTTGTCTTAGTTGTGCAAGGTCAAAGTCAGAGGGGAGTTTGGCTCCTTCTTGAGCAAGTTTTAAAAAGTGAGCATCAACATTACTCTTGAGTATCTCATTAAAAAGTCTATTAAAGAGAGGGTTGTGTTGCACCCTTTCTATTGCCGTGGGAGTAGGAGTGCCTGGATTGTCATCATTTACGTTTCCTCCAAGGGTTTATTGGAATTCATTGATATTTTCCTCCTCTTCCTCTTCAATTTCTTATTGTCTAGACAGTGACCTGGTATGAGCCATTTTGTTTACAAGTTTTTGTTGAAGCTGGGTGAAAATGATGATGAGTTGTTGATGAAATGAGAGATTTATGGTTGGTGAAATGTTTTGCATACAGATCTCGAGCACTTTAGAGGTAGATGTGACCAAACTTTTCTTCTTGATTTGCTTGTTGTGTTTGATTGACAAAGTTTGATGTGATAAGGTTTAGAGAAATCTGAGATGTATTATAGACTCAACTACCTAGTAATGAGAGGATTGCACTCATAGACTAGTTTTAACCTACGTAGAAATGCCTCGTAGGATGAGTTTATCCTAGATGTAGAGACACTCTAAAAAGTGATGTGTTGTATTGGATTCAAGCAATATCGAAAATAGAACTTAGGATAAAAACCTCTTTAATGTTTTGAGAGTTGGAATGGATTTGATGTGATGTGAATGTGATAATGAATGAAATGTTTTAACTTCAATAAAAGCTTTGTGTCACATATGGGAAAAATTCTTCTTCTTCTCTTTCGGGAGTTGGTGGTTCTTCCCGAGCTACGTTATATGTGATGCAAATGTCTGGAAAGAAGTCAGGATTGATCTTGCCTCCTTTGTTTTTGTGATAACTCAAAGCTCTATATTGCATAAAAGATTAGCGATTTAATGACTCTTGATCAAATTCGTTTGATTTTCCTTGAAGATAAAGACGCATGTGACATAGAAAAGCTCTATGAGAGATAAAGATTTGGCTATTTTAGATAGAAGAATTTCCTCCTTTTGATTAAAGCCTTTGAGATTAATGGCCTTATCTTCAAGTTGATGTGTTGATGAAGATTCTTCTTTCTCAAGATGTGAAGAATGGTCATATAATTTGATACTTTTCTTTTGCTCTTTGTTTTTGATCTTTTGGTTTTTGAAAAATATTTGTGTTGGATGAATACTTGTTTTGAATTTTGGATTTTATGATGTTTCTTTGACAAAAAAACAAAGCAAGTACACAAACACAAGAATGTTGCCTCAAAAGGCACAAATAGGTGTGGGTCTAGATCAATCCAATCTTTGGACCTTTTATGACCCTTTCCTTTAAATGTATTTTAGGTGTTTTTCCAAAGCCTGAAGTCGGCTCAATTTGTACTGGTTTGACACAAAACAAAGACACTTCAAACACTCTTTATCCCTAAGGTCAAATGGCCAGTTGCGATAATTTCAGCCCACATCTTGATATTTCTTCAACTTTGGTACTACATACCTTATGAATACTGCCGTGGCAGGTAAGGATGTGATATACTAAGTCTTGCACAAGCATAACATATAGATGATCCCTATGATGGGGGAGTCACCACTTTTATCGGGCTACAAGTAACTTTTCAAAAAGCTATGTTTCTACTCAAGGAAATATGTATGGTGAGTATCTTGGGAGCAAAACCATCTATGCTCTTGCACTGAATTTATCACAAATATCCTCAATCAATAGAATGGGTGGGCTACTACATAAAGGTGTTTAGTAATTTTTGATGTTTTTGGACATAAGTTCATTATGCAGTGACTCACTTAAGAGCCTTGTAACTTGTGGTGGGGCCCATTTGTCCTTTCGACAAGTTACATTGTAGGAACAACTATACCCAAGGTTATAGCTTTCACTCACACCTGATTTCTATAGCGGCTCGAAGGATTTACCGTGCGAGGTCATTCCCAAGAGTGATGTGTCTCTTGGAAGGCCTCTCTTAAAAATATAAAATATGAGTGTTACTAACACTTTTCTCTTGCACCTAGGACCATAAAGCCAAGGGAGAGGATAGTGTGTGTTAGAAGTAGGACCACTCGACAAATTTTGCACAAGTGTGCCAAACAGGAAACACACTTGTTCTTTTTAACTGATTTTCATTGCAATGTGATCTAACTATTTAGAGATTTTGCTCCAACAATCATGATGTTCTTTTTAACTTTCAAAGGCAAAATGTGTTGTAAACTAGGAACTTGAAATCCTGGTCAACTGAATTGAAAAACATGTTTTTGCTTGAAGTAAAATCACTTTTGAACTTTGAAGAAAAAAAATGGCTTGTTCTTTTTAGTTGGCCCCAAAATGAAATGTTGATTGTGAATTTCCTTAAGTTGATACAAGAAATGAAAGTTGTGTTGTTGATTTTAAACACCAAAATAAAGATTGTTCCTAACTTGCAAATAAAATTTGAAGTTTGTCATTCCTTTTTAATTTGCAAGTGGGGTTCTTTTTACAAACCAAAACTAAAAATGTGATTCTTTTTATGATCCAAAATGAAAATGTGAGGTTCAATTTTTAAGCCAAAAGAAACAATGAATTTGTTGTAATCCAACTTTGAAAACAAAGTGAAAGAAAGAATTCAATGCTTTCTAATCTAACTCCTCCAATCCTGCATAAACAAACAAACAATTAGTCCAAAAAATAAAATAAAATGAGGTATTGGTGGGCTTCTACAAGCCTAGGTTTTGATTTTTTGTTACAATAAAAAAATATTACAACTCTCTGTTACAATAACTTCACTCTGTGTAAACAAAGAAGCGCTATTTAACATGAAAGCAGTAAAGCGCAACTGTGTGGCAATTTAAACAAAAAAAGTTAGTAGTTTTGTAGAGAAATCTTGTGTTGGATTCACGTTGGGTTCACCAAATGATGCTCTACAAAAAGGATTAGAAAATCTATTTAATGACAACACACACAAGAGCACAAGAAACAAACGTTAGTGTTAGCAACAAAAGATTATCCTAAACAGGCATATCAAGAGAGATATTAAGTATGAAATAGAAAGCATACAAACATAGAATAGATAAACTATACTCCTCCAAATGCTAATCAAGATGCTCATAGTTGCTCCTCCCTTGTTCCTTTCCTCTCCAAGTTCCACATGAGTGTAGCTCTCAGCTTTTAGCACTAGCCATGGATGCCATATGGAGATTGAAGATGGTTGAATATGATAAGAAAATCCTATGCAAGTGTAGATAGTGATGCTATGAAAAAAACTCTATGCTAATACCAGTATAACAACAATAATCTAATGCTTCCTTCTTTGTTTGAGGAGAAGGGTTCTATTTATAGAAGAAATGGGGAAATGAAGGGTTAAGATTGAGCAATCTTAACAAGGGTTAGGATTGAAAGATATTCAATCCATGTGACACTTTCAACCCAATCCCATGTTGACAAGTGTCACCATGAGGAGGCTTGAGAGGAGAGATAAGGAGCATTAAATGCTTGAGGGGACATGATGGTTATCCTAGGGGGTTGGTTTAGGGTTAGGTTAATGGATATTCCTTTTATCCAAGGGATAAATGAATGTGCAAGGGTTAAATGGTTACCTTAGTCAAAGAAATAAATGCTTTGAAGAGACCCATGAGTCAAAAGGATGGTTAAGTTAGAGGAAAGTCTCTAACCAAAGGTAAAAGGTGAGTTAACCATAAATGGTTATGTAAGAGCCTTTAATGGTTTAGAAGACTTTAGAGGTTAACCATTTGAAGACATAAAGCCTTTAATGGTTATTGAAGACTTTGAGGGCTTTGAGAAGTGACTCCAAATTGCTTAGGAATGTGACAATATTTAGGGGATGGATTAGGCTAATTAGGAAGGGGTTAGAAGAATCTAGAAGGGGGTTTAGACATGCAAGTGGATTTTGTAGGAGAATGCAAGTGGGAGGAATTTTGGGATTTTCAATTAAAATAAAATCATTTATTTCAATTAAATGGTGTAATTTGCATTTGGGTAGATATTCAAATAAACATTAATTTATTTAAATGTGAATGTGAATTTTGGATTTAAATAAATCTTAATTTATTTACATGAGAAAAAAGCAAGATAAAGCATTTAAATGCTTGAAGATTTTAAGGGAAACCTTTAAAGGCTTAAGAAGACTCTAGAAGGAAGCCATTAAGTTTGAAGATTTTAAGGGAAACCATTAAAGGCTTGAGAAGACTCTAGAAGGAAGCCATTAAGTTTGAAGACTTTAAGAGAAACCATTAAAGGCTTGAGAAGACTCTAGAAGGAAGCCATTAAGTTTGAAGATTTTAAGGGAAACTATTAAAGGTTTCAAGTGGGTGAGGATAAATAGGATTTTAAATAAATAATTTATTTATTTAAAATAGTTGTGCAACTTGCATTTGTAGGAAAATGCAAGTGGGTGGAGGATAAAGGTGATTTAAATAAATGTTAATTTATTTAAATGTGAGAGGTGGGATTTTGGGGGATTTAAATAAATATTAATTTTTTTAAATGTGAGAGAAGATTTAATTAAACAAATATGATTTATTTATTTAATTAATGGTCTGAATTTGGTTAAGTGAATTAAATCAAATAAATTGAATAATTTATTTAATTAATAGGAGAAGAGGGTTAAGATGAATTAATTAAATATTAATTTAATTAATTATTGATTGATGGTTGAATAATCAAATATATACTAAATATTCATTTAATTAAGTGGACAGATTTATGTGACTACAATACCTACCATGCATGAATACAAGGTAGATAATATAAAACTATATTATTTACTTACCCTCACAGAAAACAACCAAATAGAATAGAGGGTGGGTAAACTTTATATTATAACTAATTATGCAAATAATAATAATAAGTAGTAACATAAAAATAAATGGGATAATAATAAATCTAATCCCAATAATAAATAAATAAGTAAAAACTTAATAAATAGAAACTTATAATTAAATATAAAATTTGTGAGATTTTGCCAAGATCAAGAGCTCAATGAAATGTACAAAATAGAGACACAATATAGGACAAGAATAAACTGTATTCTCATCAATAGAAAATGATCAATAATCTCAATTACATACAATGTAGATGAGCTTGCTTATATAGGCAAGGCTAGGGATATGTGAGCACACAAACATGACATGTGGCTCAATAAGAAACAAGGGTAGGTAGGAAATAGGAGTGGGTAGGTAGGAGAAATAATATAATAGTCCACATGAGGTGGATCACCCACTGAATGTGGAGTGTAACAGCAAGATCAACACCATAAAAGGTGGAATTTCTCCTACACACACTATCCCAATGTGGCACAAACACCCAAGTGTCTCATACCCAAACTACTATGAGATGCATTTCCTAAGTAAACTTAAGTAAGTGTAATAATATCCAAGATGAATAATTATTTACACCAACAAAATCAAATCAACAATATAACATTAACAATAAGTAATTAATAAATAAATAAAATTATAAATAAATAACCATTAAACAATAAATAAATAATTAGATATTCAATTAAGTGATAGATCAAATTAATCAATAAATTAGTCTCAGTTAAATAATTATAAAATCTAAAAAATAATTAAATATCAAATAATCAATTAAACACTAAATAAACCAAATAAATAAAAATCCATGCTATATAATAAATGAATATAAACATTAATAAATCATATAAATATGAATATTAATTAAATAATAACCACACAACACATCACCTAAAGCAACTTGATAAAAGGGTCAAACATCGACATAAGACTCTAACCACCAATTTAGACACAAGACAACTGACAAGGTGAACACCTAAGCCTAGAGTATGAGAGGGAAACACATACCATCTCCAACAACTTGCCATTTGGATAAAGACACGCTCAGACCCGTGAGATCATGTGGAGTTGATGTCTAGTACCTGCAATCCTGCATCCACCACTAAGCACAATACAACATACATACAACATATATACATCATAAATGATCAGGCAAGTGATAGAGAATCACAACATCATATTGTGCTTACAATGAGTGGTATGACATTATCTCTAATCATGAAGACACTAGAAGACAATCACAAACATCACAATGTCAATTCAATCATCATAATCATGGAATAGGGTTAGCATAATCAAGATGCTATCATAACCTCATAAGCAATATAATCATTACATGAATAATGAGCACACCTAGATCACTACACATAAGTTTGATTAACATATTAGTTCCAGGACATAACTTCATCCACATAAATCATAATGAATCCACTAATGTCAAAGAGACTATCAAAGCACAAACCTAAAAATGTATATCACGCCCTCTCATAAAGGATGAGTTAGGGAGGGGCACTACAAGATAAACCACTAGAGTCGGTAAGAGACCAACACAATTGACAACACTGAACACATACCAACACAACTTCACTTGCTGATCAAACCAACAATGGAAATTTGAACTATAACACTACATGAACCATATGAACTTGTCCTCCAAGCAGCAACACTTGAATCACTATAGTGGAGCAATGCAGAGCATTCTGTGGACCAGTCTTGATAAACAACCTCACTATCAACAAAATGCCACAACCATATTCATAAGTTGAGTAGCTAAGAACCTAAAGACATGATAGTGTAACATCCACAAAATGTAGACACCGCATGCCAACAACATTAAGAACTAAAGGAATGCAGAGCATTCTTCCATAAAGACATTTAAATATTGTTTCCTGTATTTTGTAACTTCCACTATTATAGCCTTCCAAAAACACCCCACACTAACTCAATATCACCACTATGCAACATAACATTTGAACACTCATTTTCAAACCATCCACAATATCTACATAGGTAGAAAACTGCAACTTCCTCATGGTGACATCAATGCCAACACTTGTACCACTAATCAACAATGAACTCTTTCCAACTGTATCACTCTCCCTTCTTATTGTATCTCTCTCACCCTTTGACATCAAGGATAGGGTGCAATACTACAAACAATAACTCTGTCCTAAACAATAAGTCTCTCTCTCTCTCTCTACCATAACATTCACTGCTTCCCAAAGAGAAACCACTACATCAATCTAGGAGATGAAAGATAAACATTGATTCTCCCCCTAGAAAGATGAACCACTTCTATGCATCTAGTTTGAAGGAGGGACAATGACCTTTGATTTTTGTCGGAGATACACAAAGGTATCCTTTTTTGGTGCCTTGGTAAAGATGTCTATAATTTGAGCCTTTGTAGGTATATATTCCAATGTGACTTCCTACTTTGCAACCTTTTCTCTTAAGAAATGATACCAAATATAAATATGTTTAGTCCATGAATACATAATCAGATTCTTTGAAATGTTAATTGCACTTTTATTGTCACACATAATAGGAATTTCCTCATCATACATCACCTTGATATCTCTGAGAGTTTTCTTCATTCACATCAATTGAATGCAACAAGATGTTGCTGTTACTACTTATCAAGTTGCCATTAGTTTTTATATTCAAAGTCATACTATATACTCTAGTCGGTTAACACTACTGAATCATGCAGTCAGTATACATAGAGAAGTTGGTATGCACAGTCTAGTCGGTTACAGAGGAAAGTAGTCACAGAACGCAGTATACACCGAGCTGTCTACCAAGTATCATTTTATTTCTACCGAGCAGCAAAGATGACACACCGAGTTGATATACACCGAGTGAAATGTGTTACCAGATACATTGAACCTGGACATGCATATGAAAATGTGTTACAAGATCGAGGCACATCTAACCATTATCACATTGGAAATTGCACCAAAAGATTGTGTATGATTTTGAGATCAATCTAACCAATGAAATATTTTGTATAGTTATTCATTCAAGGAATCATGTTTGTAAGATCGAAGCAATGAATTAGATCACCATCTTAAGAGATCTATTTATACATCATGAGTTAAGGGTGTCTATGTGTGTAAGAAGATTGTTACAGAGACACATAGGTCACCGAGAAGGTTTTCAGAGAACAGTCGAAGAACAGAGTAAACATAAGGGTTTACCGAGTTACTATATGGGTTACCGAGGTATGCTATAAGCAAGGTAATCTATTATGAGCACATAGAATCAGCTATAACATTTCAGATGTAAAGTTGCAGATATTTGTAATGATTTTATTGTAATATTGTGAAGTTGAAAGAGAAACCTTTAACAGGGTAAAAGACTCTAATCAAGTCTATAAATTGTAAAGCCTCTAACTAGGTGCAACATTTAGAATAAATGTTGTAAAATCCTTTAGCAAGGTAGATCTAACAGATCTTGTTACTCCTAACAGGGTAAGCTATCAGAAATAGCTAAAATGTAGCTCTAACCGAGCACTCTTTATTATTGCAGTCGTGAAGTTGTGGGTGCCATCCCCACCGCAGTTTTTTTCTCTAACCAAGAGTTTCTATGTAACCAAAATATATGTGTTATGGAGTGAATCATGTATGATTGTTATCTATTTGCTTTAACTTTATTTTATGTTACTGCACTATTCTGTTTATGCATAACAGTAAAGTTATTATTCAAGAAAAGTTTTGCAGTACTGATTCACCCTCCCCTCTCAATATATTAGCTTTCCATATTGGGCCTAACAATTGGTATCAGAGCTTGAATCTTGGAAAAGGGTTTAACTACCTAAAGAGAAAGATCCTATCAATGGAAGGCTACAAACAATATCAGAGGATTGTGTATCTGCAAGAAGAGCTGGATCATGCTAATCAAGTGATTGCAGACATGCAAAGGCAAATGCAAAAATCTCTGAAAGTAAGAAGAAGATTATCTGATGACTTGCAGGATTCTCAAGAGTTAGTGGAACAAATTGAGACATCATCTGAGAAGAGTATATCTGAAGAGTTTGAAGAAATGATTGGGGTATTGAAAGAAAAGAACAAAGCATTGGCTAATCAACTAAAAGAAATGAAAAGAGAACATGAACATTTCAGCACACAAATGACTAAAAATCTAGATGCATTAAGGACAGCTGAGGACAAAATAAGAAATCTAGAAAGAGAGAAACAACAACTTGAAGTCTTAGTATCTGATAAAAATGATGAAATCATAAGGTTGACCAATGAACTTGAAATAGAGAAGAAATCCAAAGAAACACTGAAGAAGAGTTATGAAGCATTAAAGATGTTGGATGAGCAATTGAATTCAAGAAGACCCAACAAAGATGCAGGACTTGGTTACAAAAGAATTCATACTACCGAGAGAGGAGAATCATCAAAGGAAGCTGGAAACAGGAATAACATCAAAAGAAAGAAGCCTATTTGCTACTACTATGGAAATCAAGGTCATACTGCCAACATGTGCCAAATCAGAAAAGGTAAGCAACTGAATATCACTAAGTCCAATGGTTATTGTTACAATTGCAATAAATATGGTCACACATTTAACCAATGTAGGACAAAGTCTGTTAACAACTATCAGAAGGCAAAATACAAAGGGTTTTGTAGAAACTGCAATAGATATGGACATAGTACTGAGAAGTGCTGGCTTAAGCAAAAGAACTACATATGGTCTGCACACCGAGCAAACACTAGAGGTTACCGAACTCACACAGATTCTTACAGACAATATGCAGCAGTACCATGCGATTACAACACAAGGATATGGTGTGAATGTTGTGGAAGATATGGACATATTAGTGCCAACTGTTTTATAAGGTTTGGAATGAACAACCAAAGATCATGGAGAAATCCTAGTATGGCATGTTTTCATTGTCACAAAGTTGGACATTTAGCTGGAGATTGCAGAGATCAACCTAGAGGAGACACTGAAGAAATAAAAGAGAAATTAAAGATGATTTGGAAAAAGAAGGAAATTGTGTCAAATGAAGAAAGCACCTTACCTACCGAGTTAGGTGCACCTATTCCAAATTAATCAGAAAAGGTATGAAGGGATTGCATTCTCTGAAGGTTAAAATAATAACAGTTCCTATTATATTATGTACTAAATTCAAAATCTACATAGTTAAGATGCATTAGTAAGTTTGAAATTCTATCAAAAGTACTTTACAGGAAACCTGTCAAGTCGGTGAATACAAAAAGCTTGTCAAGTCGGTAAATGAAGGAAATTTGGTTACTTGGTTAAAACAAAAAAAAAGAGAGTAAACTGGTTAAAAGGTGAACCGAGTGCATTTAATATCTTTGACCTAACCTACACGAAGCCCGATAAGATATTTTGTGTACTTAAAAGCATTTTCGTGGTCATTTACAGTTACCAAGTTTTTGAAAGAGCAAAGCAAAGCGGTTCCAAGGCGATCAAACCTCATTCTAAGTGAATTCAAGGTATTTACATCAAATCTCATCACACTATTAAGCTAGCTTACCGATCTTATCAAATTGTTACTATTTGCTGAGTGTGAAGCATCTGCTGTTTGTAAACCGTCAAACCCTAAGGATAGTTTGCTAAGTTTTTACCTGAAATCTACAATGGCGCCCAAGATCCAAGATCCCATAGTTGTCAATAATGTAGAGAAGCCCTCACTGAAATACACTTTGACTCCTAAAGTCACCTATGAAATGGATGACAAAACCGCCTTTGCACTCATCCCGGATTGAGTCTTGTTAATCAAAGATGTGAGATTCTTCACCAAATGCCGTGTTGAAGAAATCGGTCATGTTGAGATTAGAGACACCTATGATGAATTATGCACCGATGGTGTATTAAACAACAAGTATGAACACATTAGAATCAAGGGATTGATTGAAGCCCTAACCTACCCTCATGTGTTCAAGCCCCAATGGGTCAAGTTTGTTCTAAGCAGAGTTCATGATGATTTCATGTGGCTAGAAGAGCAACCATTCAAAATCACCAAGGAAATCATTCATGTGATCACCGGTTATCCTATCCATGATCATGCACGAGCTCAAAAGATGATATCACAGAAGGAATTAATCAGCTTAACAGGAGTAGAATCTGATTATAGAGGACTGAAATTGAACATTGTCACTGATGCAAAACTTAAGTTTGCCATTAGAGTAACCGGTTACTATTTCTTCCAATCTGCAAGGGAAAACAGTGTACCCTGTGCTGCAGTTGACATAGCTTATAAAATTGTGAAAAAGGGAATGAAAATTGACTTATGTGAAGTGTTACTGAAGAACCTATTTGAGAATTTGAACACAATAAGGAAGCCGAAGAAAAAAAACTTGGCAAATACACTAAAGTTTGGTTCACTTCTTGTAATCTTGTTTTTCTACTTTGAGAAATTCTTTCCATCAGTCGGTAAAGTAGTTTGGGAGCTCCTGACCAATCACCCATCAAATTAATGACTTTATCAAGAAGCTAGGTGATAATTTCAATGATATAATGGATGATTATTTCAGTAAATTTTAGGAGAAAATGCACAACAGGTACCGGATTCCACCCCAGCTAGTGGAGAAATATAAGGATGATATATGCTTTGAGGTAGATACTGATTACTATTATGTGAATGCTATGGAACCAAGAACTCAATGTTTGCCACCTATGGGTTATGAAATTGACTTTGATATCACACAACAAAAAATTGATGCATATCTTACATTACCAAGGCATGCTACCGAGCTGAGGTATGGAACCTATGAAGAGGTGAAGGGAAAAGTAAAAATGAGCATTGTAGTACCCAAGGCTACAAGAAAAGCAACAAAGATGATAAAGGTTTTAATGGAGAAATTCGGAGAAGATTCTTCCTCCACACCTGTCAAAGGCACTCTTGCCATCACTAAAGAGGAATCAAAAGCTCAAGAGGCAACAATAACATTGAGCACCGAATTGCCTACGGGTAAAGTGTTGAAAAGAAAGAAACTGGACACTTCAAAGGCCCTACCGGCTCCTCCAACAAAGAGACCTAATACAAGAGCATCAGTTGTATCACTGAGTAAGAAAAAAAAGAGTGTTACTGCTCCCAAGGTAACCAAGACCTACAAGAAATCTACTCGGAGACTCATTTTGGTAAAAGAGTCTAGTGATATAGAATCTGAGGATGCCAACAAATTCTAGATTGTCAAGAGCAAGAAGGTAAATATACATAGTGTTGAAAACTTTTGTGCCAATCTAAAAGAATATGGTGGATTTGGTTCAATTAGATATGTCAAGTATGAAACAAGAAATAATGATGAGAAGAGACAAATTGAAGAAGTTGTCGTTTGCACACTTCTAAAGTTTCGGCTAGCTCCATTAGAACTAGTAAAGTCACTTCCAAATGAACTTTACTTGCATATTGATAATAGGTGGAAATATGCAATGGACTCAGAGAAACAAATCAGAGAAAGAAGTCTAGTCCATCTATTTCCTGATATGTCTGTAGCAGAAATAAAGGAACATTTGACAACCTACAATTCTAAATTTCTTGTCAAACAAAGAGCTTTAAAACTGATGAATGGGCTATATGTTGACGTAGAAAATGAGACAAAAGCAAAATGGCAGGAAATCTTCAAAACTAAAGATGCCGGTAAATAATCTATAGTTGAAATCATTGATGTCACCGAGCACGGTCCTAATGTTACCGAACAAGACCCGACTGACACTATTCAAATTGATGAAGATGTCATGGATACAGAGGAACCAGAGCAGGAAATGATAGAAGGCACTACATATGCAAAACTTGTATCTAGTGAATCCATTTTAGAACAAGTTCAGCCTTATCCACCAATCAATCCACCTGTCTCTACCGAAGCTCCTCAAGATATAGCACAAAGCACCGAAGGTCACAAGTCTACAACAGGAGAAGAGACTACTCAAGAAAAGACCTCTCAAGCACTGTCGAGCGCTGAAAATGCAGCAGCCGAGACACCACAGCAGCTACAGGAACTGACCAGCCTCTACCGAGCAACCTACCAAGGGTCAGCAAGCCTCTCAAGCTATTGTCTTGGTCCAACTGACCAAAGGTAAAGAGAAGAAGGTGAAAAATCATAGCTTCAAAGTTGATTTATCTAAACCAATAGTGTTGTCCAATGTGGATATATCAAAATTAAAGGGGTAAGCACTCATTGATTTCGGTGAACTATGCAAAGCAAAGGCCGAACAAGAAAAAAAGATGGCCATACAAAAGAAGAATAAAGTACTTCAGAAGGTGAAGACACTGCTATCAGATATGCTACCTACAACTACAGTGTCAAATGATGCATCCATCCACATTCAACTAGATGAACTCCTTAATCAAATAGAAACATCCAGAGTAGATGCATCTGAGTACTTGAGCAAGCTAAAAGACAAGGAGCTTGCTGCAAAAATGATAGAAGAGGTATAGAAAGCTCTAGCTATTGGCAAAGTCAAACTTGTCAAGCATATTCTTTATTTAGTCAAGCATATTCTTTATTTATTTCAAAAACTTTGTACATTTTCTATATTCATTAAAGATATCAAGAATAAAACTGATGCAATTGAGAAAGAGATCACCGATCTCTCAAATAAGTTGACCACCGAGCCCAATTCAGTTCAAATTTTTTATACAAAGCTTCAATAACTCATGGCTCAACAATTGGAACTAAGAAATGAAGATCATAAGATCAGGATGGATATAATGACACTCCAGACATTATTCCTTCCTCATCTTTCATCAGTTCAAGAACAGATTAACTGAGCTACATGCCTATCTACTACACAAGAGGGAAGCACTCTTGATGGCTTAATATCCCTATTGGCTGATATTCAAGCACAAACTTCTTTAATGGAAAGTGTAAAGGCTGCACTCTCTGTCGCACTTACCGATGCCCGGACAAAGTATAAATCTATTTTTGATCAGTTACCACCCTCGGATGGAAATTAAGTTTTTGATGTTTGTCAAAAAGGGGGAGTGATATTATATATTTGGAGAGTGATACAGTTTTGATATAGTATTCAAAGTATTGTATACAGGGGGAGTATACCGAGCAGAGTAACCAGAGCACACAAGCACAAAATTGAGCATGCAAAATCAGAGTTATGTACAGTATAATGATAAGGAGAGTATATCTGATTATACTACTTCATTGACTATTGTATATACTGTCAAGTATAGTCATTTTGCAAAGTATATAGATTTTTGAGTTTTGACTTTGAAAGTAGTTTTGTCAAACATCTCAACTAATGTCAAAAGGGGAGATTGTTACTACTTATCAAGTTGCCATTAGTTTTTATATTCAAAGTCATACTATATACTCTAGTCGGTTAACACTACTGAATCATGCAGTCGATATACACAGAGGAAAGCAGTCACAGAACGCAGTATACACCGAGTTGTCTACCAAGTATCCTTTTATGTCTATCGAGCAACAAAGATGACACACCGAGTTTATATACACTGAGTGAAACGTGTTACCAGATACATTGAACTTGGACATGCATATGAAAACGTGTTACAAGATCGAGGCACATCTAACCGTTATCACATTGGAAATTGCACCAGAAGATTGTGTATGATTTTGAGATCAATCTAACCAATGAAATATTTTGTATAGTTATTCATTCGAGGAATCATGTTTGCAAGATCGAAGCAATGAATTAGATCATCGTCTTCAGAGATCTATTTATACAACATGAGTTAAGGGTGTATATGTGTGTAAGAAGACTATTACAAAGACACAGAGGTCACCGAGAAGGTTTTCAGAGAACAGTCGAAGAATAGAGTAAACAGAAGGGTTTACCAAGTTACTATATGGGTTACCGAGGTATGCTATAAGCAAGGTAATCTATTCTAAGCACATAGAATCTGCTATAACATTTTAGATGTAAAGTTGCAGATATTTGTAATGATTTTATTGTAATATTGTGAAGTTGAAAGAGAAACCTTTAATAGGGTAAAAGACTCTAATCAAGTCTATAAATTGTAAAGCCTATAACCAGGTGCAACATTCAGAATAAATGTTGTAAAATCCTTTAGCAAGGTAGATCTAACAGATCTTGTTACTCCTAACAGGGTAAGCTATCAGAAATAGCTAAAATGTATCTCTAACCGAGAACTCTTTATTATTGCAGTAGTGAAGTTGTGGGTGCCTTCCCCACCACAGTTTTTTTCTCTAACCAAGAGTTTTTGCGTAACCAAAATATATGTGTTATGGAGTGAATCATGTATGATTGTTATCTATTTGCTTTAACTTTATTTTATGTTACTGCACTATTCTGTTTATGCATAACAGTAAAGTTATTATTCAAGAAAAGTTTTGCAGTACTGATTCACCCCTCCCCTCTTAGTACATTAGCTTTCCATATTGGGCCTAACAGTTGCTTGAATATATTTTGCATCTGTAGCAGATAATGATATTAAATCTTGGTTTTTGCTGTATCAAGAGACCAATCTATCCCCCCCCAAAAATGCACCACCACTGGTACTTCTTTTGTCATCAACCACTTGTACTTATTTTGTCATCAACACATTTGACCCAATCAACATCCATGTATGCTTTCAAAGTGAAATTATCATTCTTCTTGTACCATAGACCCAAATCTAGAGTCTCTTTCAAATATCTAAATATCCTTTTCACTGCTTGATCATGTGATGGTTTTGGATTAGCTTGATATTTGGCAACCAAATAGACAACATGCATAATATTTGATCTTGAAGCAGTCAAATACAACAACCTTGAAATCATAAACCTATATTGTTTTTGATGAACTCCAGAGATCCATCATCCTTACTTATCTTGCAACCATGGTCATAAGAGTTCCAACTGGTTTACAATCTTCCATACCAAACTTCTTCAATATTTTCTTGATATACTTGTGAGAAATGAATATACCATCAATTGATTGTGTCACTTGAAGACCGAGGAAAAATGATAAATCACCATTCATAGACATCTCAATTTTTTTCTAAATCTCTTACAAATACTATAATCTCCTCCAAAAATGACATCATCAACATACACAATAGCTATTAAAAGTTTATCACCTTCAACTTTGAAATAAAGATTACTATATGCTGTACCTTTCTTTAAGTTTTGTTGCAACAAGTAGTTATCCAAGCATGTGTACCAGGCTCTGGGAGCTCTCTTGAATCTGTAAACTACCTTCTTGAATTTGTAGACCATATCTGGATCTTCTGACAACTTAAACCCATCCGGTTGTGTTAGGGTTTAGGAAAATCCAAAGCAAATACAAATTAACAATTATATGTAGTTAAAAATGCAAAAGATGAAGAAAAATGCATAACACAGATAACACAAAGATTTTACGTGGTTCACCCAAGATAAGCTACATCCACATAAGACAACCGTTTGATCTTTCTTATTATCTAGTAAATCAGTAAAACACCATTACAATGCCTATTTTTTTCCAACCACTTATAACAAATAATTTTAGGGCAACACTCAAAGTCGGTTACTTTTAGGGTTTTTTTAACAAAAAATGGCAAAAAAATTCCCTCAAGGGTTGCACCCCCGAACCCCCACTTGAGGCACGACCCGACCCCAAACCTCGATGAGGATACATAATCAGTGTACAATACTTGCATGATAAATTGCCACATATCAACAATCTCCCTCTTGGAGACTGATCTTGGACAATACTGCTGAACTTTTAGCTCCCACTAGATAAAAATCCTTGACTTAGTTGTTCCTTAATTCCATGATTTTTCAATCAAGAAGGCTGAGAGAAATTGAGGAGGAAATAAACTTCTCCCATGGGACTACCTTTGTGAACATTTCTGTAGGATTGTCTGTTGGTCCCCACCGGTGCTGAGAGGGGAGGGGTGAATCAACACTATACCGGTTTTATTGGATTTAACCTTAATCAAAGTTTCTACTCAAACTTAACACTTATCAGTATAGGCAGCATTAATAAGAAACATGCACACATAAAATCAATCACACATGAAAACCAAGGTTTATCATGTAGAAACCTAAATGGGAAAAAACCACGGTGTGAGTAGAAACTCACAAAATCTGCACTCTTCTAGAGTACGCCAGGTGAGGAGCCACCCCTGTTAGGAGATTACAAAGACACTGTCAGGTGCCACCCAGTTAAGGGATTTTATTCAAGGCCTATTAGAACCTTTACACTGTTAGAGGTAGCCTTGTTAAAGGACTTAGGATCATCAATTGAGATGTCACCCGATTAAGGGATTTTACAAAGGGACTTGTTAAAGTCCACCCGGTTAAGGTATTTTATTGTTGTAGTTATTAGAAAACAACAAAGAGAGTGATCTACTCTAATAGCTAATCTTAGCTTAATTAGATCCAATTGAAGCTCTTTGTTTTGACCACCAGTTACACTTGCTCTGCACTCTACTGGTGCTTTGCATTTCACTTGCTCTGCATTCTATTGGTGCTCTGCATTTCACTTGCTTTGCACTCTATTGGTGCTCTGCATTATTTCTCTACTCTTCACACTATCCAAGATCTGTAGAATCTCTTCACCACTCTGCTATTCACTTAGTAGTTTTGCACTCTTCTCACCTTGCTGGATCGCCTCTCTTCAAAATTGCACTTAGCAATTTTTACGATCAAAACTTTTGGTTTTCACCAAATACCTTTATATGATGTTTTGCCAACACATACCTGTTATCTCCTAAATGATTTTATAGCTAAAACTCGGTAGATTTGAAATTCAAATCTTCTCGCACTTTCTCTGCATTCTCTCCATCAATCTCGCCATTAACTCATCCTTATTTGCCATCGCAACTCATAATTCTAGCAACTTCTAGGTTGTGTTCTGCCTTTTTAATGTGAAACGAAAAATCCACACAAATCACACCTTAACTGGTTGTTAACTACTGTAGACTTCACTAGCAGTTTTTTTTGATGATATCTCACCATGACCCACTCACCTTTGGTCATCGCATCCAGCTTATCGGTCACTGCTCTGAGATTCTCAGTGGATAGCATTCTTCAACCTGTATTACCATTTCACCAGTGTAACTCTTCATCTTTTTCCACCAGTCACTGATCATCAAATAGATTGATCACCTATCTGTCCAAAGTATTCCGGTCATACTTTAGACTACTAAACTACACTCTGAGTCATGTCCTGTGACTGCATCATCATTTCAACTACCAATTTAAGAAATTGATCTCAACACCTATCGAATGCTTGACTGACCAGTCAACTACTCTGTTTATCCTTCAACCGATTAGTCTTCGACCAACACACTGCTTAAGTGTGTCAATAATGTATATTAGGGAAGCACTGAATCCTCCATACTATTTGTAGCCATGAGTAAACCATTGAGGTTTACTACACCTCCTTGCCTATGAACTTGGCCTTATTGAACAGTAAGTGTTGGTCATCAATGACAATACTAATTGATGAACCGGTTGTGCCAACACCATCAGTTATGCCAACAATCTCCCCCTTTGGCATTGATGGAAACACTTCAAACTTCTCTTTTAGCAACCAGTCACTTCTACTTCTATTGTATCGATCAACTACTCTGTTTGAATCTCCCCTTTCACTAGCTTCCATTCATGTCACATCTGACTTCATCTCCCTTCATGTTCCATTTGACTTCACTCCCCCTTTGACAACAATTCCAAAGGTCTAGTCTAGACATCCTATTTCACACACTCCAATGACTGCTCGCCCTAATAGGAGTAGTCCATAATCATCAATCCAAATACATAGAATTTGTAGGAAAATCATACCAGATTGATGTTGTTCCGATCTTCACTCACCTTAGAGAATGTAGGGGAATTACCCCTAGCTCACCTCTGAGATACTCAAAAGTATCCTTAGATAGTGGCTTGGTGAATATGTCTACAACCTATTCCTTGGTTGGCACATATTCCAGTCTAACTTCTTTTTCCTATACCAGTTCCCTAAGATAATGATATTTTATTGCAATATGCTTGGTTTTAGAATGCAATAAAGGGTTTTTTGATATGTTGATGGCACTTGTACTGTCACAGTGCATCACCACAGGTTCAGTCACCTTTTCTTGGATACCTTCCAATATCTTCTTAATCCATACTACTTGTGTACAATTGATTGCAATGGCCACATACACCACCTTAGTTGTGGATTAAGAGATATAGTTATGTTTCTTGCTTGTCCATGACACAATCCTATCTCTAAGAAAGAATGCACCTCCACTAGTTCTCTTTCTATCATCAATGTTCCCTACCCAATCAGCATCAATGAAGACACTTAAGTTGAAATTTCCCTTATGTGAATACCAAAGACCATACTCATCAGTCCCCTTAAGGTACCTTAATATCCTCTTAACTACCACCATATGAGTCTCTTTAGGACTTGCAGTAAATCTAGCAACCAAGCCAACTGCTTGTGCTATATCCGGTCTACTGTGCATTGCATACTGCAACTTACTAATCATGAATTAGTATAGTGTCTCATTCAATTCATTAGCTTCATGATATTTGGAAAGATTGCAACTTTTAACCATCAGAGTTCCAATAGGTTTGGAATCTTCCATTCCAAAGGTCTTCAATATTTCCCTTATATATTTGGTCTGGCTAATTAATATACCATTCTTTATCTGAGATACTTGCATACCAATGAATCATTTTTTTTCACCGATCATGGACATTTCAAATTCTTTCTCCATTTCTTTTGCAAAACCTTTTCTTATTTCATCATCTCCTCCAAAGATGATGCTATCTGCAAAAATCTCTGCAATCAGATGTTTTCCTTCTTTTTCATTCTTCAAATACAAGTTACTATTGTCACTAGTTCTCATGAACCCTATACTTATCAGGTATGAGTGCAGTCTCTCATACCAAGCTCTTGGTGCTATTTTTAGCCCATATAGATCCTTCTTCAGCTTACATACCATATCTCTTCCGTCTTCTAAAGAAAACCCTTCCAGTTGCTCAATGTACACTTCTTCTTGTAGAATACCATTCAAGAATGCCAATTTGACATCCATTTGGTAGACCTTGGACTTCTTGTAAGCAACATAAGCAAGCAAGATTATGACCCCTTCCAGTTTGGCCATGGGTGCAAATGTCTCTCCATAATCCAAACCTTATTCCCGTGCATGCCCTTTGCAGACTAACCTTGCTTTGTTTCTTACTACTTGACCAGTTTCATCCATTTTGTTTCTAAACACCCACTTGGTTCCTATCACATTTTTATTCTCCGATATGGGCATAAGGGTCCAAGTTTCATTTTCCTCAATCTTCTTCAATTCTTCCTCCATAGCTTTGATCCCGTCTTCATCTTTTAGAGCCTACTTTGCTGATTTGGGCTTAATTTTAGAGAGCATATAGGTACTCTCCCTTGCCTTTCTTCTAGTCAACACTTCTGCATTTTTGTCACCAATAATATTGTCAATAGAATTATTGTTTCTGACATACCTTGGTGATGCCGATTCATTTCTTGGAGTTTCTTCTACTGGTTGTGCAAGTTCTACTTCACATGCTTCCTCATTTGTAGCTACACTAGGATTCTTTGCAAAAAGTTCGACCGGTACAATGTAATCAAATCCTTGATAGTCCTCTGGTTCACTCTTGCTGTCCTATTTATTTTTGTCAAAGAAATCATCTACTTTGATATTTGTACTCTCCACAATCTTACCGGTCCTTTTGTTCAAACACCGATATGGTTTACTCTATGTGGAGTAACCTAAGAAGATTCCTTCATCACTCATACAATTGAAATTTCTAGAGTACTCATCCCTCTTGATGTAGCACCTGCTTCCAAATACCTTGAAGTAACTCACATTGGGTGAGTATCAATACCATAATTCATAGGGAGTCTTATGTGTCCCCTTATTCACATGTATCCAGTTCAAGGTATACACAACAATACTCACTAATTCTCTCCAAAAGACATGTGGAATATCCTTTAGAATCATTAGAGTCCTCACACAATCAATTAGAGTTTTGTTTCTTCTTTCAGCAACCCCATTTTGCTAAGGTGTTCTGGGTGCAAACATCTGCCTCATAATCCGGTGTTCTTCACAATAATTTATGAGCTCTTGAGAAGTGAACTCTCCTCCTCTATCTGATCTCAAACATTTCAGACTCTTACTGGTTCCTCTCTCCACTTGAGCTTTGAAGACCTTAAACATGTGAAAGGCTTCAAATTTTTCTTTCAAGAATACAACCCACATCATTCTTGATAAATCATCTACAAACAACATGAAGTATCGGTCCCCATAGAAACTCTTAGTCTCCATTGGACCACACAAATATGTATGCACTAAATCGAGCACATATTCAAATGAATAAGATTTGTTGCTGAAACTAGATCCGGTCAACTTTCCTAGTTGACATTCTTTACACATAGCATTCTCAGGTTTCATAATGTCAGGCATACCTATGGCAGACTTCATTTTACTAACCTTTGCTATTCTATCAAAATTAACATGACACAATCTTTTGTGCCACAACCAATTATCTTCTACATTTTCCATTAGGCAACTTCCTACAATGGTGTCTAGGTAGAACATATTACCTCTAGTTTGTTTACCGGTAGCAATCAGACCTCCTGATTTATCAATTATTTTGCATATTCCTTCATTAAACTCTAACCGGTAATCCTTATTGTTAAGTTTTGCAACACTTAACAGACTATAATTTAGCCCTTCTACCTAGTAAACATCTTCACAATTGGTTTTATCATTTAGGGCTATAGATCCCTTACCTTTTACAACACATGGAGCATAATTACCAAATCTCACCAATCCTCCATCATAGTCCTCCATGTTGAGGAATTTGTTGTTAGGAACCGGGAAGGACAATTGAAAAGGGGGGGATGAATCAGTTGTCAATAAATTATAATCCCAAACAAATTATTCTAACTTAAATCTCAGTGCTGGTAAAATTGATTAACAATTATAGTATTACCAGTACAACTTAATGCATGAAACAGAAAGAGAAACAACATCAACAACACATGACAAAAAGATTTTGACGTGGAAACCCTGTAAGGGGAAAAACCACGGTGGGAAACCTTACCCACAATTAGTTGATACTACTGCAAATAGTAAGTGAATACAATAATGGGGTCTGCACATGCAAAAAGGCCAACTGCCTAGAGCTCATTGCTCAATCACAAAATTAGGAGTCACATTGACTACACAGTTGGACGGTTAAATCTAATAATAATGTACTGCTTCAATTTAGCATCTTCAACGCTGGATTTAGTACTGGTTTAAGCTCTACGCATGAGGACCAAATACCTTCATGACCTTTAACAACCTTCCTTCAACCTTCAGATGATATCTACGTGATTCACACAAGGATATGCATATTTTCGCTCTTCACACTGATCTTCAATATTCACACACTCACACACACTTCTTCCAAATAAGATCTTACAATTATTTATACAAAACCTAAGACCTTAATCATTAGGTCGGCTCCCAAAATATATTACATGTAAATCAATTACAAAATAAGTCTTGGTGCAATACAATATGTTGGGCTCAATACATTTACACATTATCCAATCAATAAATCATTCCAAAATCGTGTCGTGCTAATTTGGAACATGTTTTTCTATGCTGGTTCATAACCTGGACCTATCTACTGGTTAAGGCAAATATGTGAACCCGATTAGTCCAATATGCAAAATACCAAATGTAAACATCCAATCCATGTCTTCGACTTAACCAGATGATCTCCAGATGATAACAAGTCATCACCAACTTCCTGAGCTGTTGGTGAAACATATATCGGTAACTGCGCATAAGCCAATATCCATGCTGAGACCACAATGTTCCGGTTCATCAACAAACCAATATAACCAGAGTGCCAAATCAACAATGTAGACCTCTAAAAAGATAAGTGTTGACAGGCAGAAGTGCAGAATCAACATGCATAAAAGACATCAGAGGAAGAAAAAGGAACAGATGCAGTTGATCCTGAGTCAAACATTCTATTCTTTCTGGAGGTCTACATTGTTGATTTGGCACTCTGGTTATATTGGTTTTTTGATGAATCGACACATTGTGGTCCCAACATGGATATTGGCTTATGCACAGTTACTGGTATATGTTTCACCGATAGCTCAATAAGTTGGTGATGACTTGTTATCATCTGGAGATCATTTGGTTATGTTGAAGACATTGATTGGATGTTTTCATTTGGAATTTTGCATATTGGACTAATTGGGTTCACATATTTGCCTTAACTCACAGACAGGTCCAGGTTATGAACCGACATAGGAAAACATGTTCCAGATCAGCACGACATGATTTGGGAATGATTTATTGATTGGATAATGTGTAAATGTATTGAGGCTGACATATTGTATTGCACCGAGACTTATTTTGTAATTGATTTAAATGTAATATCTTTTGGGAGCCGACTTAATGATTAAGGTCTTAGGTTTTGTATAAATAATTGTAAGATCTTATTTGGAAGAAGTGTGTGTGAGTGTGCGAATATTGAAGATCATTGTGAAGAGCGAAAATAAGCAGATCCTTGTGCGAATCACGTAGATATCATTTGAAGGTTGAAGGAACGTTGTTAAAGGTCATGAAGGTATTTGGTCCTCATGCAGAGAGCTTAAACCGGCACTGAATCTAGCATTGAAGATGCTAAATTGAAGCAGTACATTGTTATTGGATTTAACCATCCAACTGTGTAGTTAGTGTGACTCCTAATTTTATGATTGAGCAATGAGCTTTAAGCGGTTGGCCTTTTTGCATGTGCAGAACCCATTACTATATTCCTTTGTTGGTATTATGCATTGGTTTTGTCATTGATGTCAACACTTACCCTTTTGGAGATCTTTGGTTATATTGAACCGACACATTATATTCACTGACATGTTCACTGACTTATGCACAGTCACCGGTATATTATTTACTGACAGGTTATATTGTTCACCAGCACTGAGGATGACTTATTATCATCTGGAGATCACTTGGTTATGTCGAAGACATGGTTTGGACACTTGGTTATTGGTCTAATCGGGTTGACATATTTGCTGTTACCAGAAAATTGGTCTAGGTTATGGACCAACATGCATTATCTATTCCAGATCAGCACGACACGTTATGGAGATGATTTAATTAATTGGATATTGTTGTAAATGTATTGAGCCGACATGATGCATCACATCTTGACTTATTTGTAATTGATTTAATTGTAATATTCTTAGTTAGCCGACCTACACATTTGGTCTTAGGTTTTGGTATATATGTAAGATGTCATTTGTGAGATGACATGGGATGATATATGGTTATAGTATTGTAAAATGGTATGTGCGAATATTAAAGATCATATGAGCAGACCATAGAGAAGGTTCAAGGAAGGTTTGAAGGTGATTATCAGAGCTTAACTGATATTGAATCGAGCATTGGAGATGCTACTTTGAGTAGTACATTATCATTGGATTTAATCATCCAATTGTAGTCAGTGTGACCTATTTTGTGATTGAGTAGTGAGCTCTAGGTGGTTGGCCTTTCTGCATGTGCAGACCCCATTTGTACACACATACTATATGCAGTAGTATCATTTGATTGTCGGAATGTTTTCCCACTGTGGTTTTTCCCCTTACAGGGTTTCCATGTATAAATCTCCATGTTATGTGTTGTGGATGTTGTTTCTCTTTCTGTTCTATGCATTAAGTTTCATCGTTATATATATTAACTACTAATCTGTCTACTAGCATTAAGGTTGGTTTACCGGTATTAAGTATCAAGTTTGATTAAGTTATATTTGGGTTAAAATTATTTGACAACTGATTCACCCCCCCTCTCAGTTTCCTCTGGGTCCTAACAATTGGTATCCGAGCTAAGTCCTCTTTTTGCAGAAGTTCAACAACTTGAGGAGATTCTATGGCAACTAACTTTCTCAGGAAGGACAGTCTGAAACTTGATGGAACTAACTATGGTATATGGAAGATCAAAATGGAGACACATCTGAATTGCATTGGAAGAGACATATGGGATGTTACAAAGAATGACTATGTTTCTCCTTTATTGAATCAACCTCATCCACCAACATTGGCTAAGGACATGGGAAATGATTGCAAAGCAAGAGAAGAACTTTTGAGTGCATTGTCAGATCAACAAATCATGGGATTATAAGACCGATCTACTGCTAAATATATTTGGGATAAATTGGAGACATTGAATGAAGGAGATACCACTGTCAAAATTGCAAAACTGGAATGCTTCCGGGTCAGGTATGAAAATCTGAAAATGGAAGAAGATGAAAGAATTTTTGTTTTTATGGAAAGGGTAAATGAAATTGTTTTGGGAATATAATGCCATGGAGGTTACTTGAGTGAAGATGAAATTATTTTTAAAGTTTTAAGAGCATTGCCACTGACATACAAAATGAAAGTAACTACTATTAATGAGTTGAGAACAATACCTAATACATCGATATCTAGAGATACCTTGGTTGGAAAACTTTCAACATTTGAGCTTGAGGAATTTGGTCCTGTTGCTACAATTAAGATATATTTAGCCTTCAAAGCATCATCATCTGCAACATCATCATCATCATCTGAAAAATCTAATTGGAAAGCGCTTTATGCAAGAGAACTTGAAGATATCAGGAGAGAAAATGAAGAATTGGAAGAACTTGAAGCACTATTTGGAAGGAAAATACCTAAAGGTCCTATTGGAAGTAAGTATGAAGGTAAATCACCATTCAAATGTTTTAACTATAATAAAGTTGGTCATATGGCATCTAGATGTCCTTATAGACATGCAAGATTGAGAGAAGAAGATAAAAGGACATATAAACCTAACCGTGAATATCAAAGATACAGATTTAAGAAGAATAGAGACAAATCATGTTAGCTGATGAAGGAGTTATGTATGATTCTGATGAAGAACCGATAGACAATGGATGAGATTTTTTTTCAATAAAAGAAGATCAACTGACACCTACTATTCCACCAGTAGAGCAAGCCCTGGCAGCTAAAATTGAAGAAAAAGATGAATGGATTATAGATTCTAGATGTTCACATCATATGACTAGTGATAAAAGTAAATTCTTATCTTTTCAGGAATACAATGGAGGTCTAGTAAGATTTGGGGATGATAAATCTTGTTTGATCAAAGGAAAAGACACTATATCTTTTGATGGTAAGCACAATACTGACAACATTTACTATGTTGAAGGTTTGAAGCATAATCTTTTGAGTGTTGGTCAATTAGTTAAAAAGGGATTTCAGTTACAGTTCAAGAATGGTAAATGCAAAATCATAAATAGAACCGGTTTGGAGATTGGAACCGGTAATCAAACTAGAGGTAATATCTTTCATTTGAACAACAATGAAAAGACATGCTTGATTGCACATATTGATGAAATTTGGTTATGACATAAAAGACTTTGTCATGTGAATTTTGATTGCATTATAAAGATTAGTTCATCTAAGGCAGTAAGGGATTTACCTAAGATTGTAAAACCTCATAATTTGGTATGTAAGGAATGTCAAATGGGAAAGCAAGTTAGAACAACTTTTAAGAGTATTTATGAGAAATCCAATAATGTTCTTGATTTAATTCATACTGACTTGTGTGCTTCGGCAAGAACAAGAAGTCTACAGGGAGAGATACTTTATGCTAATCATTGATGATTATTCTAAAATGTGTTGGGTTACTTTTCTCATGGAGAAATCAGAAACTTTTGGAAAATTCAAACTATTCAAGGCAATGGCAGAGAATGAAACCGGTAAGAAAATCAAATGTTTAAGATTAGATCAAGGAGGTGAATTTAAATCTAAGGAGTTTAATACATTTTGTGAAGTGAATGGAATTAGAAGACAACTATCATCACCCCAAACACCTTAGCAAAATGGAGTTGTGGAAAGGAAGAACAAAACTATTCTGGATGCAGCTAGAAGCATGATATTAGAAGCAAATCTACCTCATATGTATTGGAGAGAAGAAGTGAATACATCGGTTTACACTTTTAACATAGTTCACATCAAAGGTGAAGCTAGTAAGACCCCTTATGAACTATGGTTTGGTAATACTCCTACTCTTAAATAATTCAGAATATTTGGAAGCAAATGCTATATTAGGTGAGATGAGTATATTGGTAAATTTGATCCTAGAAGCGATGAAGGAATATTTCTTGGTTATTCATCTAAGAGAAAGGCATATAGACGTTTTAATAAAAGATTGCAGAAAATCACTAAGAGTGCAAATGTGAAGATAGATGAACAATTTAGAGGAAATTCAAGGTCTATGGATTTTGAACCGACAGTTGAGATGATCATAAATGAACCTATACAAAGTGCACCAGTACAAAATATGGATCCAGTCACACCGGCATCATCAGAGAATTCCATAGTGACTGAAGAACAACAACAAGTGAACACACCTAGGTATGTAAGACTTAATCACTCTGAAAGTCAGATAATTGGGAATAAATATCAAGGCATTATGATAAGAGGGATAATGGCAAATGAAGAGGTATGTTTAATTTCTCAAATTGAACCAACATCTTTTATTGAGGCATGTGAAGATAAAAATTGGATTAAAGCTATGGAAGATGAATTAGAACAAATTGAAAAGAACAACACATGGACATTGGTTCCCCGACCTAAAGACAAAAATGTAATTGGAACTAAATGGGTATTCAAAAATAAACTTAATGAAGATGGTAAGGTAATTAGAAACAAAGCAAGATTAGTGTGTAAAGGATATTCACAGAAAGAGGGAATTGATTACAATGAAACCTTTGCATCGATAGCTAGAATTGAGGCAGTCAGATTATTTCTTACGTTTGCAGCTCACAAGAACTATAAAGTATATCAAATGGATGTAAAATGTGCATTTCTAAATAGTGATCTTGAAGAGGAAGTTTACATTGAACAACCTGATGGATTCTCATTGACAAATGATAAAGATTTGGTTTGCAGATTAAGGAAAGCTTTGTATGGATTGAAGCAAGCTCCTAGAGCTTGGTATGCTAGATTGGACAAATATCTTTTGAAGCTTGGTTACACTAAAGGTAATGCTGAGAGAAACTTATATTTCAAAGTGACTAATGAAGACATCTTGGTTATTGAAGTTTTTGTTGCTGAAATCATTTTTGGAGGTGAAGATGGATTGTGTAAAGATTTTGCTAATAAGATGCAGGGAGAATTTGAAATGTCTATGATTGGGGAGATAAATTTATTTTTAGGATTGCAGAATTCATAGACTGATAAAGGTATATTCATATGTCAAACGAAGTACTTGAAGGAACTATTGAAGAAATTTGGTATGGAAAAATCTAAACCGGTAAGTACTCCTATGACTACAACTGATAAATTGACATTGAAGGATGATTCAACTCCTGTTAATCTGACAAGATATAAATCTATGATTGGAGGTTTACTATATTTGACACAAACAAGACCTGATATAATGAATGCAGTATGTATTATTTCAAGATTTTAGAGTAATCCTAGATAAAATCATGAATCAGCAGTGAAAATGATTTTTTGGTATTTACAAGGCACAACAAATCTTGGTTTATGGTATCATAAAGATGGAATTTTTGATTTATGTGCATACACCGATGCAAATTGGGTAGGAGATGTAGATGACAGAAAGAGCACCACCGGTGGGGAAATATTTCTTTGTAGCAGATTGATTTCATGGTTGAGCAAGAAATAGAGTTGTACATCATTATTAACAACAAAATCAGAATATGTTGCAGCAGTAACTAATTGTACTCAGGTATTATGGATTAAGAAAATGTTGAAGGACATAAAGGTAAAATGCAAAGAACCTATAATCATTTACTATGATAATTCAACAACAATTGATATATCTAAAAATCAGGTATTTCACTCTAAGACTAAACATGTTTCTATCAAATATAATTTCTGAAAGAGAACGCTGAAGCAAAATAAGTGAGATTGGTTTATGTGAATACTAAAGAGCAAATTACAGATATCTTTACTAAGCCTTTGCCTAAGGAAACTTTTGAATATCTCAGAGAGCAGCTTGGGGTTATACCCTCACTAGTAGAGACTTAGACAGTTGATGATTGGCATCAAAGCAACATAATTAATAGAGAAACCTTTTTTCCAACTTTGATGAAGGAGAGATACTTCTCAGGGGGAGTAGTTGGTTAAAACAATTGGTTATTGTAATTGGTTCTATGAATTGGTTGTATTTGGTATTTGTATTGCTTTGGCATTTGATGTCAAAGGGGGAGAGATATCTATGAAAAAAATTTGTATTTAAGAAACATTATCCTTTGGGGAAAGATTATTCATTGGGGGAGAGATATATACTCTCTGCATTTGTTTTTTTATTTTTGGTATTGATCTATTCTGGAGATTGTTGGTTTCTAGTTTTTGGCATTCTATTTTGGCACTTAGATGTTTTTCCATCTTGTGTTTCCATAAATGCCAAAGGGGGAGATTGTTGGTATTATGGATGTGTTGCATTGGTTTTGTCATTGATGTCAACACTTATCCTTTTGGAGATCTTTGGTTATGTTGAACTGACACATTATGTTCACCAGTATGTTCAGTGACTTATGCACAGTCACCGATATATTGTTCACCGGAAGGTTATATTGTTCACCAACACTGAGGATGACTTGTTATCATCTAGATATCACTTGGTTATGTCAAAGACATGGTTTGGACACTTGGTTATTGGTCTAATCAGGTTGACATATTTGCTGTTACCGGCAAATTGGTCTAGGTTATGGACCAACATGCATTATCTATTCCAGATCAGCACAACACATTATGGAGATGATTTAATTAATTGGATATTGTTGTAAATGTATTGAGCTGACATGATGCATCACAACTTGAATTATTTGTAATTGATTTAATTGTAATATTCTTAGTTAGCTGACCTATACATTTGGTCTTAGGTTTTGGTATATATGTAAGATCTCATTTGTGAGATGACATGGGATGATATATGGTTATGGTATTGTAACATGGTATGTGCGAATATTGAATTTCATATGAGAAGACCATAGAGAAGGTTCACAGAAGGTTGAAGGTGATTATCAGAGCTTAACCAATACTGAATCTAGCATTGGAGACACTACTTTGAGCAGTACATTATCATTGGATTTAATCATCTAATTATAGTCAGTGTGGCTCCTATTTTGTGATTGAGCAGTGAGCTCTAGGCAGTTGGCCTTTTTGCATGTGCAGACCCATTTGTACACACATTCTATCTGCAATAGTATCATCTGATTGTGGGTAAGGTTTCCCACCATAGTTTTTCCCCTTACAAGGTTTCCATGTAGAAATCTCTGTGTTATGTGTTGTGGATGTTGTTTCTCTTTCTATTCTATGCATTAAGTTTCACTGGTATTAATATTAACTACTAATATGTCTACCAACATTAAGTTTGGTTTACCGGTATTAAGTATCAAGTTTGATTAAGTTATATTTGGGTTGAAATTAATTGACAACTGATTCACCCCCCCCTCTCAGCTGCCTTCAGGTCCTAACATCACTTACTATCTGTAGTAGTATCATCTGATTGTGGGTAAGGTTTCCCACCGTGGTTTTTCCCCTTACAGGGTTTCCACATCAAAATATCTGTGTCATGTGTTGTGGATGTTGTTTCTCTTTCTATTTCATGCATTAAGTTATACCAGTAATACTATAACTGTTAATCTGTTTTACCGACACTGAGATTTAAGTTGGAATAATTTGTTTTGGGTTATAATTTATTGACAACTGATTCACCCCCCCTTTCAGTTGTCCTTCTCAGTTCCTAACATTTGTTCCTATCACCAGTCATGTGGTGAGTGAAACCACTATTAATTGCCCAATCTTCACGCTGGATTGAATTGGAAATCAGTGCCATATCACTTTCCTCTGTGCTATCTTCCTTTACCAGTACAAATGCAATCCTTTATCCATCATATCCTTCTGATTCTCTATTGGTAACTCCTTTTGCAAGATAGCATTCCTTCTTTCTCTTCTCTTTGTATCTTCTAAAGTTATCCTTCCTATCATTGTCAGGACATCTGGATGCAATATGACCTATTTTATTTCAAGAAAAACACTTTTAGGGTAGTTTACCTCTGTACTTTCCTTTTCCTTTTGGCAGCCTTCTTGCTATTAAAGCTTTAAGATCATCTTGTTCTAGTTCTTTAGATAAGAAGCTGTCACATTCATGAGAGTGACTGGTTCTTGTAGGAGAACTACTTCCGGTTTCTTTTCTTCTCATTGTTGGTGCAAGTGTCATGGAAGATTTGAAGGCGACATCAATCTTTGGCATACTGTTATCATAGTTTCTCAGTTCAAAGGCAATCAACTTATTGATCAGGGAGTCAAGTATAACATTAACTTTTCCCAAATATCTGAGTTCCTAAATTTTATAAACCCTTATGGCATATTTTGGTAGCAAGGTTCTCAAGATTTTGTTGACCACATCATCTTCCTCAAGTTTTCCTCCAATATTTTTGATGGAATTTGCCACATCCTTTATTCTTTTGCTGTACTTTTATATATTCTCTCCTTATTGCACCCTCATCTCATCATATTTACCTCTCCAACTGTCCACCTTATCCTTTTGTACATGAGGATCTCCTTCATAAATAGTCTTCAGCTTATTCCACATCTCATTGGCCATTTTCAGATCTTGAATCTCAACATACTCGTTATCAGATAGAGTACTAGAAATCACTTCCATAGTTGTGATGTTATCTTGATTCTATTTGATCTGATCTGTAGTGAGAACCACTGTAGGTTCATTGTACTCTATTCTTACATGATTCCAGTATTGATCTCACAGGGTTCTTAGGTAGAGCTTCATTATACCACACCATAATGTGTAATTTTCCTTAGAGAACTTGTGGCCTTCCTTTCATATCATCTTGGATCTTTCCTTAAGTTGTTAAGCTCTTTTGAATCTAAGGACCAATGATCTGATACCAATTTTTGGTCTCCACCGGTGCTGAGAGGGGAAGGATGAATCAACACTATACTGGTTTTATCGAATTTAACCTTAATCAAAGTTTCTACTCAGAATTAACACTTATCACTTTAGGAACCATTAATAAGAAATATGCACAAATAAAATCAATCATAAATGAACAACAAGGTTTATCACGTGGAAACCCAAATGGGAGAAAACCACGATTTGAGTAGAAACTCACAAAATCTGCACTCTTCTAGGAGTATGCCTGGTGAGGAGTCATCCCTGTTAGGAGATTACAAAGACATTGTCAGGTGCCACCCGGTTAAGGGATTTTATTCAAGGCCCATTAGAACCTTTACCCTGTTAAAGGTAGCCTTGTTAAAGGACTTAGGATCATCAATTAAGATGTCACGCAGTTAAGGGATTTTATAAAGGGACCTATTAAAGTCCACCTGGTTAAGAGATTTGACTATTGTAGTTATTAGAAAACAACAAATTGAATGATATGCTATAATATCTACTCTTAGCTTAATTAGATTCAATTGAAGCTCTTTGTTTTGACCACCGGTTACACTTGCTCTGCACTCTACTAGTGCTTTGCATTCTTTCTCTACTCTTCACACTATCCAAGCTCTGCACACTCTCTTCACAACTCTTCTATTAACTTAGCAGTTCTGCACACTTCTCACCTTGTTGGATTGCCTCTCTTCAAAATTTCATTTAGCAATTTTTATGATCAAAACTTTTGGTTTTCACAAAAAACCCTTATACCATGTTTTTCCAACACATACCTGCTGTCTCCTAAATGAGTTTACACCTAAAAATTGGTAGATTTGAAATTCAAATCTTTTGACACTTTCTCTGTGCACTCTCCATCAATCTCGCTAGCAACTCATGCTTATCTGCCACTGTAACTCATAATTCTAGCAACTTCTAGGTCGTGTTCTACCTTTTTAATGCAAACTGGAAAATTTGCACAAATCTCAACTTAACTAGTTGTTAACTGCTGTAGACTTCACTAGCAATTTGTTTTGGTGATATCTCACTATGATCGACTCACCTTTGATCATCACATCCAGCTTACCAGTCACTGCTCCAATATTCTCAGTGGATAGCATTCTTCAACTTGTATCATCGGTTTAACTCTTCATCTTTTTCCATCGGTCATTGATCATCAAGAATACTGATCACTTGTCTGTCTAGAGTGTTCCGGTCATACATAAGACTACTAAATTGCGCTATGAGTCACCTCCTATGACCGCATCATCATTTCAACTACTAGTTTAAGAAACTGATCTCAACACCTATCAAATGCTTGACTGACCGGTTAGCTACTCTATTTATCCTTCAAACGATTAGTCTTCAACCAACAAACTGCTTAAGTGTGTCAATAATGCATATTAGGGAAGCACTGAATCCTCCATACTGTTTGTAGCCATGAGTAAACCATTGAGGTTTACCACACCTCCTTGCCTATGAGCTTGGTCTTACTCACTGGTAAGTATTGGTCATCAATGACAATACTAACTGATGAACCGGTTATGTCAACACCATCAATTATGCCAACATTGTCACTTGTGTGAATCTTCTCAAGTTGTAACTGGCCATCCTACAAAACAAATCATATGAAGTGGCACTTGAGATGAATATGTTTTATCCTTGAATGAAGAAAAAAATTATTTTCAAGATGAATGGCACTCTGGATATTAGTATACAATGGGCTATCCTCTTGCACCTAGCCCAATTGTTCGAGAAAATGTTGTAACCAAATCATCTCCTTGTTAGCTTCAATAGTAGCTACATACTCAACTTTAGTGGTTGAAAGAGCAACAACCTTTTGCAGTCTAGAAATCCAACTAAATGTAGTTCCCCCTACATTAAAAACATATCATGTCGTACTCCTCCTTGTATCAATATCACCTGCCAGATCAGAGTCAACATATCCTCGTAGAGTAGCATTTGATCCTTTGAAACATAATGCCTTGCTACTAGTACCTCCCAAATACTTGAGAATCCATTTGACAACATTCCAATGTTCCATTCCTAGATTGCTCATATACCTACTCACAACTCCCACTGCATGTGCAATATCTAGCCACGTGCATACCATCACATACATAAGACTACCAACAACTCATGAATACGAGATGTTAGACATTTTATTTACCTCTTCCTGTGTATTTGGACACATCTCCTTAGTCAATTTGAAATGAATAGCCAAAGGTGTACCCATTTCTTTTGCATTCTGCATGTTAAATGTTTTCAACACCTTCTTTATATACTCACTTTGGGACAAAGTTAATGTTCTATTTTTCCTGTCTAGTGAAATCCTCATACCAAGGATTTTGTTAGTTGTAGCCAAATCCTTCATAGAAAATGACTTTGCTAATTTATGTTTACGTTCATTTATATGCTGCATGTTGATGAATACTAAGAGGGGGGGTGAATTAGTATACAAAAAAATACTAAACTCAAACACTTAAACAATTTAGCAGTAAACCAGTATAACAATTTTACTAACAAACGGGTTAAGACAAATGCAAACCAAACAACAAATAAGGCATTCACACATAGGAGGACAATCACCATAACACAAGAGATTTTGACGTGGAAACTCAAATGGGAAAAACCACGGTGAGATGAAACTCACAAGTAACTATCTGCTGAATAGTAACCAGACCGGTTAAGGTCATACAATGTTCTTCACTAGAATAGATCCTATTAGGAATCTCAATATCTGTTAGGAGATAAGTCTGATTAAAGACTACCTTGTGAGAGGATTTCAGATCCACAATTGTGAACCACCTTGTTAGAGGATTTACAAAGGCTTTGCTAGGCCTACCCGGTTAAGGGTTCCAGACTTGTCGAAGATGTGAGTAATCTGGTGGAACCTAAAATTATCCGGGTTGGACAATCAAAAAATTATTGTATAGGGAGTATATCTTACCCAAGAATATTTTTTGCAATGTGATTATATTTTGCATATAAATAATTTAAAAATAAAATATATTTTTACAAAAGGGCAGGGAGAGGGAGTTGAACACTCAACCTCTCAACCTGACCTTCCTAACTACCCATACCTACCCTCCCCTTTTACCAATTGCTCTATTGTATTACTTGAAAATGTTTATTAGGGCAAATTACTATGGATAATAATTTGCAAATATTTCCACAAGATTTTAATTTATTAAAGTAATCTTGAAATGTGGAAATACATTTTTAAATATGTGATTTAAATAAATTATTTTTACCCTAAGACATTGGTAAAATATATATTAAGGTAAAATGTTATTTCATATAAATGGATCTTATTTTGAAAAATGTTTCAAAGGTGTGAAATGTTTCAAATCACAAGTGGAGATAATAAAAAGCATTTGTTTATTTAAGTGGATTTTAATCTTTTCATATGCATATTATTCGCCCTAGAGTTAATAAATTGAATAATTTATATTAGGGTAAACCATCTTATCATGTAGTTAATGGTTTGATTGGTTTGTTGCAAGTATGCATCCCATGTGCTAAATTATTTCCAACCAAATTGAGTTTGCCTTCAAGATGAAAATCTATTATGGAATATTTGCCAAGGTAATGCATTTTTATCAAGCGGAGGTAGGCATGTTTTAATCATTTGCTTTTGATTTATTATTTTAAAGGTAAAATTAATCTCAAGAGGTTCTTATGGCAAATTATTTGTTACTTTGGAAATTATTCAAGTGAAAGTAAAAACACTCTCAAATCTTTAATATCCTTATTTGAATGTTTACTCAAGAAGTTTCCATTTACTTTTGGAGTTTTATGTTAATATCATATTTTATTAGAAATATTTTATCCTAATTGTGTGCAAAGATCATATGTCTCTTTAGGGGGAAAATATTTTTATTTGCATGGGGAGAATATTATCAATGATTTTATTAAATATATCCCTATGAAATAGGAACATATGACCTATCAAGCTAGTTGATTTTTTTTATGTTTTGTGCATGATACTATAGGCAAAAATTATATTTCTTGGGTGCATATTAAAGGAAGTATCCCTTACTCAAGAAATTTAATTTAATGTTTTGATATTATAATTTGATGATTTTCAGGAGCACCTTGGCAAAAGAAATCTTGTTTACAACATTTTATAGGATAATAATAGTTTTCAATATTATCTTTTGAAATTACCTTTTGAGAGGTTATAAAGGGATATATTTTATCACAAAGAAAGTTATATTTTATAAGTTCTTTTACCATGGTTAATTCTTTAATTTGATGACCTAATAAATTTTTGCATTTTGATATTATCATTTGATCATTTATATTTTTCACCCTAAGAGAATAAAATGGAACATGTATATATTAGGGTTGATTTTATGCAAGATCAAAGAATGATTATTATTATTTTGGAGAAAATGTACTTTTACCATAAGTAAAATGATGAAAAGCATTTATTTATTTAAGTGATCCTTCCATATACATATTATTTTCACCCTAGGTAAATAATTTGAACATATTCATTAGGGTGAGTCATTTAATGCTTGATTGGTTTTTGCAAAGGTTACTTTATATGATATAATATTTCGGACCCAAATTAAAGATTACCAAAAGGTGAGAAAGTATTGTAACATTATCGGAAGGGAAGTATTTTCTTTTAGTTACTATACAAAATCTTTTACCTTATGTTATTTAATAAAAACTATTATTGGAATAAATATTTACAAGTGTTTAATACTTTGATTCAAGTGAATTGTTGTAAATAAGTATTTTACATAGGGTAAAATGATTATTGCCTAATCTAAAGTGGAATATATTTAATCTTTAATTAATAAGGGATTTGATTGGTTTATTTTATGTGCAGGAGATATTGAATATTTACGGGAAGTATTATCAAAGTGGAGGATAAAGGATATATTATTGAAGCTTTATTTAGTGTGTATTTTAGGGATTCAAATGTAATTATCTCTGTAAACCAAAGGGTGTGTCCTTTGGAAAAACAACTGTCTATAACTCCCTCCTATATGCGAAAGGATGTGTCCTTTCACATATGTCTTTTGGATCAGGTATTTATAGGGAGTCTTTTTCAATTAAAAAAATGGGGACAAATTCACAATCTATCAGGCTGCTAGTAAGGGCTATGGGATGTCTGTATTGGAGAAGTCTGTAGGAATGGAAGTATCATTTTGAGCAATCACTGTGTAATGGAGTATTTGTAAGTGTAGCTATTGTATGCATTCATTCTCCATAAATTAATATACAAGATTCGCTGTTTCAATTCCACAATTCATGTATACTTTTGTGTTGATGAATTTCATTTTGTCCTCTTGATAAATCTGATAAAGGGTTTAATACAGTGTGTCACCACAAGCTGTTATAATTGAATATAAGATTGGCTTCTTCATGTTCTTATAGCACTTAATGGAACCTCTGTATTGATGGTCTTGTGTTTACAAGTTACCTTAAAACTATCTCAAGAGTTTGATCAAATTGTTTGTCCACAAAGTATCATGTATATTCTTGGATAGAGGCACTGGTCTGTTATTCATTTCTGAGATTTTGATTTGTATGCATAAGGTCCTTACAGAGAAACATTCTTCCATATCCTATTTGAACTAATCCTTGCAGATTTCATTCAAGTCTTGAAAGCATTTCATTTTCAATATACAATATCTTTAACATACACTTTTATTCATATTTAGTTTTCAGTTTTCAAAGTATTCAGCTAAAGCACATGATATAGCATAGTTGTAGAACACTAAATTGGCAGTTGTGTAAACTTTCTTAGAGGCTTAAATCCACATTTAAATAAGTCTTTTGTGCTTGAGAGGGAAGGGTACACCCACCTAGGTCTTGTGGAGCCTGAAGTGTAGAGGGATTTGGTCTTCGACCATCCTTGTTCGTTGGCCAAGGCTGATTGGATTTCCTAAGGAGTTGGAAAGTCTTTGGGTTTTCCAATCTGCGGTTTTGGGCACCAACATAATCAACAAGTGAGTGATATAAATACTAGCATAATATGCTTGGTTAGATCCTTGATAGCTCGTTGTTAATGCATTTTAGCATTACTTCAGTCTTCAAAATCTCCACACTCTGTTTCTTCACACAGACCTAATCTTCTTCTGTGATCACACATATAAAAACCTCATCAACCACCTAAAAACCCTTACAACCTTCTAAAACCATAGACATGATGTCCTTATAAAGGAATCTGATTTCATGTCGGTCCAATAGGATTACATTGCAAGTTCCTAGGTTCAGTGCATCTGGACACATTTGGTAACATGACACAAAATCACCGCCAAAGTGTCAATGGATGATAAATCATCACAAATATACTAGTTGGTAACTCATCATAGAGTAATACTGGTTCATACATTTACTAATTACCGATTTACACATTTTAATAATTACCGGTTTGTCAAAATGAAGACTGGGAAAAATGATAACAACCGCTTTGTTCCTTCGTATCGCTTTGGGATCCTCGAACCGCTTGAGTCTTCATACCGCTTGAGATCCGTAAACACTTTCTGCAAAACACCAATATTCTAAAGACTATAATACATAATACCGGTTGGAACAAATACCGGTTGAGCATAACTCATACACACAAAAAGTGATCCCAAAGCAAGTGTGTGTCCATCAATGACAATCACAACATCATCATAAAAAATGCGAACAATCTCCCCCTTTGGCATTGATGGAAACACTTAGGAAAATTTTTGACATCTAAGTGTTTTACAACAAAATATGCCATAATCAAAATTACTCCCCCTAAGCATATACACTATCCCTTTTGTAGAAAATACAATGTATACTAGGCCCTTAAAGAGATAACATGAAAGCATACATGGAATTCACCCAAATTTTTTAAATACAAAATACTACTCCCGCTTTGCCAACAATGACAAAGTATTGTAGAATAACCCCTTTTTCTCATTATCATTAATATAATAAATGTTTATGACAACAATGAGTGAAACTTATCAAAAATTGATTTAAAATCCTGCATGAAGGTCTTCATGGATAAGGACCATGACTCAAGCAATGAGGTAGCAACCTCACTTTTCGTTTGCATCTGGGATACCTGTTCCTCCATGGCGTCCAAGGTACTCATGTCTTGAGTGACCATTAAGGCATCTGGATTGAGATAGCACTTTTGAAGTATTTGCAGTCAAGGTAGTAGAACCAATTGAAGTTCCTACAAATCTCGGGTCCGGTTATTGATCTCCAACTCTATTCAGGTAGTCTAGAGTTGAAACTGGTGAACAGTTTGCCCATATGTGGTGAAGGAATCATAGGGCGTCTTGAAGGTGCTTATATATGCCTGCAAATCAGTTTGCAGTTTGTCTTTCTGTGCAAGCACATCATCACAGAATAGATGGGGTTGGCTTATCTTATTGAGTAGTAATTTCCCCTCATCCATAGCATCTCTTATGTCTTTTTGCGCTTTCTGAAGTTCAAAATTTGGCTCGTTTAATTTATTCACTAAGGCAGTGTTCAGTGCCTTTTGATGCTTCTTTTGTGCATTGGCTTTAGCAACATCTTCCAGGCATTGCACCTAGTCCTCTACAACTGTGCATAAAAGTTTTAGTTGGGCTAGAGAGGAATTGGTATTGGAATCAAACTAGTAAGAGTTTCCACCGTAGTTTGAATAACATCTTGCTCCTTCTTCCTCCTTAGCACTTCTAGTCACTCTTGGTCAAGCTTAATGCTTTGCAACAAATTCGATTCATTCGCAGATTGGAGGTCAATGGGACTGGTGATGTCAGCCAATTTAGCTTGACCACTAGTTGCCTTTGGTGTCTCCACTTGTGTGCTCTTTGCTGCTTCCTCCTTCTCTTTGGCTCTTTTCTTTTCCTCTTCAACCTTCTTTTTCTCCTCTACTTCTTTCTTTCTCTTTTCTTCTTCCTTCTTTCTATCTTCTTCTTTCCGCTTCTCTTCTTCTTTCTTCTTCTCCTCTTCCTGTTTCTTCTTCTCCTCTTCCTTTTTCTTCTTCTCCTCTTCCCGTTTCCTTTTCTCTTCCTCTTTTCTCTTCTCCTCTTCCTGTTTCTTTTTCTCCTCTTCCCGTTTCCTTGTCTCTTCCTCTTTTCTCTTCTCCTCTTCCTATTTTTTTTCCTCCTCTTCCTGTTTCTTTTTTTCTTCCTCTTTTCTCTTCTCCTCTTCCTGTTTCTTTTTCTCTTCTTCTCCTCTTGTTTCTTCTTCTTCTCTTCTACTTGTTTCCTCTTCTCTTCTTCTTGATCTTTGTCAGCCTTTTCCTTTGCTGTATCTGAAGTGACATTTTCACCATCCAAAGCATCAACGTCAATAGGGTCCATTTGTTCAGTGACTGGTTCTCCTTCACTGTCATACACCTCATCTGGTTTTCCACTTTCTAGTTCTTGCTCAGCCTTCTTGTTGGCTTCAGACACTTGGTGCAACCTTAGAGCGACTTTGGCATGTGAGTGTGTATCTTTTACCAATTCTGACTTTCCCTTCTAGTAATAGGAGTCTTCTTCTTCTCATGAAGAAGAGGCTTTTGTATTTATCCATAACTTCATATAGCTCTGAATTTGACACATCAAGAAAATATTGTGCAAAATTTTCTTCTCTTATTTCCTGTTCCTTTTCTATGGCAATGCGCCATTTGTAATCTAAAGAATTATATAAAGAATCCAGTGTCACAGATCTAATTTCTGATGGCGATTGGTCATTAATACATAAATATTGAATAACTTCCTGTTCAACTTCCTCCTTTTCATTGTCATTAAAATCATCAAAATGATCTATTAAATCACTTAGCACTTTTCTCCTAATATTCTTGATAGTTGTTTGACAATGTGTCAATGGTTTGTAAGAGGAAATGTCTAAATTTACTGGTGTTGATGATGCCGGTTCATTGCTAGTTGTCTTTGTCTTCTTCCTTGTTTGCCTAGTCTTTTTAGGCTGTACCTCAGGTTTTGTATCCTCAGAATTTGGTGAGGTGTTCTTAGTTTTCCGCTTTCTTTCAAAGACCTTGGCAGGTGCAACTTTCAGTTTCTTCTTTGCCGGTGACCTCTTGGTCACTTTAGGACTTGCTGAAGTAACCGGTGCCGATACTGATGGCACTGCCTTTCCTTTCTTCACTAAAGGTTCTTCAAATGGTGTTACCCTCTCCAAGTAGGTGCCAGTTCTCTTCTTCTTTGGATCAAGAGGCGAGGAAAGTAGGGTAGAGGCATACCCATCAAGCATGTCATACATCACCTCATATCCCATAGGCTCCACTTCTTCCTTTTTGGGCTCAACCGCCTCCATTATGCACTCATCTACTCTAATGATAAAGAAAATGTCCTCTTCTTACTTCTTGACAATATCGCTAGATATTCTCATCCTCTGGCTCATCTTGCGTCTAAACTCATCAAAGTATTTGTTCAGGACTTCAGGATAATCGGTTCCTACCACTTGAAGACTTTGTCTAATTTGCTTGGTAACCGGTTGGTCAACAGACCATTGTATATCACTGACTCCTGAAAAATAGCCTTGAAAGTAGAAAAAATAATCCTACCAACAGTTGTCCAAATTTAAATCTTAAGGCATTGTCCTGTTTAATAGACTTCAGGTTCACCAGAAGTTGCCTTTGCATACACGTGCATAAATCAAATGAGGCATCTTCCATGATCATCCTGTAGGTGGCATTTACCACTGCAGTAGAGACAGAGTTAATTCTGCTAGTATAGAATGTCCGGTAACCTATCACCATACAAGCATACTTGATCAACTCGTCCTTGATGGTATTGATGGTCATTCCCCGTTGGTCACTCACAAAACCAGTGAGCTTGGTCATTTCCATCTTAATGACTTTCCTTAGGGTTGGCACTTCTCCAACGTTATAGAAATTGGTGATGGCATGAATCACTTCCATTGTGATGTCATGTGTCCACTCAAGATACATTTTGTCACCATGCACTCTGCTTAGAATGATGCAGATATGATGTTCTATAAATTCTTCAAGAAAATAGACCACATTGTGAAGTTTCTTTCTTTCCAGGATGCTATATTTCGGTTTGATCTTCTTGTCATTCTCGCAGAATAACCTTAACTGAGAATGGATCACTAGAGATCCTAGGTCTTCTATTTTGCAATCAATATAATCTAAAATACCTTCCTCAACTATAACACTAGTGGGTATCTAGGATAGGGCATTATATTTTGCCTTTTGTTGGATGAAATCTACTGAATCAATAGGTGCACTAGAACTGGAGTGTGATGTAGAAGCCATGATAAATGGATAAACAAGAATTTTGATAAATACCTTCAAAAATCTGCAATTTAGGGTTTGCAAATTCAGCTTCACCGCACACTACTTCAGTTGCTAGATTACTGCTTTGTGTTCTTCACTTGATTGATTGATATTATCTCTAGATTCTTCTTTCAAAGTTTTTTGAAATCTCTCTGAATCGTAAAACAAATCGCCTTTGGTCGCTCTGCACTTGAGAATTTCTTCCCTCACAAATTGATAAGTGAAAATGACTTGAAAATCCCTTTTAAATGAATTCTTCACCTACCATAATAAATGCTCCACCATTAGGGCGTAAAACCCTAATTTGCCTTTTACCATTTCTGGTCTTCTTCCAATTGACAGGTATCACATACTAGTTAAGGTCTTTTACCATATAAACCGAGGGTTCGAAACATTTCATCGATTTGCTCCCCCTAATCTTTTTTGAAGCTTAGTTTGCTGGTTCAACGACTTCCACACTAGGTGCAAAAACCAGTTCTTCTTGTGACACTTCTTCAAGTTTCTTCTTCCATGTTGTCTTCATATTTGCTTGAATAGTTTCAACATCAATCTTTCCTTCCAGAGTGACCGGTATATCATCTGATATGTTCTTTCTCATTTTGCAGGTTCTGGCAGGGTGTCTCAGTTTGTTGCAATGATAGAATACTACTCTAGGTGTTCTTCATGGTCCATTGTTCATTCTACCATTCTTCCTCTTGCATTTTGCAGTAGTGTGACCACTACCATGGAAAATCAAATAGGTTGCTCTCCAATCGGTTACCGCTTGATAGCCACCACCACCCAACTGATGGTCATAGGCACTATACCGGTTTGGATTCTGGTTCACAGAGGATTCAGAAAAAACTCCTTGACTCCTTTGAGGATATCTTCTAGTGTCGTGTATAATAGACCTACATTCAAATGCTCTATGCCCAAACTTGTTGCATGCATAACAACTACCATTGAATCTATTGGATCTAGGCTTATTGTTTAGAAAGTAGGGAAAATTATTGTAAGCCTTACTTCTACATACATTGGCATTGTGTCCCTCCTTGAGACAATTAAAGAAAATGGGTTTGAAATTTTTCTTACCTTTATCCTTTGGTGCCGGTTGCTTCTTTGATGCTCCATCTTTTGTTCCAGAGGTCTCACCTTCCTCATAACTAGAAAAACCAAGTCCAGTGGTATTCTTTACCAGTTTTGCTAATTCAAGCTTTTGTTCTAGCTTAACAGTGCTCTTATTGAATTTGGCAAGTATTTCCTTTGACTCAGTGAGTTCTTTAGAAATAGTAGCATTGGATTGCTTCAAGGTTGCATTCTTAGAAATAGCCATGTTTAGTTCACCTTGCAATTCTTCTTTCTCCACTTTTTTCTCTTGGAGATGAGCGGTAAGTGCACTGATTTCTTGCTTCAACTTGGAGATCTCATGATCTTCGTCTTTTACCAGATCTTCAAATTTCCTCCAGTTCTCAAGCTCTTGACACATTCTGATAGTTAGTCCTTCTAGTTCCCTTCTTAGGTTAGCATTAGATTCATTTAGTTTTTCATCTTCTTCAACTAGGGCTTCCATGTCTGCTTCATCAGAAGAACTATTTTCAGTAAGCTCCATCAGTTTCTCAACATGCTCTCTTCTCTTTGCTAGAGAGGCTTTATATTTGACTTTGAGTTCATCAAAGGTTTTCTCAGTCTAAGTGAGATGATGAGTAAGCTCCCTCACAATTTATTCCCCCATATCTCCGTCCAAGTGGGTAAACTTATAGAAAGGTTGGCTCTGATACCAATTGATGAATACTAAGAGGGGGGGGGGTGAATTAGTATACAAAAAAATACTGAACTCAAACACTTAAACCGTTTAGCAGTAAACCGGTATAACATTTTTACTAACAAATCAGTTAAGACAAATGCAAACCAAACAACAAATAAGGCATTCACCCATAGGAGCACAATCACCATAACACAAGAGATTTTGATGTGGAAACCCAAATGGGAAAAACCACGGTGAGATGAAACTCACAAGTAACTATCTGTAGAATAGTAACCATACCAGTTAAGGTCAGACCAGTTAAGGTCATACAATGTTCTTCACCAGAACAGATCCTGTTAGGAATCTCAATCTCTGTTAGGAGATAAGTCTGATTAAAGACTACCTTGTGAGAAGATTTTAGATCCACAGTTGTGAACCACCTTGTTAGAGGATTTAAAAAGGCTTTGCCAGGCATACCCAGTTAAGGGTTTCACACTTGTCAAAGATGTGAGTAATCAACAAGTGAGTGATCTAAATACTAGCACAATATGCTTGGGTAGATCCTTGATAGCTCATTGTTAATGCATTTCAGCATTACTTTAGTCTTCAAAATCTCCACACTCTGTTTCTTCACACAAACCTAATCTTCTTCTATGATCGCACATACAATAATCTCATCAACCACCTAAAAACCCTTACAACCTTCTAAAACCCTAGACATGATGTCCTTATAAAGGAATTTGATTTCATGTCAGTCCAGTAGGATTACATTGCAAGTTCCTAGGTTCAGTGCATCTAGACACATTTGGTAACACGACATAGAATCACCACCAAAGTGTCGGTGGATGATAACTCATCACAAAAACACCAGTTGGTAACTCATCATAGAGTAATACTGGTTCATACATTTACCGATTATCGGTTTACACATTTTACCAATTACCGGTTTGCCAAAATGAAGACTGGGAAAAATGATAACAACCACTTTGTTCCTTCGTACCGCTTTGGGATCCTCGAACCACTTGAGATCGATAAGAACTTTCTGCAAAACATCGATAGTCTAAAGACTATATTACATAATACCGGTTTGAACAAATGACAGTTGAGCATAACTCATACATACAAAAAGTGATCTCAAAGCAAGTGTGTGTCCATCAATGACAATCACAACATCATCATAAAAAATACCAACACATGTTAGACCCAACAACAAGCATGTTATCAACATAAATTAATGGGATAATATAACTGCCATTATCCAATCTCTTAAAATAAACACAATGATCAAAATGACATCTGTGGTAACCTTGTTCAACCATGAAAACTATCAAATTTCAAATAACATTGTCGGGGTGATTGCTTTAGGCCATACAGACTCTTCTTGAACTTGCACACTAATTCCTCCTTACCTTTGACGTCATCTCCCTATGCTTGCTGCATGTAGATCTCCTCCTCCAAATCCCCATGGAGAAAACCCATTTTAACATCTATCTATTCAAGATGCAAGTCTTTTGCAACCACAAGACTTAGAACAATTCTAATTGAAGTCATTTTTACAACTGGAGAAAATATTTCATCAAAATCTATACCCCTTTTTTGTGCAAAACCTTTTACCACGAGTTTGGCCTTATATCTTTTCTGTCCTGCATCCTTCTCCTTCAACCTATAAACCCATTTTTTTGGCAAGGCTCTTTTCCATGTAAGTAATGGGACTAAGTCCCAAGTCTGATTCTTCATCAAGGAATCCATTTCCTCTTTCATGCCTAGCTCCCATTACTGTTTGGCATCCACTTGCATTGCTTTTTCATATCCTTTTGGTTCACCAAAATCAGTTAATAAAATAGATTACAAAGAAGGAGAAAATTTTTCAGGAGGTCTACTTAACCTCGTATAACATCTAACACTTGCAGGAGTTTGTGGGATATTTTGTGGTTGCTGAGCATCAGGTACTAATGGCATTTTATTTTCAAGAATCTCATCCAGCACCACATATTCCTTTTTGACTTGTTCAAGCTTCTTTTCCTGTATTTGTTCTTTATACATGACCTTCTCATTGAATATAACATCTCTACTTCTAATTATTTTTTGATTTTCAAAATCCCATAACCAATAACCAAAGTCATCCATTCCATATCCAATGAAGGTACATTTTTTAGATTTAGCATGAAGCTTGATTTTGTTTTCTTTATCAACATGGAGAAAATCTTCACAACCAAAGGTTTTTAGAAAAGAATAATTTATCTTGTTACTAGTCCATACCTCCTTTGGAATGCCACCATCCAAAGGATTTGAAGGTCCTTTGTTTATCAAATAAACAACAGTATGTACAATGTCTTCCTAGAAATGTAGGGGCAATCCAACATTCAATCTCATGCTCCTTGCACCCTCCATAATGGTCCTATTCATTCTCTCAGAAAAACCATTTTCTTGAGGGGTTCCTGGAACCATCTTATGACTTCAGATTCCATTAAAAGTAGTAATATTCAAATTCTTTGCTGCAATACTCGCCTCCATTATTAGGTATGTGACACTTCAACTTTTTTCTTGTCTCATTCTCAACCAAAGCTTTCCATTTCTTAAAAGTTTAGAAAACATCTGATTTCTATTTTAGGAAATATACCCATGTTTTCTTGGTTGCATCATCTATAAAAATAGCATAATAACAAGAGACACCAAAGTATGATACCTGAGTCGGTCTCCATACATCTCAATGCACAAGCTCTAATTTATCAATCTTATTCTTTTTCCCAACCTTGAGAAATATGATTCTTTTCTGTTTACCATAAACACAATTTCTCAAAAATCTAAATCAATCTGCTTCAATCTTGGCAACAAATTTTAGAGTGAAGGATTTTCATCCCTCTCTCACTCATGTGCCCAAGTCTATGGTGCCACAATTTTAAATTTGTCCTTGCAAAATCTATTGTAGCTATCCCTGCAACAACTTTTTCTGTAGTAGCTAAGGTAGAATTAATTATTACCAATGCACAAATACAATGTGCCTATTTATTTACCTTTAACTACTACTAATGCACCTTTAGTGACCTTTTAGACATTGTCTGTAAAAGTAACTATGTAGCCTTCACTGCCCAGTTGTCTTGCAGAAATTGTATTTCTTCTTAAATTAGGAACATGCCTTACCTCCTACAACAACAATAATTTTCCATTCTGAAACTTGATTTTTATCTTGCCTTTTCTAATAATTTGACAGGGCTCATCATCACCCAAATATACCTATCCAAAATCACCTTGTACATAATCTAGAAAATATTTTCTATGGAGTGTGGCATTAAATGAAGCCCCTGAATCTATTACCCAAGAATTATTAACATTATCTAAACATAGAATCAAGGTATCTTGTAAAGTATTACTTGCAACATTAGATTCCTTATTGTCATCTTCATTTCTGACTCCTTGATTGTTTTTTTGAGACCAACAATCTTTCTTTAAATTTATCGGCTTTCCATAGTACCAACAATCCTTTCTTCCTCTGGATTGAGAGTGTCCTTTCTTTTACTTCCCTCGTGACTTCTCACGCCCAGGGCTTTTTCCTCTTTCCTTTGATCTTCCCTTGTTCTCTACATTCAAAATAGTACCCGATGATGTTGAAGTCTCACCCATTCTTTTTCATCGCATTTTCTTGCTTAGGATAACACCAACAACATAAAATTTAAAAGTGTTTGTATCAGAGACAAAGTTACTTACAACCATAACCAATCTATTCCAACTTTCTGGAAAAGAACATAAAATTAAGAGAGCCCTAACTGTTACAAGCTAGGGTTGCCATTTCACCAAAAGATCAACATGTCAATGCCTGATACAACCACTAGACTTATATTATCATAGGAGGCTATTAAACCATGTCATGAATCCCCATGAGGGACACTGACCCACTACCAACAATCCCCCTCCCAGCATCACTCACTGCAGCCTGCATGATTTGAACCTGTGACCAAGCTCTGATACCATTTGTTACAAGATAGGGTTGCCGTTGTACCAAAATATTGACTTGTCAATGCCTGATACAACCACTAGACTTATAGAATCCACAAAAGGCAGTTAAACCATGTCATGATTCCCAACGAGGGATGCTGGACCACTGCCAACACTAACCTCTTCATCAAAGTTAACTTTTATAGAAGTCAATTGACTGCTAATTGTATTAAATTCAAAAAAATGATCTGCTCCAGGTTGTCCCTCACTCATTTTCATATTAAACAAACATTTCATAAGAAATATCTTATTTAAAGCTGAGGCTTTCTCATATAGTTTAGCCAGTTATGACATCAGTTCTGTAGTCGTTGTTTTTTTTGATATATTGAATGCTATAGACAATGCAAGGCACAACCAAATGGTTCTTAGTGCCTTTCTATCTAGAATATCCCAATCTTCATTTGATCACAGTCAACTTCATTGTCTTTCCTTCCAATGGCCGCCACAGATCCTTTTGATATAAACAATCCTTCAACTATATTTTCCATAACTGATAATTCAGGCCGTTGAACTTCTCGACCTTGAATTTGGTTTCTTCCATTGCTCCCACTCAAATCTGAAAGTCCCTGCCAATTTACAGAAATACATGGCTCTGATACCAATTGTTAGGGTTTAGGAAAATCCAGAGAAAATATAAATTAATAATTATATGTAGATACAAACACAAAAGATGAAGAAAAATGCATAACACAGATAACTCAAAGATTTAATGTGGCTCACCCAACATGGGCTACATCCACAAAACACAACTGTCTAATCTTTTCTTATTATCTAGTAAATTAGTACAACACCATTACAATTCCTTTTTTTTTCTATGCTCTTATAACAAGCAATTTTAGGGCAACACTCAAAGTTAGTTATTTTTAGGGTTTTTTTCAATGTTGTTTTTTCTCAACAAAAAATGGTAAAAAATATTTCCTCAGGGGTTGCGCCCCAGAACCTCCGCTTAGGGCCTGGCCCTACCCCAAACCTCGACAAGGATACATAATGAGTGTATAGTACTTTTTGGATATTTTGGTTATTAATGCTGCTAGGATATGGTGTTGTCATTGATGTCAGCATATTCCCGTGTATTGCTTCGGTGATTGCAAATTGGGAAAATCTTATGATCCTGTTTGCTGCTTTTATTTTGCTGATAACTATTTTGTAGAGTTCGGTATATCCTCCTGTATATACTGGTATGATTAGATCTTGTGCTGATATTTTGGGATATTTCCTGGGATGGTCTTTTTTATCTTCATTTCAAATGGTTCATGATTTGGTGCTCCACAAGTTATCTTTCTTTGTGACAGTTGCCGATTGGTTGTGTTATTGAGATTTCAAATGTTGATCAATGAAGATTTGAAAAGTGGTGTTGGTATAGATGTTCCTGATGATTCTAACATGCTTGCTGGTGTTTCCTAGTCTTGTCCTATTTGTTTTAGTGACCCATATTGATCATTGTGCGAGTTTTGGTGGTTTTCATCAAACAGTGATGATTTTCGTGTTATGCGGTTTTCTTGGTGATGTAGCGTGTTGCGATTGATCTTGGCGTGATTTATAGTGGAGTTGTGCATTTGGAAATTTGATTTAGATCCATGCTATTGTATGCAAATCATTATATTGGTTTTGTGGTTGATCTTTGTACCGTTTGTTGTAATTTTGTAATTTTGTAATTGAGGGTTGAGGGTTTAGCCGACCTTGTTATCAAGGTTGATGAATTTTATATATAGGTGATATATTCATGTAATTTAGGTGTCGATGTTGTGTCTACATTATATGAGAGATGTTTATGTGCAAACAAGTGATTTATCCTTTGGCATTGAGATTGAGGAGATATTGGTGTTGTAGAGGAGACATCCGTGCTTAACCGGAACTGTAATGAGGCATTTGGAGATGCTATTCTTCAGTTCATTTCTTTCGGATTGTAGTCTGAACCTTATTGTAAGTAAGTGAGACTTCCCTAAGGGTTGTAGCCTTTTGGGCCATTATATTGGAGCAGTGAGCTCTAGGAAGTGTGCCTGAATGCATGTGCATTCCCCATTGTAATATTTTTACATACTACTATAGAGTATCATCTTACTGTGGGTAGGTTCCAATCGTGGTTTTTCCCTTAACTAGGTTTTCCATGTCAACATCTTGGTGTTGTGCCTTCATTTTACTTATATGTCTTATAGCTACAGTTTATCAGATCTATTTTTTGTGGTCAAGTTTGTTAGTCTGGTGAAGACTGATTCACCCCCCTCTTAGTCTCCCTTCTTGATTTCTGCTAACAATACTTGCATGATCAATTACCACATATCAATAGGTTGTTCAATATACATGTCTTCTTCAAGTTCTCCTTTCAAAAATGCCAACTTGACATCTATCTGATTTACCCTAAAGTTCTTATATGTAGAAAATGCAAGAAACATCCTTATATCTTCCATCCTAGCTACCAGAGAAAAAGTCTCCTCAAAGTCTATAACCAATTTGTGAATAGCCTTTACAAACTAGTCTTGCCTTATTCCTTGTGACTTGTCTATCTTCATTCAACTTATTTGAAAACAACCACTTTGTTCCTATCACATTCTTGTGTACTATTATAGGTGCCAATTTCTATGTTTGATTCTTTTCTATTTGATTCAATTACTCTTCTAGTGCTTTCATCCAACCTTCATCCTTGCTAGCTTCTGCAATTTTTTTTGACTCCACCTGAGACATAAAACAAAATTTTGCTTGTTCACTAATCTTAGAAAGTATTCTTCTTGTCTATCTCCAATGATTTGATATTCTAAATGGTCCTTGCGCACATACATTATAGGTGTCGTAGGTGCTTGTTTTGGTTCCTTTTCTTCAACATTTGTCTCTTCTTTTTCTTTCAAAAATTCCCTCTCTTCTGCAACAACTTGAGCATCCTCTATCCTAACCTTAGATTTAGGTGCAACATGATTCCATTCTTCACTCTATTTGACATTCATACTTTCCACAATCTTCTTCACCCTCTTGTTGTAACATTAGTAACTCTTTCTCTTTGTAGAGTATCTCAAGAATATTATTTCATTTGATCTTGCATCAAAATTTTCCAAGTTCATATCTTCTTATGTAGCACTTGCTTTTAAATATTCTGAAATAGTTGACAATGTGTATTCTTCCATGCCAGAGCTCATAACATGTCTTTGTATGATTCACTCTTAATTGTACTTTGTTAAGAACAATATGCACAACTTCTTTCCAATACACACTAGGCTGATTAACATATATCAACATAGTTATAGACATCTCAACAATATTCCTATTCACATCCAGTTCATAACAATCCACACATCAATTCACACATCCAAACTTCCATTTATACTAGGTTATGTTACAAGTAGGGTTGCTATTGCACCAAAAGATCGACCTGTCAATGCCTGAAACAATTGCTAAACTTATAGAATCCACAAGAGGCTGTTAAACCATGCCACGAATCCCTAAGAGGGATGCTATACCACTACCAATAATCCCCCTCCCAACGTCACTCACCATGACTTGCATGATTTGAACCTGTGACCAAGCTTTGATACCACTTGTTACAAGATAGGGTTCCCGTTACACCAAAAGATCAACCTGTCAATGCCTGATACAACCAATAGACTTATAGAATCCATAGGAGGCTATTAAACCATGTCACGAATCCCCACGAGGGATGCTGGCCCACTGCCAACATGTTATTCATTGAAACCCTGAACTATGTTAGCCACACACACAATATACATGAATTACATAAAGTTGGCCGCCACAAGCAACTATACACAATGTGGTCCATTGCAGGAGATGGAGGTGACCTAAATACATTAGAACACATCTTTCTAAGTCAATTCCAACAAACCACACATGCTAACACATTCTCCAAAGTCAACATCCAACACAATATGTAGAAAATAAATAAATCTCATTAAATAGTTGGCCCAAAAATAATCTTTCAAGGCAAATTACCTATTTTCAACCTTTAAAGTCAATCTCCAATGCATATTTGGACTAGAAGAGTATGATCCAAATAAGATAAACTAACTGAGTCTATCAAAGACCAACACAACTAAACATGCCAAATCACAAACCAACAAAACTTCACTTTCTGATCAAACCAACACTTAAGATATAAACTAGAACATTACACAAACCATATGAACATATCCTCCAAGTCACAACACAACAAACAACATAGCAAAGCAATAAAAAGCATTCCCCTGACTAGTCTTGATAGAAAACCTCACTATCAACAAAGTACAATAACCAATCTTCACCATCTGAACAATTGAGGACCTGAAAACATGATAGTTCAACATCTACACAATGTAGACATTATGTCCAAAACCAAAAGCATAATCTTAAAAAAATAGAGGAATGCAAAACATTATTCCATAAGGACTTTAAATACTCTTTCCTACATATTGCAACTTCCACTACTATTACCTTCTGGAGACACCTCATACTTACTCAACATCACCACCAAATAAAATAAAAACATTTGGACACTTATTTACGGACCATATAATACATCTATACAATGGAACAACTACAACATCCTATTCACTTCTTCATTAACACAATCTGTGACATTAATGACAACACAACTCAAGTTTCCAACACAACTAAAGTAGCAACAAAAGAAGGAATTTTAGATGTGTAGTGTTGAGTTTCAAAGAAAATGCGTAAATCTCTTATTTTCCTTATTCCTTCAAAGGACAAATGATGGGAAATTGATCATATTATAAAGTAGAGTAATCTACTTTAACCCAACACCCATTGGCCACATAGAATAATTATAGGTTAGGAGAGATATAAAACCTATAAAGTATACAGAGTTTCCTATTAGCTCCTAATATAGAGTTAGACCATGTAAACCAATTGTTATTATAGATAGGTAGTCTTTTATAAATAGGGCCAACAACTCCAAGATAATTCCAATAGAAGAACTATTTATCAAACTCCTCATTACTCAATTTAACCTTATTATGCTAGTTGTGATCAATGTTATTTTCTACCATGTTGAAATCTCCTCCAATAACCTAATTAGCTTAAGGGAGATTTTTGGTCTTCCATTCCCATAATTTTGGTGTAGCGACAATCATAGGGTCCAAAAAGGACTGTCTAACCATGCAACATAAAGCTCAACACAAAAAAAATAACACAAGAAAATGTTGAGCAAACATGATTTTTTATTGATTTCATCATCTGCAACATTATATTGCATCACATGCCTTCATATGCAGGATGTTTAGAGCTTAGAGGCTTACCAAAAGGCATTACATGATATTACAATGGGTTCACTAGCCTGATCACAATCCCATGAGTTTGGTGGTTTGATAATTTCTAATTCTAATGATTACTCTATTATGAAAAACTCAAATACTATGAATTGATTACAAAATAATCTTAATTGTGTTTCTCTAGTTGTACTAAAGGTTTGCGTCAACCACAAGGTTTCACAAAGCCCAAGGTATGGTAAAACTTGTATGTCGACCTCAAAACACATGATGATGCTTTTCAAAATATAATAATGTGTCACAAACCATGGGAAAGTTATCCCTAGGGCTCATAATGCCTCTAATGATATTCCATTTAGCTCTACACATTTTGGGAATGATCCACAAACTTAGAATGTACCAATAAGACCCTATATACACATAAATTTGTCTTGGAGAATATTATTATTTGGATGCAAATCATTTAAATATTCTTCTATTATATAGTTAAATTCTTTAATTTAAATATATAATTCACTTTTTCAAATTTCTTCAAAACCCACCATATTTCATTCAAAATTCACATCCTCCTACCTTTCCACTTCATGACCACCTCAACATGTGACAAGTAAAAATAATATTTTGAAAATTATTTAAAGAGGATTTATTCACATTAATATGGGTGCTTGTCACCTTACCTCTTAAGTACTTCTCCATGCTCATGTAATGAAGGTTGTCTCCTTGAGCCCATAACCTAGCCCATACTTGGTCATAAATATGAGCAACCATTTTCAACCTTCAACCACTTGCACTATCTTCATAAATGTCTTTTGCATCCTCACCATCCATTTCTCCAAGTTGAATCTCAACCCTTGATTATTGCCACATCATCTTTTGCCTTGGAAAGTCTATAAATAGAGGCATTTCCAACATGTTTAGGATTTTTAAATTTTTGCATCCAACTAATGCTAGTTTGTCAGTTGAATTTGTGCATCCATTTTAGCTTTGTTTTAAGAGTATATTAGTAGCATTTTCATATATTTAGCTCATATCATGGCATCATTGGTAGCTTAATATTCATATCTTAGTATCCATATTATCATTATAGCTGCACTTAACAATATCATTATCATCATTTGATTAGTTCTTAGCTTACATATGCTCTCATATAAGTTTAAATGCATCATCTCATTTTGTAAAACTCTTTCTTCAAGTAGTCATCTATTTGAATCATTTTTGCATAATCTCAGAGCACTAATTGAAGACTAAATAGGTCCTTGGAGATAGAGGATAATGAGATGCAATTGATGGATTTTCTTGCATTTATATGTCTTTTGATTTCAATTAAATTCCTTCAATATAATGTTCCATTGGTATATTAGGTGTTAATTTTTCCTATGTACATTTTTGGCACCCAGCATGGGGCTTCTTTTGCCCAAATTTGAAGTTTTTGTTCCAAAAATTGTAGGTATTTTCTGGACTGGATGGGAAAATTCCCAGAACAACGCACACGATATACAAAATAGTGCATACAACATCTAGTTTAGAGCACACACTTTCTAGAATTGCGCATATAACACTTCTTTTATCATATTTAATTTCCAGTTTAGTGCATTCAATATGTAGAATAGTACATATAGAATAGCACATTTAAATTATAGATTCATGCATATAGTTTATAGGATAGCGCATTTGCACTTCAGAGTAGCACATATGATCAAAAGTTTAGTGCATTTGATAAATTGTTTAGAAAACTAATTTTTACGAAACTGGTTGCTATATTCTCGCTTGCAGGTACATTTTCCCAGGTCAAAGACATGAAATTTGTAGACTACGGATTATTTTCCTACAAGTCTCACAAGTCAAAGAATAAACAAGCCAAACTATGTGCCTTTCCTTTGATAAATTAGGCATCGAGTCTAACTTAGGCGATTAAATTTACAATTTGTCTTGCGTGTTTCAGAGCTGAAGTGGTATGTATTATGCTCTCCCCTTAATTGGGTGATCAAGAAGCCAAACCAACAGAGGTCTCTTTTATTTTCCTAGTGCATTTTAGATCTAGAGGGCCTACCTACCAAGTATCCTATAAGGTTGGGTGAGAGGAAATGACCCAAGTGGGAATGCCTAAAACCAAGTCTTCAACCCACTATAAAAAAATGCAATCATGGTGAAAGCTATGATTGATGACATTGCTCATGAATAGCTCTCCTCTAGTACCCTTGTGGTGCGTAAAACCTTGGTTCTCAAGGTTGGGATACCTCTTAATTGATTTTATACCCCGATGCATTGAACATATTCCCTTACTAGCACCTTCTTTTAGGTAGAAGCTACCCGGTTCACCTCCGAACACTCCTATTTTCTTAGTGTAGGGAGGGGGAAGAATCTCTCCTGAAGACACTCACCATAAGTTCCTCTTGTGCATAAGTGAGAAATCCTCTTTTTAGTACTTATTGTGAGGCTCCTAACAAGAATCCACTAGCTCTCATAAAGACAAAAACATGGGTGCCCTTTAGGGGGTGACAAGGCTATGTGAGCCGAAAGGATACTGGGTTACGGGTGGAGAAATAGTAGTAAAGCCAATTCTCCTTAAGTAGTTGTGTTTGACTTGTGTTCTTTGTGTTTTTGATTAAGGAAAATCAGGTTTTAAGGGACCCAAAACCCACTTACATAACGAAAAGATAAGCAATAGAGAAACTAGAGAAAACAAAACAAAGAGAGAAAGGCTGCAAAAGAACAACATAAAGGACAACAGCCAAAGTAAAGAACAACAAAAGGTCAGTGAGAGACTGGCACACCTAGAACAAAATTACATTTTAGGTGAAAATCTTTATAGTCTCTTCCGCATCCTTGACCATCATCATCATCGCATTAGATGCCTCTTTTAGGTCTTTATTTTCTTGCATCTGTTGATTGCCTTTGGTCTTCAGCTCCAGCTCACTTGCATTTTGCCTGGTTCTACGTCTGGAGGAGTGTTGAACAGAACTAGATGCCGACTCATCATCAATAATCATAGTTTCTTTATTCTACTTATCCTTCTCCAGGCAAGCAATCAATGCATTCATGTTTTGAGAAGACACCTTCAACATAGCCAAACTATGCTCCATGAATTTCTTCAAAGCACTCTCAGTTTTTTGAATCTGATTGTTTATTAGACCATTATCAGACTCATCCTTTTCTTTGAGAATCCTTACCACATCCTCTAGGTGCTTCGAATCTCCCTTTATAATCTCACTTTCCGGCTAGTCCAAAATTTCTTTTTCATCCTCTGCAACACTAGTATCCTTCGCATTATCCTCTTTACCTTTAATGTTGATATCCTTAATCAAGTTTTCAATTTTAAAATCCAGCTCTGTCTATTTTTCCTGAATGCTAGTGATGTTATGAATCACCCACTTCTAGAAATTGAACATTTCGAGAGTGCTATTTCTAGTAGCATTCAGAATGGACTTCGCACTCTTCATTTCTGGGGCAGAATCCTCAGACCTAGGGTTTCCCTCCTCCATGTTATGCTAAACATCATCCTTGTTATCCGAAACATAGGGATTATCCTTCACCTTTGACTCTTCAACATCCTCTTCTCTCTGCTCATCCCCTTCCTCACCCTCACCCTCCTCCTGCTCATTCTTCACCTCTTCTTCCACCTCCTTCTCCTGCTCTTGCTCATAACCAACATTCTCTCCAATGTCTTCTTTAGCTTTTTCACTAACCCTCAGTTTATTTTTCGGAGGAAGATTAGAAGAGTCCCCATTAGAATCAAATCCGTCATAATCCTAAAAAATATGGGCATTCTCCACAAAGGGATCATCCCTATTAGCCTTAGCTTTACCCTTTAGATGCTCATATATTAACAAAATAAGGCCTTGGTGAGAAATGGGGTAGGAATTAGGTTTCTCAGCATGGTCAGCCAAACTATCATTAAAGGAGGAGGCCAAGTAGAAGGGCAATGATATCTTAGATCCATGGCAAAAATGGTTAAGGATAACAAAGTGGTAATTGTACACTTTCAAAAACCTACCATCAACCGTAAGGTACTCCATTAAAACTTTCAACATTTTCTGCCAGAAAGATTTTACCTGATTAGAGAGATAATAGGAAGCATTATCCTTTTTGGCAAGCCATGCTCTTTCTTCTTCATTTTTGGGGAAATTCTTGATGGCTTCCATCGAGAACTTGCGGTCTTTATAAAACTTGATGCCATCCTTCTACAATCCAGTCACCTCAGCCACCAAATCTTCATCCACTTTCTAGGTCTGATTGAACAAAGTAACTTCATTATTTTTCCAGCCCTTGGCAAAACCACGGGAAATAGACTTCTTGCTCCCATGCAATTTCTCCATGTAATCGGTGAAGCCATATCTGTGCAACATTCACCAAATTTTCCTTTCACCTTTCCAACTATCATAGCTGGTAGGCTCATTGTGGTTGATATTTCCTCCCATAATGTGATGGCTGTTCCAGTTGAAACCCTCAAAGGAGCACAAACTGACCAAATGCTAAAGAATAGAGACGCTGGAATTGAAAACCAAGGTGATTTTATTATTTTTCAAGTAGTCTTTTAAAACATTTAAATTAACCAAGCACTTAATATGATAAGGCCCTTCACACTGATACTCATTATCGCGACGCTTGAGACAGGTAATCAACTGACAATCCACCTCACTCCAAATCTATCATTGAAGTCCAAACCTAGAAAGGTAATAATGAAATTAATACGTACCATGGACTCTGTCATAAAATAATTTCTCTTGGACTCTGTTCTTACATGATGATTCTCCAAGATAATTAGCATCCTCTACTAAAATGACCCCCTCATTGGCTAACAAATCGGCTACCCTGTTACCTTCCCTAAAGGTATGGGTAATAATCACACTATCATAGGCATCTAACAATTTTTTTGCATTATCAATGACATTTTGGATATTCCAAGAAGGGGAACTAATACCTTTAATAGTTTGAATTATATTAAGGGAATCCCCCTCCAGCCAAATTATTTTAAAATTAAATCTTTGAGCAAGCTGAAGACATTTTAACATTGCCAGAGCTTCTGCCACATGGTTGTTTTGAACTCCAAAGGGAGAGGCAATCATAGCAACACAAAAGCCATAAGATTTTCTAATGACCCCTCCCCCTCTAGCATTCCCAAGATTTCCTTTAGCTGGACCATCTAAGTTCACCTTAACCCAATCATGAGGAGAGAACCTCCACACAACATTATCTCTTCTACTCTTCATATCAGATTTCCAGACCTTGTGTATCAAATTCCATTTAGTTAGAATGCTTTTCTCATTATCAGTCATGTCAATATAACTACACTGCTTGTTAATTTTGTGAATGGTATTGATGTTTCCTTTAATAGCCCTACAAATATTTTCAAAAACCACCTGAGAAGAACACTTAGTCTCCCTAAAAATTCTATTGTTTCTCTCCTTCCAAATATGCCAATAGGTCATAGGAAGGAAAAAGAACCAGAGGGTTTTAATCATGGGAATCTTGGTAAGGAAAATCCATTGCCAAAGGACTTCCTTAAAACTATTCTACATTACCCAGTCAATTTTCCATTGCGTCCACACTTTACCCTAGATCTCCCAGGTAAAAGAACAATGAATAAACAAATGATCCACAAACTCAGCCTCTTTTTGACATAACTCATACCTATTAGGAATCATGAATCCTCTTCGAACCAAGGTATGAATGGTAAGTATCTTGTTGTGAGATGCAAGCCAAAAAAACATATTAACTTTAGGAATGAGGAATCTATTCCAAACTTTAGTCCATATAGGGTTGCAGGCCTGGGTAGAAATTTTTTTATAAGAAGAGGCAATAGTAAAATTACCCCTAGGATTACTCTTCCATAAGAAAACATCATCAGAATATTTGTTGATAAAAAAAGATAGCAAATCATGCTGGAGTGAAGAAAATCTAGCATAAACTGCATCAAGTCTAACCCATTTACTCTCCCCCCAATAACTACAAACCATAGAACCAAACCTCTTTTTACAATCTTCAATGAAATGGCTGCAATCCTGGTTAAAAAGAGGTTCATCTTTGATCTAGACATCCTCCCAAAATCTAATTTTGTTACCTTTGGCAAGGACCCATCCAGCTCCATCTTTAACAACTTTAATAGATTTGACCATACTATTCCATATAAAAGATCTAGCAGGGATATCTTCAGAATAGACAAGAGAATGAATGGGCTGATTACGTATGTATTTGTCAAACCACACCCTACTCCAATCTCTCTTAATACCATATGCCCTCCAAATCTATTTGGCTAACAAAGATTTGTTGAAAGGTTTAAGAGATTTAATACCTAGCCCCCCATTGCTTTTAGGACAATAGACTTTGTCCCAGGCAACCAAAGCAATCCCTTTCTTATCTTTCACACCAGACCAAATAAATCTTTTCTGAATTCTTTCTAAAGCTTCTACAAATTTGACCAGTATACTAAACAAACTAAGAGCATAAATAGATAGATTCTAAAGAGTGGCTTGAAGAAGCTCAAGCTTACCAGGCTAAGATAACATAAAGCCTTTTCAACTAGCCAATTTTTTGTTGAACTTATCAATTAAAGAATTCTAGAAAGAGTTTGGAGGAGCCAAACCAAGAGGGAGACCCAAATAAGTAGAGGGGAGCAACTCAACCTTACAACCAATTATGTTAGCAATCCTCTGCTGCCTCAACAAGGGGGTGTTGATGAAGTAAATAGCAGATTTCTCCCAATTAACCTACTGACCAGTAGCAAGGGAATAAGATCTAAAAGCACATTTGAAGGTAGAAGCTTCGCTAACAGAAGAATATCCCAACAATATTGTATCATCAACAAAATTTTGATGTGTGTAGAAGAAATTAGCAGAAGAGGGTTGCAACCCTTTGATGGTCCTATTCTCTTTCAAATTTTGAATCATTCTACTCAAACATTCCACCAAAATAGTGAAAAGAATAGGCGAGATAGGATCTCCTTGCCCGAGTCCCCTTGAAGATTTAAAAAATCTGGACAGAGATCCATTGATAAGAATAGAAAAAATTGGTGTAGATATCAGATCTCTAGTGATTTTAATAACCTTCTCATCAAATCCAAAGGCCTCCATGATCCTAAAAAGAACCTACCATTCAACCCTATCATAGGCTTTTTCCAAATCTAGCTTGATGAGAATGTTGGCATTATGTGAACCGGTATGAGGACATGACGACATTGTATGTTGTCATTGATGTCAATATTTTGAAGAAGAGAGAACCGGTATGTTACCAAGAACCAGTATATGTGAGAAACGGTATAACATTGTGAACCGGTATATGTGCCAAAGTGAAGCGGTGTGTTTGTTCAAGGTGAACCGGCATGTTGATATGGAAACCGGTACATAGAAGCTTTGTATGACTATCGGTTGGTAGTCTTAACTTCAGGGTTTTTGGTTGAAGTGCTTCAAGCCTGTGTAACTCAATCGATGATTTTGCATGATGAGTTAGCATTGTAACGAAGAACAGATCGTGTTACCATGTCAGTCTTGTGCGCATGAAGGATCTTGCATGAAGGAGATTGTTCCTATCTACCTTGGGAATGTGTGAAGATGTAAATGGTGAAAACACGTGATGGGTTATCAACCGCTATGAAAGTGGTGGAAAACAAATGATGGAGAACATCTTGAGATCAGTTCAAGACTGTTGCATTTAATGCAATGTGCTCAATGATCAGGATTGAACCATTTGAATTGCTTAACCTAATAGGTTTAGGGTTTAGGGTATATGCTACCGACCTATCTATTTTCTATAAGGTCGATGTTGTGTTTCTTTCTGAAGTTGTTGGAAAAAGTTGTGTGTGTGTACCCAAGTGAAGAGATACGTGATTCTTGCTAGACCACAGGAGAGAAGTCATACCTACAGAGTGTAAGTGCAGAAGCTGAAGAGGAGCTAAAGTGGATCTGCATTGGCATTGAGTGCTATTACCAGATCATTGTAATACCTATTGATCTCTAACCACTTCAGTAGTTGGGAAATCCCTTAATAGAGTAGCTTTAACCGGCTTACTGTAAATCATTTGACAGGGTGACTCAAAACCATTGAGTTCTTGAAATCCTCTAACAAGGTAACCTTTAACAGGGTTTAACCCTTAACCGGGTATTCTACCCATCCCTTAACTGGGTGATCCCTAACAGGATCGGTTCCTAATAGAACCTATTGTATCAGTATTTAACCGGACAAGGCTCCTAACAGAGTGGACTTCTAAAGAGTTCAAAAACAACTTGTGGGTATTCATCCCCATCGTGGTTTTTCCCAGTTGGGTTTCCACGTGAAAATCTGTGTGTCATGTGTGGTGTTATTCATGTGATGGTTTAAGTGATGTGTGTCTGAAGGTAAATCATGTTGATCTAGTTGTTTATATTTTTGATGATAGATTACCTATTCATGCACTAGGGTGAAATGGAAATGATGTATTAGATTGTATGAAAAGATAAGTGTTAACCGGTTTATACTTGTCTCAGTTATTCTGGGTTTTGCCGGTTGTACTCTGTCTAAGACCGGTGTTACTGTTTGTTTGCCAAAGTATAGTGTCTACTGACAAACTAGTTTTAGGAATGTGTTTTTATCTATACAGATTCACCCCCCCTCATAGTACCAGTTTGGTACTATCCATTCATCATTGAGTTATCAATTGGTATCAGAGTGTCCTCCAGGTCCTCTGTGTTATAAGCTTAACTGCTTGAGGAAAAGATCCCAGTCTAATGATGAAGAGGGAAGGTCCAAAGTTCAATAGAGATAATTTCAATATATGGAAAGACAGAATGAAGATATACATCAGAAGCATGGGTGCTCAACACTAGAGCTATGTTGAGAATGCTTATGTTGCCCCTATCGGTACTCTCACTGATGACCGAAAGAGAGAGATGCAGGATAATGGGCAAGTGATGGAAGCCCTAATTAGTAGTTTATCTGACATTGAGTTTATTGATGTCCAAGATAAAGTAAATCCCAAAAAAGTATGGGATACTCTTGCAAATATCTATGGCGGTGATGAGCATGTAAAATAAGCTAAGGAAGAAAGCCTTAGAGGGAAGTTTGAAGACATGCAGATGGTTGAAGGTGAGACCATTCAACAATATGGAATTAGAATTAAAACTATTGTCAGAGATATCAAGAGTGTAGGTGGTAAAATGAAAGATTCCACTGTGGTATGCAAAGTTCTGAGATCCTTATTACCGGTCTATGCAATAAGGGTTGCTTCTATTCAGGAGTTGAGATCAATAGACAAGACTAAGGTATCCCTAGACTCCATCATTGCAAAGTTGACAGCCTATGAACTAAATAGTTTTGATGGCAGTGTTCAAAAGACTGAATCAACTTTTAAAGCTTCTACTATACCATCTAGAAAAGGAAAAGAAGCAAGCACTAGTGGTGAGCCAAGACAGAGCAGAGAAATGGATGATGAGGAGATTCTGATGGAATTTGAATCTCTTCTTGCCAGGAAACTTCCTAAAGGAACTGGTAAATACAAAGGTAAGCTTCCTTTGAAATGCTTTTCTTGTAACTAGATAGGACATACTACTGTAAACTGTCCTAATGGTGACAACAAGGACAAACCGGAAAGGTTCAAGAAATTCAAAGGAGGAAACCGAAGAAACTGTTCTGTGGCAGTTGATGAAGGTGTCACAGATGAGGAATCAAAAGATGAAGAAAATGAAGATATTGTGTTTGTTGCTGTAAAGGAAGATGTGTCAGACAAGAAGGCTCTTGTCTCCCACTTTGATAAAACCAATGATTGGATTATTGACAGTGGCTGTTCTCACCATATGACTGGTGACCAGAGCAAGTTTCTATCCTTGGAATAGTATAATGGTGGTGTGGTGCGCTTTGGTAATAATGCACCATGTATGGGCAAAGGCAGAGGGTCCATCTCTCTAAATGGAAAGAGTAATGCTGACAATGTGTATTGGGTTGATGGTCTCAGACACAACCTTCTGAGTGTTGCCCAGCTGAATGATAGTGGTCTCACTCTGGAATTCAAGAATGGAGTGTGCATAATCAAAGGAAAGAATGGTGAATTGGTGGCCACCGGTATGCAGACCAAAGGTAACCTATTTTAGCTGAATGCAAATATCAATACATGTCTTATGGCTAAGTTTGATGACAACTGGATATGGCATAGGAGACTCTGCCATGTAAAATTTGATAACATTGTGAAGGCCAGTAAGATCAAGGCATTTAGAGGGTTGCTGGTGCTGAGCAAACTGGAAAATACCTTGTGCACAGAGTGTCAACTGGGGAAAATGTCTTCCTCAACCTTTAAAGGTAAACCTTTCACTGTTGACAATTTACTTGATCTTGTGCATACTGATTTGTGTGGTCCTATAAAAACTAGGAGTGTGCAGGGTGATAGGTATTTCATGATTCTCACAGATGACTGCTCAAGAATGATGTGGGTCACATTCTTGAAGGATAAGTCTGAAGCTTTTGGAAAGTTCAAAGCTTTCAGAGCATTAGTGGAAAAGGAAAGTAGTAAAAGGATCAAGTGTCTTAGAACTGATCAAGGAGGGGAATTCACTTTTGATGAATTCAACAAGTACTATGAAGAACATGGTATCAAGAGGAAACTGTTTGCCCCCTGGACTCCACAGCATAATGGACTAGTAGAAAGGAATAACTAAAATGTGGTTGAAGTAGCAAGAACAATTCTGATTCAAGGAAAGGTTGCTCACACCTTTTGGAGAGAAGCAGTGAGCACTGCAGTTTACACAATGAATCGGGTACTCATCAAGAAAGGTAAGGATAAAACTCCTTATGAATATTGGACTGGTAAGACACCTATGGTTAGCTATTTTAGAGTGTTTGGTAGCAAATGTTACATCAAGAGGAGCGAACACCAGAGCAAATTTGATGCGAAATGTGATGAGGGAATATTCCTAGGGTATTCCACCAAGAGCAAAGGTCTCAAGTGTTTCAATAATAGGAATCAGAGAATTATGGAAAGAATCAATGTTAGAGTTGATGAAAACTCTGAGAAAACTGAGGAAATTGGTAGTAAGCAAGCGGTAAATGAACTAGTTGTAACCTTCTAGGAACTAGTTGCTAGTCAACCAAGTACTAGTAATAGTGTTCCTACATCGGTAGATGTAGATGCTGATATTGATGGAGATGAGGATGAAGAAGAAAAGCAAGAGGAATATGTTAAGACCATTCCTCGGTATGTCAAGATGAATCATGATCCTAAGAAGATCATAGGAGATAAGGATGCAGGAATCCTTATAAGAAGAAAGGTCAGAGAAAATTCATGTATGATCTTTGAATTTGAGCCTAAATCATTCAAAGAGGCACATACAAATGAAGACTAGATCAAGGCAATGGAAGAGGAACTTGACCAGATAGAGAGAAATGGTACATGGTCTTTGGTACCCAAACTATAGCATAAAAATGTCATCGGTACCAAATGGGTTTTCAGAAATAAGCTGAATGAGGATGGCACAGTGATTAGAAACAAAGCCAGACTGGTGTGTAAAGGATATGCCCAAGAAGAAGGAGAAGACTATGGAGAAACCTTTTCTCCTATAGCATATTGGAAGGAGTTCGTATGCTTCTTGCATATGTAGCTTTTAAAGGATTCAAAGTATATCAAATGGATGTAAAATCTGCATTTCTAAATGGTGTACTTGAAGAGGAGGTGTATATAGAATAGCCAGATGGGATTTCCCTATCTAAAGACAGTGTCATGGTGTGTAGGCTACATAAAGCCTTATATGGTCTAAAGTAGGCCCCCAAAGCATGGTATGAATGCATACACTCCCATCTTTTGAAGATTGGATTTGAGAGAACAAGTGAAGATATCAATATCTACTTGAAATCTGAAGGAGATTAGATCCTGATCTGCGAGGTATTTGTTGATGACATTATCTTTGGTGGAGATGACAAGATGAGTCATGAGTTTGTAGATGAGATGAAGAAAGAGTTTGAGATGTCACTCATAGGGGAGATTAAGTTCTTCATTGGATTGCAGATTCAGTAGATGAAAGATGGAATCTTTATTACTCAGTCCAAGTATGTCAAAGAGGTGTTGAAGACCTTTGGCATGGAAGATAGCAAATCGGTGGGTACACTAATGGTGACAAGTTGTAAACTATCCAAGGAGGATGACTCAGCATTGGTTAATGAGAAGGAATACAGATCAATGATTGGTAAGTTGCATTATGTAGTGCATAGCAGACCAGATATTGCACATGCAGTTGGCATTACTACAAGGTTCCAGAAAAGTCCAAGAGAATCCCACTTGGTTGCAGTCAAGCAGATTCTTAGGTATCTAAAGGGAACTATTGATTATGGATTGTGGTATCCATATAGCAAGGATTTCAACCTGAAAGTATTCATAGATGTTGATTGGGTAGGTAATGTGGACGACTGAAAGAGCACAACTGGTGGTGCATTCTTTCTCGGTGCTAGACTGGTCTCATGGATGAGTAAGAAGCAGAGTTGTATGTCTCAGTCTACAGTAGAAGCAGAGTATGTTGCAGCTTTTATGAATTGCACTCAAAAAATTTGGATGAAGCATGTATTAAATGGCTTCAGAGTTCCTGTATCTGAACCGGTAAGTATATTTTGTGACAATACTAGTGCAATTAACATCTCCAAGAATCTAGTTTTACATTCTAGAACCAAGCACTTTGAGCTTAAGTATCATTTCTTGAGGGAAAAGGTTCAGAACAAAGAGATTGCACTGGAACATGTTTCCAGTAAGGAGTAGTTAGCAGACATATTCACCAAGCCTCTCCCAAACACTACTTTTATGTACTTAAGAGGTGAATTAGGGGTGCTGCCCCTTCAGGAGGTGAACCAAAGGTATATGCTCCACATCAGTAAGGTATTGCATAGTCAATTTTTTTTTAGGATTGATGTGTTGAAGGATGCTACTCCTCAGGGGGAGCAACATAATGGAATAGGAAGCTTGCGCCTCCACTTTGGCATTGTTGTCAAAGGGGGAGAAGAAGTGAAGCGGAGAAGATATCTACAGAGATTGGGGGAGAAGATGTGAAGCGAAGAGATATCTTTCTATATTTCCATCAATGCCAAAGGGGGAGATTGTTGGCATTATGTGAACCGGTATGAGGACATGATGACATTGTATGTTGTCATTGATGTCAATATGCTGAAGAAGAGAGAATCGGTATAACATTGTGAACCGGTATATGTGCCAAAGTGAAGTGGTGTGTTTGTTCAAGGTGAACTGACATGTTAATATGGAAACCGGTACATGGAAGCTTTGTATGACTACTGGTTGGTAGTCTTAAGTTTAGGGTTTCCGGTTGAAGTGCTTCAAGCCTGTGTGACTCAATTGGTGATTTTGTGTGATGAGTTAGCATTGTAATGAAGAATAGATCATGTTGCCATGTTAGTCTTGTGTGCGTGAAGGATCTTGCATGAAGGAGATTGTTTCTATCTACCTCAGGAATGTGCGAAGTTTGTAAATGGTGAAAATGTGTGATGGGTTATCAACTGCCATGAAAGCGGTGGAAAATGAATGATGGAGAACATCTTGAGATTGGTTCAAGACTAGGTGATTTAATGCAATGTGCTCAACGGTCAGGATTGAACCATTTGAATTGCTTAACCTAACAGGTTTAGGGTTTAGGGTTTATGCTACCGACCTATCTATTTTCTATAAGGTTAATGTTGTGTTTCTTTCTGAAGTTGTTGGCAAAAGTTGTGTGTGTGTATCTAAGTGAAGAGATACTTGATTCTTACTAGACCAGAGGAGAGAAGTGATACCTATAGAGTGTAAGTGCAGAAGGTGAAGAGGAGCTAAAGTGGATTTGCATTGGCATTGAGTGCTGTTACCAGATCATTGTAATACATATTGATCTCTAACCCCTTCAACAGTTGGGAAATCCCTTAACAGGGTAGCTTTAACTGGCTTACTGTAAATCCTTTGACAGGGTGACTCAAAACCATTGAGTTCTTGAAATCCTCTAACAAGGTAACCTTTAACAGGGTTTAACCCTTAACCGGGTGATCCCTAACAAGATCGGTTCCTAACATAACCTATTGTATCAGTCTTTAACCAGACAAGGCTCCTAACAGAGCGAAATTCTTAAGAGTTCAAAAAAAACTTGTGGTAATTCATCCCCACTGTGGTTTTTCCCAGTTGGGTTTCCACGTGAAAAATCTGTGTCATGTGTGGTGTTATTCATGTGATGGTTTAAGTGATGTGTGTTTGAAGGTAAATCATGTTGATCTAGCTGTTTATATTTTTGATGATAGATTACCTGTTCATCCACAAGGGTGAAATGGAAATGATGTATTAGATTGTATGAAAAGATAAGTGTTAATTGGTTTATGCTTGTCTCAGTTATTCTAGGTTTTGCCAGTTGTACTTTGTTTAAGACCGGTGTTACTGTTTGTTTGCCAAAGCACAGTGTCTGCTAACAAACTAGTTTTAGGAATGTGTTTTTGTCTATATTGATTCATGCCCCCCTCTTAGTACCGATTTGGTACTATCTGTTCATCATTGAGTTATCAGAGAAATCCCTCTTTGTTTGCCGCATTAAGAGAGTGGATATTCTCATGCACAAGAATTATAGAATCCAAAATCTGCCTGCCTGGGACAAATCCTTTTCTCTCCCCAGAGATAACAAGGGGACGAACAACCAAAAATATAGAAGTCATGACTTTTGAAATTATCTTGTAAAAAGAATTAAAAAGACTTATTGGCCTAAACTTACCCATAGAATCAACTCCAGCCACCTTAGGAATTAGAGCAATGAAAGTAGAGTTGATTTATTTAAGAATTCTTTTGGAACAAAAGAATTCTTTGACAACATTTGCCGTATCATCCCCAACAATGTGCCAATAATCCTGAAAGAAAAAAATAGGGAAGCCAGCCGGGCCCGGTGCCTTATCCCCTTGAAAGGAGAAAACAACTTTTTTAATTTCGTCAGCTGAAGGGATGGCATATAATATCTTATTCTGATTAGGTCCAATAATCTTAGGAATATTATCTGTTGGCATATGTGTAGAATATGTTGACATGATGATATTGTGTTGTTATTGATGTCAATATGCTGAAAGAATGAACCAGTAATATGCTCAAGAGAGAACAGGTAATATGCTGAAAGAGTGAATAGATAATATACTGAAGAGTGAACCGGTAATATGATGAAGAGTGAACGGGTTTATTGAAGTTAAGCAACTGGAAAAGTGAACCGGTATAATGATGAGAACTGGTATATGTGCTAAAGGTGAAGCAATTTAATATGGTATGACTACCGGTTGGTAGTCTCAGCTTCAGGCTTTCCGGTTGAAGTGTTTTGAGCCTGTGTGATTCAATCGATGGCATTGTGTGTTGAGTTAGCATTGTAATAGAGACCAGATCATGTTTCCATGTCAGTCTCATGCACATGAAGGATCTTGCATGAAGGAGATTGATCCTATCTACCTCGAGAATGTGCGAAGTCTCTGCAAATGGTGGAGAATGTGTGATGGGTTATCGCCTCCAAGAAGCACTTAAGAATAAACAATGGAGAATGTCTTGAGATCTGTTCAAGACTGTTGTATTCAAATGCAGCGTTCAATGGTCAGGATTGAACCGACTGAATTGCTCAACCTAAATGTTTAGGGTTTAGGGTTTATGTTACTGACCTATCTATTTCCTATAAGGTCAATGTTGTGTTTCATGTTGAAGTTGTTGGCAAATGTTGTGTGTGTATCTAAGTGCAAAGATACGTGATTCTTGCCAACTAGATAAGAGGGTTGATACCTGCAGAGTGTGTATGTAGAAGAAAGGAACTAAAGTGGGTCTACATTGGCATTGAGTGCTATTACTAGATCATTGTAATACCTATTGATCTCTAATCACTTCAACAATTGGAAAATCCCTTAATAGGGTAGCTTTAACCAGCTTGCTGTAAATCCTTTAACAGGGTGACTCAAAGCCATTGAGTTCATAAAATCCTCTAACAAGGTAACCCTTAACAGCATTTAACCCTTAACCAAGTATTCTAGCCATCCCTTAACCAGGTGATCCCTAACAGGATCGGTTCCTAACAGAACCTTTTGTAACAGTCTTTAACCAGATTCGGCTTCTAATAGAGTAGACTTCTAAAGAGTGCAAAAATAGCTTGTGGGTATTCATCCCCATTGTGGTTTTTCCCAGTTGGGTTTCCAAGTGAAAAATATGTGTGTCATATGTGATGTCTTTTTCATGTGACGCTTTGTTGATTTTTGTCAAGAGTTGAATCATGTTGATCTAGCAAGTTATTATATTTATGATGATAGATTACCTTTTTATGCACAAGGATAATGTGGAAATGAGGGTGTAGGTTGTGTGGTAAGATAAGTGTTTCCAGTTTATATCTTTCACAATCTCATTGTGCTTAACCGATAGTACTTTGGTTTATGACCAGTATTAGTGATTGCCAGTCAAGTTTATTGTTTGTAGTCAAACCAGTTAAGGAAAATTTTTTGTACCTGTACTGATTCACCCCCCTCTCAGTACCAGTTTGGTACTCACTGTTCATCATTGTGTTATCAATTGGTATCAGAGTGTCCTTCAGGTCCTTTGTGTTGTAAGCTTAACCACTTGAGGGAAAGATCCTATTGTAATGATGAAGAGGGAAGGTCCAAAGTTCAACATAGATAACTTTAAAATATGGAAGGATAGAATGAAGATATACATCAGAAGTATGGGTGCTCAACATGGGAGCTATGTTGAGAATGTTTATGTTATCCCTACTGATACTCTCATCGATAACCAAAAGAGAGAGATTCAAGAGAATGGGCAAGTCATGGAAGCCCTAATTAGTAGTTTATTTGACATTGAGTTTATTGATATCTAGTATAAAGAAAATCCCAAAGAAGTATGGGATACTCTTGAGAATATGTATGGCGGTGATGAGCATGTGAAATGAGCTAAGGAAGAAAGCCCTAGAGGAAAGTTTGAAGACATGCAGATGGTTGAAGGAGAGACCATTCAATAATATGGAATAATAATCAAAACTATTGTTGGAGATATCAAGAGTTCAGGTGGTAAAATGGAAGATTCCACTGTTGTTAGCAAAGTTTTGAGATCCTTATTACCGGTCTATGCAATAAGGGTTGCTACTATTCAGGAGTTGAGGTCAATAGACAAGACTAAGGTGTCCCTAGACTCCACTATCACAAAGTTGACAACCTATAAGCTAAATAGTTTTGACGGTAGTGTTCAGAAGACTAAATCAACCTTTAGAGCATCTGTTGCACCATCTAGAAAAGGAAAAGAAGCTAGTACTAGTGGCAAGCCAAGATAGAGCAGAGAAATGGATGATGAGGAGATCCTGATGGAATTTGAAGCTCTTCTTGCCAAGAGACTTCCTAAGGGAATCGGTAAATACAAAGGTAAGCTTCCTTTGAAATGCTTCTCTTGTAACCAGATAGGACACATTACTGTAAACTATCCTAATGGTGATAGCAAGGACAAACTGGAAAATTTCAAGAAGTTCAAAGGAGGAAACTGAAGAAACTATTTTGTAGCAGTTGATGAAGGTGTCATTGATGAGGAATTAGAAGATGAATAAAATGAGGATATTGTGTTTGTAGCAGTCAAGGAAGATGTGTCAGACAAGAAGGCTCTTGTCTCCCGCTTTGATAATTCCAATGAGTGGATTATTGACAGTGGCTACTCTCACCATATGACTGGTGACCGGAGTAAGTTTCTTTCTCTAGAAGAGTATGATGGTGGTGTGGTTCATTTTGGTAATGATGCACCATGTATGGTCAAAGGCAGAGGGTCCATCTCTCTGAATGGAAAGAGCAGTGCTGACAATGTGTATTGGGTGGAAGGTCTTAAACACAACCTATTGAGTGTTGCCCAGTCGAATGATAGTGGACTCACTCTAGAATTCAAAAATGGAGTGTGAAAAATCAAAGGAAAGAATGGTGAACTAATGGCCACTAGTATGCAGACCAAAGGTAACCTATTTCAGCTAAATGCAAATATAAGTACATGTCTTATGGCTAGGTTTGATGATAGCTGGATATGGCATAGGAGACTCTGCCATGTAAAATTTGATAACATTGTGAAGGCCAGTAAGATCAAGGCAGTTAGAGGACTGCCGATGCTAAGAAAACCAAAAAATCCTTTGTGCAAAGAGTGTCAACTGGGGAAAATGTCTTCCTCAACCTTCAAAGGTAAATCTTTCACTACAGACAATTTACTTGATCTTGTGCATACTGATTTGTGTGGTCCTATGAAAACTAGGAGTGTGCAGGGAGATAGGTATTTTATGATTCTTACAAATGATTGCTCAGGAATGATGTGGGTCACATTCTTGAAGGATAAGTCTGAAGCCTTTGGAAATTTCAAAGCTTTCAGAGCACTGGTAGAAAAGGAAAGTGGTAGAAGAATCAAATGCCTTAGAATTGATCAAGGAGGAGAATTCACTTCTAGTGAATTCAACAAATATTGTGAAGAGAATGGCATCAAGAGGCAACTGTCTATCCCTCAGACTCCACAGCAGAATGGATTACCAGAGAGGAACAACCAGATTGTGGTTGAAGTGGCTAGAACTATGTTGATCCAAGGAAAGGTTTCTCACACCTTTTGGAGAGAAGCGGTGAGCACTGCAATCTACACAATGAATCAAGTACTCATCAAGAAAGAAAAGGATAAGACTCCTTATGAGTACTGGACTGGTAAGACACCAGTGGTAAGCTACTTTAGAGTGTTTGGTAGTAAATGTTATATCAAGAGGAGTGAACATTAAAGAAAGTTTGATGCTAAATGTCATGAGGGAATATTCCAAGGGTATTCTACAAAGAGAAAAGCTCTCAAATGTTTCAATAATAGGACTCAGAGAATTGTTGAAAGCATCAATGTTAGGGTTGATGAAAACTCTGAGAAACCTAAGGAAACTAGCAGAGAGCATGTAGGAGATGAACTAGTAGTAACCTTCTGGGAATTGGTTGCAAATCAGCCCAGTACTAGTAATTGTGCTCCTAGACCAGTGGATGCTGATGAAGATGAGGATGAAGAAGAAAAGCAAGAGGAATCTATTATGAATATACCTAGGTATGTAAAACTCAATCATGATCCAAAGTTGATCATAAGAGACAAAGATGCAGGAATTCTTACAAGAAGAAAGGTCAAAGAAAACTCATGTATGATCTCTGAATTTGAGCCTAAATCATTCAAAGAGGTACATAAAGATGAAGACTGGATCAAGGCAATGGAAGAGGAACTTGATCAGATAGAGAAGAATGGTACATGGTCTTTGGTACCCAGACTAGAGCATAAAAATTCCATTGGAACCAAATGGGTCTTCAGAAATAAACTGAATGAGGATGGCACAATGGTAAGGAACAAAGCCAGACTAGTATGTAAGGGATATGCCCAAGAAGAAGGAGAAGACTATGGAGAAACCTTCACTCCAGTAGCAATATTGGAAGGAGTTCATATGCTTCTTGCATATGCAGCTTTTAAAGGATTCAAGGTATACCAAATGGATGTAAAATCTGCATTTCTAAATGGAATTCTTGAAGAGGAGGTGTATATAGAGCAACCTGATGGGTTTGCCCTATCAAAAGACAGTGACATGGCATGTAGGCTACATAAAACCTTGTATGGTCTGAAGTAGGCACCTAGAGCATGGTATGATCGCTTGCACTCCCATCTTGTGAAGATTGGATTTGAAAGAACAAGTGAAGATAACAATATCTACTTGAAACCAAAAGGAGATCAGATTCTGATATGTGAAGTATTTATTGATGACATAATCTTTGGTGGAGATGACAAGATGAGTCACGACTTTGCAGATGAGATGAAGAAGGAATTTGAGATGTCACTCATAGGGGAGATTAAGTTCTTTATTGGACTGCAGATTCAACAAATGAAAGATGGAATATTTATTACTCATTCCAAGTATGTCAAAGAGGTGTTGAAGACCTTTGGCATGGAAGACAACAAACCGGTTGGTACACCAATGGTGACCGGTTGTAAACTATCAAAAGAGGATGACTCAGCATTGGTAAATGAGAAGGAATACCGATTAATGATGGGTAAGTTGCATTATGTAGTGCATAGCAGACCAGACATTGCACATGTAGTGGGTATTACCACTTGGTTTCAGCAAAGCCGAAGAGAATCCCACTTGGTAGCAGTCAAGCGGATTCTTAGATATCTGAAGAGAACTATCGACTATGGATTATGGTATCCATACAATGATGATTTCAATCTGAAAGAGTTCACAGATGCTGATTGGGCTAGTAATGTGGATGACTGGAAGAGCACAACCGGTGGTACATTCTTTCTCGGTGCTAGATTGGTCTCATGGATGAGTAAAAAGCAAAGTTGTATCTCTCAGTCTACAACAGAAGTGGAGTATGTTGCAACTTTTATGAATTGCACCTAGACTATTTGGATGAAGCATGTATTGAATGGCTTCAAAGTTCCTGTATCTGAACCGGTAAGTATATTTTGTGACAATACAAGTGCAATTAACATTTCCAGGAATCCAGTTTTACATGCTAGAACCAAGCACTTTGAACTCAAGTATCATTTCTTGAGGGAAAAGGTTTAGAACAAAGAGGTGGTATTGGAACATGTTTCCAGTAAGGAGCAGTTAGCAGACATATTCACCAAGCCTCTACCGAAGGCTACCTTTACCTATCTGAGAGGTGAATTAGGGGTGCTGCCCCTTCAACAGGTAATCTAAAAGGTTTGTGCTCCACATCAGTCAGATCTTACTTTGCTATATCTTTTCAGGATTGATGTGTTGAAGGATGCTACTCCTCAGGGGGAGTAGCATAGTGGAACAGGGAAGCTCATGCCTCCACTTTGGCATTGTTGTCAAAGGGGGAGAAGATGTGAAGTGGAAAGGATATCTACAGTATTAAGGAGAAGATGTGATGTAGAAAGAGATGTATCTTTGTATATTGCCATCAATGCCAAAGGGGGAGATTATTGGCATATGTGCAGAAAAAGTTGACATGACGATATTGTGTTGTCATTGATGTCAATATGCTGAAAGAATGAACCGGTAATATGCTCAAGAGAGAACTGGTAATATGCTGAAAGAGTGAACTAGTAATATAATGAAGAGTGAACTGGTAATATGATGAAGAGTGAATAGGTTTATTGGAGTTAAGCAACTGGCAAAGTGAACCAGTATAATATTGAGAATCGGTATATGTGCTAAAGGTGAAGAGGTTTAATATGGTATGACTACCTATTGGCAGTCTCAGCTTGAGGGTTTCGAGTTGAAGTGTTTCGAGCTTGTGTGATTCAATTGATGGCATTGTGTGTTGAGTTAGCATTATAATAGAGATCAGATCATGTTGCCATGTCAGTCTCGTGCATGTGAAGGATCTTGCATGAAGGAGATTGATCCTATCTACCTCGAGAATGTACAAAGTCTCTACAAATGGTGGAGAACGTGTGATGGGTTATCGCCTCCAAGAAGCGGTGAAGAAAAAACAATGGAGAATGTCTTGAGATCAGTTCAAGATCATTGTATTCAAATGCAAAGTGTTCAATGGTCAGGATTGAACCGACTGAACTGCTCAACCTAAATGTTTAGGGTTTAGGGTTTATGTTACTAACCTATCTATTTCCTATAAGGTCAATGTTGTGTTTCATGTTGAAGCTGTTGGCAAATGTTGTGTGTGTATCTAAGTGCAAAGATACGTGATTCTTGCCAGACTAGATAAGAGGGTTGATACCTGCAAAGTGTGTATGCAAAAGAAAGGAACCAAAGTGGGTCTGCATTAGCATTGAGTGCTATTACTAGATCATTGTAATACCTGTTGATCTCTAATCACTTCAACAGTTGGAAAATCCCTTAACAGGGTAGCTTTAACCAGCTTGCTATAAATCCTTTAACAGGGTGACTCAAAGCCATTGAGTTCATAAAATCGTCTAACAAGGTAACCCTTAACCGGGTATTCTAGCCATCCCTTAATCAGGTGATCCCTAACAGGATCGATTCCTAACAGAACCTGTTGTAACAGTCTTTAACTAGACTAGGCTCTAAGAGAGAGGACTTCTAAAGAGTTCAAAAACAGCTTGTGGGTATTCATCCCCACCATGGTTTTTCCCAGTTGGGTTTCCACATGAAAAATATGCATGTCATATGTGATGTTTTTTTCATGTGATGATTTGTTGATTTCTGTCAAGAGGTGAATCATGTTGATCTAGCAAGTTATTATATTTATGATGATAGATTACCTATTTATGCACAAGGATAATGTGGAAATGAGGGTGTAGGTTGTGTGGTAAGATAAGTGTTTCTAGTTTATATCTTTCATAGTCTCATTGTGCTTAACCAGTAGTACTTTGGTTTATGACCGGTATTAGTGATTGCCAGTCAAGTTCACTGTTTACAGTCAAACCGGTTAAGGAAAAGTATTTGTACCTGTACTAATTCACCCCCCCTCTCAGTACCAGTTTGGTACTCATTGTTCATCATTGTCTTATCATTATCAACCAGATCTTGCTACTTAACAATGCCAATTTCCTTGCTACCTGTCAGGAGGTTAGAGAAAAACTTAACAACTTCATCACCTATGTCATCATCTTTGACAAGAATTTTGTCATCAACAATTAATCTGGAAATTCTTCTTGTTTCTTTATGCTTCATTGATGTCATATGAAAGAATTTAGTATTTCTATCACCAACTTCTACCCAAATAGCCCTAGATCTCTGCCTCTAGTAAATTTCTTCTCTTGAAATAGTGTTGTGTAATTTGGCTAGAACCTCATCTTCTTTAGCCTTGGGGAACTTCTTATAACCATCTTCCTGAATAGAGTTTTGAATCTGTTCTACTTCCTCCTTAAGCTTCCTCTTGGATTCAAAAATATATCCAAAAACCTTTTTGATCCAAATCTTAATGTTGTCTTTGATATTTCTTAATTTTTTAGCAAGTTTGAACATGGTAGAACCATCCACAGTTATATTCCACCATTTGGCAATGGAAGCTTCCAAAGAAGGGTGTGAAATCCACATTTTTTGAAACTGGAGTCAAAAGTGATAAGGGATCTATCTAGCCTTACCTGAATAAGATCTCCTCCATCCCTTTGATTAGACCAAGTGTAGGAGGCTCCAGAAAGGTCAACATCAATAATGGCATTGGCATTGATGAAGTCCATAAGATCAATCCTGCTATCCAGTTGAGCTTGAGTTCCTCCAAATTTTTCAATCTCCTACTGAGGGGTGTTGAAATCTCCCATCAAAAGCCAACTATCCCGGAAAAAAAACTCTCTTTTCTGCTGGATTTTGTCCCAAAACTTACTCCTAGCAATTTTAGAGTTCGGAGCATAAATGTTGGTGACCACCCATTCCTGTCCTTCAACAATGAATTTCACTCTCATAGAAATGATATTACCATCTTCATCAATCAAATCTCCATCAATAGTTTTCTTATTCCAAAATATGGCAACCCCACCAGATGCTCCATTAGAACTACTACCACAAACACCCCCCTATTTAAAGAATTTTAATTTTTCAACTTTTTCCTTACTCATTTTAGTTTCCTGAACTAGGATAATGTCTGGCTTATGATCTCTAATAAAATTCCTTAGCACATCCTGTTTATGGAGACCATTTAGGCCTCGTATGTTCCAGGAAATTACCTTTATTTGGAAAGCTGGGAGTAGGATTCTTGAATGGTTTGCTGCCTTCCATCAACTATATTTTGTTTGCTCTCCTAGTCCCTATGCCACTTCATAGTTTTACGTCCCTGTGGGGATTTGGAAAGACGAATATCCGCCTTAGACCTCGTTCTAGTTTTAACCCCATTAGAACAACCTATTCTCTTGTTTTTTTTTTCCCACTCCTATTATCTCTTCATCTTCTTCATCTTTATATGCAGATTCCTTACTATTCCAAGGTTCTCCTTTTCTCTGAGAAGAGGTGGGTGAATCAGTTCCAAAACTCTGGAATAGAGAGTTAAGGTTAACCTGGGGCGATCTAAACTGGGCCTTTTTTTCAATGATAACATCTGGACCTTCAAAGTCCTTTGGACACACTTTATTACTTTCTTGTTTTTTATCTTTTGGAGACTCATATTGTGATTCATTTATGTTGCCAATCTCACCATCTTCAAGAATTTCTTCTATACTTACATTTTCTTCCTCTTGAATCTGTAAATCTTCAAATCCATTGATTGTTTTAACTTCAAATACATTCTCTTCATCCTTTCTAACTTCCTTCCGAGGAGTATCCTTGGAAGGAATAGCTTTCCTTTCTTCCTTTGTTATATCTTTTGAGTTACTAGGAAGTCCAATTCCTCCTTCTGATATACCCTCCTCATTTTTGTTCATCTTCTCTTTCCATATCTGTTAGACATGATTATTGTTCTTCTGAGCATTCTTGGGGTTACTAAGACAAGCCTTTGCCCAATGTCCACCTTTCTGACAAGAGAAGCACATAAAAGGGAGGGATTCAAACTCTATAACTTGTTCCCACTTACCTAGCTTGGAATTTATTTTGATAGAGCTAGGAAGGTCCATATTCTGTGAGATATTAACACATATCCTTGCATACAACAGTCTCTTTCATGTTGCTATCATAGAATCTATAGCCACAAGCTCCTTGAAGGAATTAGTAATGCCTGAGAACACATCCTCCAATCAAAATTCAAGCGGCAAACAAGGCAACCGCACCCAGACCAGAGCAGATTCAAAAAAGGAATCATTGAGCTCCATTTTTGGAGACCATTTTATTAAGGATAAAGAAGATTTCCCAAGCATCCAGGGTCCTCCACTTAGAGCCATTTCCAAATCTTCCCCATAGGAGAAGGAAAAGACAAAGAAACCCCTTGACAGGGCTGAGACATCAACCTGTCCTTTCAACCTTCATTTTCTCTTCACAAAAGATCTAACAATTTCAATATTAGGTCTTGGTCCAACAAATTTTTCCCACTAGAGAAAAAGCCATTAGAGAAATACTGTGGTCTATGACCACATCTGGTATTGCAATAGCTAATATTCCTACCTTTCTATCAGAAATAGCTTCCACAGAGGGAAAAATTGATTTACCGATGGGCTTGTTTGCAAATAAGTTGTTCCAGGGTTTGAGAACCTTGACTTCAACCATCTTTTCCAACTCAACATTCAAGTTCTCGGGACCCAAATTTCAAGAATCTTCAATATTTTTAAAGTCAAGAGGAGGGTCCCGATGTCATGGGTCCCCATCCTTTCGACCATCCTCATCATCCACCATAGATCCCAAAGAGACAAGTTGTCCTTGAGCTGCAGAGGCAACAAAACCAGAGGAACCAGCCACCCTGTTCCCTCCATTCGCAGAATTCAAATTTCCCTCCAGCTACACTATTCCCCCCATTTTCTAAATAAATATTGTTGTTAATTCTTCTTTGTGTTATACCCATGGAAATTTGGGCTTTATACTACATGTTTAGAAGCCTAGGGAAGATAGCTGATTGAATAAGTGTTTATTGTGTTTTCATGATCACGTCACTAAAAAGACATCCAATCATTGCTAAGACCAAAGTGTTAAAACTTGGAAAACTTAGTTTCACTATCAAAACTCTTAGATAAGGCAATTTCTCGCATATGACACACAGTCTCGCGCATCTAGGTCACAAACTATCGCATTTAATCTTTGTTTTTGCGCATATGATCATCGATTTAGCGCATATAACACTTAGTTTAATGCATAACATCTGCCACTTATTGAACCCTATACATCACATTTAAAATTCTATTTAGCACATATATAGTATAGAATATCGCATCTAATGCGTACAATTGCACAATTGACACACAATTTAGTGCATTTGCTTTGCGAAGTTGCGCATTTGATTTAGCACATCTGAGACAGTAAGCACTTCTGGTCATTTTTAGAAAATTTCAAACACATTTTCGGATACCATTTTCACCTAGAATCCATTCCAACTGTCACAGTGAAAAAATATGGGCAAACACACACAAGATTCCATAAGTGAAGCAATTTTACAATCACAAAATCATTGTTTAGTTTTTATCACATTGGGTTATCCATTCCAGTAGGGTTCTCTATTAGGAGAAATCATTCCTTAATTTGAACCTAGACTTGGGATCGTAATCACGTCTATTTAGCCTCATCAATTGCATCATATCTCCATTTCCTATTTGGCTTTGTTCATCAAAACAAGACTAAAACTTGATCTTTTAGCACAAAAATCTGTGTCACTTGTATGCTAGTTAAACAAGAACTCAAAAACAAAAACATGAGTGATATGGAGAATCCATTTCATAAGTATATGCCTAGGCATGCAGATGAATACATACCTGATGAATTGATAAGAGAAGCCCAACAAGATCCAAAATTCCATAGGTTCATGGAGAAGATGCTAAAAACTGATAAAGAAAGATATTTCCTTATGTTGGCTAACCAAGGTATTAAACTACCTCACAAATTTGACGTGACTCCATTGAGAACAAGAGATGACACCAGGACAAATAACTATGATAAAAGTAATGAGAAAACCCCACTTGCCACTCTCACGCAACAAATCCAGGTGTTACAACAACAAATTTAGGATATTGAGAGAGGAACAATCACCAAAAGGTACTCATTGGAGGACATGTCCTTACCCTTTTAATAGAAGTTTGAATATAATTCCATTTCCTCCAAATTGTAAAATACCCAAATATGACAAGTACATGGGTGACTCTGATCCACAAGATCATATAAGGGAATTTCATACTATGAGCATGGAAGTCACACATAATGAGACATACATGATGATATTATTCTTGAGGAGTCTAGGGGGACATGCCATGGAATGGTTCTCCAAACTTCATTTTGGTATTAGATCCTTCAAAGAATTCGTAAACAAGTTTATTACACAATATTCTTACAATACCAAACATGAAGTGACAATGTTGGATCTATGCAATATGAAATAGAAAATGGGGAACCCTTCCTAACATTTTTACAAAGACGGAGGAGATTGTTTTCAAAATATCCACGTAGCATACCGGAAAAAGAGAAGATGGCCATCTTTATAAAACAAATTGACTAAGAAGATGAATTAGAGATTGAAGTTGCAATGTCCTCCTACTACTTTTGATAAATTTATTGAAAATGGAATTCAAATCGAAGAAGAAATGGTTGAGAAGGGAGAACTCAAACTATACAAAGATAACAAAGGTTCCTCGAGTAACAATAATTCCAATAGTGGGAGACCAAATTTTTGGGTGAAGAATAAGAATGTGGTAAATGACGGAGTTGTTGATGCCAATAATCTCATACCAAAACAACCTACTTTCAATTTATCAACCAATGCCTTCACAAATAATCAAAACAATGATTCAGATAACAATCAGCACCTAAACAACAGAGGAAATTTACACCATTAGGGGAACCTTTGGAATATGTATTAAAAACTCTTTTTGCTAACAAATTGATCACATTACCAGAAGTAAGAGATTTCAAACCACAAATTAAAACCTCTTGGTGGAATGATGCTCATTATTGTGACTTTTATAGAAGAAGGGGGCATAATGCAATTGATTGCATGAGAGTAAAGCATGTTATAGAATACTTTCTAGATAATGACATTATAACTGTAGAAGGACATAAGTCTAATGATGAGCATGCAACATTCTGAACCCCTCTTCCTATTTATGAAAAGGGTGAATCATCCAATGAAAACAAAGGAAAGAGAGTGAATTATGCTCATACTTATGGAAATGTAATAAATCACCTTGAGGCATATGATTCACAAGTTAATGTCATTGTTGTTAAAGAGAAAAGGGAGAATGAAGCCACTAACATGATTACTAGAAGTCAAGGCAAAGTAACACTACGAGGTGCATCATCTTCAACATTGTTCACTCCTAATCAAAATAATATAGTGGACCAATTGCGAAAGACTCCTGCATAGATATCCATACTAGAGTTGTTTAAACTTTCCCCTATTCACAAAGAAATCTTGGAAAAGGCTCTAGTCAAAACTATTGTACCAAATAATTTAGACATGGTACAGTTCCAAGCCATGGTGGGAAACCTAACTACACCTCACTACATATCCTTTTTAGATGAAGATGACATATCCCTAAGACACCCACATAATCTCCCACTCCACATTGAGGTCATGATCCACAAAAGTCATGTTAAACATGTCTTGATAGATAGTGGAGCTGGACTAAACATTTGTACATTGAATTTGGTCAGAGCATTAGGATATTCAGAGGATGCTGTAGATCCAAGAAGAAAAATCATCATAAAAGAATATGATGAAGAAGATAGATCCTAAAGGGGGTTGGTAATACTACCTATCAAAGTGGGTCCTGTACAAAAGAACACAGTATGCCAAGTATTGGACTTAAATTTGTCATATAGTATACTTTTGGGTAGACCGTGGATACATTAGATGCAAGAAGTATAGTCTACCTTTCATCAGTGTTTGAAATTTCCATATAATGGACAAGAGGTTGTTATTCCAATGGATTCAAATCCTTTTCAATATTGTAACATGGTTAAGCCCATGAGAGATGTTGTTGTTCCACACAACAAAGAAGCTCCTAAGGCTGGTCCCTCGAATCAAGAAAATACACAAGAGGTTTCTACAATAGACACCTCCAACATGGACAATAATATGACAACTACTTTGGTTGATTTTGAAAGGAAACTGAAATTTAAAGACAAAGGGGCAGGAGAATATTATTTTGAGTACACAATGGCTCTACAACAATTATCACTCTCACCTCAGTCATATGGAAGACCATCAACATCAAAACAATAGGAATCAAAATCCCTAATAATCTATGGTGATTCATTTATCAAGGCAAGGATGCTATCAGAGGAAAATGATGACAAGGACATCCTACGGTGGCTATACAGAGATGAAGAAGAAATTAAACCAAAAGAAGTGCAAAATATCAAGTTTCCTATAGAATAATATGGCAAAGGATTCCTCATTATGTAGAAAATGGGATACAAAGGAATAGGTCCTATAGGAAAAAGAGAAGAAGGTATAGTGGAGCAAATTCTACCCTCTTTCAAAAGTGTAAAGGAAAAGAATGGACTAGGATATATAGAGAGAATAAATACAAATCCACTGTCAGAAGAAACAACTACCATCCCATCATAAGAATATATTGTTTCATCAAACACAATAGAAGAGGTTATCCCATCAAGTACATAAGAAGAAATTCCCCAATTAGTTCCAAAAGAGGAAATCACCCATGTCATATATGAAGAAATCCAAACATTGCAAGAAGACAGTGAAACTAATTGTAATAAATGGGAATGGGATTCTCATTCCTAAAATATCTTGTGATGAGAAATACATTTATGTCATCCAAACATATGCACCGATACTCTATGAAGGACAAAGTTTGGGTTCTAGAATGGATTTAAATTTGGATCACAACCTATCGATGGCTCTAGTGAGGATGATCAAATACCAAGTGAGATAGATGATCTTGAGGAAAGTAACATTATAGGCCTTGATACTATCTATTGGCATTCTACACTCAATGAGAATGGTTGATGTTGTCTTGATGACAACCAACTAGTAACAGGTTGTATAGGTTCATCGACATCATAGACATCATACACTGATAGGCACTGACATCGGCAGGCACATTCACCGGCATCCAGATTACACTGGCAATGAAGTATACTGACACTCAGGCCGACATGAGATAAAGTTTTATTTATGTGAATTGTATTGTAAATGTAATTAATTATTTTTAAGGAGATATAATGTATTTTAAAGACTCATTTATGTATGAGATCTAATAGGTCATTTTTGTAATAGCATGGAGAGGAAATTATGTAATGGTATTATGTAGAAGATAGCGAAAGGATTTTGTAATAAGGTAGATAGGTTATGTGAGTGAATTTCATTCACCGGAAAGGTTTTTGATTAAGGTTTTTGACAGAGCTTAACCAATATTGAATCAAGCATTGCAGATGCTAATTTGAGCAGTACATTATCTTGGATTTAATTATCCATTTTGTAGTCAGTGAGACTCTTCTATTGAGCAGTGAGCTCTAGGCTGTTGGCTGTCCTGCATGTGCAGGACCCTATTGTAAGTAATATTTATTCATATTGGCCAATGAGTAAATATTGTGGGTCACAAATCCCACTGAGGTTTTTCCCTTACCGGGTTTCCTCGCCAAAACATCTTGTGTTATGGTGTGCATTTATGCTATCTCTGTTATTTCTCTTTGCTGCACTATTGCTTGTTTACTAGTACTTTAATTTGAGTTACAAAGTTGTAAATAAGTTTAAATATTCCATTAACCGGTTAGACACTAATTCACCCCCCCTTTTCAGTGTCTTTGGGACTGTCATTGCATCTAACACTATCCCCACCTTAGATGATAATGCTATCAAGACTCTCACTGCTATTGAACCCGATGATCCTTTACCATTAAAGCATCCCAAAGTCATTGATTGGGAACAAACTAGGCCCACTAAACTTGTAACCTTCCCCCATGATCATACCATTGCTTTATACCTTAATGCAATTTAACCTATACCCAATTCCACTAGGGAACTCTATGATGTAGCTTCAACTCAAGGAAGTATCAAGTCTTTCAGTCACAAAATTGAAATAAATAAATAAAAAATAAGATCTAATGGTGAAAACCATACTCTGGAAACATTAGATCATGAAAAAGTAAAAAGAAAGGACATACCCAATGGTGAAAACCTCTTAGAGGCACCCGAGGATGAGAGACTTGATACTCTCCCTAAGCATTATCATGAAAGATCAACAATGTTGATTGAACCAATAGTACCAGTCAATATTGGGGCAAAGCAAAATCCTTAAATTGTTCATTTGGCCACCTCCTTATTAGAACAAGAAAGCTAAAATCATATCCAGTTCTTCAAAGAGAAGAAAATCAATTTTTCTTGGTCCATCCAGACACACCTAGGTTAGATCCAAATCTTATCATGAATTGCTTATCCATTGCACCTGGGATAAAACTCGTGAAACAAAAATTGAGAAAGATGCATCCACATATTTCACTACTAGTGAAAGTTGAGCTAAAGAAGTTGCTTGATGTTGTCTTTATCAGAGAAATTGATTATGCTGAATGGATCTCCAATATTGTGCCAGTATCAAAACCTGATAGAACCATTCAAATATGTATAGACTTCAGGGACCTGAATAAAGCTTGCCCTGAAGATGACTTTCCTTTAGCAAATGTTGACATGCTAGTGGATCAGACAATAGGACATTAAATGTTCTCCCTAATGGATAAATTTTCTGGATAAAATCAAATAAAAATAGCTTCTAAGGATCAAGATAAGACAACTTTCACATGTCCTTGGGGTAATTTATGTTGGAACATCATGCCCTTCGGACTCAAGAATGCAGGGGCTACATATCAAAGAGTGATGACAACCATCTTCTGTGATATGATGCATATTATATTGGAAGATTACATATGTAGATGATACCCTGGGAAAATCCTTAAAGAGAGAAGATCACTTGCATATATTGGACAAAATCATCACAAGATTGGGAAAGTTTAGTCTTCAAATATATCCCAAAAAGTGCGCATTTGGCGTGACATCTGGAAAATTATTAGGCTATATAGTTTCAGAAAAATGGATAGAAGTAGATCCAACAAAAGTGAAGGCCATCATGGAAATGCCTCCACCAAAGAATATCAGTCAGTTGAGGTCATTACAAGGAAAGTTGTAATCTGTAAGGAGTTTCGTCTTGCAGCTTGCTGATAGAAGTCATCCATTCACAAAGTTACTACATAAGAATGTAGAACATCATTGGGATGACACTTATGCAAAATATTTCAGTTAGATCAAATAATACTTAGCAAATCCACTAATTCTAACATCACCTATCAAAGGAAAGCCACTACTTCTCTATATCTTGACAATATAAATATTTTTGGGAGATTTATTAGCACAACATGATCAAAATGGAAAAGAACAAGCAATATATTACATCAACAAAATGCTGGTTAGCTATGAGTTGAACTATATCACAATTGAAAAGGCATGTTTAGCAGTTGTCTTTGCAACACAAAAATTGAGACACTACATGCTTAGTCATTCAACAAAACTCATAGAAAAGATAGATCCATTGAAATATCTCCTTAGTAAAGCAACATTAAGAGGAAGACTGGCCAAATGGGTTATGATCTTGAGTGAGTTTGATATTGAATTTATGGATAAGAAGGCCATAAAATGACAAGTTATAGCTGACCAACTGACAGGGGAACCTTTGCAAGATCAAGAACCATTGCATATTGAGTTCCTAAATGCAACCATCATGCATGCCAACAATTCAACATGGAAACTCTATTTTGATGGTTCATACACACAAAATGGATCATGTGCAGAGATTTTATTTGTCATGCTTAATGGATACACTATCCCAAAATCTTACAAGTTAATGTTCCCATGTACAAACAATATAGCAGGATATAAGGCACTAGTAAATGGTTTGAAGACGACATCAAAATGGAACATCAAAGATTTATATGGAAATTCCCAACTTGTGATTTGTCAAGTTAACAATGATTATCAAAGGATGATAAACTATTGCCATATAAGATAATGGTGGATGACTTGAAACAATATTTCTAGTTCCTATTGTGTGAGCTTGAATTTCATCCTCAGAATATTACCTATAATAAGTTAGTTTCACAAAATACAAATGGAAATGCATGCAGGAAATCCAAATTCAACCAATGAAACTACATGAAATACATATTAAAATAAAATAATATTTTACCTTCATGTTTTATGTCTCATTTTGTCCTAACTCCACTGTTGTTGGTTGCAGATAGGTGTGCTCTCAGACAATGCACCGTTGGCTTCCAAGATGGCATATGAAGAATGGACTGATAACTTGTAGTTAACTAATACTATGATATGCACAACTACATGATTATGCTAAAATGATAATGCTATATGATTATATTGCTAAAATGATATTTGCTAATTGCTTCAAAAACTCACGGATGCATATGATTGATTGAAAACTATTTTGAAGACTCACTCTCTCAATTGAAGCTCTTGATTTTATAGAGTTTGACAGGATAAGATGATGTGGCTTAGATCAACGGTCATGATTAGATCTATAGATTTGGATGGCTATGAGAAAAAATGAAGGTTGAGAGAAAGGGGGAAGGAAAAGACAAGTGTCACTCATCTCACCTTGATTGAGTTGATGACTGAGAGAATCTAGGGATGGTTGGAGGAAATTTAGGCATGAGAGGACAAGTGGACTCAAGTCCTTCCTAAGATGTAGGGGGTGTTGGAGAGAATATAGGAAATGGTTATGAGATATGTGTACATACACAATTTTCATTAAGTTTGGAAGTTGAAGATAAATGGTGAATTAATATTTGATAAATATTAATTTCCTTAGCCACATGTTTGATGAGTTGGCAAAGGGAAGATGAAGTGGAGATGGAGGGTGAGTTCGAAAAGGGAGATTAAATAATTTAGGAATTATTTAATATTTGAGACTATAGGATAGGAGAAAAACTATTAAATATTAGATATTTAATTGTTTGGAGGAGATAATTAAATATTAGATATTTAATTAACTTGGTTAGAGAAATAATTAAATATTAGATATTTAATTAATTAGAAGAACAAGATAGATGAATTAATTAATAAAATATTAATTAATAGAAAGCCATAAAATGAATTAAATAAATTAATCTTTTCAAATTAACTATTTAATAGAAGAATTATCATTAAATAAATATAAAATATTTATTTAATTGCTCATAGCCAATTTTTATGTGTATACATTTTGCCCCTCTTTGAAATGATGTCGAGACAACATTGTTTCAAAGATTAAATCAAGTCTTGATAATGTGCCTAATAGAGATTGAAAATCTTGATTGTGTGCCCCCTCAGGAGATTGATCGTGAAATTGTCAAAATTTTTGGTTTGAACGATTAATCTCATGATAATTGATAAAAAATTTAGTCAATTAAATTCATTTGTAAAAAATAAATTAAATTGCCCCATTTGAAATTAATTACTCTTCAAATAGTAAATATAAAATTAACCAAGGCTAATTTTAACTTCATTGTTATCCTTGTCAGCTTGTGGAGAAAATATTCTTGTCGAGGTGGTGAAATGGTGATTCCCATGGAGAACCATCATTTTGAGCGTGTTCGGCGTTATCAGTGACCTCCCGAGTATGGGTATCCGATATGTTTCTTATCTCGAGCCTTGTTTTCAAATTTTCGTTCAATTTTTCATGTTTTTAGGCGGTTTTTTGGTTTTTTTGAAATTTTTGATTTTTTCGGCATTAGTTTAACGCTTTTGCAATTTGTTTTAGCGCATATGCAACTAGGTTAAGTGCAAATGCTTAGTTTAGCACATATGCACTATATTTTAGCACTTATGTGCAAGATGTTAGAGCATATGCATAGGGTAGCACAAATGTGTTGTCAGTTAGGGCATATGCCTAGAAAGGTAGCACTTTTGCATGGGTTAGTGCTTATGCTTGTAGTTTTAGCACGTTTGTTGAAAAGGATAGTGCATATGCACTAAGTTAGAACATTTTCTTTTATATTTAGCACATTTTTTGTGGTTTAGCACAAATGCTCAATTGGTCAGCGCTTTTGCTTAAATTTGATGATTTTGATAAGTGCAAAAGCGAAAAATCACTTTGATGAATAGATTTAACGTGTTTAAAATGCATTGATGATGAAAATAAGGTCTTGATTGCATGATTGCGTGATTGATAGATTGATAGGTAGCTTTTGATTAGATTGATTTGGATCGTTTGATAGATAACTTTGATTAGCTTGATTTGATAGATTGGATAGATTGGATAGATAGCTTTGATTAGCTTGATTGATAGATTTGATAGATAGCTTTGATTAGCTTGATTGATAGATTTGATAGATAGCTCCGATTAGCTTGATTTGGATTGTTTGATAGATAGTTTTGATTAGCTTGATTGATAGATTTGATAGATTGGATAGATTGGATAGATAGCTTTGATTAGCTTGAGTAGCTCTAAGAAACTGATTTAGTTTCTGATGTAGGAGCTTTAGCAAAGTTTTGAGTAAACTCAGTGATTAATAAAAGACCATGATTGATAGTTTTGAAAATGATTTGATAGAATAAGTTGCTTCAATTTGATTTGATAGAAAGATAGATTTGATGATTGATTCTATTTTGATTGATAGATGATGATTTGATTGATAGATTTGATTTGATTAATTTCTCTTGACAAAATAGGAGAAACTTGATGTTCTCTAGTGTCGGGAGAAATTATCGGTAGTGCGACATTTATTTCCAGAGTTGACCCAGGCTGAGATTAGACACATAGATGCATGTGGTTTATGCCATTTGTTATATATGCCTAAGATTACGCATAACAGGGGTTTGTTGACAGCATTGGTCAAGAGATGGCATAGTGAGCATAACACTTTCCACCTACCGATGAGTGAGATTAGTGTGACTCTTGAGGATGTCTACAGGATTCTGCATATCCCAGTGACTGGTGAGCTAGTACAGTATGATTATCAGGATCAAGTGGGGATAGAGGCATGCAGAGTCATGTTTGCTGATGAGAGCATTGGTATAGGAGAGATTAGATGGGTTGATATGGTGATGTATTATGAGGCTCTTCCTATGATTCTTGCTAGTTTGAATAGAGGATTTATATGTCTTGATAGGAGATCATGAGGTTTTTCCATTGGATGGGGTGAGATTATTCTGAGTATGATGCAACATCGTACTTGATATGCTTGGGGTGTGTGCATGTTAGCTCATTTATATCATGATCTGCATCAGGTAGTGTATGATGAGAGTGCGAGTTTGTCTACTGGGTGCACTTTATTGCAGATCTGGTGCTGGGAGCACATTGTTGTTACTCGGCCTATCCATCATAGAGTTCATGGAGAGAGGCAGCCATATGCATATTTCTATGCAGGTATCCTTACTCAACATAAGCTGGGTAAGATGGAGTATTGGCGCTGGGTGCTAGATTCTTTGGATAGCATCACTTGGAGACCATATATTGATTGTGAGCCATGGATGGATGATGCTCAGACATTACCATGTATCATGCAGAGTATATATCTTATTGGTCGGATGCCTTTTATTATTGAGTGACAGTTGATTGTTCTGATTTTGAGACAGTTTGGTATCATCCAGCCTATGCCTACTAGCGTGATGATATATACTCAGCGGTACAGAGATAGGCGAGATTGGGGATGATCATTATCATTTGAGATTGCTCATGTAGAGTTTGTTGCTACTCCAAGAGTGGCGTATGATATGAGATTGCATATTCTTGATCCGGGGGTTACTACAGAGTATGCCCAGTACATATTAGTGCATCCATTTCCTTGCATTATCAATCCAACAGATCCTCCTCCTAGTTCAGGAGATGATGAGGATGACTTAGATGATTCAGTTTCTAGGAGACGTAGATGGAGACAAGAGCTTATAGTTGCTCATGAGGCTGGGGGAGGTGGAGATGATGGTGGGGATGGAGGAGGTGGTGGTAGGAGACCTGGACGGAGGGGAGGTTGATTGAGAGTCCATGGAGGACTATTTGGACCAGCTGGCAGGATTGAGAGACCACATCCTATGGGTGGGAGGGATGTTGGACGGATTGGGAGAGAGCATGGTAGGACTGGTATGAGATCACCGAGGGGATTGCCATTGACAGGAGGTAGGGTGACTAGACTGGATGGGGGTTGTGGGAGAGGCATTTATTTCAGACAGATTCAGCCAGATCCTCAAGTTATTGCAGCACATGGTGGAGATGATGAGGATCCTAAGGATCATGTTCCTTTGATTAGATGATGGGTTCGGAGAGTTACTCGGACTAAGATTCCAACAGTTGGATAGGTTGGTGGTGAGGGGATTGGGGTTCATGTGCCACAACAAGATGTACCAGAGTAGGTTTCACCAATGCATGATATGCCATATGTGGTTATACCAGAGCATGATGTGCCAGGGCAGGATACCATTGATAGTCTAAGAGCACAGATTGATCAGCTTCGAGCACAGGTGTAGACTCTTATTACAGAGCAGGATAGAGCTGTTAGGAGATGGTAGGATACTCAGGGCCTTCTTGATCACATTCAGTAGGTCAGATCAGGTACTCTCTTGATGGATATTGTTAGAGAATTATTTCGGGCTAGGAAGGAGACTTCCTACTGGTGACGACGATATGAGGAGGCAGTTGCAGAGAGCCAGAGAGAAGGTAGTTATCATACCACCATGTTGATGGATACTAGCAGTGGTGGGGTTATGGGACCTCCTCAGAGGAGTGGTGATCATGGGAGACAGGTATCTAGAGGATCTTCACGCCCACAGCCATAGAGACAGTCAGAGTCAGGTGGTAGTGGTACAAGACAACCTTGACTTGATTTGTATTTGATGAGGCATTTGTATTATTTATCTGATATCATTGTATACTTGGAATTTTATTGTTTTATGATGATCTATATGCAGACATGGATTCTATATGATGATGATCTTTATTATGCATGTTATTCCATTTGATGATCTATATGCTTATATGCTTTGATTATATATGGATACAGTGATTAGATGGATGATGGTATGATCTTTTCTTTTCATTATGATGATGCTTTATATGATGATGCAATGATAAATGCTTTTGTTGATTTTCGATTTTGATGATCTTGGATGCAAATGGAAATGATTACTAAGTTAAATTATATGCAATGCAAGGATCTATATGGAAATGTAAATGAATTATTGCTTTTCTTTTGATGATGATCTATATGAAATGTTTATTTTTTATTTTTTTATGCTTATGATATGCTTATGAATATAAGTGCAAAGATGCAACTAGATGATCGTTAATGGAATCATAATGCAAATAATAATGATGATACACTACATGATGAATTAAATGCACTTAATTACATGCAAACCAATGCAATGATAAATGCCATGAAATGATTTGAAATGATGATAAAATGAATGCACCTACAATGATTAAATGCAAATTGTGTTTGTTTGTCCAAGTATACTCAATCTTTATTTATGACCGTTGATCTGTTAATGAAATGATATGCTTATAATGCAACTGACAAATGAATGCTTATAATGCAGATGAATAATGAGCTAATGAAATGATCTAACTAAAAATTGTACTGCCATTCTTCATATGTTATCTTGTAACAGTACTTGATTTCATCATTGAGCTTTAAATGTTGTAAGAAAATACATGAAACTTGACATAATGATTCAAGATGACCCGAGTATTCCTTACATAGATTTTGATATAGAAAGTTAATAAACGCAACTTGATATAATGGATCAAGTTGACCTGAGTATTGCTTGCAAAATAGACAAGGATTATCTCCTTTCATGCATGACTTGGAACGTCCTCCTTGATCTTTTGCCGATCATATCCCAAGACAAGTTCATACCGTAGTAAGAGATAAACCATAGACAGAAATCAAAGAAAATAATCATGCCCCATCATAGCTTCTCTAGTCATGGACATCCTTGAGTCGCATAGAGTACATGATTAGCAATAAAATCAAGATATAAACATTGAATCTTGTATGCCATTCACATGTTCTTATGGTCATTAACTGATACAATCATCTTAATGAATGATCTTTGATAATCCTTTGTTACTTATTAGTTGATTCTTCGGTTTCTAAATTTCATGATTCAGTTGTTGATGAAATGCCTTGATTTTCGTTGCTTTGTTGCTCGTTATCTGTTTCAAAATCCTAGGTGTTTTTGGATTTTCTAAGTTTTTTTGAATGTTTTTGGATTTTAAAGATTCAAAAGATCACCTTAGCATAAGGAATTAGGATTTTGCCCCCAGTGGAAACAAAAATTATTATGGATATATGAATTGATCAAGATCCAAACCATGGCAGGATACAAATGCAGATTGATTGATTCTGATGAAATCTAAGACAAGTGACTACGATAAGTACGTCAAAGATTGATAATTGTTGGTAAGCTACATATTTCTTGCTAAATGGTTTAGAGCAATGGATGCGAAAGACGGAATGGATAAGCTAGGATATGATGGAAGCGATAGATGTGATAGGATGGAGTGGATAGGTGCATAAAGTGATCTCATAGATGGAGGAACTTATTTCTTAGATAGCGCCTGTTTACCAGGTTTTCACCATCTAAATTTATTGCATTTTTTGGATTTTATATACTTTTTATTGATTTTTTCAGGACTTTATATGTTTTTTATTGAATTTTTTAGGAATTTATATCTCAAGCATAGAATTTATTGAGATGGATAGAATTGATAGGTTCATAAAACCAATCACCTTCAAGGGTAGATAACTTGTATGCTCCTAATCCATATGCTGCTACTATGACAAAAGGTCCTAGCCAATTCAGTTCAAATTTTCCCTTCTTTTCTCGGTCTTGCTGATTTCTTGGATTCTCCCTTAGAACTATATCTCCAATCTGGAAAATACATGGCTTGACTCTATGGCTATAGCTACTTGCCATTCTTTGTTGGTATACCTTCAAATGTTTTGTTGCATTTTGGCGACGTTCCTGAATTAATTCTAGTTCTTGGAGTCGAGAGACTCGTTGTTCTTCCTTTGGTATAGGACCGTGCAAGGATACTCGTAGAGAAGGTATCTCTACTTCTATAGGTAATATAGCTTCAGATCCATAGACCAAAAAATATGGAGTTGCCCCTGTTGGAGTGCGGACACTAGTTCGGTATGCCCAAAGAGTAGGATTTAGCTGAATGTGCCAATCTTTTCTAGCTTCATTGACTATTTTCTTCAAGATTTTCAAGATAGTTTTGTTTGATGCCTCAGCTTGACCATTACCTTGTGGATAATATGGGGTAGAGAACCTATATTGGATATGAAATTGTTCACATAGCTCTTTCACATCTTGATTTTTGAATGGTCTTCCATTATCAGTGATAATGGTCATAGGAACGCCATAGCGATAGATTATATAATTCAAGATGAATGATGACATTTGTTTTCCTATCACTGTTGTTAAAGGCACTACTTCAATCTACTTAGTAAAATATTCAGTAGCAATCATCCATAAGAAGATGAGGGATTGATCTTTCCTACAAAATCAAGGCCCCACTGTGAAAATGGCCATGATCCTGTCATTGATAACTTAATGATGAATGAATAGTACCAAACCGGTACCGAGAGGGGGGGTGAATCAGTATAGACAAAATATAGACCTAAACTGGTTTAGCAATAATTACTCTAAATGACTGGCAAACATTGACACTGGTTTGAAACAAAGTGCAACCGGTAAAACTCAGAACAACTAAAACAATCATAAACCGGTTACTCACTGAGTTTTCCACTCAACTCAAAACTACACTACCATTTCACCCTTATGCATGAATAGGTAATCTATCATCATATCTTCACAATAGCTAGTTCAACATGTTTTATTGACAGGCATAAAACACAGAACCATCATATGCTTAACAGGCAATAACAAAGCATCACATATGACACACATATTTTTCACGTGGAAACCCAACTAGGAAAAACCACGGTGGGGATGAATACCCACAAGCTTGTTGTTGAAATCTTTGGAAGTCTGCTCTATTAGAAGCCTTGTCCGGTTAAAGACATTACAAAAGGTTCTGCTAGGAACCGATCTTGTTAGAAATCGCCCGGTTAAGGGATGGCTACAATACCCGGTTAAGGGTTAAACCCTGTTAAGGGTACCTTGTTAGAGGATTTCAAGAACTCAATAGCTAAAGGATTTCTAGAGCTCTCTAGCTTTCCAGATCTCAATAACTTTGAGTTACCTTGTTAAGGGATTTACAGCAAGCCGGTTAAGGCTACCCTATTAGGGGATTTTCCAACTGTTGAGGTGGTTAGAGATCAACAGGTATTACAATGATCTGGTAACAACACTCAATGCCAATGCAGATCTGCTTAAGCTCCTCTTCACCTTTTGCACTTACACTCTGCAGGTATCACTTCTCTCCTCTGATCTAGCAAGGATCTCGTATCCCTTCTCTTGGATACTCACACACAATTTTTGCCAACAACCTCTAAAAGAATCACAACATCGACCTTATAAGACAACAAACAAGTTGGTAGCATAAACCCTAAACCCTAGAGCTGTTAGGTTAAGGAATTCAAACAGTTCAATCCTGATCGTTGATCATACTGTATTAAATGCAATAGATCTTGAATAAATCTCAAGAAATTCTCCATCATTCATTATCCACCGATTTCATGGCAGTTGATAATCCATCACGTGTTTTCACCATTTACAAACTTTGCACATTCCCGAGGTAGATAGGGATAGTCTTCTTCAGGCAAGATCCTTCACGCACACAAGGCTGATGTGGCAACATGATCTGTTCTTTTTTATATTGCTTAATCATTACACAAAGATCACCAGTTGAGCCATACAGGCTTGAAGCACTTCAGTCAGAAACCCTGAAGTTGAGACTACCAATCGGTAGTCATACAACGCTTCCATGTGCTGGTTCCCATAACCATATGCTGGTTCACCTTGAACAAGCACACCGCTTCACTTTGGCAAAAATGCTGGTTCACAATGTTATACCGGTTCTCACATATGCTAGTTCATACCTCTTCAACATATTGACATCAATGACAACATACAATGTCATTATGTCCACATACCGGTTCACATAATGCCAACATTCATAGGATATAACTCTTATGCTGGTGCATGAATTAGATTTCCATGGATATGACATTGCTTACATTTTCTAGCATAGGTGAATGAATCTCTTTCCATAGTAGGCCAGAAATAACCCATACGAATAAGTTTCTTAGCCAATGTTAAACCACTTGAGTGTGTACCGCAAATACTTGCATGAATATCATTAAGAACTCTCTCAGATTCATCTTTTTCAAGACATCTCAACAATGTACCATCTAAACCATGCCTATATAAGATATCAGCAATAATGGTATAGCGAGAGGATTGACAGATAAAATTTCTTCATTGATTATGAGATGATTCTAGAGGAAGGATATGATCCTTCAAGTATTGGGAGGTTTGACCGTATAAGGATTCACTGGTTCCTGATATATGGAAAATTTGATAGGTATGCTGGGATTGGATGGTAGGGGCTAAGATATCTTCCACGAGAAATTCGTAATGCTGTTGATTCTCTTTATTTTTCAAGAGAGATGCTATTGTAGCCATTGCATGTACTGCTTTATTCTCATTTCTAGGAATCTGGGTGAATGTGATTTCTTTAAAGTGTCCTTTGAATTCCTCTATCAACTGTTTGTATGACATAAGCTTATCATCCTTTGTTTGATATTCATCATTGATTTGATTTATGATAAGTTGTGAATCACCATAGACATGTAGTTCTTTGACATTCCATTCAATGGCCATTTGAAGCCCTATAGCCAATGCTTCATACTTTGCAGTATTATTGGTGCATGGAAATCGTAGTCTATATGATTTCAGAATTGTGTGTCCTTGATGTGTGATGAAAAAGATTCCTGCACCTGATCCATATTGAGTATAAGAAATTTCCCAAAAGTTTGTACATACTATCAAGATATCTGCATCAGGAAATTTGATGTGCAAAGGCATGTTATTATGTGTAGCGTTGTAAATTATACGCACTTGCTAGGGTGGTACAATTTCACACCTAGTTTAGCACCCGCCTTGGCGCATTTTGCATTTTGCATTGCATTTCCCCTTTAGCACTTAATTAATTAAATTAATTAGGTCTAAGGTTCTATTTTATCATCTCCCATATCATAAAGTTGGGCCCTTTTCATTAAAGTGTGCCCCTTTCATTTTATTCCTCCAATACATCATTTAATCAAAAACCCTAATTAGGTCCTATTTTGAACTTGGGGGCTTGATTTCGGGGGTCAAAACATCTCGAAATCAGCTGTAACTTCGGGATTCTCTCTAAAATCATCATATCCGACGGCCCTGAAAATTTGGTGAAAAGTTGTCGGGACCATGGCGCCCGGAGTGCACATGGTCCTGGACATTTTTCCCGAAATTTTAGGAGCGCAATCCAATCATAAAATAAAGCTTAACCCCAAGAAATTGGCAGGAGATTCAATCTCTAGGCTGGCCAAAAGTTGAAATTAAGACCTAGGGTTTCATATATAAGAGCTCTCTTTCTTCATTTGAAAGGATCTGAATTTTGGTTTCAGGGGACCTTCTATGCAGCGAAAGAGCAGATCTTTGGAGACTTCAACAACATTCAACATCCATCCATCAAGCATTCATCAATTTCATTCATCCATTTAGGGCTTTGAAGATATTGAAGAGCAATAAGGGATCACCGACTGAAGATTGGCTTGTACCCCTCCCTTGGGGTTGGGTATGATTTCATGTTGTTTTCATGTCTTTGCATAAGCTTCATTATATCATTTGTATTCATGCTTTAGATCACTTTTCATCTTGATTTGGAGCATTTACATTATCATGTACAAGCAATTAGGGTTTACTTTCTAGGTTGCTCTAGTTTTCTTACTTGCATTTTAGGATCTTGCACACACACAAGGTCTGCACACACTACTTTTACAATACAACTTGGCTATTCGTGGAGGTGGAAACCACCAAAGTGGGGGTTTGACTAAGGCAAAACCCTATATAGTCACCCACCATACCTTTTCAGATATAAGTACAAGTTTTGGGATTCGGACGACGCCGCAAGTTGCAAATCTGACGGAAGCAGACAGAAACTGAGCTACACACCAAATTTCAGAGCAAAAGACCAGGACAGGGGCGTGGGGCGCCCTGGTCCTGCCAGGACAGGGGCGCTGGGTGCCCTGGTCCCTCTATCAGATAGCAAGTTTCAGACAGCTTTTTAGGTGGCAGAACAATAGTTTCAGGAGCAGTTTCAGGGGCAGTATCAGGACAGTGGCACCTGCGTCCCCGTCCCGAACATTTTCACTCAGATTTTAACTCTGGGTATGCATTTGCATTCTTGTCTTGTCCTTGTGTTTACAGCTTTCCATTGTTTAACCTTAATTCTGCAATCTTGTTATTAGTTCATACTTGCACTTTGGGATTAGTAGTTGAACTTGCATCATTTTATCTATCATTTGCAACAAAGGAATAGAAATCCTAATAGGTAGCCTGTAGCTCTCTCTTCCACAAAAAGAAGTAGCCAATTGTGTGATACCTCTAGGCTCTTTCGTATTCCACAAGTGTGTGATTGAAAGTGAGATTAGGGCATGTTTGCTTAGTGTCACTTTTTCCCCCACACATTATGTAAAGGTGCATCGGCCAATTGATCAGCGATGACTTATCCCTTGATAGATTTCCAGTTAACATATTCTATGTCAAATTCACTCAATATCATAACCCATTTGGCTAGTCTCCCTGTCAATGTTGACTTACTCAACAGATATTTGAGAGGATCTATATTTGCTATTAGTTTTACAAAATGAATCAACATATAATGTCGTAGCTTCTGGGTTGCAAATACAACTGCTAGACATATCTTTTCAGTTGAGAAATAATTTAACTCATAGCCAACAAGTGTTCTGCTAATATAATAAACTACTCTTTCTTTTCCTTCATCATCATGTTGAGTTAGGAGAGCACCTAATGACACACTTGTTGCTGAGACATAGAGTAACAATGGTTTCCCTTTGATTGGTGATATTAATACTGGAGGACTCAAAAGATATTCTTTTATTTGCAAGAAAGCTTCTTCACATTTTGTATCCCATTTGAATGGAACATTTTTATGTAAAAGATGGGTAAATTGAAGACATCTATCAGCCAATTGAGAAACAAATCTCCTGATTGATTGCAACCTTCCTTGTAAAGATCGCAATTGACTTAGGTTTTTAGGTGACTCCATCTCCATGATAGCTTTAACTTTTCCAAGATCTACTTCAATGCCACGAGCTGATATAATGTACCCTAGGAGATTTCTAGAGGTTACCCCAAATGCACATTTCTTTGGATTTAATCTCAATTGATATCTTTCCAGCCTATCAAAAATCTTGCTTAGAATGTTCAAATGTTCTTTTCTTGTGTGAGATTTTGCAAGTATGTCATCAACATAGTCTTCCATGAATGTATGCATCATATCATGGAAAATTGTCATCATAGCCCTTTGATAAGTTGCTCCTACATTTTTAAGCCCAAATGACATAAAATTCCAATAGTATGTTCCCCATGCACAGGTGAAAGTTGTCTTCTCTTGATCTTCAGGTGCGATTCTTATTTGATTATATCTTGAGAAGCCATCCATTAATGAAAACATCTCATGTCCTGCTGATAAGTCTACTATGATATCAATGTTTGGTAGCAGGAAATCATCTTTTGGACATGCTTTATTCAGATCTTTGAAATCTATGTAGACTCTTATGCTCTTATCTAGCTTTGATACTGGTACAATACTTAAGACCCATTCTGGATAAGCAACTGGTCTTATGAAACCCACTTCTAATAGTTTCTTGAGCTCAGTTTTGACAAGGAGAGAAATATGCGGATGCATCTTTCTTAGCTTCTGCTTAACATGTTTTGCTTTTAAATCCACATTAAGATGATGCATGATAAGATTTGGGTTAAGTCCTGGCATATCTGCATAGGACCAAGCAAAATTTATATGTCTTTGCTTAAAGAATTCCATGTACTCTTTCTGATAATGAGGCAGCAAAATGAAGTATTTTAGGATCTTTTGATGTATCAATGTTTACCGCTTCTGTTGGTTCTATCAGGATAGCAGATCTCTCTTGAAAATATGTAGGAAAAATGTCAAACTTTCCATCTTCTGGTGTCTCTAGAAGGTTTTCACCATCAGATACACCCTTTGTGTTCTCTTTTGATTGATCTAATGTTGCCATGTAATGGTTTTCAACAATAGGTCTCTTTCCTTGTTTTATTTCTCTTTTGTGACTGGAAAGTTTGGCATTCTCCTGATTATGAGAAACATCACTTGACTCTGCAATGGAAGATATCTCAGGATGGATGGGTTCAACAATGTTAAGGTACATGACTAAGTCATGGTCATTAGAAAAGACATTCAGTTCAGGGTTGTCTAAATTATCCCAATCAATTAGTTCAGGATGCAGAAGGGGTAAATCATAATCATCTCCATCATTAGGTGTTTCAATGTTCATGATATAATGATCATAGCTTGATGTAGAATAGGTTTTGTCATAGATTAAATGTTTGTGAGAATTGTCTTTCGCAAACGTTTCCGAATTAGTCTTAACAAAATTTATATTACCATTTTGTAGTTCACACTCAAGTGGTTCTTCAACTGACATTTGTCCCTTAAATGAATGGATTATATCCACATGCACATCTTTGATGCTGCAAATTCCTTCTTGGTTGACCTCATTTTCATTTAGAAGTTGACATATTTGTGCACATGATGAAATAGATTCTTTTAATAGATTTTGTCTCCTTTCAAACTCAACTTCTTCTGGACTAATAGTTAGTCCAACTTGACTATCTCTTAGTTCTTCTATGGTTCTTCCATATCTGATCTTTGTTTGCACTTCTTGTGGCATTGTTTCTCTATCTTTGTCATTCTCTTTTCTTTTTGCATACGCCTCTTTTCTCTGAATTCCGTTTCTCTTGTCTTCTTTCTAACTTCATCTTTTGTTCTACAATAGACAAGTCTTCTTTTGTGATAGCTGTTTGATCTTCATTGTGTTGCTTACTTGATGTAGTGGATAAGGTATCTAGACTCCATTCATATTCATTGGAATCTGTCTCTGAATCCTAATCTAAGATTACTCCACTATACCCTACTGGGATGTCATGTGGTGCAAAAAGTTCCTTGATTTCTGCCATTTCTATTTTTACTTCTTCTGGAATATCTTGTTCGGATTTTGCCTTTGTTTGTATTTTCAGAACTTGTTGACAAGATTTTTCTTCACCTTTGATAGTAGTCTCTTCTTCTTTCTTTTCATGATCTTCTTGCTTCTTTTGCTTATTGGCTACTGTTTTGGCCGCTTGATGTAGCTTTTCTTGCCAATTTTCTTCTTTAGAAACTGATTTCTTTCTCCATTTTTGCTGCTGATGATTATGTTGCTTTTGATTAGACTTTATATATCCTAGCCCAGATTTATCTTATGTGGATTGTGAGTGTGGATAAATAGGTTCTGAAATACCTTGATGTTGCTTACCAATTGGTCATTTTCCTCCATATCCCATCTTTTGCATGATTTCATATCCTTTGCCATATTGTTTTATGGGGATATTGACTTCTGTTGCTGTTGCTATAGTTTTATCTTCATCTTTGTACAACCAACCAAGAATGTCTTTGTCTTCATTTTCTTCTTCAAGAGTTCCAACACTAACAAAGGTTCCTTTAAACATATGTTTTGATTTTCCCGATGTCTCTGATTGAATATTTGTAGGTTTTCCATATGATTTAGGGGAAAGTGGAAAATTTTGCAAATAATACTTTCCCATACCTTCATCATTTAACTTGAGCTTTTCTTCAAAAGTCTCCCATAACTTTGCTTGAATTTCTTTGGTAGGATATACTGATTCTCTATTATGTGGAACTCTTGTATCTTGTGCAGGTTGCAAATTATTGCAATATTGACTGGAGTCTGCAATTATAGTGATCTCTTTTCCTTCATGAGGAAATTTTACACATTGATGATATGTAGAACGAATTGCTTGCATCTTGTGAATCCATGGTCTCCCTAGAAGAATGTTGTAGGAGAGGTTCAAATCTAAAACTTGACATAATGTATCTTTTTCCACAGGTCCTATCCTTATTGGTAGCACAACAGTTCCTTTAGACGAATGCTCTGCTTCATCATAACCTTTGATGGTTATTTTCTTTTTCGGATCTACTACATTCTCTGAATATCCCAAAGCTTTTATCAAACTTAGAGCACAAATGTTTAATCCATCTCCTCCATCTATGGGCACATGTTTGACACAAGTTTTATTTATGGATATTTCAACATGTAAGGGAGCGTTGTGAGGATGTTGTAAGGACACATCATTATTTTCAGAAAATGATAAGAAATGAGGAGTTATAAGGCGTCCTACCATATTTTGGAATTAATCTACATCCAAATCTTTTGAAACTGTTATTTCCACTAAAGCTTTCTCCAAAATTTCCTTATGCATAGGTGAAATTTTGAGAAGTTCCAGAATTGATATTTGAGCTAGTATTCTTTGTAATTTCTCTACTAAATTGTATCGTTGTGGATTCAGTGTTGGATCTTTTGCTACACTTGGAAAAGTAACCTTTGCTTTGCTTCTCGTGATAAAATTGATTGGTTCGGAAGATGAATTTTCATTAATAATGATTACATTCACTACATCATCGTAGGTATAAGTCTAATTCACCTTGGCTTTTCCTTTGTCATCTTTTAATTGGGACGATTCACCTTTGTCATAATTCGGAAGTGGAGTTTTGAAAGCCAAGTGTGATTCATTTATTTTATGGCTATCCACTGTGATGCTTCCATTATTGATCTGATCTTGGATAAGGTGTTTCAATCTCTGACAATCATTTGTTAGGTGTCCTTTATTCCTATGATAGTTGCAAAATTGATTGTCATTCCACCAATTGGGCTTGACTGGTGGTTCATAATTTCTTGCTTCTGGCAAAACAATCAATTTGTTAGCAAGCAAAGTTTTTAGAGTCGATTCCAAAGATTCTCCAATGTTTGTGAATTTCCTTCGAGGATTGGAGAAAAAGGACTTAGCTTTATTGTTTTTTTGATGATTATTGCTTGGGTTTTGACTTGATAGATTGAAAATTGGTTGTTGTTGTTTTGTATTACTATTATCGTCATTCCCTTCATTGCTGAAATTCCTATTCTTTGACCAGAACTTGGGTTTGTCATTGTTGTTGTTGTTGTTGTTGTATGAATTATTGTAAAGTTTTAGTTCTCCTTTCTTTACCATTGCGTTCTCTATTTTTAGTCCATTCTTGATCATTTTGGCAAAAGAGGGAGGACATTGCATCCTTAGTCGATCAATCATTTCACTGATAAGATTATCAATGAATATGTTCATCTTTTCTTGATCAGGTACATCTCGGGGATACCTATTAAACATGTGTTTCCATCATTGTAAGAAAATCATAAAGGATTCACCATTATTTTGTTTAACATTGTAGAGATCTAGCATTGTTATTCATTCCTTATATTGTAGGAATATTGTGAATTAAACCTATTCACAAGTTCTTCAAAGGATTTGATTCCGGATGGTAATCATGAAAACCACTCCATTGATTGTCCATTTAAACTCCTAGGAAAAAGACGCATAAGGTAGGTTTCGTCATGAGAAAATTCCATGCTCATAGTACAAAACTCCCTAATGTGATCTTGAGGATCAGATTTTCCATCATATTTGTCATATTTAGGAATCTCGCAATGTTGCGGAAATGGTATCATATTCAGATTTTTATCAAAAGGATATGGGCATATATCTTGTAACAAATATTTCTTGGAGCTTGTCCCATTTTGCATGTCTTGTATTTGTTGTTGTAGAGTTTCTATTTGTTGAGTAATGTTTGATAAGGGATTATCTACATAGTCTCTCCTTGTTTCATCATGAGTCTTTTTGTCACTACGCTCTTTTCTTTTATCATCCCTTTCTTTCCTTGATTCTTCATTGTTTTCTTTGTTCACATATTCATTATTTTGCTTGTCTATGTTTCGGGTGTTACTTGTCTCCGCATCTTGTTTCAAGCTTTCCATGTTAAAGTCTTGTGGTAGTTTAGCTCCAGATTTTGCCAACATCAAGAGATATTTTTCTTTTTGTTTTGCCATCAATTTTTCCATTAGCCTATCAAATTTGAAATCTTTCTCAAGGTCTCTAATGGTGCTATTGACTGCTTCTTTGTCAACAACGGTAAATCCAAAAGTGTGGAATAAAGGAGTATCTTCTTTCTCCATTTGTTGTTGTTTTCTAAGTTGTTCGTGTTGGGCTCTAGTCCAAACTAGCATGTGTTTATTTCAAAGTTGTTGAAAGTTCCAAAGGACAAGGTCAATAGGTAATTATTGGTTTAGGAAGATATGCTTTATTGATCTTACCACTATTGTTTGTTCGTTGGGATAAAGCATCTCTTTGTTGAAAGGCACGTCTTTGTAATGTTTCACTGTCAAATTCTGTGCCGCAACCACGTAAGTAGTGATGAAAATGGTGTAGGAATGTCCTATGTTTCAATAAGATCTTGTAATTGATATACAAGAATCTTATTCTTATCTGAGTAGCTTTGTAACTGGGTTTTCTTTTCTTAAGGTGATACTTAAAAGTCATATAAGCATTTGACAATTCTCAAGTTTGTTTGATTCCAATGTTGGTGCGATTTGGTTTTGATATAACCTAGGTTCAAAATAGGAAAGATATATCCAAGATTAGGAACCTAGCATAGATTTGATCAAGCTTCGTGATAAAGGATTTGATTATCCTGATGAGAAACTTGACAAAGATGTTGATTTTTGCACTAAGATGGTTGAATCGATAGCTTGTTAAATGTTGATGTTTATAGGACCTTTTGAGTATAACTTGTTGGATTAACAACCTAGTTGTTTGAGCTAGTTTGAAAAATACATGATGGTTTAGAGACAAACCTACTTCAAGAATTATTTTTACGTTTGATGTTTTGACACTTTGATTTTGATCTGGTGTTTCAAGTGTTGGAAAGTTTTTGTATTACTTTTTTTTGACTAAAATTTTTCAGCAATTGGTTGGATTTTTGCTCACTTATAAATGATGATTTTCTTCAATTTTTGACCATTTGGAACATGTAACAAACATAGAAGACACAATGTCTAATGAACAAAATGCACAAGCATGTACAATCCCTATGGTAGGCTGAGACAATAGTTGTTGAATCTCATGTGGAGTTTCCCTCGAGGCTACACTATTCAAAGTGGATATTTAGATGCTTGACCCCACTGGCTCCACCCTCAACACTCACTTCTTCAGGGCAACCACTCATCAGTTTCCATGAAAACTCCCCATGGCAAAATTTATATCTCTATTAGGAACCGTATGTATGTGAGCGGCTTCAGAGGTCCGACCTCCTGCGCCAACAACTAGAAGGATTTTGGCAACTAGTACAAATGGTTTTTAATAAAGGCTTCTGGTCATGTGGCCATACATGCGGCACTTTCAGCTCTATAAATACAGAAGGTTCCCAGCCTATAGAGGTTATGCTCCATAGGGTTTATGGGGAAACATAGTGTTGGTATGAACTTATCAGCACATGTTGCTTGTGACTTTCGTCACAAACACAATTTATTTATAGTGGATTGGAAGGACTCGATATTAGCCCATTTCCACTTTAGGTCATTCCCCTCTCATTGGCCCCCTCAAGGTAGCTCGAGAAGGAAGACCCTCTAAAGGATTTAATTGCTTGAAAATAAAGAAAGCGTAAAAGAGTGGGTTTGGCTTTTTGGTCACCCAATTAAGGGGAGAGCATATACCTACCACTTTCGAGACACAAAATACAAGTGTTCTTTTTAACCTTTTCAAAGTAATTGTTGGCTAAGTCCTATTTGGAGATGTTGCTCCAACAAGCATGGTGTTCATTTTAGCCCTTTTAAAAGTCTATGTGCAACTATTTTAGAGAAAGCTTCAAAAATGCAAGTTGCATGTTAATTCATCCTCTTAGTTAAACTAGATGAACAAAATATGGTATATTACTTTCCAAATGAAGACTTCTAATTAACTAGATGAGGAAATGCATAAAATTTGCCTTAAATGCCATCCTGCACATGTATGTTAGTAATTTGAAAAATCTGATTTCTTGGACATTCGGACCTGCAAGAAAATTTTTTCAGTCTCATAAACAGAAGCGCTAACCTAACATATGCGCTATTTTTTTGTTCAAAAGCGTTAACCTGCAGAACCAAAGCTTTAACTTAGACTACAAAAGCGCTACTCTGTGGATACAAAAGCGCGATTTCTTCGACATATGCACTAACCTATGATGCAAATGCGCTAACCTGTGATATGAATGCATAGAATTTCAGACAAAAGCGCTAACCTATATGATATATGTGCTAACCTATGATGCAGATGCATAGTTTTTCAGACAAAAGCGTTAACCTACATGACATATGCGCTAACCTATGATGCAAATGTGCTAACCTGTCAAAAAAAAGCGCTGTTAGAATTCACACATGCATGAATCTGCATTACAAATGCGTTAATTTTATTTTTTTCAAGATTTTTAAAGGTATATGCAAGGTCCAGCCCCACGGTGGGCGCCAAAATGTGTGAGCTTGAAATTTCATCCTCAGAATGTTACCTGTAATAAGTTAGTTTCACAAAATACAAATGGAAATGCATATAGGAAATCCAAATTCAACCAATGAAACTGCATGAAATACATATTAAAATAAAACAATAATTTACCTTCATGTCTTATGTCTCATTTTGTCCTAACTCCACTGTTCCTGGTTGCAGATGGGTGTGCTCTTAGACAATGCACTGTTGGCTTCCAAGATGGCATATGAAGAATGGACTGATAACTTGTAGTTAACTGATACTATGATATGCACAGCTACATGATTATGCTATATGATTATATTACTAAAATGATATTTGCTAATTGCTTCAAAAACTCACGGATGCATATGATTGATTGAAAACTATTTTGAAGAATCACTCTCTCAACTGAAGCTCTTGACTTTATAGACTTTGAGAGGATAAAATGATGTGGCTTAGATCAACGGTCATGATCAGATCTACAGATTTGGATGGCTATGAGCAAAAGTGAAGGTTGAGAGAAAGAGGGAAGGAGAAGACAAGTGTCACTCATCTCACCTTGACAGGGTTGCTGATTGAGAGAATCTAGGGATGGTTGGAGGAAATTTAGGCATGAGAGGACAAGTGGACTCAAGTCCTTCCTAAGATGTAGGGGTGTTGGAGAGAATATAGGAAATGGTTATGAGATATGTGTACGTACACAATTTTCATTAAGTTTGGAAGTTGAAGATAAATGGTGAATTAATATTTGATAAATATTAATTTCCTTAGCCACATGTTTGATGAGTTGGCAAAGGGAAGATGAAGTGGAGATGGAGGGTGAGTTGGAAAAAGGGAGATTAAATAATTTAGGAATTATTTAATATTTGAGACTATAAGATAGGAGAATAACGATTAAATATTAGATATTTAATTGTTTGGAGGAGATAATTAAATATTAGATATTTAATTAACTTGGTTAGAGGAATAATTAAATATTAGATATTTAATTAATTATAAGAACAAGATAGATGAATTAATTAATAGAAAGCCATAAAATGAATTAAATAAATTAATATTTTCAAATTAACTATTTATTAGAAGAATAATCATTAAATAAATATAAAATATTTATTTAATTGCTCATAGCCAATTTTTATGTGTATACACCTATTGTTCACGCAGATACCCAGAGATCAGAACAAGGTCGTAGATGCTTTGGGCACCTTAGCCTGACTGCTATAGATACTAGAACAACAAACTCATTATGAGTTCCTGGTGGAAGACCTACGTTATCCCGCACATTATATCCCTGAGTCTTGCATCATATGCCAACTAACGAGTCACATTTCACCTCACTACCAACACATCTACACCTACCTCAAGGACAATACTATTCCCCCAAACTTATTAAAAAATCAAAAATGCAATTTTATCCGACAATCTGCTCGCTATGCTCTTATCGCTGATACCCTCTATCAAAGAGGTATTAATGGTACTTTACTTAGATGTCTAGAGCATGACGAATCTGAGAAGGCTTTACAAGAAGTCTAGAAAGGAAGTTGTCATGGGGCTCATTCAAATGGTTTGGCCTTGGCAAAGAAACTCATATGAATCAGGTATTACTATCCCACAATAGAGAAGGACTCTTTCCAGTTCATCAAGCATTGCAAAAAATGCCAAATTCATGGAGACTTGATACATGCACCAACTCAACAACTTCAACGTCTCACTATTCCCTGACCCTTTTGTTAGTGGGGACTTGATTTAGTGGGACATATTTATTCATCATCATAGCCACATAGTACTTTACTAAATGGATTGAGGGTATACCTCTTATCACTGCAAGAGGAAAACAAGCTTCCATCTTTATCTTGAATTATATCATTTGCAGATATGGGATTCCCATGGCCATTGTGATAGACAATGGGAAACAATTAAAAAACAAGGATGTTGCATAATTGTGTCAGAAATTTCATATCACACAACACTTCTCTACTATCTACTACCCTCAAGGAAATGGATAAGAAGAGGCCACAAACAAGACATTGTTGAAAATTCTTTAGAAAACAGTAAATGTTCACATTTGCATGAATATTGCATTAATGATTTGTTATATTGTCAATGATTTCAATTAACCAGTAATGATGTCGTTGTAATGTTGTTTTGTAACTAGTAGGAAGAGATAGTGAAAGGAAACTATAACTGATAGGTTAGTTTGTGGAGTGAGCTGGTATTGCTAAGTATTGGAGAGTTGAACCGGTAAACCCTACTCGTTGTTTTCATAAACCCTAACCGATTAAGTTTGGTGAATTGGTTATATCAGTTTATGATATGATGATGAGCGGTAATGATTATGACATGTATGCATATTATATGAAGAGAGTTTCAAAGTGATTTGGGTGCTTTGAGGTAACAGTTTTTTTGTCTTGGGAATGAGCAAGTATACTGCATGTAATGCAAAGCATGTGATGAGTTACTAAGTTTGATGAAGCAGTGATTAAGGAGTGGTCAAGGCTTTCTTGAATGATGTGTAGAGATTGTTATGTAGTCCAATGATCATACTTGAATTGACTTGTTTGTAATCTCTATGAGAATTAGGTTTTTGTTGTGTTACGGACCTAGTTGATTTGTTTATAAGGTCAATGAGTTGTTTTAGTTTGAGTGTGTTGGCAAAGTTTAATTGAGTGTGTGTTTGCCAAACAAGATGATGTATCTGCAGTTTGAGTAAAGGTAGATAGGAGCATGAAAAGGATCTGAACAAGCAAGTGAAGTGATATTCAAACGGATCAACAAACTCATGTTGTTTTCTAACAATTACAACAATTAAATCCCCTAACCGCGTAAGCTCTAACAAGATTGGTGTTATTCAAATCCTCTAACAAGGTGATCCATTAGTTTGGATTCTAAATCCCTTACAAAGTTTACTCCTCATAGGGTATTGCTTCTAACAAGGCATTATAGTTAATCCCTTAACCGGGTGGTTCCTAACAAGATCAGTTCTTAATAGGAATTTTTGTAAAATCTTTAACAGGATTGACTCCTAATAGGAAGAACTTCAAAAGAGTTTAGATAGTTACCTTGCGAGTCTCATCTCACCATGGTTTTTCCAATTTGGGTTTCCACATCAAAAATATTGTGTCAAGTGGTGAATGTTTTATTATGGTTGATTTGCTTAACTACTTAATCCACTTTGATAAGTCATAATAACTTGCAACAATATGAAGTTTTAATTTCATTAGTAAAAGTATTTGGATGTTTGTAAGTTACAAGTTGATTACTATTATTTGTTGTACAATCAACTGGTTTAGCTTGACAATTTTTATCTTGATAGAGATATTTCTTTGATAGTTCTAATTTCACTTTGAGAGATTGATTTTGAGATTGGTGAAGTTTTATTAGTTTTTCTATCTACTGATTGACCCCCCCTCTCAGTAGTTGACCAGATCCTTGTTCCTTCTTCATACCATCAATTGGTATCAGAGCTTCTCAGGTCCTCTAAGGTATAATCCTAACAGCTTGAGGAAAAGATCTTGTAGATCATGATGAAGAAGGAAGGTCCGATTTTTAATAGAGAGAACTATAGAATATGGAGTGACATAATGAAAATTTATATCAAGAGTCTTGGAAATCAATACTAGGAACATGTTAATACTCAATATGTTGCACCTACTGGGATTATGACTGATGATCAGAAGAAAGAGGAACAAGAAAACAATCAAGCATTGGAGGCTATTATCAGTTCTTTATCTGATGCTGAATATGTTGATGTTCATGGTCTGGAGACTCCACATGAGGTATGGAAGAAACTTGAAGAGATTTATAGTGGTGATGAACATGTGAAGATTGCCAAGGAAGAGAGTCTAAGAGGGAAGTTTGATGACATGCGAATGGCTGAAGGTGAGAATATCCAATAGTATGGTTAGAGGATAAAAGAGATAGTTGGTGAGATTAAGAGTGTTGGTGGTAAAATGGATGATGCCATAGTAGTTAGTAAGGTATTGAGAACCCTGCTACCGGTCTATGCTATTTGAGTTGCAACCATTCAGGAGTTGAAATCTATTGATAAAACCAAGGTAGCTCTTGACTCCATCATTGGTAAGCTTACTGCTTTTGAATTAAATGGTTATGATGGGAGTATTCAAAAATTTGAATCAACATTTAGAGCTTCTGTTTCTAACCCATCTATTAGAAAAAGTAGAGATGTCAGTCAAAGTTATGACTTTAGATCCAGCAGAGAATTTGATGATGAAGACAGTTTAGTCGAGCTTGAAGCTTTGTTGGCCAAGCAGTTGCCCGGAGGTATCGGTAAATATAGAGGTAAATTACCTTTGAAATGTCTTGCATGCAACAAGATTGGACACATAACTGCTAATTGTCCTAATGGTGGTAATAAGCACAAGTGAGACAAGTTCAAGAAGTACAAGGGAAAAAGAAAGAAAGATTGTCTTAGTACAGTTGATGGTGGTATCACTGATGAGGAATCTAATGGTGATACTAATGAAGACATTGTGTTCATAGCCATTAAGAAAGAAACATTTGATAAAAAAGCTTTAGTTTCACGAATGGATAATTCTGATGATTGGATCATTGATAGTGGTTGTTCACATCACATGACCGGTGACCGAAGAAAGTTTCTTTCTTTGAAGGAATTTGATGGTGGAGTTGTAAAATTTGGTAATGACTCACCCTGCATGGTTAAAGGTAAGGGAACTATTTCTCTTAATGGAAAGAGCAGTGCAGATGATGTCTATTGGTTTAAAGTCTAAAGCACAATCTTTTGAGTGTTTCTCAACTCAATGACAGAGGATATCCATTGGAGTTTAAGAATGGTATGTACAAAATCTATGGGAGCAAAGATGAACTAATTGCAATCGGCAAGCAGACTAAAGATAACCCATTTCACCTGAATCCTAAAGTCAGCAACTGTTTAATTACTAAAGTAGATGAAAGTTGGCTTTGGCATAGGAGATTTTGTCATTTGAATTTCAATAACATTGTTAAAGTGAGTAAGTCAAAGATAGTGAGAGGTTTGCCTCAATTGGACAAACTAGCTAATGCTCTATGTAAGGAATGTTAGTTGTGAAAGATGACATCCTCAACTTTCAAGAGAAAGTCTTTTTCAACAGAGCATCTGTTAGATTTGGTTCATATAGACCTATGTGGACCAATAAGTACTAAAAGTATTCAAGGTGATAGATATTTGATGATCTTCACTGATGATTGCTCAAGGATGATGTGGGTCACATTCTTGAAGGATAAAACAAAGGTATTTGGTAAGTTCAAGGCATTTAGGGCCTTAGTTGAAAAGGAGAGTGGAAAGAAGATAAAATGTCTGAGGACAACTCAAGATAGAGAATTCACTTCTAAGGAATTCACTATATATTCTGAAGAGAATGGTATCAAACAACATATTTTTGCATAGAGGACACCACAACCGAATGGTTTTGTAAAGAAAAATAGCTAGTCAGTTGTTGAAGCTGCTAGGATGATGTTGATACAAGGAGGTGTAGCAAATTTTTTTTGGAGAGAAGCTGTTAGCACAACTGTCTACACAATGAACAAGATTTTGGTAAAAAGAGGTAAGGACAAGACTCCTTATGAATATTGGTATGGTAGATCACCTAATGTTGGTTATTTCAAGATATTTGGTAGCAAATGTTTTATTAAGAGAGGTGACTATGTTAGCAAATTTGAGGCTAAAAGTGATGAAGGTATATTTCTTGGTTATTCCACCAAGAGTAAGGCCTACAAGTGTTTTAACAACCAGACAAAGAGAATCATAGAGAGTGTTGATGTTCAAGTGCATGAGTATCCTGAAGTCTTAGGGGAAACTAGTGTGGAGAAAAAGGACGAAGATCCTTGCATTTTGTTTTTGGAACCAGAACCTGTGAAACCTGAAATTGGTAAAGAGAATACTGATGTACCAATTCAACTGGAATAAGTAGATTCAGAAGAAGAAGATGACAATGAAGATGAACTTGAGGATAATGATCATGTTATTCCAAGGTATGTGAGACTCAATCACAATCCTAAGTAGATTATTTGAGATAGGGATGTTGGAGTGCTAACTGGAAGAAGATTCAGAGAGAATCCTTGCACGATCTCCACTATTGAGCCTAGAACCGCTAATGAAGCATTTGGTGATGATCATTGGGTTAAAGCTATGGAGGAGGAGCTTGAAAAAATTCAGAAGAACAACACATGGACTCTAGTACCCCAACTACAAAATAAAAATGTGATAGGCACTAAGTGGGTTTTAGGAACAAATTGAATGAAGATGGTGTTGTAGTTCGCAACAAAGCTAGATTGGTTTGCAAAAGTTATGCAAAAGAAGATGATAACTCAATGATGAACAGATAGTACCAAACCTGTACTGAGAGGGGGGGGGGGTGAATCAGTATAGACAAAAACACAATCCTAAACCGGTTTGTCAGTAGACACTATGCTTTGACAAAAAAATAGTAACACCGGTCTTAAACAGAGTACAACTGGCAAAACCCAGAATAACTAAGACAAGCATAAACCAGTTGACACTTATCTTTTCATACAATCTAATACTTCATTTCCATTTCACCCTAGTGCATGAACAAGTAATCTATCATCAAAGATGTATAAATAGCTATTTACCTTCAGAAACAAATCACTTAAACCATCACATGAATAACACCACACATGACACACAAATTTTTCACTTGGAAACCCAACTGGGAAAAACCAAGATGGGGATGAATACCCACAAGTTGTTTTGGAACTCTTTAGAAGTCCGCTCTGTTAGGAGCCTTGTCTAGTTAAAGACTGATACAATAGGTTTTGTTAGGAACCAATCCTATTAGGGATCACCTAGTTAAGGGATGGCTAGAATACCCTGTTAAAGGTTACCTTGTTAGAGGATTTCAAGTACTCAATGGTTTTGAGTTACCCTATTAAAGGATTTATAGTAAGCTAGTTAAAGCTACCATGTTAAGGGATTTCTCAACTGTTGAAGTGGTTAAAGATCAACAGGTATTACAATGATCTGGTAACAACACTCAATGCCAATGCAGATCCACTTTAGCTCCTCTTCACCTTCTGCACTTACACTTTGCAGGTATCACTTCTCTCTTCTGATCTGGCAAGAATCATGTATCTCTTCACTTGGATACTCACACACAAATTTTGCCAACAACCTCATAAAGAAACACAACATCGACCTTATAGGAAATAGATAGGTGGGTTGCATAAACCCTAAAATCTAAACCTGTTAGGTTGAGCAATTCAAATGATTCAATCTTGACCATTGAGAACATTGCATTAAATGCAATAGTCTTGAACCAATCTCAAGACGTTCTTCATCGTTCGTTTTCCACCGCTTCCATGGTGACTGATAACCCATCACATGTTTTCATTATTTACAGACTTCACACATACCTGAGGTAGAAGAGAACAATCTCCTTCATGTAAGATCCTTCACGCGCACAAGGGTGACATGGCAACACAATCTATTCTTTGTTACAATGCTAACTCATCACACAAAGTCACCGATTGAGACACACAGGCTTGAGGCACTTCAACCAAAAACCTTGAAGTTGAGACTACCAACCAGTAGTCATACAAAGCTTCCATGTACCGGTTCCCATAACCACATGCCGGCTCACCATGAACAAACACACCACTTCACTTTGGCACATATATCAGTTCACAATGTTATACCACTTCTCACATATACCAGTTCTTGGTAACATACCAGTTCTCTCTTCTTCAGCATATTGACATCAATGACAACATACAATGTCATCATGTCCTCATACTAGTTCACATAATGCAAACAATCTCCCCCTTTGGCATTGATGTTAATATACAAAGATATCCCTCCGCTTCACATCTTCTTCCCCAATTTCTACAGATATCTTCTCAACTTCACTTCTTCTCCCCCTTTGACAACAATGCCAAAGTGGAGGCACAAGCTTCCCTGTTCCATTATGCTGCTCCCCTTGAGGAGTAGCATCCTTCAACACATCAATCCTAAAGAAAAAATTGACTATGCAATACCTGACTGATGTGGAGCATATACCTTTAGTTTACCTCCTAAAGGGGTAGCACCCCTAATTCACCTCTTAAGTACATAAATGCAGCCTTTGGGAGAGGCTTGGTAAATATGTCTGCTAACTGCTCCTTACTAGAAACATGTTCCAGTGCAAACTCTTTGTTCTGAACCTTTTCCCTTAAGAAATGATACTTAAGCTCAAAGTGCTTGGTTCTAGAATGTAAAACCGGATTCTTGGAGATGTTAATTGCACTAGTATTGTCACAGAATATACTTACTGATTCAGATACAGGAACTTTGAAGCCATTTAATACATGCTTCATCCAAATTGTTTGAGTGTAGTTCATGAAAGTTGCAACATACTCTGCTTCCATTGTAGACTGAGAGATACAACTCTGCTTCTTACTCATCCATGAGACCAGTCTACCACCAAGAAAGAATGCACCATCGATTGTGCTCTTCTGGTCATCCACATTACCTGCCCAATCAACATCTATGAATACTTTTAGGTTGAAATCCTTACTATATGGATACCACAATCCATAATCAATAGTTCCCTTCAGATACCTAAGAATCTGCTTGACTGCAACCAAGTGGGATTCTCTTGGACTTTTCTGGAACCTTGCAGTAATGCCAACTGCATGTGCAATATCTGGTTTGCTATGCACTACATAATACAACTTACCAATCATTGATTGATATTCCTTCTCATCAACCAATGCTGAGTCATCCTCCTTGGATAGTTTACAACCGGTCACCATCAGTGTACCAACCAGTTTGCTATCTTCCATGCCAAAGGTCTTTAACACCTCTTTGGCATACTTGGATTGAGTGATAAAGATTCCATCTTTCATCTACTGAATCTGCAGTCCAATGAAGAACTTAATCTCCCCTATGAGTGACATCTCAAACTCTTTCTTCATCTCATTTAACTCATGACTCATCTTGTCATCTCCACCAAAGATAATGTCATCAACAAATCCCTCATAGATTAGGATATGATCTCCTTCAGACTTCAAGTAGATATTGCTATCTTCGCTTGTTCTCTCAAATCCAATCTTCACAATATGGGAGTGCAGACATTCATACCATGCTCTAGGTGCCTTCTTTAGACCATATAAGGCTTTATGTAGCCTACAGATCATGTCACTGTCTTCAGATAGGGAAAACCCATCTAGTTGCTCTATATAAACCTCCTCCTCAAGTACACCATTTAGGAATGCAAATTTTACATCCATTTGATATACTTTGAATCCTTTAAAAGCTGCATATGCAAGAAGCATACGAACTCCTTCCAATCTGGCTACAGGAGAAAATGTTTCTCCATAGTCTTCTCCTTCTTCTTGAGCATATCCTTTACATACCAGTCTGGCTTTGTTTCTAATCACTGTGCCATCCTCATTCAACTTATTTCTAAAAACTCATTTAGTACCAATGACATTTTTATGCTTCGGTCTAGGTACTAAAGACCATGTACCATTTCTCTCTATCTGGTCAAGTTCTTCTTCCATTGCCTTGAACCAGTATTCATCTTTATGTGCCTCTTTGAATGATTTAGGCTCAAATTCAGAGATCATACATGAGTTTTCTCTGACCTTTCTTCTTGTAAGGATTCTTGCATCCTTATCTCCTATGATCTGCTTAGGATCATGATTCAACTTGACATACCGAGGAATGGTCTTGATAGATTCCTCTTGCTTTTCTTCTTCATCCTCATCTCCATCAGTATTAGCATCTACATTTACCGGTGTAGGAACACTATACTAGTACTTGGTTGACTGGCAACTGGTTCTCAAAAGGTTACAACTGGTTCATTTACTACTTGCTTGCTACCAGTTTCCTCAGTTTTCTCAGAGGTTTCATCAACTCTTACATTGATGCTTTCCATAATTCTCTGAGTCCTATTATTGAAACACTTGAGAGCTTTGCTCTTGGTGGAATACCCTAGGAATATTCCCTCATCACATTTCACATCAAATTTTCTCTAGTGTTCACTCCTCTTGATGTAACATTTTCTACCAAACACTCTAAAGTAGCTAACTACAGGTGTCTTATCGGTCTAATACTCATTAGGAGTTTTATCCTTACCTTTTTTGATGAGTACCTAGTTCATTGTGTAGACTGCAGTGCTCACCACTTCTCTCTAAAAGGTGTGAGCTACCTTTCCTTGAATCAACATAGTTCTAGCTACTTCAACCATAGTTTGGTTATTCCTCTCTGCTAGGCCATTCTGCTGTGGAGTCTGGGAGGCAGAAAGTTGCCTCTTGATGCCATGTTCTTCACAGTACTTGTTGAATTCACTGGAAGTGAATTCCCCTCCTTGATTAGTTCTCAGGCACTTGATCATTTTACTGCTTTCCTTCTCCACTAATGCTCTGAAAGCTTTCAACTTTACAAAAGCTTCAGACTCATCTTTCAAGAATATGACCCACATCATTCTTGAGTAGTCATAAGTGAGAATCATGAAGTACCTATCACCCTGCACACTCCTAGTTTTCATAGGACCACACAAATCAGTATGCACAAGTTCAAGCAAATTGTCAGTAGTGAAAGGTTTACCTTTAAAGGTTGAGGAAGACATTTTCCCTAGTTGACACTCTCTGCACAAGGTATTTTCCAGTTTGCTCAGCACCAACAACCCTCTAACTGCCTTGATCTTACTGACCTTCACAATGTTATCAAAGTTTACATGGCAGAGTATCCTATGCCATATCCAACTATCATCAAATTTAGCCATAAGACATGTACTTATATTTGCATTCAGCTGAAATAGGTTACCTTTGGTCTGCATGTCGGTAGCCACCAATTCACCATTCTTGAATTCTAGAGTGAGACCACTATCATTCAGCTGGGCAACACTTAGAAGGTTGTGTCTTAGACCATCAACCCAATACACATTGTCAGCACTACTCTTTCCATTCAGAGAGAGGAACCCTTTGCCTTTGACCATACATCGTGCATCATTACCAAAGCAAACCACATCACCATCATACTCTTCCAAGGATAGAAACTTGCTCTGGTCACCAGTCATATGGTGAGAACAACCACTGTCAATAATCCACTCATTGGAATTATCAAAGTAGGAGACAAGAGCCTTCTTGTCTGACACATCTTCCTTGATAGCAACAAACACACTATCTTCATTTTCTTCATCTTCTGACTCCTCATTTGTGACACCTTCATCAACTGCCAAAAAATAGTTTCTCTGGTTTCTTCCTTTGAATTTCTTGAACCTTTCTGGTTTTTCCTTGTTGTCACCATTAGGACAGTTTACAACAATATGTCCTATCTGATTACAAGAAAAACATTTCAAAGGGAGCTTACCTCTGTATTTACCGGTTCCTTTAGGAAGTTTCCTGGCAAGAAGAGCTTCAAATGCCATTAGAATCTCCTCATCATCCATTTCTCTGCTCTGTCTCAGTTCACCACTAGTGCCAACTTCTTTTCCTTTTCTGGATGGAACAACAGAAGCTTTAAAAGCTGATTCAGTCTTTTGAACACTACCATCAAAAATATTTAGTTCATAGGCTGTCAACTTTGCAATGATGGAGTCTAGGGATACCTTAGTCTTGTCTATTGATCTCAACTCCTGAATAGCAGCAACCCTTATTGCATAGACCAGTAATAAGGGTCTTAGGACTTTGCTTACCATGGTGGAATCTTCCATTTTACCACCCGCACTCTTGATATCTCCGACAATAGTTTTGATTCTTATTCCTACTGTTGAATGGTCTCACCTTCAACCATCCACATGTCTTCAAACTTCCCTCTAAGGCTTTCTTCCTTAGCTTGTTTTAAATGCTCATCACCACCATAGATATTTTCAAGAGTATCCCATACTTCTTTGGGATTTACATTTTCTTGGACATCAATAAACTAAATGTCAGATAAACTGCTAATTAGGGCTTCCATGACTTGCCCATTCTCCCGCATCTCTCTATTTTGGTCATTGGTGAGAGTACCAGTAGGGGCAACATAAGAATTCTCAACATAGCTCTAGTGTTGAGCACCCATGCTTCTGATGTATATCTTCATTCTATCTTTCCATTTATTGAAATTATCTTTGTTGAACTTTGGACCTTCCCTCTTCATCATTAGACTAGGATCTTTTCCTCAAGAGGTTAAGCTTATAACATAGAGGACCTGGAGGATGCTCTGATACCAAATGATAACTCAATGATGAATAGATAGTACCAAACCTATACTGAGAGGGGGGGGTGAATCAGTATAGACAAAAACACAATCCTAAACTGGTTTGTCAGCAGACACTGTGCTTTGACAGACAAACAGTAACACTGGTCTTAAACAAAGTACAACCGACAATACCAAGAATAACTGAGACAAGCATAAACCGGTTGACACTTATCTTTTCATACAATCTAATACTACATTTCAATTTCACCCTAGTGCATGAACAGGTAATCTATCATCAAAGATGTATAAACAGCTAGATTAACATGATTTACCTTCAGGCACATATCACTTAAACCATCACATGAATAACACCACACATGACACACAAATTTTTCATGTGGAAACCCAACTGAGAAAAACCACGGTGGGGATGAATACCCACAAGATATTTTTGAACTCTTTAGAAGTCCACTCTATTAGGAGCCTTGTCCAGTTAAAGACTGATACAATAGGTTCTGTTAGGAACTGATCCTGTTAGGGATCACTCGGTTAAGGGATGGATAGAATGCCCGGTTAAGGGTTAAACCCTGTTAAAGGTTACCTTGTTAGAGGATTTCAAGAACTCAATGGTTTTGAGTCACCCTGTTAAAGGATTTATAGTAAGCTGGTTAAAGCTACCCTGTTAAGGGATTTCTCAACTGTTGAAGTAGTTAGAGATCAATAGGTATTACAATGATCTGGTAACAACACTGAATGCCAATGCAGATCCACTTAAGCTCTTCTTCACCTTCTGCACTTACACTCTACAAGTATCACTTCTCTTTTCTAGTCTGGCAATAATCATGTATCTCTTCACTTGGATACTCACACACAACTTTTGCCAACAACCTCAGAAAGAAACACAACATTGACCTTATAGGAAACAAATAGGTGGGCAACATAAACCCTAAACCCTAAACCTGTTAGGTTGAGCAATTCAAACGGTTCAATCTTGACCATTGAGCACATTGCATTAAATGTAACAGTCTTGAACCAATCTCAAGATATTCTCCATCGTTCATTTTCCACCACTTCCATGGCGGCTGATAACCCATCACGCATTTTCACTGTTTACAGACTTCGCACATTCTAGAGGTAGAAGAGAACAATCTCCTTCATGTAAAATCCTTCATGCACACAAGGATGACATAGCAACATAGTCTATTCTTCGTTACAATGCTAACTCAGCACACAAAGTCAACGATTGAGTCACATAGGCTTGAGGCACTTCAACCAGAAACCTTGAAGTTGAGACTACCAACCGCTAGTCATACAAAGCTTCCATTTACTAGTTTCCATAACCACATGTTGGTTCACCTTGAACAAACACATCGCTTCACTTTGGCACATATACTGATTCACAATGTTATACCGGTTCTTGGTAACATACCGGTTCTCTCTTCTTCAGCATATTGACATCAATGACAACATACAATGTCATCATGTCCTCATACTGGTTCACATAATGCCAACAAAAGAAGGAGAAGATTATGGTGAGACTTTTGTACTAGTGGCCAGACTGGAAGGTGTCAAAACTTTACTGGCTTTTGTAGCTCATAAAGGATTCAAAGTATATCAGATGGATGTGAAATCTGTATTTTTGAATGGAATACTAGAAGAAGTATACATTGGGCAGCCAAATGGTTATGCTTTAACTGACAAGAAGGACATGGTATGTAAGTTGCACAAGGAACTATATGGATTAAAGAAAGCATTGAGAGAATGGTATGAAAGGCTTCATTCACACCTAATGAAGATAGGTGTTCAGAGAACCAGTAAAGATAGCAACATATATCTCAAATCTGAAGGAGATAAAATATTGGTTAGTGAAGTGTTTGTAGATGATATAATATTTGGAGGAATTGATGACATGAGCAACGACTTTGCAAATGAAATGAAAAGTGATTTTGAAATGTCTCTAGTGGGAGAGATAAATTTTTTCATAGGTTTGCAAATCGATCACAAAATTGACGAGATTGACAAGAACAATGATCGATGATAAATCGATCGCAAAATGATGAGATTGAAAAGGATGAGGATCAAAGACGAATCAATCACAAGATGACAAGATTGACAAGAGGACAAAACCATAATTCTATCATCGATTAGGATTGACGATGTCCAAAATGAAATCGAATTGACGATGCCAAAATATGCCAAATGAGCATGCACATTGATGTGACAGGATAAGATCGACCAAAATCATGACTGAAGATTATTATCAACAAGACCAAATTTTAAAGCGAGACAAATGAAGAATGTAGAAGAAGGACTCGATGCTCGCAAATGATAAAGACCAAGTGCACAACATAGAAGAAATGTTAATGCGACGCAAAAGCCCTAAAATAAGGCAATTTACAAATGTTAAAGTATGACTCTGCAAGCGTTGACCATTTTTAGATGTCTACATTTTGCCCCTCTTTGAGACAATGTGATTCTAAGCATTGTTTCAAAGAATAATAATGAAAATGCCCCACACAATAATGATGACATATGCATGCCCCCTCGAGGAATTGGCCGAAAACATCCAAAAAAGAGGCCAATTGATCGATAAGAATGATAGAAAATGATAGGATCAAATGGATCAAGAATTGAAGGTCAGATGCACGGATGACAAGCAATGGAAGGTGTAAAAGACCGTGACCAGCATAAAATGGAGAGGGTGCATGTCCATCTATGCATTGACAAAGATCTATAAATGAGACAAGGAGAAGGAAAATAGCTCATTTGCACTAGCCAAAGTGGAGGATTTGTTGCTCTGGAAAAGGACCCTTGCATAGAGATGGCAAACATTCCAATGGCAGATCACCTCGGGGAACATGTATGCACCTACAGACGACTAGATGATGCAGAAGCAGCGGTATGTATCTCAAAAACCCATATTGTCAATTTCATGAATTTTACTGGATTGCGGGACATTGTGGGGCCCATAGGGAATGAAAAAAAAAGACTTCTGCACCTATGTCAGTGCATTCTGTGCTTGTGTAGGGTACACAGGCATAGCTTGATGCTACACAGGCGCAGGACAGGGTACACAGGCATAGTTGTGCACTAAAAACACCAATTTGACCAAAAACAGCGTGCGGATGATCCCGAAAAGAGGGATAAGGGTAGGATAGGTCAAAATAAATAAGAAAAACCCTGATTTGTGCATGAAACAAGGAAATGTAGCCCTTAGGAGAAAACCCTAAAATTGACAAAGTGTGCCCCAATTGTGATGCAGAGTCGACAGTATCCATTGATTACATGGGAGAACAGACCCGACTGCTTCATGTTGTGATATAGACTCAGGGGCACGGACAGAGATACATTAGCAGGACTTGGATTATACTATATCACATTCATGGTTGAGATTAGGGCAAACATAGGACTACTTACCGCATTGGTAGAGTTATGGAATTCAGAGACTTCCTCTTTCCATCTGGCGACTGGAGAGGCGACTGTGACACTAGAGGACGTGTGGCGTATCCTCCGCATTCTGATTCATGGGGAGATGATAGAATATGACCCAGTGACAGGGAGAGATGCATTGTGCAGATTATTTGAGTGCGACACAGATGATCTGGATATCATAGAGAGGGAGATCAGCTGGGAGACCATGGCTGCAGAGTATGATCGGTGATATGTGGTGATAGCAGTGGTTATATCATGCCTATTAGCAAGGGACAAATGAGGATATGGATTCCCTATTGGATGGGGAAGAGTGATAGAGAAGATGGCGACAGAGGGGACTGTGTATGCATGGGGACCACGTGTGCTTGCCATGCTATATTTTCAGTTGCATCAGATAGCATATCAGGGGGTGTAGACTTTGAGCTGTGGGGTCACACTATTACAGGTATGGGCATTTGAGCACATAGCCATATGTCAACCAATTGCAGAGAGACAGGTAGTACCACATCGACCATATGTGTACTACTATGGGGGAGCACTGAGATAGGGTCCTTTTAGATACATATTGTATTGGCGACATGAGCTAGACAGATTGAGAGAGTTCACATGGAGGCCATATTTTGATTGCCCTGGATGGTCAGATGATAGTGATGAGCTACTGTATTGTAGATAGGAGAGATACCTGATTGGGCGACCAGTGAATCACCAGAGAGTGATTGAGATGTACTTTCTAGAGAGAGTTAGATGACAGTTTGGAGAGAGGCAGGATGTACCGAGAGGGACTGCACACTTTGCCCGATCTCACAGAGAGACAAGTTAGTGGGGGAGGATGATTTAGCCACACATAGCATATGCTAACTTCACGCAACTACAATAGAGATAGTGCGATTGGAGATCAGATTTGGTGGATGCCAGGATGATAGAGGAGTATGAGTGATGGTTTGCATGACGACGGCCAGTGCCATTGACAGATCCTAATATTTCGGTACCTAGGAGACAGGAGGACTTCCCACTTGCTGGAGAGGAGGAGGGAGATGATGAGGATGAGGAGGATGAGGGAGGTGATGAGGATGAGGGGGATGATGAGGACAAAGATGAGGATGAGGGAGATGATGAGGATGGAGGGGATGAGGAGGACGAAGGGGATGAGGATGGAGGGAATGATGGGCATGATCCAGCCGATCAGGAGTCATTGTAGGATATACCCATAGAGCTAGAGACAACTAGCATAGAGGAGATGGAGATATGTAGGGCCACCAAAGCGAGTCAGCATGATCACATTTTGACAGTAGAGAGATAGAATGTTATCTTGAGGATAGAGAAAGATCAGTTCAGAGCAGAGATAGCCAGACTGACAGCGACTTGAGATACAGTGATAGCCCAAGCATAGCAAGCAGAGCAGAGAGTGACTGAGTATATTGGGTCGATTAGGGATGCCAGTGCACATGAGATGGCATAGATGTTGGTAGAGACTGGAGAGGAGATACGCCATTGGAGGACACTATATGAGAGTGCAGTTCCACCAGAGCAGAGAGCAGCGTCATATTGGGCATGATCGAGGACAGAGAGCAGGCCAAGCTCTCGGAGGTCAACGAGTAGTATGGGGGTGAGTGGACCTAGGAGACCACCATAGCCAGGACCAGGGATAGGAGGGACATCATTTGTGAGACATGGCAGGGATGAGGAGGATAGAGGGAGCACCCAGTGACAGAGGTACGTGCTCCTTATGATGGGACATATATAGTTTGACATTATGTTCTCAGCCTGTGGGCCATACTTAAGATAGACAGTCCAATTTTGTACTCCGATATTGTTTGGATATATGATATGATATGCAGCTATATGATGGGATACAATGTGTTATGGCTTATATTTACTTTCCATGTATGGATGGCTTATGCACTGTTTATGTACCATTGTGGAACATGTATGAATATATTTTTATGTGTTTTTTTTGTTTTTTTGATGCATTTATAATATGAAATGGATGAAATGCTTGATATAATGCAAATGTACTAATCAATGAATGCAGGATGCAACTTATGTTTTTTTTTGTGGAGATTGGATAACTAGACTAAACTGACTGCCCAAACTAACGGAAGAAATGTTAGTAAGAAGAAATTAGACAGAGGACAACTAGAGATGAAGAAAAACTTGCTTTCACCAATGCACAAAAGTAGGTGAGAACCGTTATTTAATGTAGCAAAATGGATGTGGCGCAACATGGCAATGAAGTCCAGAGCAATAATGCAATCCCTTTGCGTAAGACAGACACATTGCACACAAGGAATGAGTGAATCATCCTAGGGTGCATACATCAAGGGTCAAGGTATGTGCAACGTTCACAGAGCAAACATACTTATCATAGACACCCAATGATATAGTTGCCCCAATTTGTGACAAACATTCCACAAATAGCAAACACAACAAAAAAAACAAAAGGGACCATGAACCATCCCGGTCACTCTAAATCACTCAGTGACATCCTCGAGCAACATAGGAACATGATCGAAGCCAAAGATAAATCAGTAAAAATATAAGACAATACTAATTCAACCAAGTCAAACAAACAGTTTGATCGCCATTGTCAAAGGTGGAAAACAAGAATGATCATGCTGTCTGGTTTCAGGGAATGCGGTACCCCGTCTAAGACAAGACACAGTCTGGTTTCGAGTATACCACACCTTGTATAAGACCCATGATAGTAGTGACAAGGACAAATGATATTGATGTTGATTGATGGATATGATAAGTTTAATCAGTTTGAATGTCTCGTTTGATTGAAAAGTTCATCTGTTATTGCATGATTTCATTAAAGCGCAGTGTTTGATTGATTGCCGTTGAATGTATGCTCAGCGATCTGGCTATGCACAAAGGGCATATTTTTGTTTTGTTTTGTTGAGTTTTTAGCATTTTTTTATTCATTTTTCAGGACTTTATATGACTTTTTAGGGATTTTTTCAGGACATTATTTGATTTTTAGAGATTTTTTTAGACATTATATGATTTTTTTGGATTTTTTCAGCACATTTTCCAATTTTTTTTGGATTTTTTTCAAGACATTATATAATTTTTAGGGATTTTTTTCAGGACATTTTGCGAGTTGAAAGCTCTAGTTATTGATCATGACAAGGGGCGCGCACCCAATGAATATTTGAAAAATATATACAGTGACCAGGACCGAATCCTATGCACAAGGACTGGAAACCTAAGTATGCAAGACAATGATGTTGACCACGCACAGGCCTGGAACAGAACATTGGGTCAGGACAAGGATAAGCGTGATAAAGCTATAGGGTCATGATAGATGATGGAGCAAAAATATTTTACACATGATGCCTCTTTGCCAGGTTTTCACTAGAGCGCGAATTTTTCTTTATTTTTTTTGTTCTTTTCAATTTTTCACTTTTTATTTGATTTTTCAAATTTTCACTTTTCTTTTGTATTTTGTTGGGCTTTTTTGATTTTTAAATATTTTTTCAGGATCATATTTGAAGAACTGTTGACAAAAAAACTATGCCCAGCACTTGCGAAGGTGCATGCTATTTAAAGGATCGGACAAAGGTTCACCTTTTGGGGTTGCAAGCTGATATGCCCCCGAGCCATAGGCTGCAATAACTATGAAAGGCCCAACCCAATTAGGTTCAAACTTTCCTTTGATGATGTTGGTAGATTGTGCATTCTTGGGGTTTGCCTTTAAAACTAGATCTCCCACTTCGAAGTGTCACCCTTTGACCTTCTTATTATAAGAGCGACAAAGACGATTTTGATATGCTTGCAAATGTGTCACGGTTGTCTGACATTGCTCATCTAACATCTCAAGCTGATGCAACCGAGAGACTTTGTGCATCTCATCATCAATCAGATGTTGCAGGGAAACACACAAAGAGGGAATTTCCACTTCCAAAGGTAAAATGGCTTCTGCACCATACACCAAAGAAAAAGCTGTTGCGCTAGTAGGTGTGCGGATGGAAGTGCGATAAGCCCATAGTGCTGGATTCAACTATACATGCCAATCTCGACCAGTGTCATTGACAACCTTTTTCAGGATTTTGATAATGGTTTTATTTGATGCTTCAGCTTGACCATTACCCTGTGGGTAGTAAGGGCTGGAGAAACGGTGTTGGATGTGAAACTTTTCACAGAGTTCCTTGACATCTTTATTCTTGAATGGTCGGGGACTATCTGTGACTATTGCAAGGGGAACCCCATATCTGCATATGATATAATTCAGTAGGAATTTTGAAATTTGCACATCGGTGATGTAGGTCATAGGAATAGCCTCGATCCATTTTGTGAAGTACTTTGTGGCTGTAATGATAAACTTGTGTCCATTTGCAGATGTTGGGTGAATCTTGCCAATAAGATCCAATCCCCATTGAGAAAAGGGCCATGGAGATATGATAGAATGAAGCTCTTGGGCTGGTGCATGAATGTAATTTCCATGGATTTGGCATTTGTAGCACTTCTTGACAAAATCATGAACATCCTTTTCCATAGTGGGCCAATAGTACCCAGCACGAACCAACTTTTTAGCTAGATTCAGACCATTGAAATGGCCCCCACATATACCATCATGAACCTCATGTAAAGCCGTTTGTGCTTCGTCAGAATCCAAACACCTGAGGAGGGTGTGGTCAAAGGAATGACGGTAAAGGGTGTCGGCGATGATGACATATTTGGCTGTCTGGCAGATGAAGGCTCGACGTTGGTTAGAGGAAAGGTTAGGTGGTAGGGTTTGGGATTTCAAATATTGATAGATGTCATTGTATCATGGGGAATTAGGACCAACAAGAACACACATCACATCTGCTGTCAAAATTTCAAAAGAAGGGACAAGCAACTGTTCGACCAAAAATTCACATCTGTTCAGCTTATGGGGCATATTTAACATGGAAGCAATAGTGGCCATTGCATCTGCCAACTTGTTTTGAATTCTTGGAACTTGACTGAAATGGATAGCCATAAATTTTTTCTTGAAGAAATCCACCATATGCTTGTAGGGAATAAGCTTTTCATCTTTTGTTTCGTAGTCATCATTCACTTGACGGATGACTAACTGAGAATCTCCATAGACTTGCAAATGTGTGATGTTCCAGTGAATCGCTACTCAGAGTCCTATGACTAGAGCTTCATATTCTGCAATGTTATTGGTACAATGGAAAGTTATTCTGTATGATTTGGGAATAGCATCACCTTGAGGGGTTACAAATAATATACCTGCTCTGGACCCGAATTTGGTATGGGATCCATCAAAATATAATTTCTAATCATTAGAAGACGTGAGAGCAAAGATTGATTCATCTGGAAAATCTGTCAACATGGGATGATCATCATAAATAGGAGCCTCGGCAAGTTGATCCGCTATGATTTTTCCTTTTATTTCCTTTCGCTCAATGTACTCAATATCAAACTCACTGAGGATCATAACCCACTTTGCTAGGCGACCTGTCAAAGTTGCCCTACTTAGCAAGTATTTCAAGGGATCAATTTTTGCAACTAGTAATGTTTGATGATTTAACATATAGTGTCGAAGCTTCTGCATTGCAAAGACCACTGCTAAACATGCCTATTCTATAGTTGAATAATTCAGCTCATAGCCCACTAGTGTCCGACTGATATAATAAATAGCCCATTCTTTGCTTGTCTCATCCTGTTGGGCTAAGAGAACTCCTAGTATCGTTTCAATTGCAGAAATATACAATATAAATGGCTTCCCTTCTATAGGAGGCATTAGAATAGGTGGCGACAGCAGATAATCCTTGAGAGTTTGAAATGCTGATTGACATTACTCAGTCCATTTAAATGCGACACCTTTATGGGAATGACATTTGTCTGCTAATTGAGCTATAAATCTGCGGATTGACTGTAGCTTTCCTTGCAAACTTCTTAGTTGACGGAGATTTGAAGGAGGAGGCATATCCATTATTGCTTTAACCTTTTCAGGGTCTACCTCGATGCCTCTGTAAGAAACAATGTACCCTAATAATTTGCCGGCTGTGACACCAAAGACACACTTCTTTGGGTTGAGTCTGAGCTTGTAGGTTTCCATTAGGTCAAAGATTGGGCCAAGGATGGCTAAATGACTATCTCTTGTGATAGATTTGCATAATAGGTCATCAACATAGTCTTCCATCAAAGTATGCATAAAATCATGGAAAATTATCGTCATAGCTCTTTGATATGTTGCTCCAGCATTTTTAAGACCAAAGGGCATCACATTCCAGCAGTAGGTACCCCAAGCACATGCGAATGCAGTCTTATGTTAATCTTCAGGAGAAACACGAATTTGGTTATATCCGAAGAAACCATCCATCAATGATAGCATCTCATATCCAATAGTCATGTCAACTATGATGTCTATATTTGGTAGTGGAAAGTCATCTTTAGGGCATGCTTTATTGAGATCCCTAAAGTCCATATAGATTCTGATGCCCCTAGTTACTTTGCTAACTAGTACCAAATTTGAAATCCAGTCTGCATAATCAATGGGTCTAATAATGCCCACATCTAATAATTTTTTTAGTTCTACCTTGACCAAGAGAGCCACCTGGGGATGCATCTTTCAAAGTTTCTATTTGACAGGCTTGGCATTTGATTTTAATGGTAAGTGATGAAGGACTAATTCTGGATCAAGGCCGGGCATATCTGCATAGGACCACACAAAATTGATCTTTTTCTCAAGAAAGAAATTGACAAAATCTATCTTTTCCTATTTTAATAGAGAAGCAGCGAAATGAATGACCTTAGGGTTGTCAGGTGTACCCAAATTTATTTCTTCGGTCATTTCCACAAGCAATGTTGATTTATCCTAACTTGATAGGGGTATGTCCAATCTTCCACCTTTGGGTGCCTCAGAGAGGTTTTCACCCACAGGTATGTCTTTTGTTTTTACTTTTTCATGGTCAGAGAGTGCCTTATGGTTTTCACTCAAAGACCTATTCTTTTGATTTTTTAGTTTTACTTTTTCATTCTTATGACTAGAAGATGGAGTTGACTCCCCAAAATATGTTGTGGAATCTAGATCAATAGTAAATCTTGCTTTATGATCACCTTGTGGTATGCCTTCTCGGAGTCCCAGAAATTCGGCAATTGCTTCATCATTTTGAAAACAATCTAATGTGAGTGGTTCTTGTTGGTCATGTTGGATAAGCTATGGATAGATGAGAGGCATGTCATCATCGGTTGTAAGCAGAGAGATGGCCGAGATGGTAAAAATGTAAATGTCCGTGGTATCACTGTCTAAACTACTAGTATCTGATTCAGAGCTTGGGTCCCAGAATGACTCTATCCAAGCATTAGGACAAGTTTTGGGAGGGGGAGTTATTTCATGTTTGTCTTTCATGGGTAAATCATCAGAATCAAGGAAAATAATGTGAAGGGAATAAGAGCTAGAAGAAAAGGAACTCCACTCCCATTCATTGGAATCACTTTTGGGTTGGGTATCCTCAGGTGTTGTTTCATCATCAAAGTCATGCCCCTTTCCACACATAGTCACTTTGGTAGATGAGGGTCCAATTCGCAATGGTACAAAACCTAACCCTAAAGTTGGAGGTCGCATCTTGGGTATAATAGGTTCTAGCCTTCCTTTCTTGTCAGGTCCCAAGCCACTACAATCGTCATAGCCCTTTTTCTACAGCATAGTAAACCCTTTGTCATACCGCTCCATCGGCAACCTGATAGGTGGTGTCTCAGTTTGATCCTTATAAAGCCAATCTATGACATCATCATCCAAAGTTTCTTTGTCAAGTTCACCCCATCTTGTAAATGTAGTGGGGGGCTGATATTGAATGACTATCTTAGGTTCCTTTTGCAACAAATGTGGTTTGCCATGTGATTTTGGAGATATTGGTAAATTGGTGAACCGGACGTGAACTTAACCCCTTAACTGTGTTTTTGAGTGCTTTTGAGCTGATTTGCAAGTGAAAAACTCAAGAAACAGGGCAACCTAGAGCTTTCTGGACACTTCTGTGCCTATGTAGGAGGGATCTGCGTCTATGTTAAGGAGACCTGTGCCTATGTCAAGGCATTCTGTGCTTGTGTCAAGGCAATCTGTGCTTGTGTTGAGACATTCTGCGCTTGTGTAAGGCCAGAAATAGAGGTGAAAATCAGTGTTTTTACTTGCAAATTACTTTGTTTTCATATTTTGGTTTTCTTTAGTACTGATTCTCTGTGCAACACCTTGGCATTACGTGTGACACAGACAAAAAAAGAAGAAGAATGAAAATACTAACAAATCTTATGCAGGTTTGCTAGTCAAAGACCAAACAAATCAAACTCCTAACTTAGTGATTTTGCAGGTTGCTTTATATTCCAACCAAACTTTGTGTTTGTGATTTTTAATTAGGCACCTAGTATGTTTGCTAAGTAGGATGGAATGAACATGTGTTCACTTTGCTTGTCGAGTTTGACATTGGAGTAGGAGAGTATGCTCTCATCCTTCTTAGGGTGATCAAAAATCCAAACCTTTGATACCATTCTCATGTTTTGGATTGTTTGTTACCTTTAGAGGGCCTGCCTTCCCGACCATTTGCTTTCTTTTGCAAGAAAGTGACAATCATGAGAGGGGAATGACCCAAAGTGAGCACAGATAGAGTACCTTGGCATTCTAACTCACTATAAATAAATACTTGATGGGTGAAAGCTTTGAAGGAAGGGTTACGTGGGAATTGTAGTTACTTGGGAAGTGATGACCCTTGGACTCTTTCTCATATCAGCATCTAAGTAGGGCCTCACGGTCTAAATCATGCTTGTGCGACTACATTTGTTTGGTATCTTGGTGGGCCTGTGTCTCAATCATGCTTGCATGACACCAAAGAGTAGTGCTTAACAGAAATCCTTATTAAACATCTTGTATTTAGAGGCCAAAATCCTTCTAGTTGCTTGAGAAGGAGGAGTTCGGATACTTGGAAGAGATACTAAGTTTGCCATGGGGAGATTTCCATGGGGACTGATGCTTGGCTACCCTAAAAAGTGAGTGCCATGGAGGGGAGCCCATGGGGTCAAGCATCTATGTATTCTCCTTGAATCTCATAACGAGTCTACCTCTCAAGTACCTACTGTCCTTACCTACCATAAGAAATGTGTGAACGAGCATGATTGTCTTGAGTCTAAGTTAAAATATCTTGTCTTCTTTGCTTGTCAAAAGTTGAGTTGTGTCTCATTTCAAAAACAAGACAAACTGATTCAAAACAAGGTTAAACACAAGAGTATTTCATTCAACAAAGTTCAAAACACCTTCAAACATGGTTGTCAAACATTTTTCAAAATCTTGTCTCAACATTCATGTCACTTAGATTTAGGTCCTCCATTGTCCATACTTAGGGCTTAGAGCATCATTCTTGCATTCCATTTGGTCCATTTCATTTAGGTGTCCATTTGCATGTCCTTATTAGGTTCTCATTTAGGTGTCCCCTTGCATGTCATTATTAGGTCCTCGCTAAGGTGTCATATTGCATGTCCAACATTAGGTTCATCCTAGGTTTGCATTTTGCAAAGTCATTGTCAAGTACCAAGGTTAGGTTTCACATAGGTCATACTCCTTTGTATATCAATAAGGGTCATCCATTTGCATGTGTCCTCTTGCATTAGAGTAATACCATTTCATAATTCAACCTTAGGTTTTGTCTTAGGTTGACATTGTCATACATTTGCATTTGCATCTTTGTCCTCATAACATTAGGTCACATTTGCATACCCTAGGTCTCTTCATTAAGCTTAGGTCATTATCATATCATATTAAGGTCATTTGCATAGTAATTGTCCCTTTGCATATAGTGTCAAAACTAGGTTTTGTCATACTTGAGTAATGCAAATCTTTGATAAACCCTAAGTTATTGTTAGGAAGTCTAGACCTTATCAAACTTTTGTCTTTTTGTCATCAATGTCATTTGGTCAAACCTAGCTTAGTATCCAAGCATATAGGGGAGACATTGTCATTTTGTCCTTTTTTCACTTAGTCCTTTTGTCCTTTGAGGTCTAGACATCATTTCAATTTCCTAAGGGTCTCATTTTTAGAATTGCATTCATGAGTTTGTCAAAATCTTGAATAAACAACAAAAACATAGGTTGCATTCTTGCCATAGATTGCATTTTCATCTATTTAGTTTGCATTTAGTTGCATATCATACATCATCCTTTAAAAATTTCATTTGAATAGTGACATGCCTATTGAAACAAGGTCAAAATCTAAAAAGATGGGTGAACCAACATATCAACCCATTGACGACATATCAAACTCACAGTTTCAACCTAGTCAATCATTACAAATTGAAGGTTCGTCAAACACATCATTACCACCATATGTAATGGTTCAACTTGGACCACCCCCTCTAAATGAACCAGTGTTTGTACCCATGAAACTGGGATATGGGAGTGTTCCACCAACACCAAGAGAAAATGCACCTTTTGATTGGAATCAACTGAACCTGCAACATGAAATTCAAACATTACATGAGGAACAAACTCTTTCACAAGGATTTGGTTTAGACCAAGGTGTTCAACAAGAAATAAATCCAAATATTTTACCAGATTCATCATCAGATTCTGATGCTTCCGATGATGTTGATATGTTCTATGAGGCCCTACCCCGACCCATCCTATCTCTTCAGCTATTTTTATTTTGGAACTATTTTGGATGCTAGTTTTGACACACTATGGATATAGAACTTTTCATGGTTCCACGATTTTGGTAACATTGATATATGTGGATGCTTCATTTCTATGCCTTGTGGATTATAGAATATTATATGATTCTAGATTAGGGTAATATTGTGATGATGCAGGTTATTATCTGAATTTCAGGATTTGATATAATGTTAGGAAAATGCTTGCATATCTTGTAGATGGATCAAATTTTGAGGATTATGAGGAAATTGCCTTGATTTGTGACAAATCGTATTTTATAATGTCAAGTCTTTGCAGAATGAATGTATTGTATTCTGATTATGTGATTATATATTATATGAGGCTATTTGGGAAGTACTAATGTTTAAATTGAGATGTGCAAGAAAATATCCATGTGACCATGGAAATATTAGGGAGAATCAAGCCTAGGCCAATGTGCATTAGTAAAACCAGGGGTTGTCTATTTGGAGAGACAACACCCCGTATGTACTGTATTTTATTCGTAAATGTAAAATGTTGCATGAGTGTAATTTGTATTTATTGGATTGTTTAATTGTTTAAGGGACAATTGCCATGTGTGTAATGTGATGTGGAATTATTTTGTAGTGTCACTTGACACCTATGTAGTATGTTGTGTTGGCAATTTGTCATGTCACCTTTTTGAAAGTTTTATTTTTGTTAATTGTTATATCTCCTAATTATCCTTGAAGGAACCAAGAAATCTAGGTTAGAGAGCCACAAGGGAGGGTCAACTCAGAGTTGACCCGTAGGTTAACTTCAGGTGGACTTTCTGAAGGTCAAATCAACTCCTAGAGTAAATTTTAGAGCTTTTCTATTAGGCCTCATGGGGTACCTATGGGTGAAGGCCAAAATTGGCCATGTGTCTTTCTCTTAGGACTTGTTTAACCCCCCCAAAAAGTGGTTTTCCCAAGATGGACGAATTCCATCTATAGGAGTGCCATCCTTGGTAGGATAACCTTCGTGGAGATAGTAATCCCTCTTCCCCATTTCTTTTCCCTTCTCTAGACACCTAGGTTAGGGAGTGTGTAAGACCTAGGGAAGACCAACCCAATGGGAGATCTCTCACTCTATCCAAGAGGTTGGAAGGAGTGAGAGAGGCCTTCTTAGGCTAAGAATGGAAGCTTAGTGAGCTAATCACCCTCTCTCCATCCTTGGAGATTTTTGGAAAACTTGGAAGGAAAAACCAGTTTTAGGAATAGAGGAATTTGGGGGCCAAAGAATTGCAGAAAGTAGTGTGGATTGGGCAGCTCATCTCCAACTAAATTTAGCATACCTATTGGCAGAATAAGGTTGGTTTTTATCTCATCTTGTTTATGCTGTTCTTGTTAGTTATGTTGTTTTGTTGAAGGAAAGAAATGCTTGTAAAAAAAAGGTGTTTATGTAAATTGTTGTGGAAGAAAGATAATGTGTATGTTTCATTTCTATATTTGTTTCTTTTTGTGTTTGTGTTCTTGTTTTTGGGAGTGTCCAAGATCTCTTACTCTTGGGAGAGTAGGATGATCTTGGGGTGGAAGAAGCATGACAGCCTTGGGTGAGAGGCTCTCCTTAAGGAGAGTGATCTCAAGGGTGTCCTTTGTGACCCTTGCTGCATAGCCTTGTGTATGCATTTGGGGGTCATAAGGGGAGAGAAATGGCTTTGAGCCTTTGGGGGGGCATAAGGTGTGTGGGATAAATTCTGTTGAGTATTTTGTGTTGCCATGAGGTGGCTTGTGTTATATTTTGGCTGCAATCTCCCCAATGGTACTTGGTCCACTTCCACCCGTAGATTGATCATCACAAAGTGTGGTGAAAGTGTAGCTTGGGATGGGAAAGTGTATGTGTTGTGTGTTTGCCCTATTGTTGTGTTGTATTGCTTGGTTGTTACCCCGTCTAGGTCTTGATTCTCCTAGCTCGGGGGTGGCTTTTGGTAAGCCTAGGCTGGGAGGTGAGCATCCCATGGTCACAGTCCTAAACTTTACTTGCAGGTGGCTTGGGGAAAAAGACTAGGAGTTGCAGATTGTTGTGTTGTAGACTTCTATTCAGATTTCTTATTTTTATTTAAATGCAGAAAAGAAGAAAGAAATGTAACCTTATGATTTGTAGCAAAAAAAAAGAAGAAGAGGGAAGTGCATATGTAGATATAGGGCTTAAGTTGATTTTCTTCCTGTTTAAATAAATGTATTCTTTATTTTCTGTGTAATGTTTAAAAAAAAAAAAACAAAAAAACAAAAAGGGACCGTTAGATTATCTACCCATTTTCATATTTGGGCTATTGTAACTTATCATTCTGGAAAGTAATGTAAATTTTTATTATATTATGATGTCTATTGTGTGGCTATAGTCTACATTTTAATCTGGTCCATTCACTTGTTTATTGACTGCAATATTAAAGAAAAGAAATAGAAAAATGCATTAGGATTCCTTATTTACTATTCACTAGTTTATTTACTGCAATATTAAAGAAAAGAAACAGAAAAATGCATTAGGATTCCTTATTTACTATTCACTAGTTTATTTACTGCAATGTTAAAGAAAGGAAAAGAAAAATGCATTAGGATCCCCTATTTACTTGCATAGTTTAAATTCTGTTATTTTATGACTGTTTAGAAAAAAAAAAGAGAACCAGAATTGTTTTATTTCTTTAGAAAGTTTAAATAAAAGGAAGAAGAAAATAGACCTATTCTAAATGCTGTAGAAGACTAAAAACAGAATGTAGATGGTTAAAATCTCAAATCAATATAAGGGTATTTAGCCCTGTTACTTCAACATTTAGTCATATATATATATATCTATAGGTATATAAGTATATATATTGAAAATATATACCTATATATATATAAATATATATATAAGTTCCTGTATGTGCATACCCCTGTAACAACGAAATAAAAGATATATATATTCTGAATCCTGTGCATCTCTGTTACAAAATATATAAAAGAATTGCAGAATAGACTTCTTAATATATATATATATATATATATATATATATATATATATATATATATATATATATATATATATATATATATATATTCTGCATCAAAAAAACATACTCTGTGGATGCCTATAGAAGAAAATATTTTCATATTCATAAATGATATTGTGCATATTATATATATATATATAATATACATAATATACATAATATACATTTGACATTAAAAAAAAATACATCACATAATATTTACCCCCACGAAACTATGTATTTAAACGTTTTTAAAAAAAAAAAAGGGAAATGGAAAACGCGGGCCACTGTGCGTAACACAGTGGACGGCCATGGCCGAGCCATTGTGCTACACACAGTGGGCGGCACCGAAGGGCACCGCACTGTGTGTAACACAGTGGGCGGTCACGGCCGCCACTGTGCTACGCACAGTGAATGGCGCCCGCCACTGTGTGTATACACAGTGGGCGGCGGCTATGCCGTCTGCCACTGTGTGTACACACAGTGGGCGGCGCTGCCGCCACTGTGCGTATGCACAACGGCGCCCAAAACCCTTCCTCCTCCACCGCCTCTCCCCGCATGAAACCCTCTGCCTCCGTACCTGCAATCTCCCTCTCTCTCAAATGAAACAAACAATAAAATAAAGGGTTAAATAAACCCTAACCCATTTCGAGTTAGGGTATAAAGTGATAAAAAAAAAAGAATAACAAAACAAGGAATAAAATATAGGAAGTCAACCCTAACCCAATTTCGGGTTAGGGTTAGCTTTTTAGGGATTTTCATATATATATATATATATGGGAGATTTAGATTGGAGCATTATAATTGATTTTTAATTTATAATGAGGGTTAGTATTTAAGAATTTATATTTGTGATTTTATATATATATATATATATATATACATATATATAAGGAATTTAAATTGGAATTTTAAAGCTAGAATTTAGTATAAAATTTGGGGTTAAGTTTATAATTGAAATATTATGGAATTTTAAACCTTGATTTTAATGTATATATTTGGGGACTAATTTAATAACTGAATTATTATATGTTCCCATTCTTTAGGAATATAAATTTTAATTAATTCAAGGGGGATAAAAATAAAGGATTACTATAGTTGGATAAACTATACGTTAAATCCAGCAATATATTTAATTAATCAATGGACTTACCCCTCCCATATATTTGGACGATAGGAAAATTTGAAAGAAGGAATTTGTAAATTTATGAACCTTAAGCCCTTGAGACCGATTTTTGGTCGGATTGAAAATTAATTGACAAAATCAAGGGATTTAGGGAAAATTAGAATTGGCCCTAGTTTATTGTCGGTTTTAGTGGGCAAATGAGATTGTAGTAATTCGAAACCCTCATCGGGTGGATGTGTATAATAAATTTTATATGAGCATCAAATAATCATTAGCAATATCATTATATGACCTGGAATGATTTAATACATTAAGGTAACCAATTATCCCTTGATTTAATTAGCGACAATTTGTCTTAGGTAATTGAGCTAGCTAACTAATCCGCGATGCAAATTAATCTCCACCAAACAAGTCGCTCGCTCGAGTTGGTTATTTAACTTAACCTTAGTAAGTAAGTTTATTTACATCCTAGATAAGACAAACTTTAAATACAGTTGTTATGTATTAGGATTTATAGCGAGTTTATGACGTCAAAAAATTTTGTTGTTCCGTTTTTGTGCCCTAAAGTTTGGGCATGACATGTTCCTTAAAGATCCTAAGTTGACAAAAAAGATGGATAAATTCTTGAACAAGGTCTTAAAGATGTTCCCACAAAAATATCTTGACATGATGAGTAATGTGACCTCCTCAAGTGAGCAAATCAATGTACAAAAACAACAAGGCTGTGAGCTATTAAGTTTCTCTCCACATCCAAACAAAGAAAATGTGCAACAAGAAACTCAACACACCTTGATGAGTAAATGTGCTTCAAAAATGTTGACAATGACTATTCCACAAAAGTCACCATTTGAAACAATAAATAATCTGTTATTTAATACAACACCTTTTACACAAGATCAAATGAAGGCCACACAAACATTGACAGCTATCCCTCAACAAGAAATGATTCGTCGAATAATTACAAGTGTATCAAAATCTAAGATGCAAGAAAGCTTTACGACTGGAATGCCTGATCTTACCAATGTCCAAAACAATTCCACAATGCAACAAAGTTCCTATGTCCCATTAAGTTCAATATATTTGCCAAATACTCAAGTACCTGTTATGCAAAATATTATGACAGATCCTTCGATAATGGCAACACAAAGAGATAAAAATAGTGGTTTGCACCAACAACAAATGTTACAACAATTGAGTAATACACAAAAGGCATAATCGAATGCACAAACAAGAAATGCACAACAACAACAATATCACATTCAACAACATGTTGCGGTGTCTTTTGCACCATTACAAGTTAATTCAAACTTGCAACCACCATAGTGGATTGGACAAACAACACAACAAGCAAATGTGAGTGCCATACCACATCTCAAGGAGAAACAACAAAAACCTCCCAAACAAAGTTTTTTGCAAATGATGGGATTTACATCAAGACAACAATAATTGGCACAAAGTCAACAACTTCCGATTCGTCAACATCAACAACAACATGTGCCTCCATATGTGCCAAGAAAAAAAAGTTATCCTACTTCACAACCACAAATGATGTCTATGCAATATCAACAACATCCTCAATTGCAATATCAACGTAGGTTACAAACAATGATTCCACCACAAGAAGCACAACAACAAGGTCAATATCAAGGCATGGCACAACCACCACAATAAGAGCTGTACCAAGAACATTATATACCAGAGACACCAAATACAACAATATCTGAGCATCAACAGCCAAAGGGAAACACTATGTATCGACAAAGAGTACCCACCAGGATCAATGATGAACCTCCAAAATCTGACACAATTGCGCAATAGCTTGAGAAGTTGCAACGACAAGTTGACGCATTGGAAACCAAAGGAACAAAGAAATTGTACACAGATCAAGATTTATGTCCTAATCCATTTGACAAGAGCTTGTACATGCCTCCCTTCCCTAAGCATTTTGAGGCACCTAATTTTGAGAAGTATAAAGGGAATGGCAATCCAAAAGACCACATTCAAGCATTTTTCGCAGCATGTACTGAAGTGAGTTATGAGGAAACATATTTAATGTGCTTGTTCGCATGAAGTCTCACAAGACAAGCCATGGATTGCTATTCGCATTTGCCAGCGAATATAAAGACTTGGTCGGAATTGGCTCAAAAGTTTATATCTCACTTCGCATTCAACATTGACAGTGAAGTGACCATGTTAGAATTATGCAACACCAAGAAAAAGCAAGGTGAACCATTAGTGACTTTCTTGCAATGATGGCAAAGCTTGTATAGTCGTTCTTCCCTAGATATACCTGAAGAACAATAAGTGAACTTATTTATTCAAAATTTGGTCCCAGAAATGATGTATGAACTCAAATTGAAAAGTCCCAGTACCATTGAGAAACTCATTAAGAAAGGGATGAACATTGAAATGGCTCTTGTATCTAAGGGAATCATTAAGCTCAACAAAGATAGTGACAACACAAACAATTCAGGGGACAAAAATAGATTTTGGTACAAAAACAAGAATATCACTAATGATGGAGTTGTTGACACAAGAGAGGTGAATGCAAATCAACCCCTGTTCACAATAAATAAATTGAGTGCTCCTAATATGTCAACTATGGAACACAATCAAACACCAGCAAGTAATGTTACTCAATAGCTGCAATACCAACAATATACTCAACAATATAATCAACAATAAGGTCAGCAACAAAACCAGCAATGAAAACCTTTCCAATCAAGGGATGGACCTCCTTGACAGTTTATGCCATTGAGGGAGCCTATTGAGTCAGTAATGAAACAATTAATACAAGCAAAGTTTATCAAGTTACTAGATATCAAGGAAAAACCATTGATAAAGCCGCATTGGTGGAATGATAATGCATATTGTGAATACCATCGGTCAAAAGGACATAAAACCGCATCATGTTTTCAATTGAAACATATGATTCAAGACTTGTTAGATCAAGGAGTAATTGAGGTAGACCCGCCCAACGCGACCTCTAAAACTGATCATACAATTTTCAAAACTCCTTTGCTTGATCATGACAAGGGTAAAGCATCTTCTTTAAACTCTACCCAAACATCAAATTATGCAAATACTGGTTATAATAATGTCATCAATTGTTTTTGAGCATCAAATGAGTATGTTTCCACCATAAGAATAAAGAGACAAGATCCTTCTTACGCGGTCACCACTCGTCGATCTAAAATAGTCCTGAAAGGAGCTCCTGCAACTCCTCCCAAATCAACTCCTGCGAGTCAGTATAATCTCCTAGATCATCTGGGAAGGACACCTGCACAAATATCAATTCTTGAGTTGTTGAAAATGTCCCCTATGCATCGTGTAGTCCTAGATAGCTTTAATTGAGTCTACTGTCCTGATAGACATTGATGTTGACCAGTTTCAAGCCTAAATTGGACATCTAGCTATTTCCCAACACGTCACCTTTTCTGATAATGATATTTCTCCTGATAAGCTCCGTCATAATGATCCATTACATCTCAAAATCTTTGTCCATAATTGCAAAATCCGATGAGTCTTGATAGATGGCAGAGTGGGTCTTAACATCTGTACCTTGAGAGTGGTCATTGGTCTTGGTTATACAGAAAATGACATTGATTCTTCTAGAAGGATAAAAATCAAAGCATATGATGATGCTGAGTGCCCATCTAAAGGGATAATTTCATTTCCTATCAGAGTCGGTCCAGTGAAAGAAAACACTTTCCTGCAGGTCCTAGACCTCGATCTCCCTTACAATATGATTCTTGGCCGTCCGTGGATCCACGCAATGAAAGCAGTTCCATCTACTTATCATCAGTGTTTAAAATATTCTTACAATGGGACCGAGATAAAAATTCCAGGAGATCCTAATCCATTTCAATTTTGTGCTAATCTAAAAGATTCCTCGAAGCAACAAGTCCCAATCAATAGAGAGGCCCACTCACATAATTATGTGGATCCTAATAAATTGTTAGATGCTGTCAAAGGAAAATTGAAGATACAGGACCAAGGATGTGGAGAGTATTCAATGGCTCAAACATTCCACATTGGGAATTTACCAATATCTCCAAAATCACATGGCAAACCACATTTGTTGCAAAAGGAACCTAAGATAGTCATTCAATATCAGCCCCCCACTACATTTACAAGATGGGGTGAGCTTGACAAATAAACTTTGGATGATGATGTCATAGATTGGCTTTATAAGGATCCAACTGAGACACCACTTGTCAGGTTGCTGGTGGAGCGGTATGGCAAAGGGTTTACTATGCTACAGAAAAAGGGATATGATGGATGTAGTGGCTTGGGCCCTGACAAGAAATGAAGGCTAGAACCTATTATACCCTAGATGCAACCTCCAACTTTAGGGTTAGGTTTTGTACCATTGCAAATTGGACCCTCGTCTACCAAAGTGACTACGTGTGGAAAGGGGCGTGACTTTGATGATGAAACAACACCTGAGGATACTCGACCTGAAACTGATTCCAATGAATGGGAGTGGAGTTCCTTTTCTTCTAGCTCCTATGCCCTTGACAATATTTTCCTTGACCTTGATGATTTACCCATGGAAGACAAACATGAAATAACTCCCCCTCCCAAAACTTGTCCTAATGCTTGGATAGAGTCATTCTGGGACCCAAGCTTCGAATCAGATACAAGCAGTTCAGACAGTGATACCACAGACATTTACATTTTTACCATCTTGGCCCTCTCTCTCCTTACAACCGATGATGACATGCCTCTCATCTATCCACAGCTTATCCAACATGACCAACAAGAACCACTCACATTAGATTGTTTTCAAAATGACGAAGCAATTGCCGAATTTTTGGGACTCCGAGAAGGCATACCACAAGGTGATCATAAAGCAGGATTTACTATTGATCTAGATTCCACAACATATTTTGGGGAGTCAACTCCATCTTCTAGTCATAAGAATGAAAAAGAAAAACTAAAAAATCAAAAGAATAGGTCTTTGAGTGAAAATCATAAGGCGCTCTCTGACCATGAAAAAGTAAAAATAAAAGACATACTTACGGGTGAAAACCTCTCTGAGGTGCCCAAAGGTGGAAGATTGGACATACCCCTATCAAGTCAGGATAAATCAACATTGCTTGTGGAAATGATCGAAGAAATAAATTTGGGTACACCTGACAACCCTAAGGTCATTCATTTCACTGCTTCTCTATCAAAACAGGAAAAGATAGATTTTGTCAATTTCTTTCTTGAGAAAAAGATCAGTTTTGCATGGTCCTATGCAGATATGCTCGACCTTGATCCAGAATTAGTCCTTCATCACTTGCCATTAAAATCAGATGCCAAGCCTGTCAAACAGAAACTCTGAAAGATGCATCCGCAGGTGGCTCTCTTGGTCAAGGTAGAACTAAAAAAATTATTAGATGTGGGCTTTATCAGACCCATTGATTATGCAGACTGGATTTCAAATTTGGTACCAGTTAGCAAAGTAACTGGGGGCATCAGAATCTGTATGGACTTTAGGGATCTCAATAAAGCATTCCCTAAAGAAGACTTTCCACTACCAAATATAGACATCATAGTTGACATGACTACTGGATATGAGATGCTATCATTGATGGATGGTTTCTTCGGATATAACCAAATTTGCATTGCTCCTGAAGATCAACATAAGACTGCATTCACATGTGCTTGGGGTACCTACTGCTGGAATGTGATGCCCTTTGGTCTTAAAAATGCTGGAGCAACATATCAAAGAGCTATGATGATAATTTTCCATGATTTTATGCATACTTTGATGGAAGACTATGTTGATGACCTATTATGCAAATCTGTCACAAGAGATAGTCATTTAGCCATCCTTGGCCCAATCTTTGACCGAATGGAAACCTACAAGCTCAGACTCAACCCAAAGAAGTGTGTCTTTGGTGTCACAGCCGGCAAATTATTAGGGTACATTGTTTCTCACAGAGGCATCGAGGCAGACCCTGAAAAGGTTAAAGCAATAATGGATATGCCTCCTCCTTCAAATCTCCGTCAACTAAGAAGTCTACAAGGAAAGCTATAGTCAATCCACTGATTTATAGCTCAATTAGTAGACAAATGTCATTCCCATAAAGGTGTCACTTTTAAATGGATTGAGCAATGTCAATCAGCATTTCAAACTCTCATGGATTATCTGTTGTCGCCACCTATTCTAATGCCTCCTATAGAAGGGAACCCATTTATATTGTATATTTCTGCAACTGAAATGACACTGGGAGTTCTCTTAGCCCAACAGGATGAGACAGGCAAAGAATGGGCTATTTATTATATCAGTCAGACACTAGTGGGCTATGAGCAAAATTATTCAACTATTGAACGGGTATGTTTAGCAGTGGTCTTTGCAACATAGAAGCTTTGACACTATATGTTAAATCATTAGACATTGCTAGTTGCAAAAATTGATCCCTTGAAATACTTGCTTAGTAGGGCAGCTTTGACAGGTCGCTTAGCAAAGTGGGTTATGATCCTCAGTGAGTTTGATATTGAGTACATTGTGCGAAAGGCAATAAAAGGACAAATCATAGTGGATCAACTTGTCGAGGCTCCTATTTATGATGATCATCCCATGTTGATGGATTTCCAGATGAATCAGTCTTTGCTCTCACATCTTCTAATGAATGGAAATTATATTTTGATGGATCCCATACCAAATTCGAGTCCGGAGTAGGTATATTATTTGTAACCCCTCAAGGTGATGCTATTCCCAAATCATACAGAATAACTTTCCATTGTACGAATAACATTGCAGAATATGAAGCTCTGGTCACAGGACTCCGAGTAGCGATTCACTGGAACATCACACATTTGCTAGTCTATGGAGATTCTCAGTTAGTCATCCATCAAGTGAATGATGACTACGAAACAAAAGATGAAAAGCTTATTCCCTACAAGCATATGGTGGATTTCTTCAAGACAAAATTTACGGCTATCCATTTTAGTCAAGTTCCAAGAATTCAAAACAAGTCGGTAGAAGCAATGGCCACTATTGCTTCCATGTTAAATATGCCCCACAATATGGACAGATGTGAATTTTTGGTCAAACAGTTGCTTGTCCCTTCTTTTGAAATTTCGATAGTAGATGTGATGTGTGTTCTTGTTGGTCCTAATTCCCTATGGTACAATGACATCTATCAATATTTGAAATCCCAAACCCTACCACCTAACCTTTCCTCTAACCAATGTCGAGCCTTCATCCGCCAGATAGCCAAATATGTCATCATCATCGACACCCTTTACCATCGTTCCTTTGACCACACCCTCCTCAGGTGTTTGGATTCTAATGAAGCACAAATGGCTTTACACGAGGTTCATGATGGTATATGTGGGGGCCATTTCAATGGTCTGAATCTAGCTAAAAAGTTGGTTCGTGCTGGGTACTATTGGCTCACTATGGAAAAGGATGTTCATGATTTTGTCAAGAAGTGCTACAAATGCCAAATCCATGGAAATTACATTCATGCGCCAGCCCAAGAGCTTCATTCTATCATATCTCTGTGGCCCTTTTCTCAATGGGGATTGGATCTTATTGGCAAGATTCACCTGACATCTGCAAATGGACACAAGTTTATCATTACAGCCATAGAGTACTTCAAAAAATGGATCGAGGCTATTCCTATGACCTACATCACCGGTGTGCGAATTTCAAAATTCCTACTGAATTATATCATATGTAGATATGGGGTTCCCCTTGCAATAGTCACAGATATTGGCCAACCATTCAAGAATAAAGATGTCAAGGAACTCTGTGAAAAGTTTCACATCCAACACCATTTCTCCAGCCCTTACTATCCACTGGGTAATGGTCAAGCCGAAGCATCAAATAAAACCATTATCAAGATCCTGAAAAAGGTTGTCAATGACATTGGTCGGGATTGGCATGTATAGTTGAATCCAACACTATGGGCTTATCGCACTTCCATCCGCACACCTACTGGTGCAACACCTTTTTCTTTGGTGTATGGTGCGGAAGCCATTTTACCTTTGGAAGTGGAAATTCCCTCTTTGCGTGTTTCCCTGCAACATTTGATTGATGATGAGACACACAGAGTCTCTCGGTTGCATCAGCTTGAGATGTTAGATGAGAAATGTCAGATAGCCCTGACACATTTGCAAGCATATCAAAACCGTCTCCGTCGCTCTTATAATAAGAAGGTCAAAGGGCGACACTTCGAAGTGGGAGATCTGGTTTTAATGGAAAACCCCAAGAATGCACAATCTACCGACATCATCAAAGGAAAGTTTGAACCTAATTGGGTTGGGCCTTTCATAGTTATGGCAGCCTATGGCTCAGGGGCATATAAGCTTGCAACCGTAGAAGGTGAACCTTTGTCCGATCCTATAAATAGCATGCACCTTTGCATGTACTGGGCATAGTTTTTTGTCAGCAGTTTTTCAAATATGATCCTGAAAAAAAATAAAAAAATCAAAAAAGCCCAACAAAATACAAAAAAAAGTGAAAAATTGAAAAGAACAAAAAAAGTAAAGAAAAATAATTCGCCCTCTAGTGAAAACCTGGCAAACAGGCGCTTTGGGCAAGTACCATGGTGAAAACCTGGCAAATAGGCACCATGTGTAAAAGATTATTGCTTCGTCATCTATCATGACCCTACAACTTTATCATGCTTATCCTTGTCCTGACCCAATGTTCTGTTCCAGGCCTGTGCGTGGTCAACATCATTATCTTGCATAATTAGGTTTCCAGTCCTTGTGCATATGTTTTGGTCCTGGTCACTGTATATATTTTTCAAATGTTCATTGGGTATGCTCCCCTTGTCATGATCAATTACTGGAGCTTTCAACTCGCAAAATGTCCTAAAAAATATCCCTAAAAATCATATAATGTCCTGAAAAAAATCCAAAAAAATTGAAAAATTTCCTGAATTAATCCAAAAAAATCATATAATGTCCTAAAAAAATCTCTAAAAATCAAATAATGCCCTGAAAAAAATCCCTAAAAAGTCATATAAAGTCCTGAAAAATGAACAAAAAAATGGTAAAAACTCGACAAAAACAAAACAAAAATATCGCCTTTGTGCATAGCTAGATCGCTGAGCATACATTCAATGACAATCAATCAAACACTACGCTTTAATGAAATCATGCATTAACAGATGAACTTTTCGATCAAACCAAACATTCAAACTGATTAAACTTGTCATATCCATCAATCAACATCAATATCATTTGTCCTTTTCACTACTATCATGGGTCTTATACAAGGTGTGGTATACTCGAAACCAGACTGTGTCTTGTCTTAGACGGGGTACCGCATTCCCTGAAACCAGACAACATGATCATTCTTGTTTTCCACCTTTGACAATGGTGATCAGACTGTTTATTTGACTTGGTTGAATTAGTATTGTCTTATCTTTTTACTAATTTATCTTTGGCTTCGATCATGTTCCTATGTTGCTCGAGGATGTCACTGAGTGATTTAGAGTGACCGGGATGGTTCATGGTCCCTTTTTTTTTTTTTTTGTTGTGTTTGTTGTTTGTGGAATGTTTGTCACAAACTGGGGCAACTATATCATTGGGTGTCTGTGATAAGTATGTTCACTCTTTGAATGCCGCACATACCTCGACCCTTGATGTATGCACCCTAGGATGATTCACTCATTCCTTGTGTGCGATGTGTCTCTCTTACGCAAAGGGATTGCATTATCGCTCTGGACTTCATTGCCATGTTGCGCTGCATCCGTTTTGCCACATTAAATAACTGTTCTCACCTACTTCTATGCATTGGTGAAAGCAAGTTTTTCTTCACCTCTAACTGTCCTCTATCTAATTTCTTCTTACTAACATTTCTTCCATCAGTTTGGGTAGTCAGTTCAGTCTAGTTCTCCAATCTCTACAAAAAAAAACATAAGCTACATCTTACATTCATTGATTAGTACATTTGCATTATATCAAGTATTTCATCCATTTCATATTATAAATGCATCAAAAAAAAAAAAACACAAAAATATATTCATACATGTTCCACAATGGTACATAAACAGTGCATAAGCCATCCATACATGGAAAGTAAACATAAGCCATAACACATTGCATCCCATCATATAGCTGCATATCATATCATATATCAAAAAAATATTGGAGTACAAAATTGGACTGTCTGTCCTATGTATGGCCAGCAGGCTGACTACACAATGTCACACTATATACGTCTCTGTCATAAGGAGCACGTGCCTCTGTCACTGGGTGCTTCCTCTATCCTCCTCATCCCTGCCATGTCTCAAGGATGATGTCCCTCCTACCCCAGGTCCTAGTTATGGTGGTCTCATAGGTCCACTCACCCCCATGCTGCTCACTGACCTCCGAGAGCGTGGCCTGCTCTCTGTCCCCGATCGTGCCCGATATGATGTTGCTCTCTACTCTAGTGGAACTGCACTCTCATATAGTGTCCTCCAATGGTGTATCTCCTCTTTGGTCTCTACCAACATCTGTGTCATCTCACGTGCACTGGCATCCCTAATCGACCCAATATACTCAGTTACTCTCTGCTCTGCTTGCTGTGCCTAGGCTATCGCTGTATCTCAAGCCACTATTAGTCTGGCTATCTCTGTTCTGAACTGATCTTGTTCTATCCTCAAGATAAAATTTTGTCTCTCTACTATCACAATGTGATCATGCTAACTCGCTATGGTGGCCCTACATATCTCCATCTCCTCTATGCTAATTGTCTTTGGCTCTATGGGTATATCCTGTAATGCCTCCTGATCGGCTAGATCTGGCTCATCCTCCTCGTCCTCATCTCCATCCTCATCATACTCCTCATCATCCCCTCCATCCTTTTCATCCTCCTCATCATCCCCTCTATCCTCATCATCTCCCTCCTCCTCTCCAGCGAGTGGGAAGTCCTCCTGTCTTCTAGGTACTGGAATATCAGGATCTGTCAATGGCACTGGCCATCATCGTGCAAACCATCGCTCATACTCCACTGTCATCTCGATGTCCACCACATCTGATCTCCAATCCCACTATCTTTGTTGTAGCTATGTGAAGTCAGCATATGCTATGTGTGGCTGAATCATCCTCCCCCACTGACTCATCTCTCTGTGAGATCGGGCAAAGTGTGCAGTCCCTCTTGGTACATCCTACCTCTCTCTAAATTGTTGTCTAACTCTCTCTAGCAGGTACATCTCAATCACTCTTTGGCGATTCATTAGTTTCCCAATCAGGTATCTCTCCTATCTACAATATGGTAGCTCATCACTATCATCTGACCATCCAGGGCAATCAAAATATGGCCTCCATGTGAACTCTCTCAATCTGTCTAGCTCATGTCGCCAATACAATATGTATCCAAAAGGACCCTGTCTCAGTGCTCCCCCATAACTGTACACATATGGTCGATGTGGTACTATCTGTCTCTCTACAATCGGTCGACATATGGCTATGTTCTCAAATGCCCATACCTGTAATAGTGTGACCCCACAACTCAAAGTCTGCACCCCCTGATATGTTATCTGATGCAATTGAAAATATAGCATGGCAAGCACACATGGTCCCCATTCATACACAGTCCCCTCTGTCGCCATTTTCTCTAGCACTCTTCCCCATCCAATAGGGAATCCATGTCCTCATCTATCCCCTGCTAATAGGCATGATATAACCACTGCTATCACCACATATCGCCGATCGTACTCTACAGCCATGGTCTCCCAGCCGATCTCGCTCTCTACGATATCTAGATCATCTGTGTCGCACTCAAATAATCTGCACAACATGTCTCTCCCTATCACTGGGTCATATTCTATCATCTCCCCATGAATCAGAATGCAGAGGATACGCCACACGTCCTCTAGTGTCACAGTCGCCTCTCCAGTCGCCAGATGGAAAGAGGAAGTCTCTGAATGCCATCGCTCTGCCAATGTGGTAAGCAGTCTTGTGTTTGCCCTAATCTTGGGCATGAATGTGATATAGTATAATCCAAGTCCTGCTAATGTATCTCTGTCTGTGCTCCTGAGTCTATATCGCAACATGAAGCAGTTGGGTCTATTCCCTTGTGTAATGAATGGATACTGTCGACTCTGCATCACAATTGGGGCACACTTTGTTAGTTTTAGGGTTTTCTCCTAAGGGCTACATTTCCTTGTTTCATGCACAAATCAGGGTTTTTCTTATCTATCTTGACCTATCCTACCCTTATCCCTCTTTTCAGGATCATCCGCGCGCTATTTTCGATCAAATTGGTGTTTTCAGTGCACAACTACTCCTGTGTACCCTACATAGGCATAGAACATCCTACACAAGCACAGAATGCGCCCACACAGGCGTAGAAGTCCTTTTTTTTCATTCCTTGTGGGCCCTGCAATGTCTCGCAATCCAGTTAAATTCATGAAATTGACAATATGGGTTTTTGAGATACATACTGCTGCTTTCGCATCGTCTAGTTATCTGTAGGTGTGTATGCATTCCCCGAGGTGATCTACCATTGGAATGTTCACCATCTCTATGCAAGGGTCCTTTTCCAGAGCAACAAATCCTCCACTTTGGCTAGTGCAAATGAGCTATTTTCCTTCTCCTTGTCTCATTTATAGATCTTTATGCAGTGCATAGATGGACATGCACCCTCTCCATCTTATGCTGGTCGTGGTCTTTTACACCTTCCATTGCTTGTCATCCATGCATCCGACCTTCAATTCTTGATCCGTTTGATCCTACCATTTTCTATCATTCTTATCGATCAATTGGCCTCTTTTCTGGATGTTTCTAGCCAATTCCTTGAGGGGGCATGCATATGTCATCGTTATTGTCTGGGGCATTTTCATTATTGTTCTTTGAAACAATGCTTAGAATCGCATTATCTCAAAGAGGGGCAAAATGTAGACATCTAAAAATGGTCAACGCTTGTGGAGTCATACTTTAACATTTGCGCATTGCCTTATTTTTTTTAGGGTTCTTGCATCGCATTAACATTTCATCTATGTTGCGCACTTGGTCTTTATCATTTGTGAGCATCGAGTCATTCTTCTACATTCCTCATTTTTCTCTCTTTCAAATTTGGTCTTGTTGATAATAATCTTCAGTCATGATTTTGGTCGATCTTATCCTGTCGCATCAATGTGTGTGCTCATTTGGCATATTTTGACATCATCAATTCGATTTCATTTTGGACATCGTCAATCCTAATAGATGATAGAATAAGGGTTTTGTCCTCTTGTCAATCTTGTCATCTTGCAATCGATTCATCATCGATCCTCGTCCTTTTCAATCTCGTCATTTTGCGATCGATTTGTCATCGATCGTTGTTCTTGTCAATCTCGTCAATTTTGCGATCGATTTGTCATCGATTGTTGTCCTTTTAAATCATGTCAATTTGGATCAATTATTGTTCCTCGTCAATTGGTGCCTATCAATTTGGTCTCTTTATCAATCTTGGTCAATTTATCAATCAAATCATTTATCAGCATTGGTCCTTTGTCAGTCAAAATCATGATCAAATCGACCCTACATCAATTATCTTTTGTCAAGACCTAATTGTCATCCTTGCATTTCTAATTCATCTTCTAGGGTTTTATGATTTATTCATTTAATCTTGTTTGTCATTTTCCCTCTAGGTTAAATAATTTATTTATTTATCCTAAGTCTTCTTGTCACAATTAAATTTTTATTTAATTGGCTAATTAATTCCCCCTCTTTTTGTGAATTAATTAATGAATGAAAAATTATTAATTAATTTACCTAATTTTCATCAATTTCTAATTTCCTAATTTCCAATTCATCTAATTTTCTATTTTCTCCTATTTTTCTAATATTTCCCCTAATTTCATGGGAATGACATTTCAATCTTGTCATAATTTGTCATAATTTGTCAATCAATCAATTTTGCATAGCAACCTTGTCAATTTTGTCATAATTTGTCAATCAATCAATCTTGCATAGAAAGTGTTAATTTGTCATAATTTGTTATATTTGTCATTCTTGATTTGAAATTTCCTTTCGAATCTCTTCATGCTAATCTTGTCATCTCTCCAATTTGTCTATAAATTGGATGAATTTCTTCAATCAAAGGATTTGATCAATCAATCACGCTTCTAGTATCCTTACGTTGTCATCTCGTCTTGTCAATCTTGCTTTCATCTCATGCTTATGCACTTGTAGGTGAAATCCACAAACAAAGCAATTTGAAGGAGAAAGAAGGACAATGGAGAATTATGGAGGAGATATTCACATTTGTAATGGTTTGCATTTGGTTTGATTATCTTGTCTTCATATCTCTATTGAATGTTTTTAGGATTTCTTATCATTGCAATCTAGTTTTTGTGATTGAGCTAGTCTAATATCTATTGCTTTGATGAATTCCAAATTCCTATCTACATTGGGTTCACCAATTATTGTAGATAGGAATTTGGAAATCATCAAAGTAAATAGGAATTTACACTAGCTCAACCACAAAAACAAAATTGCAGTGATAACAATCCTAAAAACATTCAATAGAGATACTGAAAATAAAACATTTAAACCAAATGCAAACCATCGCAAACATGAATGTCGTCTCTAGAATTTTCCATTGTCCTTCTTTCTCCTTCAAATTTCTTTGTTTGTGGATTTCACCTACAAGTGCATAAGCATGAGATGAAAGCAAGATTGACAAGACAAGATGACAGTGTAAGGATACTAGAAGCGTGATTGATTGATCAGATCCTTTGATTGAAGAAATTCATCCAATTTATAGACAAATTGGAGAGATGACAAGATTAGCATGAAGAGATTCGAAAGGAAATTTCAAATCAAGAATGATAAATATGACAAATTATGACAAATTAACACTTTCTATGCAAGATTGATTGATTGACAAATTATGACAAAATTGACAAGGTTGATATGCAAAATTGATTGATTGACAAATTATGACAAATTATGACAATATTGAAATGTCATTCCCATGAAATTAGGGGAAATATTAGAAAAATAGGAGAAAATAGAAAATTAGATGAATTGGAAATTAGGAAATTAGAAATTGATGAAAATTAGGTAAATTAATTAATAATTTTTCATTCATTAATTAATTCACAAAAAGAGGGGGAATTAATTAGCCAATTAAATAAAAATTTAATTGTGACAAGAAGACTTAGGATAAATAAATAAATTATTTAACCTAGAGGGAAAATGACAAACAAGATTAAATGAATAAATCATAAAACCCTAGAAGATGAATTAGAAATGCAAGGACGACAATTAGGTCTTGACAAAAGATAATTGATGTAGGGTCGATTTGATCATGATTTTGACTGACAAAGGACCAATGCTGATAAATGATTTGATTGATAAATTGACCAAGATTGATAAAGAGACCAACGATTGAGATTGGTTGAAGAATTGACCAAGATTGATAAAGAGACCAAATTGATAGGCACCAATTGATGAGGAACAATAATTGATCCAAATTGACATGATTGAAAAGGACAATGATCGATGACAAATCGATCGCAAAATTGACGAGATTGATAAGAACAACGATCGATGACAAATTGATCACAAAATGATGAGATTGAAAAGGACGAGGATCGATGATGAATCGATCGCAAGATGAAAATATTGACAAGAGGACAAAACCCTAACTCTATCATCGATTAGGATTGATGATGTCAAAATATGCCAAATGAGCACGCACATTGATGCGACGGGATAAGATCGACCAAAATCATGATTGAAGATTATTATCAACAAGACCAAATTTGAAAGCAAGAAAAATGAGGAATGTAGAAGAATGACTCGATGCTCACAAATGATAAAGACCAAGTGCGCAACATAGAAGAAATGTTAATGCGACGCAAGAACCCTAAAAAAAATAAGGCAATGCACAGATGTTAAAGTATGACTCTGCAAGTGTTGACCATTTTTAGATGTCTACATTTTCATCACATAGTCCAAGTATGTGCAGGAGGTATTAAAGACATTTGGTATGAGTGATTGTAAACTAGTTGGGACACCAATGGTTACAGGTTGTAAGTTATCTAAGGAACATGAGGCCACATTTGTTGATGGGAAAGAGTATAAGTCAATGATTGGAAAATTGCACTATGTTGTTCATAGCAGACTGGATATAGCTCATGCAGTTGGTCTAGTTGCAAGATTTCAGAAGAATCTGAAGGGAACACATTTGATAGCTACCAATAGGATTTTCAGATATCTGAAAGGTACTGTTGACTATGGATTATGGTATCCATATGAAGGAAACTTTGATATGAAGGTGTACATAGATGCAGAAGGGGCAGGTAATGTTGATGATCAGAAAAGCACAACCGGTGGAGCATTCTTTCTGGGAGGAAGACTTGTTCATGGAGTAGCAAGAAGTAGAGTTGTATTTCACAGTCTACTGCTCAAGCTGAGTATGTTGCAGCTTATATGAATTGTACCTAGGATATTTGGATGAGGCACATTTTGGAAGGTTTTAAGATGAAGTTTACAGAACCTATAAATATCTTATGTGACAATACCAGTGTCATAAATATTTCAAAGAACCCTGTCTTGCATGCACAAGCCAAGCACATTGAATTGAAGTATCATTTCTTGAGCAAAAAAGTGCAGAGTAAATATGTGATCTTAAGGCATGTTTCTACCAAGGAGAAGCTTACAAATATCTTTACTAAACCTCTGTCTAAGACTACTTTTGAGTATCTTAGAAGTTAGGTAGGAGTTGTACCTCTTCATGAGGTAAATTGAGCATGATGTAGATTACATTAGTCTCGGAGCTACTTGCAGACTTTTATAACAGGATTGGTATAGAAGTGGATTTATTCCACAGGGGGAGCATCAAGTTGCAGGATGTTGATGCTAAACAATGAAGTTTTACATTGCATGTTTTACTTTCACTTTGGCATTGTTGTCAAAGGGGTAGAAGAACTATGTGATCATTGTGAGCAGAATTGTATGACTGAAAAAGGCAAGATGTACAACTAGCTAGTAACTAAAGACAAACTGAAGACAAATGTAAGACAAGGAGAGTACATGGTAAAATGTAAACCAAGATTCCTATTCATAATCACAACAATCAATGGTATTGATATTTGTATTGCCATCAATGCCAAAGGGGGAGATTGTTGGCATTTGCATGAAGATTGCATTAATGATTTGTTATATTGTTATTGATGTCAATTAACCAGTAATGATGTTGTTGTAATGTTGTTTTGGAACCGGTAGGAAGAGCTAGTGAAATTACCTTTTCTTATAATATCAATGAAGGGGCTAGTATTAGATGAGGAATAAAGGATATCTAGGCTACAAGAATTGGAGTTGTTAGATGAGTGTCGACAACAAGCACTAGACTATTTTAGGGCCTATCAACAGAGGATATCCAAGAGCTATAACAAAAAATTCAAGCACTGAGAATTATAAATAGGTGATCTTGTATTGAGAGGAGAACCCTCACAACCAACATGATCAAACATAGAAAGGAAAATTTGAGGCTAGCTGGTTAGGTACTTTTATCATTGTGGTTGTTTATGAATCTGACGCATATCAACCTTCACTCCAAAAGGTGATGTACTTGATGAGCCTATCAAGACCCATCATCTCAAGAAGTTTTATGCATAAAGCCTTTCCAAAAATCAGAAAAATACAAAAAAGGTGAAAAATAAAAAAAAATACCAAAAAAGTGAAAAATAAAAAAATACAAAAAATTGAAAAACTAGAAAAATACAAAAAAATTGAAAAATCAGAAAAACACAAAAAAAGTGAAAAAAAAAAAAATGAAAAAAAAAAATTGTTATAAAAACAAGTGATGAAAACCTGGAAATAGGCACTACATGTCTTAGATCAGTTTCTCCATTTGTCAATGCACTTGCACTTCATGCCTCCACACCCATTTGTGCTCTTTTGCATCCCACTTCATCCATTCATTCTAGCCATCAACAATTTATCAGCAAGAAGTAGAATTTTTGGATACACTTGGCGTAGTCACTGTCCCAAACTATCTAAACAACCCTGAAAGCAAAACTAGACCATGTATTGACGATCAATGTACACATCCATAATAACTGGTTTGTTTTGTAACTGGGGGCAAAAATCTTGATCTTGGTCATCCTACCATTGAGTGTATAGAAGTAAATGAAATGGGAAAACACCCAATGATAAGAGCACAATAATCAAGATTGCAAGCATGAGCATCAATCCAACATCAAAAAGGCGAAGTAAAATAATCAAACCAAAACAAAAAACCAAAAGCAATGTTTGGATGATATTTCTTGTATTATGATTTGATTTCATCAGCATACATGTTCATTGATTGTATTTTGATTTATGCATTGTGTCTCCTAGCAACTCAAGGATGTCATCGACTAGAGGAGTAAGGATGGAGACATGATCATTTCTTTGTCTTCTGCTTGTAAGTTGATTCCTAGTAATGTATGGAATTGTTTAAGGATATGAGGGATAAAAAGATCAAAGAAGGCATTTCGGATCTACATATGAATAGAATTAAACTTTTTCTTGTTTTATGCAAGCGGTACTCAGGTCATCTTGGTCTTTATACCCAGATGCTTGTAAAGCTTGCAATATCAAAATCCATGCAAGATATTCTTAGGTCATCATGGTTCAATTATACCATTGATGGTTGTATTATCTTAAAACATTTTAAAAACTCAACGATGACAAAAGCACAATTGAATGACTAAAAGGATGACATTGTCGGATTACATATAGATTGCACATCATTTTAGGACAGCACTTTAAGATAGATTGCATTTCATTTTAGGTGGCATTCATGGACTTTTCAAGACTGGAGATTTTTCTAGAGGTTTTGCTATATTTTACGATGGACATTGACCAAAAAAAATTGCATCATTCATTAAGTTACATTTCATCTAGTTGCATAACATCTTGTACATCTTGTATCACAAAGTCACATGTTGCATTATAGTTAGTTACATTGTATATAATCATTTTTTTTGCATTCATCCCATTTGCATTCATTTCATTATAACAATTTTCATTATATCATTATCTTAATTTTTCTTATTTAACATTTTAGATTCATTCCATTTATTCTTCTTAGGGCCATCTTATTTAACAAATTTCATTTAGACATATTGTAAATCCATAGAATCATCATTCCACGTAAGCATATCATATAAACATTTCATTTATAACATGACATCATATAGGCACATCATTCTAAGTATCTTTTCTGGTATGATCATCATATAGAAGCACACAAATAAGAAAGTAAATGAGCATCACCATTACATAGGACCATTTTCATCTATATGTATATATCATATCATATGCATAACCAGTTTGTTTTGAATCATATATTACATCATCGTATATTGCTGTGCATCGCATATCATCAATTCACTAACACCAATCATATAAATAAACCATCATATAAGCATATAGAATTATCATAAATGCATGTAACATTATCTCATAAGCATATCCATCATCACATATTAGCTGCATTCCATATCACATGAATATAATATCATTATGCATAACATCTTATGATATCATAAAACAAGAACATAATCATACATCTCAATAGCATAGGCATGCAAGATCATCATATAAATGCATGAAGCACATATAGAACATATAATCATGTAAATACTACATCCATCATAATAATATAAATAACCATGTAAATAATGCATAAGACATGTAGATTGCATCCATAAAATCATCACTACATATCATATAAATAAAAAATAATCAATTTCCATGTCTAATAATACCAATGAAACACAAGTGGCAATAATCAATACGTTATAAAACAATTGTGTATACAATAAAAGGGGACATGATCAATACACCACTAGAGGATAAATAAGGAGCACTCTATGATTGACTCCCTCCAGAATATGTAGTCCTCACAACCAATCCACCTCCATCTATGCCTGAAGGACCCACACCTGCACCATCACCATCGGGATCCCTCCTCGGACTTGTAACTCCCTGACTCTCTATCTCTTGCTAAGATCCCCCATGCCTAGAGCTCTGGGAATATGACTGTGCTTGTCTCTCTAGAGGTACTACCTAGAAATATAGACCCCTATAATAATGCACCCTCCTAATCTGATATAGGAGCTTCCTCATAGTATCCCGAGTAAGCCCCTGGACCATTGTCTATTGTAGGGTCTGCATGAGCTCCTCTACCTAACCATATCTCTCTATAGTCGTGTCTCACTCAGTAGTCAATTGAGCAATTTGTGCCTGTGCCTGAACGAGTTGAGTAATCTATGTGGTTGTGGCTATGGCTGCAATTGTATCTTGGGTTGTGGCCATATAAAGGGTTGCAGTTATACCTGTTCTTGTGGTGGGGATAATCTGGGTGCCCTTGGTTGTGTTGGTGCCCGAGGTGGTGCTAGTACAACTAGAGGAGCTAATTCATGTGGAGGAGGTCTCCTTCATTGTCCTCCACTACCACCCTCATCTCCCTCTGTCTCCTCCTCCATCTCCTCCACCACCCCCCTCATCCCCATCTCCCCATCTCCTCTCCTCCTCCTACCCCATGGAGGCTGTGACTCATTATCCTCAAACATGGGCATAATCTCCTCTAGATTAGTAAGCCTTAGGAACAAATGCTCTGTGATATACTATGCATACTACAGTATCATCCCCCTGTCTTATATCATACAAAATTAATCCCATGAATTCTTACCTAGTGACAAAATATTTGTATAAGATATTGAAATCAAGCGATGACCCCCACTCTACTCTCTCCTTATGCACCCAAGCATACTTTGTTGTCCCTTGGGGCATCCCCTATACTCAAACATGCTTCCTATAAACCCAAGTAACAATAGACTGATAAATGATATACGGGGTCTTGCCAATCAAGTACCTAGAAGTGAAAATATATGTCATCTCCCTCTAGTCATCTTCCCATTGCTCACAATCTAGGTATGGTCTCCATACCACTGACACCAAATCATCCAAAAATCTCCTCCAGTTTGCCCAGCTTGCGTTGGAAAATTGCCCCAACATATGCATATACCTAAGGCCTACCTATTGGCCTGATCTTATTGGCCAATGGTCGTGCTACTGGGTTATTCTCCCAAGCCCAAATCTATAGTAATATCACCCCAGCTGACAAAGAAGATCCATCATCATATACCACCAGATGGACATCATGGTACAGGTGTGCTAACATGCATGCACCCCAAGCATATATGGTTTTCTTGCAACATGCAATCTAATAGTTGGCCCCATCCAACCAAGAAACTGTGTCACCTCCTATTTGGGCATAAAAACCCTCCAATCAAGTTAGTAAAAACTGATGGTAGTGGATCATAATAGTCAACCATGTCCTTCCATGTGACATCATAACCACATATGTTCTCATCATCAAAAATTTGCCTCAATGCATCTATGCTGCCTTGCTCCTCTACGCCATAAATGCCTAGCTCCCCCATCAGTGGGATGCACAGAATTCGATACACATCCTCAAGTGTAATTGTCATCTCTCTAGTGGAAAAATGAAAGGTGTTGTGGTCACTATGCCACCACTCAACTAGTGCAATCAACAAACCATGGTTCACCCGATATCATGGCATGTCCAATAAGAAACCCAATCCACAGGCATCAATAACTTCTCTATCGCCCTCTACCAGGCAAGGGATCATATTGAAGGTTCCTAGATACTGACCATGCTTATGGACAACTCATAACTTTTACTATAAACCATAACAAATCAAAATGTCAACTGTTAATCTAAAGCTATCCAATCATCAAGCATCAATCAAGCATCATCACACATCAATCTAAGACCAATCAAGCATCATCAAACATCAACCTATTTTCTCTCTCGAGTGCATCAAATTTCTCTTCTGAGAACATCAATCTATTTTATCTCTCGAGTACATCAAATTTCTCTTCTAAGCACGTCAGCCTATTTCCTCTCTTGAGCGCATCAAATTGCTCTTCCGAGCACATCAACCTATTTTCTCTTTTAAGTGCATCAATCCATCAAAATCCATCATCACTCAATCATTAAGCATCAACCTCATCATCAAAACATTCATCCTATCAGCTAACTAATCATCAAAAGTTGTTGACAAAATCTATTCCAGATTTGCGAAAAATCATGCTTTGGGTTAAATGCACTGATCCGCGCATTGTAAGCGTCGATTCTATCAAATGTGCAAAAGTTTTAATCAGATGCGCTAAACTGCGCTCCATATGTGCTATTCCGCATAAATGCATTGTTCTGTAGCTTAAATACAACATTCTACACATTGTATGTGCAAAAACACTCAAATGTGAAAAATTTATTTGTCTACATGCGCAATACCTATGTTAGATGTGCTGAATTATTTTCGTGCGCTAACCTAGGGTTTGAATTCACTAATCTAACTGTTGAATGCGCTATTATTTAAAATTGATGCCCTAATTCAAATGAACTAAAACAAATATCATATGCTCAAAATAAAATATTGTATGCGCTAAACTAGAAGTATAATGTGTTGAAACAAAAATTCAAAACTTTCACCGATGAAAAAATGGTAAAAATGCATGAAAAATTAAAAATTTTGAATCACAAAGAGGTTTTTCGGGTACATACTGCTGGTCCATATGCCTCTGGTCACTGATGACATCACAATCACTTGATTTGGTGTCTATGGTATGGAATCAACATGATGGTAGCAAGGAATGTCCAACTTAGCAAATAATCTATGAAAGGCAAAAAGTGAAAATGACATGTAAAAAGGCCTTTTTGACCTTTTATTCCATTTGGAAAAAAGGGATTTTCATGGAATTTATTTATTTATTTTTCCTAAATCCTAATTCCCTTCAAGTAAACCATTTCAACTATCAATAGCTAAATTGGCAAAACCTTTCAAATTTAACAAATTTGACAAAATTTTCACAACATTTCATCATTGTGAAAAACTCAAAAAGCGTTCTAACATTTGTCAATTTCCTTGATTTACCTCCCGAGGGGGCATATATCACCATTAAAATTTAATCTAGGGCATCAAATCATTTTTTGTTTTTCATCAAACATGTGGGGTATCATTATCAAAATCAGTTGTGCAGTTAGGATTATCGCTTGAACAATTTTCTTTGAACCAATGTGTCACAAACACATTGCTTCAAAGAGGGGCAAAATGTATACACATAAATTTGGCTTGGAGAATATTATTATTTGGATGCAAATAATTTAAATGTTCTTCTATTATATACTTATATTTTTAAATTTAATTATATAATTTACTTTTTCAAATTTCTTCAAAACCCACTATTTTTCATTGAAAATCCACATCCTCCTACCTTTCCACCTCATCACCACCTCAACATGTGACAAGTAAAAATAAAATTTTGAAAATTATAAAAGAGGATTTATTCACATTAATATGGTTTCTTACCACCTTACCTCTTGAGTACTTCTCCATTCTCATTTAATTAGGGTTGTCTCCTTGAGCCCATAACCCAATCCATACCTAGTCATAAATATGAGCAACCATTTTCAACCTTCAACCACTTGCACTATCTTCACAAATGGCTTTTTCATCCTCACCATCCATTTCTCCAAGTTGAATCTCAGCCCTTGATTATTGCCACATCATCTTTTGCCTTGGAAAGTCTATAAATAGAGGCATGTTTAGGATCTTTGAATTTTGGAATCCATCTAATGCTAGTTTTTCATTTGAATTTATGCATCCATTTTAGCTTTATTTTAAGAGTATTTTAGTATATTTAGCTCATATCATGGCATCATTAGTAGCTTAATCTTCATATCTTAGTATCCATATTATCATTATAGCCGCACTTAACAATATCATTATCATCATTTGATTAGTTCTTATCTTGCATATGCTCTCATATTAGTTTAAATGCATCTTCTCATTTTTTAAAACTCATTCTTCAAGTAGTCATCTATTTGAGTCATTTGTGCATAATCTAAGAGCACCAACTCAAGACTAAATAGGTCCTTGGAGATAGAGGACAATGGGGTGCAATTGAGGGCGTTCCTTGCATTTCTATGTCTTTTAATCTCAATTAAATTTCTTTAATATAATGTTTCATTGGTATATTAGGTGCTAATTTTCCCTATGTACAGACCAAAAATGCACTAACAAGAAATTGACAGTAACTTCAGAGAGTGACAACTTCCTAATTATGAGTGAAAATCACAATATTTCTAGATATAATGTAGATGATGTTGTATTGAATGTAAATCTTGATCCACAAGGCATGAGAAGGTAATATGGTCAAATATGGCAGAAAATGTGAAGAAAACTACAGACTGAATGCAAATAAAGAACTAATTTTGGTTGATGCAAGATTGCTCTTATAAGTAGGGATGCTCCTACATTGGACACTCAAGGTTAGAAAGAAAAGTGAGCCTCTCACTTTGTGAGGGCTAGAGGAAAACCATGATGGTCCACCTCAACCTAAGAAATCCATGTTGAGTCTACTATTGACTTGTCTTTCCACTTCACTAGATACTCCTAATATTGTTTGTTCCTAGTGCTCCTCCCAGCTTTGGTATCCAAGATCTGCTCAATCTCCTTTGGTGGTTGATGTGGTAAATGATCCTCCAAACTAGCTTATCTAGAACTATCATATGACTGCTCTTTATGGTATTCATAGATGTGTATAATATTAAAAATAGGTGATATAACAAATATCTTCAGTAACTCTACTTTATATGGATTTATTGAGTCTAACTTCCTAAGAATCTTACATGGTCCATACTTCATCATCTTCAGTTCGTTATATGTTCCTATTGGGAATCTTTACTTTTTGAGATATATAATGACTTTGTCCCCAATAGTAAATTCCTTATGTCTTGTCTTCTTACCTGCATGTTCCTTATATTGACTGTTCATATCCTCCAAATGTTTCTGGACCTATTTGTGTATTTTCTCCATGTATTCTATAAATTCTTCTACTTCTGCACCTTTTTTTTCTTGATACTAATTTCTCAGAGCTCTGCAACTCTTGTAGGGTGTAATCTAGTCATAATCTCAAATGGTGTCTTCCTTGTGCTCTGGTTAATTGAATTATTGTATGAAAAACTATTTACGATAGGATTATGTTCTAATTTATAGCTTTGTCTCCCACTAAGAATCTCAACAAGTTATCCACATTTCTATTTACTAGAATTATGTTTACTACTATTGTCTATCCACCAATCTACAAATAATATACTGAATTGAACTTTAGGTCTTTCTTCATCTTCTTCTACACGGTTCTCCAAAAGTATCCAATGAACTTTGTATCTGAGTTTAAAATTATGCTCTTTGGTAATAAATGCAATCTGATCATCTCCTTGAAAAATAGTTCTACAACATACATTGCATCATTAGTCTTCTTACAAGAAATGAAATATGTCATCTGAGAATATCTATCCACTAGTACCAATATTGAATCATATCCTCTTTATTTCCTTGGTAACTCCAATATGAAATCCATGTTGATGTCTCCCCAAGGTCTTTTTGATACCGTCAAAGGTTTATATAATACATGGTATTCTAACTACTTTGCTTAGCAATTTAATAATATTTGCAACTCTAAACATAATTATTGACATTCTTATATATCTGCAGCCAAAAGTAGTGTTCACTCACCCAAGCAAATATTTTGTACCAAAATATTCTGTTAATCCTCTGTTGTGATTTTCCTTGATCAAGTTTTTCCTCATTGAACTCCTTGGAATACACAACTGACTTCCTTTGAATGACATTTTCTCTTGAATGAAACAATTCAACTGCTAGCTTATATCTGTCATTATTGATTCCTTACATGATTTTCATACTTCTACAAAATCAAGATCCCCCTCATACAAGTATTTAGGTTCCTCAAGACCTAATACCTCCACTCTCATTTTTGTCACTAGGTTCCTTCTTTGGCTTAATGCATCTGCAACTCTGTTTGACTCCACACTCCTATGCTTCAGGACAAATGTATAACTTTCAAGAATTCAACCCATCTCATATGTCTTTGATTCAACTTGCCCTGATTACTCAAATACTACAAGGCTTGATGATTAGTGTATAACACAATTTTTTTAGGCAACAAGTAATGTCTCCACCTCTTGAAGGCTTGAATTATGACATATAATTTGTAATCAAAGAATGAATATTTCTTCTTAGAATCATTCAATTTTTCACTGAAATATGCTATTAGTCTCCCTTCCTGACTCAACACTACTCCTATTACATTTCCACTAGCATCACAATCGAATTTAAATGCCTTGTTAAAATACAATAATGCTAACACTGGTTGTTTTGTCACCTTTTTTTTCAACAATTTTAAACTTTTTTGTGCTTTGGATGTCTAGTTGAATTCTCTTCCATCTCCCCTCATTGTGTTGGTTATTGGTGTACAAATACCACAATATTTTTTGACAAGCTTCCTATAGAAAGTGTCTGATCCATGAAAAGATATTACCTCCCCAACATTTACAGGTATAGGCCATTCAAGTATTCATCTAAGCTTCTTCGAATCCATCTTCAACCCTTTTACAATAATGGAAAATCTCAAATATACCAATTCTGTCTACATGAAATACACTTCTTGATGTTTATCAACAACTTGTCTTCTCTCAACCTCTAAAATACTTGTTTGATATGCTACAAATGTTTCTCTCCAATCTTACTAAAAATCAAAATATCATCCAAGTTAACAATGACAAACTTACTTAAGAATTGCTTCAATAGCTCATTCATCAACCTCATGAAACTGCTTGGCATAGTAGTCAGTCCAAAAAGCATTAGTGACCATTTATACAATCCCTCATTTGTCTTAAATGTAGGTTTCCATTCATCTCTTTCTCTAATAGTGATCTAATGATATTTTCTCTTTAGGTCAATCTTTGTGAAATACTTAGATCCACTTAAACAGTCCTTTATTGTTGGGATCCAAGAACACTGGGGGGGGGTGTGAATCAATGTTCTGCTGGTAAGATATGATTTAATCCTTTTATACCATACACATATAAACTGGTAAAAAAATAAACATATAACCTGAAGCAAATAAACCATCCACATGAATGAACATCATAAGACATATAATTTATATGTGGAAAACCTCAAAGAGGAAAAACCACAGTGGGATTTGTGACCCACAATATCAGTTCACTAACCAAATGAAAGGGTATTACATAAAATGGGGGCCTACACATGCAGGAAGGCACACTGCATAGAGCACATTGCTCATCACTAAAGAGTCTCACTGACTACAAGCTTCTGCTGAAGTAAAACAATGAAAATGAACTCACAAAATGCATCTGCTATGCCAAATAGAGTTCCGGTTCTAGCTCTGCTCTATACCGGTTCATAAACCTTGAACACTACTACCAGTATCTCTTCTCCTCTAAGAATTCTTTCCAAACTATCTACAGATCATTGCATGATATAAAATTCACATACAAATGATCTACATACATATACTTCACATTATACAGTTCTTCTATATTCTCCTATGTCACATTCTACAAAATGACCTAGCAGACTAACATATATACCCATTATAAACAATATGCCTTATGTCGGCTTACAATACATTACAAAAGATATTCAATTTCGACCTTGACAATAATTACAAAATGATTTTCTAAATAAATCTTCCTTGATGTCGGATTCCTTGAAGTACTTGATGTCGGTGCTTGTGTAATCTTGGATACTCCAATGCTGATGTCTACTGGTAAATGCCTCCTAATGCTGGTATATGACTTCCATATGATCTTGTTGCCATCAATGACAACAAAATGAATCTGATGAGTGTCAATTTCCAACAATCTCCCCCTTTGGCATTGATGGCAACACTCATGTGAAAAATGGATTCCCTACTGGTTCAACTGAAATATGCCCCCCTGAGAAATACACTACTTCTGATATTCTGATGTCCTTCCCATATGTTCCTATTTGATATTTTTCTAATATTTTTCACATATATATACTCCCCCTTTGGTATCAATGCCAAAGTCTGGTGAAAAAATTGAAATAATTCAGAACAAAAGAATGAATAAATACTGTTTGTTTTACCGGAGCTTGACTAACTTCAAAATTTCTTGGTAAGCCTTATCCAACAACTATAGGTATGTATCCCAGCCAGTTTTGAAAGTTTCAGATATGGATGCTAGTCCACTTAGTAAGTCCGCCAGTGTTTCCTTCTCTTTGACTTATGCTAGTGTGGGTTTAGAAATCATGTCCATACACTCTCTTTTATGTACACCCAGTGAATACAATCTGGGACTCACCAATCCTCTAATACTCCTTGCTCTTTGAATGATTTTATCTCTCTCCTTCTCAAAAGAAAACATTTGGTTCTCCAAGGACAAAATTTGTCCATCAACAGATGTTGTCAGTGAGGTTAATCTATCAAAAGAATTTGCAATGCTAGCTACCTTATCATGTAATTCCTTTAATCTGCTATCTACATTTTCTATAAGAATTTCTATGTTACAACAAACCCTGTAGATATTTGTACATTGTTTCAAACAATTCTCAATAAGAATGAGTTTAGCTTCAATTTTCTTTTTCTCTGTTTTAATGATTTGGTCAAAGGTGACTTTCTTAGCCATAATAAATCTTTCTAATGCCTACCAGTCTTATATCTATTGCAGTGATTGAAAACTATTAGATATGTACTCTGTTAGTGTTTTAAGCTTGTCGGAAAGGCCTTGCTTCATTCTCAATATGACAATCAGGGATTAATTTGTGCAACACTATAATTGATTGATCTATTATTCCCTTATTTGCAGATCCCTCCTTTAATAGCTTCTGAGTAGCCATCATCATTAACTCAGTTGGACTCATCTCAGTGATTGGTTTCTTCTCAACTCGAGAAGTGTCAATTGCCAAAACCTTTGTCGGGGAATCAATATGAACTGTCGGTGTAGACTCAATTCCCTTTACCTTATCTTCTTTAGCACCGATGGCTTTGCCACTTGGTGCAGTGTCAATTACTATCGGTGGAGTATTATCCACAATATTCATAGTATCCTATACATTGCCTTTCTCAAAAATAGTTTGTGCTGGTACAGACTCTACACTTTCCTTTACTGTCGGTTGTGTCTGTATATCTATAGTTACTGCCGGTTTAGTCAAAATTGGAGTTTAACCTCCCAAAATACCTTTCCCTTTTGATTTATCTAGAATGTTGGAAGTTGTTGCCTTAACAAACTCTTCATGAGATGTAAGAAAATCTAGATTCTTCTAGAAGAATTTGGTCCAACCATCTTTGGTTTCATTTACTACCTCATTTACCCTGCCCATCATTAGGATTATTTGTTGGGGTTTGCTACTAAATACTGTTCTGTTTGCAACATCTATGCATCTTTTCATTTCCTCATTGTTTATTGAACCACACATTTCCAAAAGTTCTACTGCCTTAATTTCTCTATTCCTCTTGATTGCATCAAGTCTTCTAGCATCTAACTTATTGTATAGTGATAGAGGAATTTCCTTCAAAATTTCTACTAAGGCTTTCTTATATATATCCATGTATAACAAAATTGCCTCTTCATTCTCATTTTGCTCATCATCCTCTAAATCTTCATAATAAATGGATAGATTTTTTAACATTCCATCCTTTGTAATTTCATCAATTAATTTAGCATAGGTCATTTTGGTCTTACCGGACTCAGTATCATCACTCTTCTTCTTTTTACTTGGGGTTGTTAGAGTAGATGTAACTAGTTTTCTCTTTTGTATAGACTTCCTTGCTGGAGGTGGTGGTACAGTAGGTTTAGTTGCCTTTCTAACAAGTCTCCTCCTAGGCTCCACCTTCTTCTACTCTACTGGTGGTTGATCTAATTTCTTCCTTTGTACCCTTCTGAAAGCTATAGGTTCATTGTCCTCAGGGTCAGAATCAAAAGTGATGGTAGAAATGTAAGCTTCAGGCTTCTTTACTTTTGAAGTACTAGCCACTATTGGTTCTGCTGCCAGTTTGGATCCAGAACCCAGTTGAGTATCTATCTTATGAATTACATCCTGTATATATGCAGACATCTTGTCTATTTTCTTCTCTTTCCTCTTCCTATTGAAGCCAATTTTGAATTCAAAGGCCTTCTCTTTTGATGTGCCAAAATGCTCTATTTTGTCATCCAATGGGGCATCTAGCAGCATTTTTGCATAGAAGTCCAAAATGTTATCATCCACCTCATATACAAGTTCTGTAACCCATATGGTCCTTGGTTCAACTGCTTCTATGAGGATTTCATCAGTCTTCACCATGAAACAAATATCAGTGGAGTACTTCTCCACAATATTCTTTGATAACCTCTCCCTCTGCCTCATTTTTTCTGGGAATATTTTGAAATAACCCCAAAGTTTCTCATCTCTATCGGTACCAAGACCGGTGATTTCTTCCTTGATTTGCATACTTACCGGTATGTCATGAGCCCAATGCTTCTTCCCTAGACCAGGTAGCTCATTCAAGAAGTAAAGAATTAAACAAACAATCAAATTTCCATATCTAAAAGTTCCTTTCTTAACTCCCTTGATCTTTCCAAGGTTCAACATCAATTCACTCCTCTATTTTGTATCATTCTTCAGCATCTGATATGCAAAATGAATGCAAGAACTAGCAATAGGATTCAATCAATTAGATTGAGTTACCTTATAACCTATTATCATGCTTGTAAATTTCACATCAGTGTTGGTGATTGTGCTGATCCTAATTGATCTGCTATCATGAGTTTCACCGGTGAGTTTCTCAACCTTAGTGTTGGAAATTTTCTTGCTAGGTTCTTGTGCGACTTTGGGTAAGTCGGTGACTGCTTGAATAGCCTCCTTAGTGATCATGTAAGGCCAATTTAGCTAGATGAACTCATTCTGAACCCTGCTTAGAATGTATCTGATGATCTCATCTTTGAATTCTAGTATTGTATAGAATACCAATTAACCCTAGATCCTCAATTGCTTTGTATTCTAGCTTGATGGTTCTGGAGCTGCCCAGTATCACAGATTGATACATGCCTTTGATTTCCTCTATGTCTAGATCCTCCAGGGTAGTGAATGTATTCCCTCACATCTTCAACATACATCACGTAGTCAGGAACCCTAGAAAATGCTCCCGCAGAGTCTTCTTTCTTAGCAATTAGGGGAACCTCCTTGAATACGGACCTCAGCCTATCCTTAACTTTGACAATAGTTGGATTTGCAATAAAAGTAGGAGCTAAAGATCCAGATGCCATTTTCAAAGAATACCTGAAAGTGAATGCCGGTGGAAGATTGATTGGTTCTTAGATAACTGCTCGAAATCCTTTCAGAATGCCTTTGCTCGCTCTTAATTTGCCTGGAATTTGCCTTTGCTTCGCTTTGGATTGCTTGAATGTTGGGAAAGTGAAAATGAATTCACTTTCCCCTTTTATCAGCAAGTAAACCCTAATCCTTCACTATCATAAATGCTTCATGATATACCCTACCAGATGCTGGTTTCACAGTCTTATGCTGTGTGAACTTTCAACAATGATGAAATCAACTCTCTAGATCTCTTTCAGTCTTGTCTAGGGGAAAAAGCAATATTTGCAATGAATTTGCCAACCCCTAAGGCCTATGCCTCAGTTACCGATGGAATTTCTTGCTAGTGCAGAAATGCTCTGTTCTACTGGTGGAGTTATCGGTGTTGTTGCATTTCCACTTGGTTCTTCATATTTTCTAACCCCTCTCTTGGTGTGATCAGTTGAGTCTTTCTTCTGCAATACTTAGCAATATGATCTATTTTGTTGCATGCATAACATGTAACATTGTTATTTTGAATTTCTTTGACATATCTGGTGTACAATGATTAGCAAAATGTCCAAACTTTCCACATGTATGACATTTGACATTCATTCTGCAATCTTTTGATCTATGACCATATTTCTTGCAATTTGTGTATTGACCGGGAACACAATTATAGTTTTGATTTGCTCTATTTATACATTGTTTAACCATATGCTCAAATTTATTGCAAACAAAACATCTACCATTGAATTTATAAGCATTAGATTTCCTTATTGGTTCCTCTATTCTGATGAGTTATGCACACCGACTGTTTGATCTTCATTTGCAATATTGAAGCTTTCACCTTGTACAAATCCAAGTCCTCTAGAATCATCAATCTACCTTTGTCTTTTCAATAAGTCATCCAACTATGCAGCACTAATCCTGAATTTTTCTTTATACTCACTTGTAGTAGTCAGATCATCCCTCAGAGTAGTTATTTGTCTTTCAAGCTCTTGTTCATTGTTCTAGGAGTGTGCTAAATTAGTTCTCAACAGATTATTCTCATGAGTCAATCTACCACATTCATCAAATTTGTTCTTCAGAGATATAATAGGATTATCTTCCTTCTTCTTTCTATCCTTAATATCTTTTGATAACCTCATAGTCAGATCTTGCATTTCATTCTTCATGAGCATGTTTACTTGACTTAGTTTCTGACATTGTTCCTTAAGTGTATTTTTCTCCTCATCATACGGGTTTTGCAAAAGTTCCTTTCTCTTGGCTTGAGCTGATGATAACCTTTCCTGTAGGAAAAGAATGAATTTATTTGCAGAATTTAATTCATCTTGTAGTTTCAAGTTCTTCATCCTTTTAGCATCATAATCCTCAAGAGCCATCTCAAGTTGCTTTTCCATAGCCATGTTCAAATATTTCGGTTTCAGGATCTTCCTCAAGCTGTTAAACTTCTTCTAAGGTACCGGGCTCTAGTACTGATTGTTGGGATCCAAGAACACTGAGAGGGGGGGGTGAATCAGTGTTCTAGCTGGTAAGATAAGATTTTATCCTTTTACACCATACACATATAAACTAATAAACAAATAAACATATAACTTGAAGAAAATAAACCATCCACATAAATGAACACCATAACACATAGAATTTATATGTGGAAAACCTCAAAGAGGAAAAAACATGGTGGGATTTGTGACCCACAATATCAGTTCACTGGCCATATGAAAGGATATTACATAAAATGGGGGCCTGCACATGCAGGAAGGTACACTACCTAGAGCACATAGCTCATCACTAAAGAGTCTCACTGACTACAAGCTTCTGCTGAAGTAAAATAATGAAAATGAACTCACAAAATGCATTTGCTATGCCAGATAGAGTTCTGGTTCTAGCTCTACTCTGTATCAGTTCATAAACCTTGAACACTACTACCGATATCTCTTCTCCTCCAAGAATTCTTTCCAAACTATCTATAGATCATTGCATGATATAACATTCACACACAAATGATCTACATACATATACTTTGCATTATACAGTTCTGCTATATTCTCCTATGTCACATTCTAAAAAATGACCTAGCATATTAACCTATATACCCAATACAAACAATATGCCTTATGTTGGCTTACAATACATTACAAAAGATATTCAATGTCGGCCTTGACAATAATTACAAAATTCTTTTCTAAATAAATCTTTCTTGATGTCGGCTTCCTTGAAGTACTTGATGCCGGTGCCGGTGCCAATACCTGTGTAATCCTGGATACTCCAATGTCGGTGTCTACCAGTATATGACTTCCATCTGATCTTGTTGCTATAAATGACAACAAAATGACTCTGATGAGTGTCAATTGCCAACAATTATGTCATCTGTCTTTGGCACTAAGAATCTATACTTCACTATGATCTTGTTGATTTCTAATAAGTTAGTACTTATCCCCCACTCTTCATATTTTTTTGGTGCAAGTACAATATTTATCGCATGTATGGACTTAAAATTTCATTGATTAGTCCCTTCTTTAACAACTCCTTTACTTGTCTGCTTAGCTCTGTAATTTTTGTTGATGTCATTCTATGTGCTACTTTATTTGGCAAAATTTATCTTGGTATGTGTTCCATATGATGAATAATGCTCTGGACTGGTGGTAGTCCATTTGGCATATTATCTGATATGATGTCCTGATACTCTACCAATAACTTTGATATTTCTCTATGTGATAGATCTTCCTTATTTTCTATGAGATCCTCTGCTTTTGGATTGCCACAATTCTTTGGAATCAATGCAAAACACATGTTTTCATGTCTCAAACCCTCTAAGTGTTGGAAACATGAATTTGTGTTATCATTGATGTCAAACTTGTTGTCATTAGTTTCACACTTGTGTGTATTGATGACAAAGGTGAAGAGAAAGTTGTAGATACATGTTCAACTATGTTTTTAGTGGAGTTATGGTCATTGTTGTATTTGTTTATTTCTTGGTATGTATCATTCAAAAATGAGTACATTCAAATATTTTTATGATTCTTGGTGGTGATATTGAGTGAGTATGTGGTGTTTCTAGAGGGTGAAAATAGTGGTAGTTGAAATATGTAGGAAATATTATTTAAAGTCCTTATGGTAGAATTCTCCTCATTACTTTTGTTTCTAATGTTGGTGTCTTATGGTTGTAGATTTAATGTCTATGTTATGTGGATGTTGCATTATTATTTTTTTAGGTCCTCAATTTCTAAATGATGAAGTTAGTGTAGTTTGTTGATGGTGAGGTTGTTTGTCAATACTGGTCCAAATAATTCTCCACATTTCTCTACAGTGATTGTTCAAGTGTTGTAGGTTGGAGGACATGTTCATATTGCTTGTGTAGTGTTCCAGTTCAAAATTTAAGTGTTGTTTTACTCTACAAGTGAGGTCGTGTTGTTCTATTGTTTGGTGTTACCTATTGTGTTGGTCTTTGGCTGACTTAGCTGGTTTGTCATATTTGGATCATACCCTTTTAGTCCAAATGTGTATTGGAGGTTGACTTAAAGTGTTATTGTGGGTCTTACCATGGCATATGAAGATTTGTATTAAGTTATTTGCATTGGATAATGTTTTTGGGTTGACTAGTTAACATGCTTTATTGTTTACCTACACATTACGTTTGATGCCAATGTTGGAGGATGTTTGGTATGTGTGATTCATTGAAATCAAATTAGGAAGACATGTTGTGATTTATTAGGGTTTCCTTTATCTCCTAGAGTGGATCACACTTAGCATAATTTCTCATGGTGGCCGAATTTGTGTAATTTATGGTTATTCTATCTTTAACCAACCTAGTTAAGTGTTTTGGTGAATACGTTGATATAAATATATGTGTGGATGTGTGAATTATGGTGTGTGGATTGATTAGGAATGATGTAGAAGTATATGTGTCATTCTCTGTGAAGTGTACCTGTACCTGCAAACACAATGCACTCAATAAATCATTACAAGCAATGGTTAGTGAATTAAAACAATGAAAGACAAAACCATAGCTAATCGACTTATTGCCTCCTAGTAAATGCGAGTATGAAAATGCTCTCAGATCTGATTATGCAAATTCCAGTGACTTGACTACATTTAGATGGAGGATTTGAATGATGAAAATGCATGATCTAGCAAGAATAGCATGATTAAGCTACATGATTTCATGATTGATCTAGAAAATAAGCTAGGATTTAAGCCAAAATGAGCATGATAACATTGATAAGAATGATAAACTAGAAGCTAGATGCCTATAGTAACAATGAATAAGATGAGAATGAGATGAATCAAATGATATGCAAAAATGATATGAAATTGGGACATGAAATTAGGACCCTTTGAGCTCCAAAATCAGGTTTATTTATAGGATTTCCAAGGCTAGGGGTGAGCTAGCAAGAATCAACAGTCAAGATTGATCTGAAGATATCAATGGTTAAATTGGAGGAGGATGACAAAGGGGGTTGGATTAAAGGGAAAATATGTCATATCTATGGTGACAAGTGTCAAGAGGCTTCTAGAAGGAATTAGATGAAAGGGAACACTTAGTGACAAGTGTCACAAGGTTCTAGAAGATGCTGGATGAAAGGGGACATGTGGGTAGGTAGAATGGGTTAGGTTTAGGAATGGTTAGGTTTAGGAGTGGTAGAAGTTAGGAGAATTTGAATTTAAAAATTCAAATAATGGGAAAAGGCTAATTAATCTCAACAACTCATAATTGATTTGTTTTAATTAATTAAAGGATTTAGAAGAACTGAATTTGGTGGAGGGAATTAATTAATTAAAGGGGATGAAATGAACCTATTAAATAAATCCTTAGATTTATTAATAAGTAGATGAAAGGGGAAATTGAATCAAATTGCTTAGCAAATTCAATTAAATTGGGAACGAAGATTAATTAAATAATTGCTTATTTAATTAATTATCTTCAGACCATTTTTAGGTGTATACAATATGTGTGGAAGAAAAAGTGGGAATATCAGTTTGTGATGTGTTTATGATCATGCCAATATACTCAATTCAATTCATCTTTTCTCTGTGCTTGCTGGAAGACAATGAGTCCTTTTGGTAGCTGGTGCAAATTTACATCTATCCTTGAGATCATGCATCTCAATATTGCAAGTCCTTTTTATCTTTCCTTGGAGCAGTGAGCTTCATTTGCAAGTCCAATGTATCTTTCCCTAAGGTTGTGTGCCTTAGCCCACAAGTCCAAATAAAGAGTAGTGAGCTTCCTTGGCCTTGATACTTGTATATGGTGAAAATGGATAACAATAATAACAATATTGAAAGGCTAAATAGATTCAACCACAAAACCCTAGCCTAACAATCAACAAAGATCCACCATAACATATGAAGATTACCTAAGACAATGCAAATCACATGAAATCACAAAGATTATACCATCACATGTCCAATAGGGTTTTGATCTCCATTCTTCCTATCTCCATTGATCTTGCTTGATATATTTGCTCTCAGATTTTATATGCACAAGAGCTCAACAAAGAATGGAATGTGGTTGCAAGTAGGATCGTAGTGTAGTCAAGTCCTCCAAATTGTCGATTAGGGTTTGATAATGAAGAAGGCATCTCCTTAAATAGAAGACACAATATGAAATGGAGGGATAAGATTGAGAGGTGTAAAAGGAGGTCGGCTATGATTAGAGGGTAGGTAAAAGAAATAATAAAATAATGAGAGGGGTAGGTAGTGTATGAATTAAGAGATGAATGACATGTGTCATGGGTAGAAAAGGTTAATGAATTAATTAAATAAATAAAGATTTATTTAATTGATAGAAGAAGTGGGATAATTAAATAAATAAGAATATTTATTTAATTTAGGAAAAGGATAATTTAAATAAATAAGTGTATTTATTTAAATGAGAAATAAGGCTAGAAGAGGATAAATGAATTAATTAAATAAATAAGGATTTATTTAATTAATAGAAGAATTAAGCTTAGATAATTAAATAAATAAAATATTTATTTAATTAGACATGACAATTTTAGGTGTCTACATTTTATCCCTCTTTGAGACAATGCGGCTTGTCGCGTTGTTTCAAAGAAGATAAGATGAACTGATACAGAGTTGCCCTAGAATGGGAATGATATGCCCCCTCGAGAGATTGGATGAAAATGTCTGAAAAGATTGCAGACAATCTCTAAATAAGAAAGACAAGATAGAATGGATTGACTGGATAAAGTGACAAAGTCACGGGATAATGAAGACTGACTCGGGAAATGAATGCGAGGGCTAGGGTAGGCTATAAGATAGACCATGGGGGAAAATACATCCTCATTGTCATCTACACATCCATGAGAGCACATTGCAGAGCGAAAATAGAGCAGGAGCAGTCAACAACGATGGCTTTTGTGTATAGATTCGACCGTGTTCGTCGATTTCAGAGGCCAGCAGAGGCAGGAGAGCCGGTAAGTACCACCAAACCTCCTTGTACTTTGATACATTTAATTTTGTCATTAATGCATGTCGAATAGGGCAATAAATGCACTTAGAAGTAGAGTTGAAAAATGTCAAAAACTGTCTAACCGTGTCTGCGTCGGTGCCAAGCACGTCTATGTCCGCCAGGCGCGTTTATGTAATGTAAGCACGTTTGCATTTGAAAAGTATGAATTTGCATCTTCTAGGTCAAATCGATAGTTCTGTGATGAACATATGATGTCGATTGGATAAGCTATTGAGGGGATACACTCAAGTAGGTCCTCTAGGAAGACTAGGATAGATCAAGGCACTTTGTGATGGACAGTGAGTACCAAGATAAAGTACTTTGTGATGAATAGGGAGTACTGAAATATGAGCAACACTTTGTGATGAACAGGGATTGCAAATGTGAGTAACACTTTGTGATGAATAGTGAGTGTCACACACGTAGTACTTTGTGATGAACAGGGAGTACCACTAGGATAAATAGCAACACTTTGTGATGAACAGTGAGTGTCACTAGGGTAGATAGCCATATGCATTTAGATAGCAAGTAGCATTTTGTGATAAACAGTGAATGCCACTATAACTGACATGATTGAGTTGTTTGACTGCAGGAGTATTTGCTGATGCTAGAGTCATGGGAGAGATTCCCGTCGACGTAGAGGTTGCGACCTGAGTTGACACTTCAGGATAGAGCTGCCATCGAGGAGATGGGTCTGAGACACGTGCTGTATGTGCCTAAGTTTTGGGCAAACATGGGTTTGCTGACTGCACTGGCGGAGAGATGGCACTCCAAGACATGCACGTTTCATCTGGTAATGGGTGAGATGACAGTCACCCTGGAGGATGTATATAGGATTATGCGGATGCCGATCAATGGGGAGCTGATTCCATACGATCGAGACAGAGACAGGGATGCCCTTAGACGAGTGTTCTAGGATCCAAGACTAGAGATGAGGGTGGGGCACGTGGCATGGGATACCATGACATGGATAGGATTAGCACTACCAATAGTGTTGGCAGGAGTGATCAGTGAGTTCCTCTATATCAGTTTTGTACCATTTTGTATAATGATGTAGACACCTGCGGGTGATTGTAGCCATATGATTTTGACATCATTGTATCATGACACTTTATATATATATATATGAGATGATGCATCTTTGCGGTAGCTATATGCATGTGTACCTATGTGATGAGAGGTTCTTATGTGATGCTTATGATATGGATGCAAATATGTATATGATGCAATATATATATATATATATATATATATATATATATATATATATATATATATATATTTGTTCTTTTATGTTTTATATGTGTATGCATGATGCAAATGTGAATGTAAGTAATGCAGATGAATATGATAATGCAAATGTAAATTGTGCTAACAGGTGTTGTGTGTAGGATGTGATGCAGTTGTGATATCTATATGTATGTATGAAATGCTTATATGTGGTAATGTAGGTGCAGCTACATGAAATGCAAATGTTTTTGGTGTGTCATTATACTCAGTCATGTGATAGGAGGCTACACGGACTCAAGAAGGACGATGGAAGTCAATCAAGAAAGGGGGATGGAAGACAGAAGATATGAAAGTGAAAGAGCTTCTTGTGCGTTATCATCATTGAGCTTTATTATGGCAAGTAGGTTATGACAATCGAGGCATATGTTCGACCCAGAAAGTCATTGTACCTATTTGCATGGAGATAAGACAGTCACAAACAAGGAATGCCCCAGTTCACACTAAACTCACAGTGTCCTCATATCCTTGGACAAGTCATAGCATTACTAAGAGACAATCCATAGACAGAAAATACCAATAGGTGACGATACCCCATCCTCGCCTTTCTAGTCAAAGACATCCTGGAGATAGAATCTCTAGTCAGAGACATCCCAGAAAAGCTAAAAGACATGTCACCAAAAAAAAGATGAAATCAAAAGAAAACCAAGACTCGACACCAACATCCACTGTAGTCCTCAAGTTTAGTGTCTCTTGTCACTTGTATAAGTCTTATTTGATTGTGGTCACAATGTTTACTTTCACAGAAAGGATATATAGCACTGAACCATATGTTGTCTGAGTCTGTTGAAAGATTTGATTTGTTGAAGCCCATTGTTGCTACTGTGTCTCATCTGAAACTGACTGAATCCATGAAACTGATACTTTATTGCGGAGAAGATGAAACTTTATTGCGGATCTGTGATGCAAATGTTGCTTTATTGCGGATTGTGTGCGGGTAGACTAAAGAAAGCTGGAAGAAACTGTACTCCTCGAAACCTGTGGTGTTCTCAGCTCCACACCCATTACTAGACGTAGGATTTGCCTTAGCCACAGATAGGATCTAATTTATTATGGATGGAAAGGGAGGTGAAAAGGGAGATTTATTATGAATGGCTAACCAATCTTGGGTAGATCAATAACAAGCCATGATGGGAATGGGTAAGTTTATTATGGATGAATAGGGCATGAGTGTGTGAAAAGTGAAAGGATGAAAGTGAATCCTGAAGGAGAGAGGAGCAATGTCTCTACACATGGCGCTGGTGACCCAGTTTTCACCATGGTACTTGCCCAGGGCGCCACCGAAGTGGTTTTCACCATTGGACAAAATTATTTCTCTTTACTTTTTTCGATTTTTCAATGTTTTTTGTGTCACAAAGCGCCTGTTTGCCAAGTTTTCACCAAGTAATGATTTTTTTTGTTTTATAATTTTTTTTGTATTTTTGAATTTTTTTTGATTTTTTTTTGTATTTTTGAATTAGGATATTCTGACGAGCTATGTGTAGAACCTGCGAAGGTGCATGCTGTTGATAGGATCCTCCAAAGGTTCACCTTCTGTAGTTGAGAGTTGATATGCACCAGATCCATATGCTGCTGTAATAATGTAAGGACCAAGCCAGTTTGGTTCGAACTTGCCCTTCTTCTCTCTGTCTTGTTGATTTTTAGGATTTTCTCTGAGAACCAAGTCACCTACCTCAAATGTACGAGGCTTAACCTTGTGATTGTAGCTGCATTGTTCCTTGACTGAATGATGTGTAGCTCGAGTGACTATCTTCCTTGATAAAGGAATTGAGATAGAATTACTAGCGTGTGGACTACGTAGGCCCGTATGCGTGTTACCTGCAGAAGTTTGGGCATCCCTAATAACAAAGTCCTTCAAGGAAGCTCCATTAAAGGTCCATGATGTATCACCAGAAGGGAAAGGATGTGTGAAATAAGTGGATGAGTGATGAAGGCTTATGATTGCAAAAAGAAGTGAAAGTAGGATAGCATGATGGAGACTTAGGATCAACAAGTAATCTTTTTGACTTGCAATTGTAGAATTTTTGCCCCCAGTTATTTTGACATTAGGGGAGATCAACTCTTTCTCTTTTTGGTTGATAGGATTTTTATCCTTGACTTTGATTTTTGCAGAGTCCAATAGCTTTTGATTTTGATTTGGACTAAAGGACTTTTCTTTATTTTTGACTTTTAGATTTTTCTTTTCAAAGCTTGATTCTTGATCCCCAATGACTAAGGGCTTTTGTGATTCTTGTTGATCCAAGTTTGGAAGTGGAGTGGAAATGGAATGAGCAAATGAAATAGTAGAGCTATGTGAGTTTGCAAGAGGGCTGGTGATACGCTCAATAGATTCTTTGTTGGAACCACTCTTAGGACTATTGATATCAAGAGTTGCTTGCATCACTAGAGGAGATTTGCATTCGGACTTAGTAGCCACAACACTAGGTGGTTCAAACCCAATTCTTTGATATTGCAAATTGTTTGTAGATTGTTCATGTTGACTAAATGTGTTAGGAGATAGTGGGAGTTGGTCAACATGAAATATATACTCACCACATCCTAGGTCTTTAATCTTGAACTTTTCTTTTAGCTCTACTTGTTTGGATGTAGAAGCTTTTAAGGATTCAGGATCCACATATGTCAATGAAGGAACAGCTTCGCGATTGACTGGAATTGTTATTTCTGATCGAGGTTGCAGATTGTTGCAATATATGAATGGATTTGGATCCGCTTTGATGGTCACTTCAACTCCATTGTGTGGAAACTTGATACATCGATGATATGTAGAAGGGACTGCGCTCATCTCATGAATCCATGGACATCCCAAGAGTATGTTGTATGTGAGATCGATGTCTAGGACTTGACAAACCAAATCCTTCATAACTGGCCCAACTCTGAGAGGTAAGGTGACTGTACCCTTGGATGAACGCTCTTCATCATCATATGCTTTGATAGTAATTTTATTTGTAGAATTCACAGCTTTGTCGGAATATCCCAATTGTTTAATAGTGTTCAATGTACAAATGTTTAGACTTGCTCCTCCATCTACCAGGACTCTTTTTATTTGATGTTTGTGAATGAAGGCTTCAATGTGTAATGGTGCATTATGTGGCTGACTTACGGAGGTGTCATCAGCTTCTGTGAATGTAAGGGAGTGTGGAATGGAAAGGTATCCCACCATGGCTTGAAACTGGTCCACGTTCAGATTAGTAGGGACAACAGTGTCTCTCAATATTTTGTCAAGAATGGCTTTATGTGTGGGAGATATGCGTAATAGTTCAAGGATTGAAATGAGCGTGGGTGTCTTCCCTAACTGTTCTACAAGGTCATACGTAGGTTTGGTTGATGAAGAGGTGGTGTTTTTAGCTAGAGCACCTTGCAAAGTAATTTTACCTCGACAGGTTGTAACGTGACATTCAGAGGTAGGTTCGGAAGAAGATCCAATGCCTTTTAGGACAATCTTGGGTCTCTGGGTAGAATTCTCAGACGTTTTGTCCTTGATGATAATGGTAGAGACATAATTGTCCATCGAGATGTGATTGATAGTTGAATCATAGTTGTAGGATGCTCTGGTATAGTTGGTTTGATCCTCTGTGGCTTTAGCTTTTCCTTTGTCATGTTTTGGGAATGGTTCCTTAAACATCTCATGTTCTTGATTGGATGAGTGTCCTTCAATCTCTATGTCACCTCTATCAATGAGATCCTGTATGATGTTCTTCAGTCGATGACAATTTCCTGTCTTATGACCCTTGCTCTTATGAAATTCACAATATTCATCATCATTCCACCAATTTGGTTTAACCTTTGGTTCATATGGAGGAAAATCTAGAATAGTGATTACTTTGTTTGCCACTAGCTTTTTGAAAACTGACTCAAGTGGTTCTCCCAATGGAGTGTACTTCCTTCGTGATCTGGAAGTTGTTTGAGTATTTACTTGATTGTTTGTAGAACTTGATCCTGAAAAGATGACTTTGGGTCGCACTGTGTTGGCATCGACAACACCATCATTGACTGTGTTCTTGTTTTTATTCCAAAATCTTGGCTTATCTTTTCCTTTAAAGTCATCTTTGTTTTCCTTGAATATTTTAATGACTCCTTGTTCAATTAGGACCTTTTCTGTTGCTAAGCCTTTTTCGATAACGTCCTTGAAGGTAGACAAACAATCTTTCCTTAGATCATAGCCAATGTCTTTGTTAACATTTTGGGTGAACATTTCTACCATTTGTTTTTGTGGAATTTTGCAAGAGCATCTGCTGGCTAGATTTCTGCATCTTTGTAAAAATGATGCAAAAGATTCTCCCTCTTTTTTCTTAGTGTTGCACAAATTAGTGACTGATATGTCTGTCTCTATGTTATAGGAGAAATGTTGAATAAATGCCTCTGCTAAGTCACCCCATGACTTAATTCTAGGTGGAAGTTGGGAGAACCATTCCATAGCTTGATTGCCTAAGCTTTGTGGGAATAATCTCATCAAATATGTCTCTTCTGAAGCCACTTCAATGCAAGCTATGAAAAATTGTCTTATGTGTGCCTTAGGATCCCCTTTTCCTCTATACTTGTCAAATTTAGGCGTCACAAAGTGTGTAGGAAATGGAGGCATTGGAATGCTCTTGTCAAATGGATAAGGACATATGTCTCTCATTGTGTATGTTGGCTTCGGTGTATTTATGTCCTCCATTTTCTTTTGTAAGTCCCGGATTTGTTGCTCCAAATTGCTCTTAGGTGGAGATCGACTTCTTGGACCATATCCTATGTTTGAGGCACCAACTGGAGGAGGAGCATGTTGCATATATGGATGATATTGATCATACACATGTTCATATGGAGGAGGTCTATAGTGATGCTGCATATATGGACCACTTGGTATAGATTCATGTTGAGGAACACCATATCTATTTTGTGCATGTATACCATACTCTATAGGCATGTCATGTTCTATTGTATTGCCCCCAAATTTGACATGAGGTTTCCTTGTGTCCAAATTTTGAGCATGCCTTAGAATATCCCATTGCTTTGGTGCTTGATCCTTAGCATTGATATGTGATTGAGCATATTTTTCTCCATAAGACTTCCATAATGGTCTACGAAGGTGAGTATCATATGTTTGACCATGTGTATGTGGGACCTCTGGTTTTTGAAGCAAAGCTGATGGTGATTCAGGTACCATGTGTGGTCCTCTATTTCCTCCACTATTAGGTCTCCTTTGATCCATGTTGGAGTGAGGTTGTTGCAAAGGTCTATGTTCCATTATTTGAGACATGTCAAAATCATGAGGTATCTTGGCTCCACTTTGTGCCATCATGTGTAAGAAGTATTGTCTATCTCTCCTCATTATTTCCTCAACCAATCGATTGAAATGGGGATTCATAATGGATTCTTCCACATCTGCTGAATGTATTGAAAAATTGTCCATATTGTCATTGTGTGTAGCATTGTTGTTTGTAGTGTCTGCGTTCTCCACATTTGGAATGTTTCTATAGACATCCATGTCAGGTAATGTAGTGTGATCAGTATTGAAAAATAAATCATTGTCATACTCATAAGAACTCATGCGGACTCTTGAGCCTCTTTAGTTTCTCTCCTAGATTTTTGAAGACGGGTTTCAACCATGAACTAGGTATTGACCAAGATGTGTGAGACTAGATGAAAAATGGAAAGAGTATGGAAGACCAAGAGTTGGGTGAAATGTAAATGAGTCTGAAGTGTACTTGCAATGTCCAAAGTGTAAGACCAAGTATGTATGTAGTAGAGTAGGTGTGACTTCCAAAGAGAGGATAGTTTCTCTTGATGAGGTAAGCTGACCTTGACCCTAAGTAAGACCAAATGAGACCCAAAGGTAAGAAACCTTGATGAGGGACCACTTAGCAAAGTGTTGTTGTATGCAGTGTGTTGAAAAAGTATAGTGAGGACAAGCAAGTGACCTTTTGACACAAGTTTAGACAAATGTGAATGTAAAGTGAGATGTGAAGCAATGATGGACTTTGTGAGACCCAAGGACAGGTTGAATGCTAAATGAAACCTTAGAGAGATGACCTAGGAAGCTCAAGATTTCTAAAACTGACTGTGTTTGCTTGCTGGACTGTAACAGTTTCTCAATTCTGGACACAGACGCGACTATATACTTCACAGATGCGTTTTCCTGACACAGACACTACTCTGTTTAACACGAATGCGCTTCTGAGATTTTCCTATTTATGTTTGCTGGACTGTAACAGTTTTTCAATTCTGGACACAGACGCGACTGTATACTGCACAGACGCGGTTACCCGACACAGACGTGCTTATATTCAACACAGACGCTGTTATAAACACAGATGCTATTCTGCCCTTCACAGACATGCCTAGACAACACATACGCGGTTAAAACAGACACAGACGCGTTTCTGTAAATTTTGTGCAATTTTTTCCAATCTGTGAAGTCGTTTTGTTGCGACCAAATCTGATTGTTTGACTGTTTTTCGTGATAAGAGGACACAATGTTGATGAGGACTCAATGTTTGCTAGTGTTTAGACTCCAAAATGACTCCAAGAAAAGTGTGTTGTTTGATGTAAAATTGTTTTGCATACACTTGAAGACACAAAAGACACAATGTTTTGCTGTTTGGTCTTGAATGTTTTGAATGTTTAACATAAGTCAAGCATAATTCTTATGGCTGGCCAAGACAATAGTTGTTGATCCCACATGGGGTTTTACCCCCGAGGCTACGCTATTTAGAGCGGATACTTAGATGCTTGACCTCACTGGCTCCACCCTCGGCACTCACTTCTTGGGTCAGCCAAGCATCAGTCCCCATGAAAACTCCCCATGGCAAACTTTGTATCTCTACTAAGAACCGTATGTGTGTGGGCCGCTACCAGAGGTCCGACCTCCTGCCCCAACAACTAGAAGGATTTGGGCCTCTAAAACAAAATGGTGCTAGTAAGGGCATCCGCTCGTGTGGCCATACATGCGGCACTTTCAGCTCTGTAAATACAGAAGGCTCCCAGCCGGTAGGGGTTACGCCCTACAAATGATCAAATAAATTTGATCAAACGGGTTTATGGGGAGACATAGTGTCGGTATGAACTAATCAGCACACATTATCCATAGTTTTCACCATGAATACATTTGATTATAGTGGTTCGGATGAGGTGGGTTTTCCTCGCTACCACTTGGGTCGTCCTCTTCTCACTAGTAGTCCTAATGACCACACGGGAAGACAGGCCCTCTAAAGATTAAACAAAAAGAGCCTATTGCTCAAGACACAAAAGACAATGATTCAATTTTAGTGCACCAATGGAAGTGTTTGCTAGTCTATGAAAACAAGGCACACAATAAAAATCCAAAAACCCTTGCCAAGGACCTGCAACAAAGAGTTGTTAGTAGTTTGGGTTGTTTGAAATAATCACCCCTTCCTACAGACACACAAGTTAGGTAAATTTTAAAACCCAAAAGACTTTGTGAAAATAGGGGCCTTCAACCAAATGATTTTGCTTCCAAGACAAGCTTACATAGACGCGATTCTACCCTACACAGACGTGATTCCACAACACAGACGTGATTTAACACCTCACAGATGCGTTTCTGCAAAAAAATGTAAAATAGAAAATCCTGCAAAGCACAGACGCGATTAAAATGATCACAGACGCGACTTCGTGACACAGACGTGTCTGAAGAACACAGACGCGACCCTTGGTCACAGACGTGGCTAAAAACACCACGGACGCGACTAAATAACACAAACGTGATTTCCCGGAACCTGCAAAATAAAATATTGCTAGTAATACAGACGCGATTCCAGATGTCGTAGACGCGCCAGAAAAACAAAAATGCGATCCGAAAGTGCGCAGACACAAGAATGTCGAAAATGTTGTCGAAAATGCCAGATCTGCAACTTCAAACACAAAATCTGCAACAAATATGTTAATGTAAAAGGGACAAGAGTCCCACCAGGCATTCCAAAATGTATATTGTGAAAATGGATAACAATAATAACAATATTGAAAGGCTAAATAGATTCAACCACAAAACCCTAGCCTACAATCAACAAAGATCCACCATAACATATGAAGATTACCTAAGACAATGCAAATCACATGAAATCACAAAGATTATACCATCACATGTCCAATAGGGTTTTGATCTCCATTTTTCCTATCTCCATTGATCTTGCTTGATATATTTGCTCTCAGATTTTATATGCACAAGAGCTCAACAAAGAATGGAATGTGGTTGCAAGTAGGATCGTAGTGTAGTCAAGTCCTCCAAATTGTTGATTAGGGTTTTATAATGAAGAAGGCATCTCCTTAAATAGAAGACACAATATGAAATGGAGGGATAAGATTGAGAGGTGTAAAAGGAGGTCGGCTATGATTAGAGGGTAGGTAAAAGAAATAATAAAATAATGAGAGGGGTAGGTAGTGTATGAATTAAGAGATGAATGACATGTGTCATGGGTAGAAAAGGTTAATGAATTAATTAAATAAATAAAGATTTATTTAATTGATAGAAGAAGTGGGATAATTAAATAAATAAGAATATTTATTTAATTTAGGAAAAGGATAATTTAAATAAATAAGTGTATTTATTTAAATGAGAAATAAGGCTAGAAGAGGATAAATGAATTAATTAAATAAATAAGGATTTATTTAATTAATAGAAGAATTAAGCTTAGATAATTAAATAAATAAAATATTTATTTAATTAGACATGACAATTTTAGGTGTCTACAATACTATAACTTTGTATTCAACTATTTATATTGTGATTATGATTCTCATCATAGTTTTCACCACACTAAGTTTTGTATGTAAAATTATAGTGTTCATGTGTTTGGTGTTTGTTGCTTCATCTTGCATTGATGTTTAGTTGGTTAATGATGATTGCTAAGTATTTGTGAATAAATAAGTTTAATGATTTAGTCAAGACTGATTCAACCCCCCTCTCAATCTTTTGGTGTGTTCAACAGTTTGTATTAGAGAAAGGTTACTCTAAGGTAAGCTTAACTACCCTGACGAAGTTCTGGGATAATGTAGTAGAATAGTTACAAAACACCAAAGTTTGATGGAAATAATTTTTTTTTTGGAAGGCATGGATGGAATATCATTTGAATTCTCTGCTACTTGGAATATGGGATATTATTAATGTTGGCATTTGCATGAAGATTGCATTAATGATTTGTTATATTGTCATTGATGTCAATTAACCGGTAATGATGTTGTTGTAAAGTTGTTTAGTAACTGGTAGGAAGAGCTAGTGAAAGGAAACTGTAACCAATAGGTTAGTTTGTGGAGTGAACCGGTATTGCTAAGTATTGGAGAGTTGAATTGGTAAACCCTACCTATTGTTTTTGATAAACCCTAACAGATTAAGTTTGGTGAATTGGTTCTATTGGTTTATGATCTGATGATGAGTGGTAATGAGTATGACACATATGCATATTGTATGAAGAGAGTTTCAAAGTGATTTTGGCATGTTGAGGTAACATTTTGTTTGTTTTGGGAATGAGCAAGTATACTGCATGTAATGCAAAGTGTGTGATGAGTTACTAAGTTTGATGAAGTAGTAATCAAGGAGTGGTCAAGGTTTTCTTGAATGATGTGTAGAGATTGTTATGTAATCCAACGGTCATACTTGAACCAACTTGTTTGTAATATCTATGAGAATTAGGTTTTTGTTGTGTTACTGACCCAGTCGATTTGTTTATAAGGTCGATGAGTTGTTTTAGTTTGAGTGTGTTGGCAAAGTTGAATTGAGTGTGTGGTTGCTGAACTAGATGTTGTATCTGTAGTTTGAGTAAAGGAAGATAGGAGAATGAAGAGGATCTGAACAAGCAAGTGAAGTTCTATTTAAACAGATTAGCAAACTCCTGTTGTTTTCTAACAATTACAATAGTTAAATCCCCTAACTGGGTAAGCTCTAACAAGCTTGGTGTTATTCAAATCCTCTAACAAGGTGATCCATTAGCTTGGATTATAAATCCTTTACAAAGGTTACTCCTCATAGGGTATTGCTTATAACAAGGCATTATAGTCAATCCCTTAACCGGGTGGTTCCTAACAGGATCAACTCTTAATAGGACTTTTTGTAGAATCTTTAACAGGCTCGCCTCCTAATAGAGAAAACTTTAGAAGAGTTCAGATAGTTATCTTGTGAGTCCCATTTGACCATGGTTTTTCCCATTTGGGTTTCCACGTCAAAAATATTGTGTCAAGTGGTGAATGTTTTTGTGGTTATGTTTTATTATGGTTGATTTGCTTAACTACTTATTCCACTTTGATAAGTCATGATAACCGACATCAATATGATATGAAGTTTTACTTATATCAGTAAAAGCATTTGGATGTTTGTAAGTTACAAGTGATTAGTGTTATCTGTTGTAACAATCAACTGGTTTAGTTTGACAGTTTTTATCTTGACAAAGATATTGCATTGATAGTTCTAAGTTCACTTTGAGAGATTGATTTTGAGATTGGTGAACTTTAATCAGTTTTTCTATCTACTGATTCACCCCCCCCCCTCTCAGTAGCTGATTGGATCCTTGTTCTTTTATCATATCATCAATTGGTATCAGAGCTTCTCAAGTCCTCTAAGGTCTAAGCCTAACAACTTGAGGTAAAGATCTTGTAGATCATGATGAAGAAGGAAGGTTCAAAGTTTAATAGAGAGAACTATAGGATATGGAGTGACAAAATGAAAATTTATATGAAGAGTCTTGGAAATCTATACTGGGAACATATTAATACTCAATATGTTGCATCTACTGGGATTATGACTGATGATCAGAAGAAAGAGCAACAACAAAAAATTCAATCACTGGACTCTATTAATAGTTCTTTATCTGATGCTAAATATGTTGATGTTCATGGTCTAGAGATTGCACATGAGGTATGAAAGAAACTTGAAGAGATTTATAGCGGTGGTGAACAAGTGAAGATTTCCAAGGAAGAGAGTCTATGAGGGAAGTTTGATGACATGTAGATGGCCGAAGGTGAGAATATCCAACAGTATGGTCAGAGGATAAAAGAGATAGTTGGTGAGATCAAGAGTGCTGGTGGTAAAATGGATGATGCCACAATAGTTAGTAAGGTATTGAGAACCCTGCTACTAGTCTAAGCTATCCGATTTGCAGCCATTCAGGAGTTGAAATCTATTGACAAAACCAAGGTAACCCTTGAATCCATCATTGATAAGCTTACTACTTTTGAATTAAATGGTTATGATGGTAGTATTCAGAAATCTAAATCAATATTTAGAGCTTCTGTTTCTAACCCATCTATGAGAAAAAGTAGAGATGTCAGTCACAGTTATGAATCTAGATCCAACAAAGAAGCTGATGATGAAGACAATTTAGTTGAGCTTGAAGCATTGTTGGCCAAGCAATTTCCTAGAGGAACTGGCAAATATAGAGGTAAATTACCTTTGAAATGTTTTGCATGCAACAAGTTTGGACACATAGCTGCTAATTGTCCTAATGGTGATAATGAGCACAAGTGAGACAAGTTTAAGAAGTACAAGGGAAAAGGAAGGAGAGATTATCTTATTGCAGTTGATGGTGGTATCACTGATGAGGAATCTGATGGTGATGCTAATGAAGACATTGTGTTTGTAGCTATTAAAGAAGAACCATATGATCAAAAAGATTTAGTTTCACAAATGGATAATTCTGATGATTGGATCATTGATAGTGGTTGTTCACATCACATGACCGGTGACTGGAGAAAATTTATTTCTTTGAATAAATTTGATGGCAGAGTTGTAAGATTTGGTAATGACTCACCCTACATGGTTAAAGGTAAGGGAGCTATTTCTCTTAATGGAAAGAGCAGTGCAAATGATGTCTAATGGGTTGAAGGTCCAAAGAACAATCTGTTGAGTGTTTCCCAGCTCAATGATAGAGGATATCCATTGGAGTTTAAAAATGGCATGCACAAAACCTATGGGAGCAAAGGTGAATTGATTGCAACCACCAAGCAGACTAAAGGTAACCTATTTCACCTGAGGCCTAAAGTCAACAACTGTTTACTTGCTAAAATAGATGAAAGTTGGCCTTGGTATAGGAGATTTTGTCATTTGAATTTTAATAACATTGTTAAAGTAAGTAAGTCAAAGATAGTGAGAGGTTTGCCTCAATTGGACAAACCAGTTAATGCTCTTTGTAAGGAATGTCAGTTGGGAAAAATGACATCCTCAACTTTCAAGAGCAAGTCTTTTTTAGCAGAGCATCTATTAGATTTGGTTCATATAGACCTATGTGAACCAATAAGGACTAAAAGTATTCAAGGTGATAGATATTTTATGATCTTCACTTATGATTTCTCAAGGATGATGCGGTTCACATTCTTGAAGGATAACACCGAGGCATTTGGTAAGTTCAAGGCATTTAGGGCCTTAGCTGAAAAGAGAGTGGAAAGAAGATAAAGTGTTTGAGGACAGATCAAGGCGGAGAATTCACTAGATATTGTGAAGAAAATGGTATCAAACGACAACTTTTTGCACCAAGGACACCACAATAGAATGGTATTGTAGAGAGAAACAACTGGTCAGTTGTTGAAGCTTCTAGGATGATGTTGATACAAGGAGTTGTAGAAATTTTTTCTGGAGGGAAGCTGTTAGCACAACTGTCTACACAATGAACCAAATTTTGGTAAAAAGAGGTAAGGAAAAGAATCCTTATGAATACTAGTATGGTAGATCACCTAATGTTGGTTATTTCAAGATATTTGGTAGCAAATTTTTTATTAAGAGAGGTGACTATGTTAGCTAATTTGAGGCTAAAAGTGATGAAGGTATATTTCTTGGTTATTCCACCAAGAGTAAGGCCTACAAGTGTTTTAACAATTGGACAAAGAGAATCATAGAGAGTGTTGATGTTTGAGTGCATGAGTATCCTAAAGTCTCAGGGGAAACCAATGTGGAGAAAAAGGATGAAGATCCTTGCATTTTGTTTTTGGAACCAGAACCTATGAAACCTGAAACTGGTAAAGAGAATACTAGTGTACCAATTCAACCAGAACAAGTAGATTTAGAAGAAGAAGATGACAATAAAGATGAACTTGAGGATAACAATCATGTTATTCTGAGGTATGTGAGACTCAATCACAATCCTAAGTAGATTATTTGAGATAAGGATGTTGGAGTGCTAACCAGAAGAAGATTTAGAGAGAATCCTCGCATGATCTCCACTATTGAGCCTAGAACTGCTAAGGAAGCATTTGGTGATGATCATTGGGTTAAAGCTATGGAGGAGGAGCTTGAAAAAATTCAGAAGAACAACACATGGACTCTAGTACCCCGACTGACAAATAAAAATGTGATAGGCACTAAATGGGTTTTTAGGAACAAATTGAATGAAGATCATGTTGTAGTTCGGAAGAAAGCTAGATTGGTTTGCAAAGCTTATGCACAAGAAGGAGAAGATTATGGTGAGACTTTTGCACCAGTGGCCATATTGGAAGGTGTCAGAACCTTACTAACTTTTGCATCTCATAAAGGATTCAAATTATATCAGATGGATGTAAAATCTACATTTTTGAATGGAATACTAGAAGAAGATGTATACATTGAGAAACCAGATGGTTATGCTTTAACTGACAAGAAGGACATGGTATGTATGTTGCACAAGGCACTATATGGATTAAATAAAGCACCGAGAGAATGGTATGAAAGGCTTCATTCACACCCGATGAAGATAAGATTTCATTGAACTAGTGAACACAACAACATATATCTCAAATCTAAAGGAGATAAAATACTGGTTAGTGAATTATTTGTAGATGATATCATATTTGGAGGAAATGATGACATGAGCAATGACTTTGCAAATGAAAAGAAAAGTGAGTTTGAAATGTCTCTAGTGGGAGAGATCAATTTTTTCATAGGTTTGCAAATACAAAAAATGAAGAGTGGTATTAAGTATGTGGAGGAGGTATTAAAGACATTTGGTATGAGTGACTGTAAACTAGTTGGGACACCAATGGTTATAGGTTGTAAGTTATCTAAGGAAGATGAGGCCACATCTATTGATGAGAAAGAGTACAGGTCTATGATTGGAAAATTTCACTATGTTGTTCACAACAGACCGGATATAGCTGATGCAGTTGGTCTAGTTGCAAGATTTCAGAAGAATCTGAAGGAAATACATTTGATACCAACCAAGAGGATTTTTAGATATTTGAAAGATACTATTGACTATGGATTATGGTATGCATATGATGGAAACTTTGATTTGAATGTCTACACAGATGCAGATTGGGAAGGTAATGTTGATGACCAGAAAAGGAAAACCGGTGGAGCATTCTTTTTGGGAGGAAGACTTGTTTCATGGAGTAGCAAGAAGCAGAGTTGTATTTAACAGTCTACTACTGAAGCTGAGTATGTTGCAACTTATGTGAATTGTACCTAGGCTATCTGGATGAGGCACATTTTGGAAGGTTTTAAGATGAAGTTTACAGAACCTATAAAAATATTATGTGACAATACTAGTGCCATAAATATTTCAAAGAACCCTATCTTGCATGCACGAACCAAGCACATTGAATTGAAGTATAATTTCTTGAGGGAAAAAACGTAGAGTAAAGATGTGATCTTAGAACATGTTTCTACCAAAGAGTAGCTTGCAAATATCTTTACTAAACCTCTTCCTAAGACTACTTTTGAGTATCTTAGAAGTCAGCTAGTGGTCATACCCCTTCATGAGGAAAATTGAGCATGATGTAGATTACATCTGTCCCAGAACTACTTTAGAATTTTATAGCAGGATTGGTGTAGAAGTGGATTTATTGCACGGGGGGATCATCAAGTTGTAGGTTGTTGATACTGCATAGTGAAGTTTTACATTGCATTTTTTACTTTCTATTTGGGATTGTTGTCAAAGGGGGAGAATAAATATGTGATTATTGTATTGTGAGTAGAATTATATTATATACATCCAGCTAGTGTAGTACCCCTACCCTAGTCAGCTTTGTAAAATTGATTTGACCTTGGTTGACTTTTTATGTGGCAATCTTGAATGGTTGAATTACCATGAGGTAATGTTTAGTCAGATATTATGATTATTGTGTGTATCTGTTAATGTGCTTTCACATTGATTCTTGTTATTAATCTCGAGCTAACATCTTCATTAAATATATATGTATGCTTGTCTGACTCTTGGTTGTAGGAGATTGCAGGTATAGTACCGCCTAGGTGTAAGGTTCGTCTTCACTTGGATTCGTAGGGTTGAGTATTACCTCTTTCATCCTTAGAATTTGGGTTAGGTGGTCATTAAACCCTCAATTTACCCTAGTCATACTCAAGTGAGTGTCACTTGTGATCTGTCAGTTTCCTTTTCATTTGGGTTTGCGAGTCGGGTAACTGGTTGGCTAACTTGGTTTGCGTGCTTGGCGTGTGGTAAATAGAGTATTTAACCCTAAGTATTTATTTTGATTTAATGTGTTCATTTACGCATTAGTAATTGAGAAATTTAAATAAATAGGTCTCTTTTATGTGATTAATCATTAATTAAAAAGATCGCCCTATTTATGTTTGTAGTGAGTTTAATTTAATGGTTAATTTTAAATAATGAATTTATTTAGTTTATGCATTTTAAAAAGGAAAGATTTAAATTTATTCGAAATAGAAATAATTTAATCTCTTTTGCTTTTTGGAATAGAAAGATTAATTTAAACTATTTAAGAAAATCAATTTTGATTAGAAAAGTGAGTTTTATTCATATTTATTTTATATAGTGTGTAAGATTGATTTTGAGAATTTAATTTAATTAAAAATATTTTACCCTCATTAATATTGTGAAATGCAACTATTAGCTTGGTTAATTAAAAATTAGATGAGGGAGAAAAACATTTCTTTTAATTAACTAAATTTATAATCTCAATCCATAAACAATTCAACTATGAGATAATTCCATAAACTTAATTAATTAATTAATTAATTAAATTAAGTTGCAAGCTGCATGATATTAGAAATATATTTTTATTTAAATTTTAGTGGAAAAATAAATTAGATTAATTATATTTATTGTTCCTAGAATTTTAAATAAATAAATAAAAGAATAAATAAAAAAAATGAATGAAAGAATTAATTGGAATTAAAGTATTGTTTTAATTCTTTATTTAGAAAATTAATTAATTTGCATGAGAAAAGAAAAAAAAGAATAATGATTTTTAATTATTGCATGTTAGCTTATCTTTTGTTATAAAATTAGAAAATAAAATAAAATTACTTTTATTCTAAATTTAGGTTTTTTGAGAAAAACTATTGAACCTAGAATTTTAGTTTAAATAGGGAATAGGTCTTTATTTTAGATACACAGGAAACAGGTCAGGAATTTAGGTGAAGAAATTTATTGGAAGCTTATTGAAAAGATTAGGGCTCTTCTACAAATTTCTTCCAAGAAAGCTATACCAGGTTGGGTGGCTTCTTTGATTTGTTGGTTTTTAAGAAAATAATTTTATTTTTCTCTGAATGGTGTGTGTGTAAATTATTTGTCAGATCCAAAACCCTCTTCTAGTTAATTCAGGTTTTGATTTAAAATTCTTGCCTGATGTTAATTTTCTAGTTAATGGGAGTAATTTAATTTTGCGAAAATTAGGAAAATTATTATAAAAAAAATTATTCCCTCTTGTTGATTTGTTCTGATAGTCCTTCAAATAAATCTCCGTGAAATTAGTTGATTTCTTTAGAAATAAATTTAATTGTGAATTAAATTTATTGGTTTATCTAGTTTAAAGAAAAAGTAATTGGAATAAAATTTTGTGAATGAATTTTATTGAGTTGAGAATTTTATTTCTATGTAACTTTTGTCAAAGGGGTTTTAATGAATTTGGAAATTATTTACATGTTTTAAAAAAAATAATAATAATTAAAAAAAAATTAAAAAAAAATTAAAGAAAAAATAAATAATAATAATAATAAAAATATATTATAACATATTAAATTAAAAGTGGGTTTTAAAATGTTTAATTGTTTTATTAAATATTAATTAATATATTTGATTATTATATGTTAATTATTAATTATTAATTAATATATATTTTAAATATATGTTAATCATGATAATTTATATATTAATACACACACATATATTAATTAATACTTAATTCGTTAATATTGTGGGTTATTGAATTATTAATTGTTTATATTTTGGGGGATAAATAAATATATAATAATTAATATTTAATTTTGGTATCTGTTTTATTGAGGAAGTATCTTTTTGGGAAAAAGATAAAATATTATTTTATTTGGAAAATTTTTGAAATGAAATATATTTATTAAATTAATAATTTTTAAATAATATTTTATTTAGGAATATATTATACGATATGCTATTGGAATTATTGAAAATTTAATAATGTATCATTTGGAAAATTGGTAAGTTAATGAGATTTTCATTTAGTAAAATAAATGGTTAGTTTATATTTTTTCTCTGTATTGAGACAGACAAATGGACTATTGCAATTGTGGTATTGTATTCTCCTCATTATGGTGATTTTTCTATTAATGTATTTTGAAAACTTAGATCATTTAGAAAACTTGAACATCTTTTATTGTTTAAACCAATAGGAAAGAAGATTGTCCTTTTTTGGTTATTGCCTATGCAAGTTTAATTTTTGTATTCGCTTTTGTTTAAAGTGATGGCAAAGCCTTGATATGTTTGTTTGGACCCTGTCGTTTGGTTGATTTGGGGTACCTGTTTGTCTTCGGTTTCTAGTTTGGTTGTTGCCTTGTGATGGTGTTTTAACTAGTCTTGTCCTTTATGCGAGTGTCAAGTGGTGATTTGTGGTTGGCCATAGCGGGTCAGGTCTCTAGTTATAGTACTGTCGAGCAATGGACCTTGTATTAGCTTTTGATATGTTCAGTTGGATCCGTTTCTTTGTAGGGATCATTTATGTAATTATTGACCGATGTGGTCGGTTGTTTGTTGGTATGATTCGCCTTGATGGCAGGAATGTAAATGACATGAAACTTATGTACCCTTAACTTATTTAATTATTAGAGGGGTCTTGCAATTGAGTAGACCCGGAGATGTAGCCCTCTAGGGGTGAACTCTGAGATCATTTTGGTGTTATGTGTTGCTTTTGTTTTTATGTTTCATGTTTTAGTGTTAGCATGTATGGATGGCATTTTGATAGAATGTGTAAGTGGATTAGATGAAATTAATTGTAATGCATGTTTTCACTCGTCTCTTTATGTAGTAATGTGGTTCATGAAAGAGTGTACTTGATTTGCAGAATGTATTCTATAATTGTTAAGGAAATTAAGTATGCATGGAAAGATCTCATTAGTTTATGATGAAATTCAAGTGTGTTATTAAATTGGATGTATGACTAAAATTTTAATGAAAAGTATGGATGAAGGGTATGAATAAACCTTAATGGATGAACTTTATCTTGTGATCTATATTTTGTCTTGCTGAAAGAAATTATCCTTGTTTAAGAATTTTCTCGTTATTAAGACAATCGACTTATTGGATTAATTAGTGTAAGTTAAGTTAAATGTGGAATTAAGTTATCATGTTGGGAAACTCTTTAGGTGATAGTTGATGTCTTCCGTTGTGTAATCTGTACTTTGATATCTTATTGTATCTTTATATTGTGTCTTATTTAAAAAACAATAAAAAAATTTATTGCACTCCATTCGTGTGTTTTAGCTTTATCCCTTCAGGGTTTCCTGGCGGGGCATTACATTTGGTATCAGAGCCCAAGTTGCAAACACTGGGATCTTTGGTTTACGTGTGTGTCAACACCTTGTTTTCAACTTCTTGATGTGGGTGTTTTGGAGTGATTCTATGTGCTTTGTCTTCTTATTGAGGTCTTGGTTTATGATTTCTCTTATTCTGAAGGAGAGTCATATGTACCTTCCTTATTGATTGTTGTACTCTTTTGACTAATCCATTTGGGTTGGTTAGTGTTGTCTTGTATCAAAAAGTACAAAATGTGCATGTTTAAGAGTATGATCTAGCTTAGTGTTGTCCACTTGAAGGACTTGTATGGTAAATATTGAATGCTTATTTTGCAGTAAAATAAATGATTATCATCCTTCCTCTTCTCTCTCTCTCTCTCTCTCTCTCTATAAATTAAATGTTTTTGTTATATGTGTATTTTTCTCTTATGTGCGTTTTCTTATTGCAAGAGAAAGGTTGTTTTATGTGTTTCTTTAAACAAATTTGATTGAAGATCTATTTTAGCAATGCTCCATTGAACTTGCCTTTGGATATAGGTAATTGCCTTATTATGTTTAGAAAGTGCGAATGAAAAGCTTGTTTGATGTGTATGCATAAATATGTATTATTTAGTTGATATCTCCTCTCTTATCTTCTTACTGTACCTTAAATTTTCAATGATAGGTTGCAAATTATGATATGTAGTTGTATTGTACTAAAGTAGTGAGTGTCCTCAAGAGGTCTTGCATTATTGATAAGATTACCTATTTTGATCTATGTTGTTTGGAAAACTAGAACATTCTGTTGCAACCATAATAATTGGAAATGTCTTGTTAGGCTATGTGGCATCCTTCTAAAATAGTAGTGAAATGATAACCATGCAAATAAATGATAGACTTATAGTGAAAAATTTTAGCTTGTCTTGTTGATCTTGTGTCTTTGTAGGAAATAGATTGGTTATAAAACTCTCTTTTTCCTCCTCTTTGCCTAGATTTTAGTAATGCTACTAAAGAGTGTATTCAGTTAAATAGAGTGTTTATAAAACATGTAAAATTGTACTTTTTGCATTTTTGTCTTTTTATGGAAAGATGAAAGTCTTAAGCTTCATAATGAAATTTGCATAGTTAGTAATGTGGTTGTGAATGCTTAATGTATTTAGAAAAGATATCAGAATGATTTTATTTCCTTATGTAATAGTGAATTGTTAAGAATTTCAATACTGGTATCTAGAGTAAACTTTATTTAGTGATTCATGTGGAAAGCATAGGTAAAATATTTCTTGAGTAGATGATAGCGTATCGAAAAGTACTCCTCGTAAATGTGACTAAACCAGTAATGGTGCTATTCCTTATGTATTGTAAGAAACCTGTGCTTGCTATGTGTGCCCATGGGATGGTGAAGTAATCAACCATGGAGGATATGTTTACTTATGAGTATGGGAAACCATGCTGTTTATGTGATGTTGTTTATTTGTTTCCTTATTGACAGCCAACCCACAGGATTGTAGATAAGTTAGTATGTGTAGGGGTAGTATTAGAAGTCACCATTCCTTGAATAGTATGGAACAACGTACGAGTAATGTCGACGCAAAGCGACCTTTAGCTTCTCTATTTTGAGGAAAATAATAATTTTGTAATGAAACTGTATTATAGGTGTACTCAATACTTTCCCTTGTGATGAACCAATTTATAAGGTTCATGTGTGCTAGCCTATTCCTATCCTTATTTGAGCATATTGATGTCAGTTCTTGAATAGAATGATGGTTTTATTGGAGGATATTTTGCCTTGTCTTCATGAAATGTATGTTATTTTGCCTTGTCTTCATGAAAAGTATGTTATTTTGCCTTGTCTCCATGAAAGGTATGTTATTTTTCACATGAGCTGCCAATTGTCCAGCGTTGGTAGACATGTGGGTGGACCTTAGCCATGTATACCTCTGACTTATGATGAGTATCTTGAGAGGTACGTCGCTATGCAGAGTGTGACCTATGCGTGTCCTTTTCCGCAAGGTACATTTCCATGCAGGATATGTCCATTGCGTGTCCTTGTCGCTTGGAGTATTGCCATGCCATGTTGAGACATGATGTGGGGTGTGACCTACGCATGCCCTTTTTCGCGAGGTACATTGCCATGCGGGATATGTCCATTGTGTGTCTTTGCTGCTTGGAGTATTGCTATGCTGTGTTGAGACACGATGCAAGGTGTGACCTGCGCGTGCCCTTTTCCACGAGGTACATTGCCATGTGGGATACGTCCATTGTGTGTCCTTGCCGCTTGGAGTATTACTATGCCATGCTGAGACACGATGCAGGATGTAGTAGACATTTTCATGCGGCCTACCGACAGTTTTTAGGGTAGAGCCATGCTGCGTGACGACGTGATGCGAGGTGATGTCGAGGTGCACACCGCTATGCCATTTGGGTAGTGTGACTATGTTGCACCACATGATGAGCTATTGTGCTAGCTAGACGATTGTTCCTTCCTTCCTCGTTGGTGGCTAGATTCTAGTCACATAGTGATCTTATGTGCAATTGTGATATTTTTCTTTTAATTTTATTTCCTTGTGGGCCAACAATTTATTTTATTTTGACTTTGAAGGTTAAGCCATGGTCTTGTGATCTTTTTCATATTTGATTTGGTGTTGCAAATTCTGGATTATTTTATTGCCTTACTATTGGAATTGGTGATTTATTATCTTTATTCTTTTGTACTTTGGTGGCTAAACTGATTTGTCCTTATTGTTTTCGTATGTTGGTCTTGTGTTTAAATGTGAAATTCCTCTCCAAGGACGTATGAGACGGTCTTGGTTGAGTGTGTACAAGGAAGTAGACATAAGGAACCTTGAGGATGGGGGTATGTGAGGCTGTGATGCAACTAGTATCCACTACCTACCTATGTGTGGTGACTATCTCTTGAAGGCTAACCACCTTACTCAACAAGGGATGTTCACGAAGGTCTTGTATGGAAGGTAGCATCGCTATGGTGTGTCCTAGCACCATCAAGCCTTTGAGTGAGATGTTGGATATTTATGATCATATTATTGTTCTGAGATCAAGCATAGAGATGTTGATCGTGCATGTTATCTTTGACCGAGAATTAGATATGCTCACATGTGGCCTTTTGTGTTGTGCATTCTAGTTATGTGGATGATTATTATGTGTAATCATGGAGTAAATTGTGTTAACTTGTCACTATGTTATGGGACATAGTCTTTGGAAAGGTTTTTATATGCCTGGCAAGTGTAAACGATTGAGTTATTTATGTTTCTCTTATTTCATGAAAGTTAACTTGGTTGTAGAATTTGATATTTGAAGCTAGTTCTATGTGATAAAGTTTTATGAAAAAGATGTATTGGTAAAAGAAATTGATCACGATGGCATGTTTTCTGGTTATGTTTGATAGATGAGTATAGTAATTCTTGTCTATATCTTTTAATGCTTTAATTTGGTGTAATGAAAGAAAGAAATTCTTTTGTTTCTCTATTGTGATTGTTGATAATTCCTAGAATATTTTAAGAAGTGTATGGTTTTAGATATATCTCGAGAAAGGATAATGACATTCGTAGAGGATTTAGAAATAATGTTTCAATTGTTGAGAAAATATTTATATGTGCAAATTAATACTTGTGAAATGAGTTTCAGGGCTAATACGTGTTGCATAATTTTTGATAAGCCTTACGACTTCCGGGAGTAAGTCAGAGCCTAGAGGGGGAGGATGTACTACCCCTACCCTAGTCAGCTTTGTAAAACTGGTTTGACCTTGGTTGACTTTTTATGTGGCAATCTTGAATGGTTGAATTACCATGAGGTAATGTTTAGTCAGATATTATGATTATTGTGTGTATCTGTTAATGTGCTTTCGCATTGATTCTTATGTAAGTTTAAACTGTCCTCTTGATTCTTGTTATTAATCTCGAGCTAACATCTTCATTAAATATATATGTATGCTTGTCTGACTCTTGGTTGTAGGAGATTGCAGGTACAATACCACCTAGGTGTAAGGTTAATCTTCACCTGGATTCGTATGGTTGAGTATTACCTCTTTCGTCCTTAGAATTTGGGTTAGGTGGTCGTAAAACCCTTAGTTTACCCTAGTCATACTCAAGTGAGTGTCACCTGTGATCCGTCAGTTTCCTTTTCATTTGGGTTTGCTGGTCGGGTAATTGGTTGGCTTACTTGGTTTGTGTGCTTGGCGTGTGGTAAATAGAGTATTTAACCCTAAGTATTTATTTTGATTTAATGTGTTCATTTACACATTAGTAATTGAGGAATTAAAATAAATAGGTTTCTTTTATGTGATTAATCATTAATTAAAAAGATCGCCCTATTTATGTTTGTAGTGAGTTTAATTTAATGGTTAATTTTAAATAACGAATTTATTCAGTTTATGCATTTTAAAAAGGAAAGATTTAAATTTATTCGAAATAGAAATAATTTAATCTCTTTTGCTTTTTGGAATAGAAAGATTAATTTAAACTATTTAAGAAAATCAATTTTGATTAGAAAAGTGAGTTTTATTCATATTTATTTTATATAGTGTGTAAGATTGATTTTGAGAATTTAATTTAATTAAAAATATTTTACCCTCATTAATATTGTGAAATGCAACTATTAGCTTTGTTAATTAAAAATTAAATGAGGGAGAAAAACATTTCTTTTAATTAACTAAATTTATAATCTCAATGCATAAACAATTCAACTATGAGATAATTCCATAAATTAAGTTGCAAGTTGCATGATATTAGAAATATATTTTTATTTAAATTTTAGTGGAAAAATAAATTAGATTAATTATATTTATTGTTCCTAGAATTTTAAATAAATAAATAAAAGAATAAATAAATAAATAAAAGAATAAATAAAAAAAATGAATAAAAGAATTAAATGGAATTAAAGTATTGTTTTAATTCTTTATTTAGAAAATTAATTAATTTGCATGAGAAAAGAAAAGAAAGAATAATGATTTTTAATTATTGCATGTTAGCTTATCTTTTGTTATAAAATTAGAAAATAAAATAAAATAACTTTTATTCTAAATTTAGGTTTTTTGAGAAAAAACTATTGAACCTAGAATTTTAGTTTAAATAGGGAATAGGTCTTTATTTTAGATACACAGGAAACAGGTCAGGAATTTAGGTGAAGAAATTTATTGGAAGCTTATTGAAAAGATTAGGGCTCTTCTACAGATTTCTTCCAAGAAAGCTATACCAGGTTGGGTGGCTTCTTTGATTTGTTGGATTTAAGAAAATAATTCTATTTTTCTCTAAATGGTGTGTGTGTGAATTATTTGTCAGATCCAAAACCCTCTTCTGGTTAATTCAGGTTTTGACTTAAAATTCTTGCCTGATGTTAATTTTCTAGTTAATGGGAGTAATTTAATTTTGAGAAAATTAGGGAAATTATTATAAAAAAAATTATTCTCTCTTGTTGATTTGTTTTGATAGTCCTTTAAATAAATCTCTGTGAAATTAGTTGATTTCTAAAAATAAATTTAATTGTGAATTAAATTTATTGGTTTATCTAGTTTAAAGAAAAAGTAATTGGAATAAAATTTTGTGAATGAATTTTATTGAGTTGGGAATTTTATTTCTATGTAACTTCTGTCAAAGGGGTTTTAATGAATTTGGAAATTATTTACATGTTTAAAAAATAATAATAATAATTTAAAAAATAAAATAAAATAATAATAATAATAATAATAATAATAATAATAATAATAATAAAAATATATTATAACATATTAAATTTAAAGTGGGTTTTAAAATGTTTAATTGTTTTATTAAATATTAATTAATATATTTGATTATTATATGTTAATTATTAATTATTAATTAATATATATTTTAAATATATGTTAATCATGATAATTTATATATTAATCTATATATATTAATTAATACTTAATTCGTTAGTATTGTGTATTATTGAATTATTAATTGTTTATATTTTTTGGGATAAATAAATATATAATAATTAATATTTAATTTTGGTATTTGTTTTATTGAGGAAGTACCTTTTTGGGAAAAATATAAAATATTATTTTATTTGGAAAATTGTTGAAATGAAATATATTTATTAAATTAATAATTTTTAAATAATATTTTATTCAGGAATATATTATACAATATGCTATTGGAATTATTGCAAATTTAATAATGTACATTTGGAAAATTGGTAAGTTAATGAGATTTTCATTTAGTAAAATAAATGGTTAGTTTATATTTTTCCTCTGTATTGAGACATAGACAAATGGACTATTGCAATTGTGGTATTGTATTCTCCTCATTATGGTGATTTTTCTGTTAATGTATTTTGAAAACTTAGATCATTTAGAAAACTTGATCGACTTTTATTGTTTAAACCAATAGGAAAGAAGATTGTCCTTTTTTGGTTATTGCCTATGCAAGTTTAATTTCTGTATTCGCTTTTGTTTAAAGTAATGGCAAGGCCTTGATATGTTTGTTTGGACCCTATCGTTTGGTTGATTTGGGGTACCTGTTTATCTCTTTGGTTTCTAGTTTGGTTGTTGCCTTATGATGGTGTTTTAACTGGTCTTGTCCTTTATGCGGGTGTCAAGTGGTGATTTGTGGTTGGCCATAGCGGGTCAGGTCTCTAGTTAGAGTACTATCGGGCAATGGACCTTGTATTAGCTTTTGATATGTTCAGTTGGATCCGTTTCTTTGTAGGGATCATTTATGTAATTATTGACCGATGTGGTCGGTTGTTTGTTGGTATGATTCGCCTTGATGGCAGGAATGTAAATGATATGAAACTTATGTACCCTTAACTTATTTAATTATTAGAGGGGTCTTGCAGTTGAGCAGACCCAGAGATGTGGCCCTCTAGGGGTGAACTCTGAGATCATTTTGGTGTTATGTGTTGCTTTTGTTTTTATGTTTCATGTTTTAGTTTTAACATGTATGGATGGCATTTTGATAGAATGTGTAAGTGGATTAGATGAAATTAATTGTAATGCATGTTTTCAGTCATCTCTTTATGCAGTAATGTGGTTCATGAAAGAGTGTAGTTGATTTGCAGAATGTATTCTATAATTGTTAAGGAAATTAAGTATGCATGGAAAGATCTCGTTAGTTTATGATGAAATTCAAGTGTGTTATTAAATTGGATGTATGACTAAAATTTTAATGAAAAGTATGGATGAAGGGTATGAATAAACCTTAATGGATGAACTTTATCTTGTGATCTATATTTTTTCTTGCTAAAAGAAATTATCCTTGTTTAAGAATTTTCTCATTATTAAGACAATTGGCTTATTGGATTAATTAGCGTAAGTTAAGTTAAATGTGGACTTAAGTAATCACGTTGGGAAACTCTTTAGGTGATAGTTGATGTCTTCCACTGTGTAATCTGTATTTTGATATCTTATTGTATCTTTATGTTGTGTCTTATTTAAAAATAAAAATAAAATTGTTGCACTCCATTCGTGTGTTTTAGCTTTATCCCTTCGGGGTTTCCTAGTGGGGCATTACAGCTAGTAAATGAAGACAAACTAAAGACAAGATGAAGACAAGGAGAGTACATGGTAAAATGTAAACTGGGATGGGTACTACCACATTAATGGTTCCCACTTTCACCAATGAAGGAAATTGGTGAAAGCGGGGAGTTTATTTTTTGCGGGATTTGAACGAAACAGGATGGTTCACTTGAGCTACCCCTCCCTATTCAAGCGAACCCACTTATGGTCATGGGTTCGCTCGAACCACCAGTGGATTTTTGGTTTGAGAAAACCCCCAAAATATTAATATTTAAAGGGGTTTGAGTGAATCCCCCTTCGCTTGAACCCTATTTCAATTAGGTTTTTTTAAAACTTTTATAAATAGCGATCGTGACAGTTAAAGTGTCATTGTCAAATTTGTCTTTTTTTGTCCAGTGGGGGTTAGATCAAACCAGTCGTTAGCATCACATCACCGTGCTTTGTTTGCAGTAGCTAGCGTCTCTCATGTTTTAGTTTTCGACCTTCATTATTTCAGGTGCACAAAATAACCTTTTTTTTGGTTTAATAATGTCTTTTTTTATTAAATTAATAAATAATTTGTTTGTTAATTTATTTTTTTAATTAAATAATTGTATAGTTGTTGTTTTTCATCATTTTAGAAAAATGTTTGATAATTTATTGTTTTTCATTATTTTAGAAAAATGTTTGATAATTTAATGTTTTGATTGAAATGTGTCAATTTGTTTTTCAAATTACATAACTGTATATATGTATTTTTTTTCAACATTTTAAAAAATTGTTATGAAAAACATACAAAACTAAGGTAGTAAATTAGAACTTAGAAAAACATTAGCAAAAAAAGAAAATTAGAAAAATGTCACAAACCTAAATATAATAAATTAAACGCTAGAAAAATTAATAAATTTTAATTTAAAAAAACATTAGAAAATTTAGATAACAAATTTAAACAAATCAAATCAATGTGACTCATTTTCACATCCTATTACACGCACAACATGACCCCTTAAGACCACATATGCCCCTGATGACACTATACGTCCCCTTAGGACCATAGAGGATCACATATAACATCTTAGTGTGCATATGACATTCCCCTTATGATCACATAGTGTCCTAAGGGGTCATATGTGGTTCTAAGGGGTCACACATGTGTTATAACACATGCGTGACCCCTTAGAACCGCATATGACCCCTTATAAAATCCTAGTGTGAACGACATACCCCTTAGTCCATCACATAATGTCTTAAGGGGTCACGCATGCATTAACACATGCACGACCCCTTAGTAGGTCACATATGACCCCTTATAACATCCTAGTGTACATATGACATTCCGCTTATGATCACATAGTGTCCCAAGGGTTCATATGCGGTTCCAAGGGGTCATGCATGTGTTATAACACATGCATGACCCCTTAGAACCACATATGACCCCTTATTAAATCCTAGTGTGAATGACATACCCCTTAGTCCATCACATAGTTTCTTAAGGGGTCCTATGTGGTCCTAAGGGGTCACACATGCATTAACACATGTGTGACCCCTTAGTAGGTCACATATGACCCCTTATAACATCCTAGTGTACATATGACATTCCCCTTACGATCACATAGTGTCCTAAGGGGTCGTATGCGGTTCCAAGGGGTCACGCATATGTTATAACACATGCGTGACCCCTTATAAAATCCTAGTGTGAACGACATACCCCTTAGTCCATCACATAGTATCTTAAGGGGTTGTATATGGTCCTAAGGGGTCATGCATGCATTAACACATGCATGACATCTTAGTAGGTCACATATGACCCCTTATAACATCCTAGTGTACATATGACATTCCCCTTACGATCACATAGTGTCCTAAGGGGTCATATGCGGTTCTAAGGGGTCACACATGTGTTATAACACATGTATTATAACACATGTGTGACCCCTTAGAACTGTAACACATGCGTGACCCCTTATAAAATCCTAGTGTGAACGACATACCCCTTAGTCCATCATATAGTGTCTTAAGGGGTCATATGTGGTCCTAAGAGGTCACGCATGCATTAACACATGCATGACCCCTTAGTAGGTCACATATGACCCCTTATAACATCCTAGTGTACATATGACATTCCCCTTATGATCACATAGTGTCCTAAGGGGTCATATGCAGTTCTAAGGGGTCACACGTGTTATAACACATGTGTGACCCCTTAGAACCACCTATGACCCCTTATAAAATCCTAGTGTGAACAACATACCCCTTAGTCCTTCCTTGAGCTCTGAGCATGTGCGTAGGAGAGATTATTTAGATGCTGTTAGTGGACAGGTTAGTTATGGTTTTTGGTACATATATGTACATGTATGTTATAATTTATATTTAAATTTTTATTTAACTCTACTTGGATTTGATGTACATGTGTCTATAGAGATAGATATATTATATTTAATATAAATAAATAAATTCTAATTTTGCAGGGGTCTATTGGACTAGACTCTCACTAGGAGTCTCCCTCAGATGGTCGCTCAGTTCGTGGCCGACATGATCCATATTGATTTGCTCCAGACTTTATAGCTCATTTACATTTATCTTTTTATAGACTTTCATATTATATATATATTCATGCACTCACATGAAGTTTATACAAGATTATACTTTATACTTGGTTTGTGTTTGATCAGATTATATATATTTCATGCATGTACATGGAGTTTAGACTAGATTATACTTTATACCTTGTTTGTGTTTGATCAGATTATATATATTTCATGCATGTATGCAGTTTAGACTAGATTATACTTTATACAGGTGGTTTGTGTTTGATCAAATTATATATATATATATATACATATATATATATATATACATATATATATATATATATATATATATATATATATATATATATATATATATATATATATATTTCATGCATGTATGCAGTTTAGACTCTAGATTATACTTTATAAAGGTGGTTTGTGTTTAATAAGAAATTATATATATTTCATGCATCATGTATGAAGTTTAGACTAGATTATATTCTTTATACCTCGTTTACATGTTTGATCAGATTGTATATTTCATGTATGTATGAAGTTTAGACTCTTAAGATTATATACTTTATACCTATGTTGTGTTTGATCATATTATATATATTTCCTGTATCATGTGATATGAAGTTTAGACTAGAGATTATATATTTCATACACATGTACATGTTAGATTATATATTCCATGTGCACATGTACATACATGTTAGATTATATATGTACTTTTTGTTCGATGGACTGGACTGGATTATATATATCACATGCACTTGTTAGAAATACAAGTATATGTGTATACTTCAAATATATATATATGATCAAGAATGCACATGTTCTCTTAAAATTTCAAATATATATATATATATATATATATATATATATATATATATATATATATATATATATATATATATATATATATATATATATATATATATATATATATATATATGATCAAGAATGCACATGTTCGAGCTAAAAATTTAAATTTTAAACTACATGTAACACGTATGTACATACAGTAGATATGCATTAAAATTTAAAAGAACATGTTCAAACAAAAGAGTATATCCACTCCAATGAACAATTTATAAAAATCACACTTTCAAACTAATTAGTATGAAATGAACAAACTAAACTTAATAGGTCATGTACTAAATAGTTCACATGGTATGTGCTTCTAGGTATGTATACAAGTTAAATAGTTCACAACATGTACATGTCCTAATTCCATATATCAATTTTACACATGTACATATTACATTCTAATTTAAATATGCATTTTTAATTAAATTATTTTAACTAGTGGTCCTTACAAATTACATGTGCATTTAGAATTAGATACAATACTATATATACATACAAATTAAACATGCATTTAAACATGTACATACTTGAATTAACTTCATACATCCTAATTTGATATAATTAAAAATTTCATGAATTTAAACTTAAAAAATATTTATGTAAGTTTCAAAACAAGCTAAGAGATCTAAAATTTATCAAGTATTAATTCAATTCATGTGGGTTGAACCACATGTGTAATTTGGATTACTAAATATATATAGTTCATACCACATCAAGTGGTTCAAAATGCTCTTCAATAACACTTAATATTTTGTCATGATCTTCACTATCTAGTCTCCACTTTTGAGACTGCCCTCGACGTGGAACTGTTTGAAGAATTAGGCCAACAACAATGACCAAGTGACTATACCGATATACCTTGTTGTCAATTTGGTATTCAGTGAAATGAATCCCATGTTGAACAATTTTAACTTGTTTGAAATATGTCCCTTGCACTACAACTGAGCCTGCATGTACATGTATATAAGAAATGTGAGAAATTAAAAATTTGCACGTAAGCGATTTGTACATACATATTCAAATCAGTTCAAACATGTGGGAAATGACATTCCATCACTAATTTCAGATTTTGATAACTTCTTTCTCTCTTTTGTGCAACGCAATAAATAATAACTAACACCTTCTATATTTCCATCTTCTGCTATGACTGCAAAAATATCTCCTGCAATTTGACACAAGTTAAATAAATTCTATGTTGTACATGTCATTTTTAAGGAGATATTTACATGTACGCAACATTTTTTAAGGAAATATATACATGTGTACGTCATATGTACCTTTTTTAATCAATCCTGAAATATGATCATAATCATCAAAAATCAAAGGAATGTCTTCCAAGTTTTCGTCCTCATTTGAATCCTTGTATGTGGCAGAAACATCTAGTGGCACCAATTTCCATTCACTAACATATCCAAGCTCTTAGTTCTTGCAATGAACATAGTTTTTGAAAATGCATTCAGAATAAAAACATGAACAATCCCTAGTGTATAATGTCCACGGGCGATTATCTCTACTCATGACACAATGCAAATATCTTGTCCTCTCCATGCTCTTGCATCCATGCATTGATCTTCTATCCACATCTGCAAAATGTACATGTGTACAAGAACATGTCCATGTAGATCAAGTTGTTAAATTGAAACATTTGAACTAGGAACATTTTTTAAAAAATTAAAAAAATTTAAACAAAATACTAAAAGAGAACACGTACCGGTTATCTCCCAAAACATTCTATATGGAATGGGTCTATATGTTCTCGATGATGATTCCCTAGGATAATTAGGTTGCTCAAAGTGTTTCTTACACCATTCAACAACATCATATGCATCTTCTATACATTCTCCTATGTACTTTATTTGATGCTTTCTTAGAGCACGTTTGATACAAGCTCCTTCACCATCATGTTCACCCTTTCCATGACCACTCTAAAAAAAACTCCAAATGTGTGGTATTTATTCATTTTGATGATATCTACATAGTGCATAAAATTTCCTTGAAGATTTGAATTGTGCTGCACATCCATCAGACCAAACAAAATGTTTAACTATTGTTATGCCTCTATCTTTCAAATATTCAAAAAACTTCTTAAAGTAATTTTGTACAAATTGTGTGTCATGCTCCTTATCATCACTGATATAGAAGTGGCACTCTTTCTTAATGAAACAATTTTCAAATGTACTATCAACACCATCCAAATTCATCTGTGCATGTCGATAACACACATGCACCAAAATAATGATTTGCTTTGAAAAGTAATACTCTGATTGAATCTCTTTTTGATGTGCAAAAGAGTAATTCTCTGCGAAGTCCACTACAGATAGAATAGTTCTAAGTGGGAAAGTGTCTCTTAATCTTTTAAATTGTTCTTCTTTCCACTTGGAAAAAAAACCATGGCATATGTATGGTTTTATCAACTTACAAAAATTTTCCATAAATGTTCCAATAGGTATTTCCTCTTCTACATAATCTAGCCTTGTAGATTCCTTTCCAAATTTTGTTTCAAATTTTTTGTACTTGTAACTCTTGCAATTTACCATCTTCCTCATGTCAGTATCTTCATCTCTAAAAGGCAATTTAGCCATGTCCCTGCATGTTCCACAAATTCCTCTTATGCAATTTATTTGACTGGTTGCATTATCATCTGATTTATCACATAAGATGGATGCTATGAATTGACTTGTTCGTTTAAGAGGAGCATTTTCATAATCATCACTATCTTCTCTAATCTTTCAAAACACCTGATAGTACAAGTCAAATTCAATGTGATAATGACAACAACAAGTTTCGAAAACTTTATTTAACTTCACATAATATGGCCTTAACCGTTCAAACATGTTTTGTCCAATCTTTATATAAGGGTTTGTTTTAGTAAACAACACATACAATTCATGTTTTGTTGTGTCTATCCAATGTTTTACATGGAGATCATAATGATCAAGACCAATCCTTTGCTTGATAACATCTCTACTGTTTGAAAAAGGTTGAGAATTATCATTCCAAAAACTTGTCACAAAGTTCCTAACAACATCTTCAATTCTATCAGAATGAGGAGCTCTACACATAATTGCCCAATTCCCTTCTGAGGTAGTATCATCCAAACTCTTTCTCCTTTTAACATATTTAGATATTGTCCTTCTACTAAAACCAAACTCAGATGATAGTGAAGAGATTTGTCCTTTTTGAGGCAATCTTTCATTTACTAAAGATGTCAACATCACTCTTCTTGAACTGGTTTTATCTACTGTTCGAGATTTTTTACCAATGTTCACCAAACCTTTCTTAAGATTATCAACAATAGATTTTTGTAGCTGAGAAGTTTTCCTATTTTGACTTGTTGTCTCTATACCCAACAATTTCAGTGGATCTATTAAGTCTTTATGAGTAAGTACAATTGATAACAATTGAGCTTTTTCTAGTATAGTATCAAGATTGTTGAAATGAGACATTATTTCTTTTACACTTTTATTCATTGACCTCCTTTTAGTATGTCTAGGTTCTTCACTGAGACGTTTCAACTCATCCACATCCATTTCAAGTAAATGATCTAAATTTTTATAAGAAATATTTCTCTTCACCTGTTTAGCTAGATCCACAATATACTCATCCATATCAGTGGTAGGAGGTAAGGAGCCTGACCCCTCTCCTCCAACCTCCATTGGTTCAACTTGGACAATCTCCTCCCTATGTTCATCAACTATATCATGTTATTCAACAAATTCATTTGCCTCAACTCCAGCTTTAGAACTCCCTTCTTCTCAAGCCCGTTTTGCACATAATTTAAGAGTTGGTGTAAGGTTCAAATTAATAGATTATTCAATTAGGTTTAAGGATAGGGGTGAATTTGGCTTAAAGCTTTGTGTTTTGATTAATTAAAAATAGGTATTTGAAAGGTACCCAAACCTTTTACAAAGTAGGAGAACAGAAAAGCATAAAAAAGTGCCTGATCACTTCAAAAAGTCAAAATGAACCCACCGGATGGGCACAGCTTAAAATATCATTACATAATTACATAAAAATTAGAACAGACAACAACATGAAAGCAAAAGACAGCAAAGAGATAGAACCAAGGACAACTACTGGAACTAAATACTATTCAGGATCTCCTCAGCGTGAACAACCATTTGTTTCATGTTGTTTGCCGAGGTCTTCATATCCTCCAGCTCATGACCTTCGATGTCAACCTTATTCTTTGTGTTGGCTCTGGTCCTCCTTTCATGACTCTTCTTGTTCACCTACTCTTTAGCACCTTCCTTCTCTGCATTGTTCTCGTACCTGTTGATAAAGATGTTCATAGTATCCACCGAAGATTTAAGAATATGGAAATTATGATTAGCAATCTGCTTGACATTGTGCTCTAGCTTGTCAATTCTACTGCCAAAATATTTTAGTTTGTTTTCCATTTCCTTTCTATCTCACATCTCATTTACCTTTTTCTCTGTGGCTAATATTTTTCCAACCATACATTCAATAGCTTGTGCATTATGCAAAATGGCCACTAACTCTTTAACATGCTCTGCCAAGGGCTTGTCACCAACTGTAATTCTTACCATGGCCTGTGTATCTATTTTCAAGCTATTAATATCCTTCACCAGAGTAGTGATGGTCTCACAGAAGGCCTTAATGGTATCTTTGTCACCACTATCACTTTGACCCCCTTTTTCCTCATTATGCAGTCTAGTGGTATTCATGATCTCCATGGTTTCCAAATTATCCTTAACCGGGTTACCCTCCCCTTCTTTGTCCTGACTATCAATCCTCTTATTATCAACATCCTCCTCCTTAGACTCAACCAGAGCATAATTGAGATCAGAATTGCTACCCTTTTTAGTGTTCTTTTTCTGAGCCTTCTTTCTAGAGGCTTTCCCTTTCCTCTTTTTAACAGGTTTTTCCTCAAGGGAATTAGTTTCAGAGTCTGACATTTCAGATTCCACAATAATCCTCCTCTTCTTAGCCCTAATCCTCCATTTTTTGCTAGTTTCTTTCGACTCTCTCTTGGTCTCAGAATCAAAGTTGAAACCACTATCCTTACTTTTTGTAGTCTCATCTCTAGCATTTTTGCCTTTAATAGGCTTTTCAATGCACTTCCCCTTTAGCATTTTGTAAACCAGGACCTTGAGCCCCTGGTGGAGGGCATGATCGCCTTTAGGGTCCTTCTAGATCTCCTTTATAGTATGATCCATTGAACATGCTAGGTAATAGGGAAGGCTTACCCTTTCACCATGATAGAAATGGTTAAGAAGGACGAAGTGATGTCCATAAGCCCTGGTAAACCTACCGTCTAAGGTAATATATTCAATAGAAGAAAATAAGACAAACCTCCATGGCCTGCAAATTCTCTTCAGGGAGTGGTAGGAGTTGTCAATTTTGATCATCTTTCTTCTCTCACCATCCGTAATAGGAAACTTGACTGCAGCCTTATCTGATATCCCTCTGTCCCTGTAAAATTTCATACCCTCGATAGTCATCCCTGTGGCCACAGCGATAACCTCTTCATCTACATTCATCATATGTGATCCAATCAAAAATTTTCCATTTTTCCAGTTCTTTATGAAGTAGCTAGTAATTGTGGGGTCCTTCCCATTCAGTCGTTCCATGAAAACATTGAGCCCCCCTGCTGAAGGATACTCCAGACTTCTTCGTTCTTTCTCCATTCAACGCATGAAGTAGGTTCAAATCTCTTCTTGTTTCCTCCCATTTTTCTAGCACCTTCCTTGCAATGCCTTCTCTTGTTTTGATAACTTTTCCTTTGGTTTCTGTGGTTATTCTGTAAGAGCACCCATAATCCGTGCCAAATAATGATGATATGACACTTATTTAATGGCTCATTATCTCCAAGCAAGCCCTACATCAAAAAAGGCGGAAAGGTCATTAGAAATAATGATTAAAAGTACCACATTGCCTTGTATAGCTTCAGTCCTGATTGAGTAAGGATTTCATTTCACTTGCAATCTCCTTTTCACCATAACTAGCGATGATGTTTTCCAATTCACAAGCCAGGTTGGCTGCCCAATCAGCACAAGAGTTGGCCTCCCTATAAACATGTGTAAAAACACACATTTCAAAATCTTCGCTGATTTTCCTTGTTACTTTAATAGCATTACTAATCGACCATGATGGCGGGAATTTCATATTTCAATAGTTGATAATGTTTAAGGAGTCTCCTTCACACCAAACTTTAGTACATTTGGCTTCTTTGGCAAGGATAATCCCATGATAAGCCGCCATAGCTTTAGCAACATGGTTGGTCTATTTTCCTATAGGAATACATTTTATGATTTTACATATTCCCCATTCATCCCTTAGGACCACTCCACATCCTACAACCCTCGAGTTTCCCTTAGAGGCCCCATCAAAATTGATTTTCATCCATCCCCTAGGTGGGCTGGTCCATATCACTCCCTCTCTAGGGCTACTTTAGATATTCTCCTGAGCTTTTAATCTCCATTTTTTATAGACAAGTTAATCCTCCTTAGTGTTAGGATTATCAATACCACCAATAATATTCATATTTTCCACTATGCTTCTTCTTATTTTTTCAAACACAATGTTTGCCTTAGTGTACTTTTCTCTGAAAATCTTGTCATTTCTCTCTTTCCATATACCCCAGCACATGTGTGGTAAAGCAATTCTCCATAGCAAGGTAGTAGTTCTATTTTTTCAAGGATGATGCCATGACTTGAAAATCTCCTGAATCGAGTTGGGGAAGCTCCAACTGATATTGAATTGATCTAGACAACTTCCCCAAACATCAGCTGAGAAGGGGCAATGAAAGAGCATATGATTTATTGTCTCCTCATTTTGCTTACAGAGTGTATAGAAACTTGGTATGCTGATACCTCTTTTTCTTATATTCTCTATTGTTAGAATTTTGTCTTGGAGGGCTATCCAAAAGAAAGTGTTGATCTTGGGGGTAAGGCCTTTCACCCATGCTTTAGCCCAGCAAGGACTTTCCATGTTATTGTATTGTTGATGATAAAGAGATGCCACTGTAAAAGTACCACTAGCAGTGAGTTTCCAAATTAACTGGTCTTCTTCTTCAATCCTCACCATTGAGTTCATGACTTTGTTCAAACTACCCAAAGACTGATCCACTTGAGATAAGTCTTTCCATTGTCCATCTTTCCAATAATCCTCCACCTTGGTTCCAAATCTTTCCTTGCATTGGTTTTGATATCTATTCCACTCAAGGTTTTCATTTAAAGGGGTCTCCATAAGCCAAGGATCCTCCCAGAACTGAATAAGATTCCCTTTCCCCAACTTCCATTTTGTACCTTTGATAATTAAGTCTCTAGTCCTAGAGATATTTTTCTAAATATTGGATCCAATTGGGATAATCTCCACTTTGAGGAAACTTTGAAGATTTGGACATTGGCTTTTATATTTGTTGTCCCATATTTTTTTCCACTCTCCTTGATTTCTATATCCTCTCCAAATCTGCTTAGCCATAAGGTATTCATTTATGTCTCTTATTCTTCTAAGGCCCAGACCACCTTTATTCATAGGCTTACAGACCTTCTCCCAAGAAATTAAGTTCATTCTCTTCTTCTCCTCAACCCCTATCCATAAAAATGATCTCTATATTTTTTCAATGGCCTCAACATACTTAGTAGGAATCCTGAATAGACTGATGGCATAGAGAGGGATACTTTGAAGAGTGGTTTTTAGCATCTGAACCTTACCTGCTTGACTAAGTAGAGCTCCCTTCCATCCAGACAACTTTTTATGAAATTTATCCACCAAGGCTCCCCAAAAGGTATCCGGAGGATCCTGACCTAAAGGGAGCCCCAAATAGGAGGCAGGCAAGCTACCAATTTGGCCACCCAGAATGTTACTAATTTTAATCCTCCTTCTCTCTGGGCTGTTGATAAAATAAACAAAGCTTTTAGACCAATTTATAAGCTGACCAGTAGCCTCTCCATAGATATCCAAAGATTTTTTTAGTCTTCTAGCATCCTTCACAATGACTTTTCCCATTATTATAGAATCATCAACAAACTACTGATGAGAGCATATTTGATCTGCCGAAGAAGGTTTCAAACCACAAAACTCCCTTTTCTCAACCAGCTTTCCAATACATCTCCCCAAACATTCCGCCATGATGATAAAGATCACTGGAGATAGGGGGTCCCCTTGCCTGAGACATCTTGAGGCTTTAAAGAAAGGAGAGGGGGAGCCATTCATTAGCAAAGAGAAAGTGGCTGAAGAAACAAGTTGCTTGATAAGTCCAAGACTCCTAGGATTAAAACCAAAAGCTAAAAGAACATCCATCATAAAATCCCAATCCACTCTATAATAGGCTTTAGAGAGGTCAAGCTTCAGAAAAAAACCTTCATTTTTAGAAAAGGCCAGAGAACGGATATTTTCATGAACAGAGATGATAGAGTCCAAAATTTGCCTCCTTGGGACAAAACCACTTTGCTGAGGTGAGATAATGGAAGGAAGCAATTTGAGAATTCTAGAGGTAAGGACCTTAGAGATAATCTTGTAGAGAGAGTTGCATAAGCTTATAGGTTTGAAAAGATCCATTGAATCAGCCCTCATCTTTTTGGGTATAAGAGCTATAAAAGTACCATTAACTTCTTTAAAAAGTTTTCTAGCACCAAAAAATTCTTTCACAGCTCTTGTAACATCATCTCCAAAAATATTCCGATACATTTGGAAGAAGAACATGGGAAAGCCATCTAGACCTGGGGCTTTGCTGCCCTCAAAGGACCTAATAGCTATTAGAATTTCATCATGGGAGGGAATGGTAGTTAAATGGTCATTTTGCTCTTCCCCCAGAGTGGTAGGTATACTGTCAAGAAGTTCCCTTTGGGCCTATTTATTCAGATTCTGATCCTTAGCAAGTAGATTAGAGAAAATATCCATTGTAGTCTTGCTCATGGAATCATCATCTTCAACACATCTACCATTCACTTTAATCTGTACAATTCTATTTATAGCCTTATGTCTAAGTGTGGACATATGGAAGTATTTAGTGTTCCTATCCCCCTCCTTTAACCAGACATTTCTCAATCTTTGTTTCCAGTAGGTTTCCTCTTTAGCTATTATTTCATGATATCTCATCAAAATAGCATATTTAATATTTCTAGACATATAGGTATAACCATTGTGTTGTATCTCATCCTGGATCTCCTTGAGTTCTAAGAGGGTCGATTCTTTTGAGGTAAAGATGTTCCCAAAGTAGTCCTTATTCCACTTCTTGACATTATCTTTAACATTCTTTAGCTTTCTGACCACTTTATACATGGCATTGCCTTCAATACTGACCTACCACTAGTCCTTAATCTTACTTTCTAGATCTGGGTGTCTAGTCCACATTTTTTCAAATCTATAAGGGAAATGTCTCCTTCTATTTTTTACTTCAGCTGTTAGGGTTATAGGGTAATGATTTGATCCTGCCCTTATGTGAGATGATAAAGAACATTCATGAAGATTAAACCAGTCTAAGGAAAGTAGAGCTCTATCAAATCTGACCTGAATCAAATTCTCACCACTTCTTCGATTAGTCCAGGTGTGTTTGACTCCTTGCAACTCCAGATCATGAATGGCATTATTGTTTATAAAGTCCATTAGGTCCAATTTGCTATCCAGATTAGCATGAATCCCTCCCTTTTTCTCATTTTCCTTCAGGGGAGTGTTGAAATCTCCCATAATTATCCAGTTGTCCTCAACAAATCTTCTTCTTAGCCCAGTGAGATATCTCCACATCTCACTACGACCAATCTTAGTGTTAGGAGCATAAACATTTGTTAGGACCCACGTAGTGCAATTCTTAATGTGCTTAAATCTAATATAGGCCAGGTTGTTGTCCTGAATTAACACCTCTCCTTCTATATTGTTTTTGTTCCAGAATGTAACAATTCCTCCCGAGGCACCTTCTGAACTACCTCTGTTGACTCCTCCAATTTTGAAAATATTCAAACTTTCAACTTTATCTTTCACCATCTTAGTTTCTTGAATCAAAAAAATGTTAGGGTTTTTGTCTCTAATCATATTTCTAACTAAATTATGTTTATGAGGACTATTAAGTCCCCTAATATTCCAAGAGATGATTTTCATGGATTTTTAGAAATACCTACCTCAAAGATGGTTCTTTGGGTACCATCTACTAAATTCCTGCTTGTTTCCAATGTTCTTCTTTTGGCATTTGAGTGCATTCCTAGAGAAGTGTGTTGTGCTCCCACATCACCAAGCCCACTTCTAGTGTTTCTAGTCAGTGTGCTATTTACTGGGTTATTGTTACTCTTTTTCTTTTGCTTGTTCTTTCTTTTATCCTCTGCAACTTCTTCATCCCCCTGCTTTGATTCATTCTTCCCCAGTGCCTTTTTTATGTCCTCTTCATCTCCCCATTTTGGATCTTGTTCCTTCGAATTAGCCACCTTTCCCTTTACTGGGGTGGTTAGTGAGATTTTCGATATCCCTTGGCCAAAAATGGTATCAGGTTGGGCTTCTTGGAACCAGTCTATTTCTTTATCTTGATCTTGAGATTTTGAGACAAGGTTGAAGTTATCTCCTTCCTCTTTATTATCTATGGGATGTTTATCTATTTTCTCTACCTCTATCTTGTCCTCTTGTTGATCCTCTTGCTGAGTGTTGTCTTTTTCTTTGTGTACAACACCCTGTTCCAACATCTGAATCTTTGGTTCATTACCCATTTCACTAGTGATTTCTTCCTCCACCCTTACTATCTGGGACTGCTTCTCATGATTAGGGTCATTGGAATCCCAAACTTTTAGTGGCTTGTCCACTTTTTTCCAAACCTTAGTTTGGGTATGGGGTTTATCCTCTTTATATGGACATTTTTTTGTCTAGTGTCTGAGTTTTTTACAATGATAACAGGTGAAGGGGATTGTTTCATAAACAATGTTCTTCTTCCACTTCCCCAGTTTTGATTCTATCTCTATTTCCTCTGGGAAGTTCATGTCAGGTCCAAGTCCAACACAGATCCTTGCATAGATCAGCCTTCTTCTAGAAGTCATGATCTGATCAATGGCGATTAGCTCCCCAAAGGTATTGGCAATTCCTGCAAAAACATCTTCCTCCCAAAATTCCATTGGGAGCCCAGGGAGTTTGACCCACACCAGGACTTGGGCCAAAAAATTCTTTCCTTTCACTACATTATGGTACCACTTCTGGATGTACATGATGTATTTGCCTATTGCCCAAGACCCACTACAAAGAATGTTTCTTCTATCCTCATCACAAGAAAAGAGAAGGATAGACAACCTTTGTTCATTGCTACCACATCTACCTGACCTTTCAGGTTCCACTTTCTTTTTACAAATCCATGAACTATTTCTATGTTAGGTCTAGATCCAAAGAAATAACCAATCAAAGTGTTTTCCATTCTAGCAATGTTTTGATCAATGATTTGGTTAGGAACAACAATAGCAAACTTGCCCTGAGACACATTCGATGAGTTTTTAATAGGAGGCGATGAGGACTTACCTTTGGGCTTGACCCCAAACAACAAGGACCACTTACGTGTCTATCCATTGGGTCCCCCTTTAGGTTCCGTTGACAAAAGAACCTTTTCTGGATGATCTTTACCTTCCACTGTGTTCTCTGAAATGCAAGTCATTTGTTGTCCTTGGTCTCCTTCCGAGTTGCTGTCTTCTATTTTTGAAGTTTGAAGCTGCCTTTTCCTGCTCTCTAGTGCTAACTGCTCTTCACGTGGAGTTGATCCTCCCCCTGTGTCCCCCAAGTTCACGAGATCATCGGGGTCCTTACCATCTGAACCTTCTCCTTCCGCAAGAATCTCTGAATCATCTGCCGCATGCTGTCCCGATTCTGATCCAGAATTCCCGCTCGAATTTGAATCCTGGAACCGCCCGCCTTCCATCCTGGAGTTCGATCCTTCTTAAAGATTTGTGTTAAAATTAGGGTTCAATTGGGTTTATTGAATTTAATTACTTTCAGGACCTTAGTGTTATAACTCTAATTAAATTAGGTTTAGGTTTAAAGTTCAATTTGTTCTCAGGTTAGGATTAGGGCTCAAATTTATTTAGTGTGCTTGAGTAGGTTTAGAGTTAGAGTTAAATTTTGTTTAGTAATTAATATTTCAAGAAGGTGATAATTATTTTAATAAATTTTTTTTGATGTTTAGTTCTAGATTTACACATGAAGAATTATAATTAGTTTAAATTATTATCATTTAATTTATGTTATTCCTTATGTATAGTGTTAAGGTTAAATTTTGTTTTGCACTAATATAACAAATAAACATAAACATATAAAGTGGAAATAAATATTGATGAATTATTTTGAAAACCTCAATCTCTCACTAATAACACATAAAATGAAATTCCAATTTAAAAAATTAAAAGTACAAATATTTTGATGCATGCATACGATAAAGGTGACCTCATATTAATTTGTTCTGTCATAACAGGTGGACTATAATTTGTCACATGTGTATTTAAGACCTATTATTGCATAATAGACCTCCTAATCTAAAATGTTTTTGCATACGTGAAGTCATATAAATAGAACCTAAATTATGACATGTAATAGGTCCTAAATTTATGTCACATTTAAGACCTATAATCAATGTAATACTCCTAATTTATCACATAATAGGCCTTATTATTAAAATTAATATGACCACGTATGCAAAAATATTTCACACTAATATACTTGACTCCTCTTAAGACAGATATATTATGTGATATTAACTTCCTATCACATGAAATTAAGTACATGTCTTAAATATTCAATATATATTTAAGTTAGAACCTAAATTATGACATAATAGGTCTTATTAATTTTATTACTTAATAGGTCTTATCTATTATAAATGGACTTAATTATATACTAGGAGAAAAATGCAATTACACAACAAGCAAGTTAATGGAATTTGAAATTTGCAAATACACATATTATCTCAAATTAATTATGCTTTCCAATTAAAACGAGATTATTTTTAATCCTAGACTATTTCCAATTAATTTAATTAAGATTTTTTAAATTAATTTTAATTAAAAATATTAGATAAAAAATATTGAACTAATTAATACTAACAAATAAACACTATTTTTGGTACGTAATACATATAAAATTAAATAGAAATAAAAATAAAAAATACATACTTGCATCATAATATCTTTGTCTTCTTTGTTCTCGATATCTTTCTTCCATTTTGGGAGAATAATTCCTTGAAGTCTTATTTTGCCTTCTCTTCTTGTTCCCCGTGCTTTTAAAAAAACCTTCAAATATCTTCAAATTATTGCCCTCAAAATAATTTTGTGTGATAAAAAATGATAAAAATTATGGAAATTTATACGACTCCACCTTAAATGAAAAAAAAAAAAAATTTCCATTGGCTTGGGTTCGAACGAAACCTGACAGTTAAAAATGGTTGGGTTCATTCAAACAAGACTGTTACACAATTAAGTGTAGGGGTTCGAGTGAATTGGGGTTCGCTCGAACCCCTTATGGTTCGAGCGAACCCAATTCGCTCGAACCAGTGTTCATTCGAACCGTGCTGTTAGAGGTTTCTCCCAAATTTTTTCAGAGTTTTGAAGAATTTATGACTTCGGAGCTCTGGTTCAAAGCATGAATGAAATAATCTTGATAACCCAAAAATATTAGATGGTAGTACTTGGAGAAAGCTTTCCAATGAGTATAATTTTGTTATATTTTGAATTTATTATGTTCTTGTTTTTTTAATTTTTTGGAATATTGGTTTTTCACCGAACATGAACTTCTCTATTCAACGCATTGGGAAAAATAGAAAACTAATTAAAAAAAAATCTGAAAAATATGTAAGCCCCAGGTATTGATGTCTTCTTTCTAACGAAAAAAAAATTGAATTTCGATATATATAGAACAAGTTATGTGTTCAAACTTAAACCTATGTCTGAATTATGACTAGTTGGACTTCAAAACTTTATAAAATGAAAAATATTAAACATATCACTATCAAACCAATTGCAAGCCTGGATATTGATGTTACAAACCAAAATTCGAAAGAATTGAGTTTTTATCATTTATAGAAAAAAAATTATGCATTTCGGGAGGCACATCACTCTTAAAAAATGTAGTTTGTTGTAAAAAGCTACTTTTCGAGGGAGATGGAAAATTTTAAAAAAAATCCTTTAAAAAAATTTGAAAAAAATGTATATAGAATCGACAAACAAAATGCTACAAATCACTAATTTACATCATCTTCAAATTTTTAAGTTTAAAAGTTATAGTTCTTAGAAGTTGAAGATTATTTTAAAAATGTTCATATCAGTGTCAAAAGTGGCAAAAAAGTGGGAACCACTATTGTGAGTTCACCCAGATTCCTATTCACAATCACAATAATCAATGGTATTGATATTTGTATTGCCATCAATGCCAAATGGGGAGATTGTTGGCATTTGCTTGAAGATTGCATTAATGATTTGTTATATTGTTATTGATGTCAATTAATCAGTAATGTTGTTGTAAAGTTGTTTTGTAACCGATAGGAAGAGCTAGTGAAAGGAAACTGTAACTAGTAGGTTAGTTTTTGGAATGAACCGGTATTGCTAAGTATTGGAGAATTGAACCGGTAAACCCTACCTGTTGTTTTTGATAAACCCTAATCAATTAAGTCTGGTGAATTGGTTATATTGGTTTGTGATATGATGATGAGTGGTAATGATTATGACATGTATGCATATTGTATGAAGAGAGTTTCAAAGTGATTTTGGCGCATTGAGGTAACATTTTTTTTGTCTTGGGAATGAGAAGGTATACTACATATAATGCAAAGCGCGTGATGAGTTATCGAGTTCAATGAAGCGGTGATCAAGGAGTGACCAAGGCTTTCTTGAATGATGTGTAGAGATTGTTATGTAATCCAACAGTCATACTTGAACTGACTTGTTTGTAATCTCTATGAGAATTAGTTTTTTGTTGTGTTACTAACCTAATTAATTTTTTTATAATGTCAATGAGTTGTTTATTTGTAGTGTATTGACAAATTTTAATTGAGTGTGTGGTTGCCGAACTAGATGATGTATCTGCAGTTTGAGTAAAGGCAGATAGGAGAATGAAAAGGATCTGAACAAGCAAGTAAAGTGCTATTCAAATATATCAACAAACTCCAGTTGTTTTCTAACAATTATAGTAGTTAAATCCCTTAACCGGGTAAGCTCTAACAAGCTTGGTGTTATTCAAATCCTCTAACAAGGTGATCCATTAGCTTGGATTCTAAATCCTTTACAAATGTTACTCCTCACAGGGTATTGCTTCTAACAAGGCATTATAGTCAATCCCTTAACCAAGTGATTCCTAATAGGATTAGTTCTTAACAAGAATTTTTTTAAAATATTTAACAGGCTTGGCTCCTAACAGGGAAAACATCAGAAGAGTTCAAATAGTTATTTTGTGAGTCCCATCTCACCATGGTTTTTCCCATTTGGGTTTCCATGTCAAAAGTATTGTGTCAAGTGGTGAATGTTTTATTATGGTTGATCTGCTTAACTACTTATTCTACTTATATAAGTCATGATAACTGACATCAATATGATATGAAGTTTTACTTATATTAGTAAAAGCATTTGGATGTTTGTAAGTTACAAGTGATTACGGTTATCTATTGTAACAATCAACTCGTTTAGTTTGACAGTTTTTATCTTGACAGAGATATTGCATTGATAGGTCTAAGTTCACTTTGAGAGATAGATTTTGAGATTGGTGAACTTTAATCAGTTTTTCTATCTACTGATTCACCCCCCCTCTCATTAGTTGACTAGATCCTTGTTCTTTCATGATATTATCAATTAGTATAAAATATTCTCAAGTCCTCTAAGGTCTAAGCCTAACAAATTGAGGTAAAGATCTTGTAGATCATGATGAAGGAATGCGCAAGTATACTGCATATAATGCAAAGTGCGTGATGAGTTATTGAGTTGGATGAAGTGGTGATCAAGGAGCGGTCGAGGCTTTCTTGAATGATGTGTAGAGATTGTTATGTAATCCAATGGTCATACTTGAACTGACTCGTTTGTAATCTCTTGAATGATTTGTTATATTGTCGTTGATGTCAATTAGTTGGTAATGATGTTGTTGTAAAGTTGTTTTGTAACCGGTAGGAAGAGATAGTGAAAGGAAACTATAACCGGTAGGCTAGTTTGTGGAGTGAACCGGTATTGCTAAGTATTGGAGAGTTGAACCGGTAAACCCTACCTATTGTTTTTGATAAACCCTAATCGATTAAGTTTGGTGAATTGGTTATATTGGTTTATGATCTGATGACTAGTAGTAATGATTATGACATGTATACATATTATATGAAGAGAGTTTCAAAGTGATTTTGGCGTAGTGAGGTAACATTTTTTTTGTCTTGGGAATGAGAAAGTATACTGCATATAATACAAAGAGTGTGATGAGTTACTGAGTTCGATGAAGCGATGATCAAGGAGCGGTCGAGGCTTTCTTGAATTATGTGTAGAGATTGTTATTTAATCCAATGGTCATACTTGAACTAACTTGTTTGTAATCTCTATGAGAATTAGGTTTTTGTTGTGTTGCCGACCTAATTGATTTGTTTATAAGGTCGATGAGTTGTTTAGTTGTAGTGTGTTGGAAAAGTTGAATTGAGTGTATGGTTTCCAAACTAGATGATGTATCTATAGTTTGAATAAAGGTGGGTAGGAGCATGAAAAGGATCTCAACAAGAAAGTAAAGTGCTATTCAAACAAATCAACAAAATCTTGTTATTTTCTAACAATTACAGAAGTTAAATCCCCTAACTGGGTAAGCTCTAACAAGCTTGGTGTTATTAAAATCCTCTAACGAGGTGATCCATTAGCTTGGATTCTAAATCCTTTACAAAGGTTACTCCTCATAGGGTATTGCTTCTAACAAGGCATTATAGTCAATCCCTTAATCGGGTGATTCTTAATAGGATCAGTTCTTAACAAGATTTTTGTAAAAGCTTTAATAGGCTTGGCTCCTAACAGGGTGAACTTCAGAAGAGTTCAGATAGTTATTTTGTGAGTCCCATCTCACCATGGTTTTTCCCATTTGGGTTTCCACGTCAAAAGTATTGTGTCAAGTGGTGAATGTTTTTGTAGTTATGTTTTATTATGGTTGATTTTCTTAACTACTTGTTCCACTTTGATAAGTCATGATAATCGACAACAATATCATATTAAGCTTTACTTATATCAGTAAAAGCATTTGGATGTTTGTAAGTTACAAGTGATTACTGTTATCTATTGTAACAGTCAACTGGTTTAGTTTGACAATTTTAATCTTGACAAAGATATTGCATTGATAATTCTAAGTTTACTTTGAGAGATTGATTTTGAGATAGGTAAAATTTTATGAGTCTTTCTATCTGTTGTCCTCAAAATTTGATTCCCTTCAATGTCCTTAAGATAATATGGTCTAAACTGGGTGCAGAGAAAACATCAAAGATAAGGAAATTCCAGAGACAACATATGACAAGGTTTGATTAAACCTACTACACTTCGGGCTTCCTTAGAGCCCAGGTGGGTATACCTTTGTGAATTAACTTCACACTTTTAAACAATAAACCCACAGCAAACCAGTCCAGAAAACCAATGGATTTATTCACCTTAAAATCAGCTAAAAACAATGAATAGAAACTGTACTTAACTTCAGCATTTTTTGATCAACAAAGTATGCAATAAACAACCTTGATTAACACCAGTGCTTTATCCAAGGTTACAGAGTCACCTAAATTCAAATAAAACTTCTGAAATAATATATCTTTGTGCTTCCTGTCAGCTTGGTTTCCACTAATCCTGATATATGCCTGGCACATACAAGAATTCAATCATTCTAGACTAAGCTATGGTCCTCAAAATTCAAAGTTCCTTCCAAAGAATTTACTGGTATGAGTGATCCCGCGTATTTAATTCCCCTCCTAAAGAGAAAAGCTAACAAACACTTATACTGAGATTGCTTTGCAATTCCATTCAAACTAAACAACCCTGGATTATTTAGAATAAGACAGTAAATAAATTTGTGAACAAACGTGAAGACAACACATAACTTTTACTCAAAACCGATGGCCTGTGTATTGATATTCATTTCAAAGAGTATTACAATAATTTCTGATTCTCCATTAGACTTAGAAAAGCTCAGATAAATTTCTGCAGTGTTTTCTTACAAAATTTTGTGATCCCTCTCCCTCTAGTCCTGGTATCCATTTATAACAACATGGATGCACAAAGCTTCGGACTTCTCGAGGAGAGTTTGTTACAATTATTTCCAAAATTGATGAGGTTACCATTTTTTATGTGAAACAGTTATGCGCTCTTTTCAGCCTCTGCAGTCTGTTGAACAAGTTGTTCAGTTGCAACCTCTTCTGGCTTTTTAGGGGCGCTCTCCAACTGCTCTGGATCATGGGTGGAATATTTAACTTCCCACTCATTATATGTCTCTTCTGTCGGCCATGAAAAATTAATCACATCATCTTTACTTTTAGTCAACCTTTTCCAAGAATTTCTCAGTTTGTTGACTTCTGAATTAAGAAAACTATAGTGTGATTTAATTTTTTCTATTTCCTGTATTGTTATAACAAAGAAAGAGGTATCATCAAGATCAATGATTCCCTTTACCCTTGCTGACAATTTGACTTCTATCTCTTTAAGCCATATTTGCTTATCTTTCAACTGATCTAGATTAGCAAAAATTCCTGTGAGCAACTCACAAACTTGATCAGTGTATTCCTTCTTAAGTAATTTAACCCTTCTTTCCACATTATCCACTTCTGTTGCCAATTGCAATAAGATCTTAGCGATATCAGAAGTGGATTTGATAATGGGATTAGCTCTTGCTTCATCATAGGGTACACACATGAACTCTAGATCTTGCTCCCTAGGCCTCCATCTGTAAAAAATGGGTGTCAAAATGGCCTTATCTCTCCTTAATTCATTCCATATCTCCATGACCCTTCCCACACTATTATGAAGCAGTGAGGCATTTATAGTATCTACAAAATTGGAGATTGTGGCTTTTATTTTCTCCTCATACTTCCCTGCATAAAAGGCCTGAGCTTGCTTTAGGTTCTCCAACTCTTGGGGAGTTATCTCAATCATTTAGGAGCTGGAAGGCACAGGAGATGGTGGGAGCTCAATAATGGGGCTAGTAGCTGGAGGTCTTGCAGGAGAAGAGGCAATCATCAATGTTGAAGACTCACCTTGTTGGTGTTGTCCCATCAGCTGGCTCTACAATTTGGCAATGATGCTATCCTTGCCTCCTACCTCCTCCTTGACATTGTCATAGGCCTTCAAAACTATTTCCAATTTAATCTGGAGGGCCTACTTTTCTTTAGCTTCCTTCTCAGCCACTGCAACACTAAATTTTGTAGTTTCTAGCACAGTGCTAGCAGCCTCTACTACCCCTGTACTCTGTACTCTTTTGACCATCAATCCACCAAGGTGACTTGACCCTGAAGTGTCTTTACCTTTCTTGTCCTCATTTCTTTTGAGGGACCACATAACTAATGCAGCATTGTCCTTACTGAATGTAACCCCTTCCATGGGTTTAGTCTCTTTTCTTACTGCATCTAGCACCAGAGCATCAACAATATTCCATTCTGGTAAAATGAGCACTCCAGCTTGTGCTACTAGATCCCTTCCCTATTCAGGAGTGATGGTTTTGAATTCTTCCATCATCTCCTATTTTATTTCTTCTTCCACTGAGGCTGGATCTTTGTTAGGCTGCTCTACCTTTCTTGTTTCACATCTAGCATTATATGTATCTATATGCTGCTTCCAGACAAATTGCATGAATGCTTCAGATGTGACAAAGTTATCATCAGCTAAAAAGGCACTACTGGCCTTCTTTATGTCAGGATCCCACTCCTGGCCCTTGAGTTCAGTTGAGGTGATGTCCATTTGTGCTTCAGTGGGCTCTTTTGGCATCCCTTCTTCCACTTCATTATAAGTGTATGCAATTTCCCCCAAGTTGCCCAACTGCGAGGGGTATTCAGTTGCTGCTTGTTCATCTCCTATGTGGATAGGGGATTGGGATGGGGAATACAAGGGTGTATCTGATTGCATTTCCTTCCCCACCCTTTGCTTCTTTGGGCTGTCTTGGATGTCAATGACATCTTGCACTTTCCTCTTTCCTTTGGATGAAGAGGGCTCCCCTGTTGTAGGCACCAACACACTGTAACCTGATTTCTTATGCAGGGTGTAGTCACCAGGAGGGATTGCTTTGGTGGAAGCTGACTTGCCCAAAATTATTCTAGCCTTTTAAGGGTTGCTCTTAATTACAGCTTCCCTCTTTTCCTTTAGTGTTTGCATCACATCTTCGAAGCAAACAATCAAAAACTTTATTTTTTCTTCCAATGGGAAGAAGCTAGACAATGGGTCATAGCTAGCATCAAATTGATGCACAAAATCCAAGGCTTTCTTGTAAGCCACCCATTTTTCTTTCCTCAACTCCTGTTCATCTAAATCAAATTCATTCCTGATGAGGTCTTTAGGAAAGTGGAATTGATGAGGCCTACCTCTGCATGCTACCTTTTTCCTGAACACACCATTGTAGAAGTCCTTTGGATCAGCACATCTAGACACTGCAGTGGATAAATGGTAGGGTTTGAGGAAATCCTCAAAACAATTCCAGCCTCCCTTTGTAATTACAAATTGGTGGGCTATTGTAGCTGTAGGGAAAATAGTCCCTTTACCTCTGCCTGTTAGCTCTGCCTCTTGTAGGCCACCAATTTGTCTAAGGATCTCAGCTATTCCCACTTTGAGAGGGACCTGGTATGGTAACAAAAATGGGGTGCCTCTGAAACCAAAAACTCTGAAAACCGTGGAGACTGGATATAAGTACATGTCACCCCAGTTATGAACAATTTTGATGTTCTCTTTGAATTCTTTTGGCCTTAGGAATTCCAGAAGAACCTTGGGGACTCTTGGGTTATCAGAGCAAAGGAGGGTCCTTATTTTGGATGCAAAATATTTATCGAACTTTAGGAAACTAGCATCCTCTCTGTCCCATGACAACACAGTGCTCCATAGTTGTACTGGCATCTTCTCTCCTTCCTTCTCTTTTACCAGGTCCATTCCACTGGCGAAATAATCACCACCTTTGAAGAGGAAAAGGTGCATCAAGAGTGAGTACCATCCGAATGGCCTATCCACCTTCCCATTTTTTATTCCTATCAACCCCCCATGGATAGCATCGGCAATATAAGAAGCATAATCAAATGTAATAGCAAGAGAAGGATTCAAAATCTGAACAATCATTAACAAGTAATGATTTGGCATATTTGCTTCAGCATCCTATCCTAGAACATGGCAAAGTGCCCAATACATGCCTTTAGCCCTTAAGGTAAACATACTCAATGAAAAAGGCTCTTGTGTGTTGGGCCCTACAACTGCTAACCCTCCTATTTTTAGGAAAAGTTCTTTAAGAGGCCCATTCCTAAGATGACTCCTCTGTGCACCGTACACTTGGGCTAGTTGTGTGAAATTTATGGGTTCGAGGAAGTTTCTGAACTCATTGAGCCCAAACGCTGTTCTCAATTCCTCTGCCTTGATTTCCACAAGGGTTTTTCCATTAACATCCCGGATGCATCTCGTGACTGAATCATAGTTCAATGCCATTTGGGTTAACAAGTCTTTATCCATGAACACCCCTGGGACTACCAATTTCCTGACATCTAATTCCCAAATGCTATTTTGAGGAGCAGGAGAATTCCTCATCCCAAATCCGATTCTGAACAGCCCCAACCCAGACAGTCCAACCTGTGGGTCTCTTAACCAATTACCTTTGTCATATAATCCTTCTCCTATCTTCAGACGGGGAGCCCTGGGCACTAACTCTTTGGCCTTTGATGCCTGGTTAGTTGACAATGTCAACTGTTCTAAAAAATCATCACATATACTTTGTTCTAAATAATTAACCTTGCCGAAAAATTCCCTTTTAGGAGCCATTTGAAAATGCCAGAAAATGAATATCACTCTTAAACAATCCTACAACACGAGAATGATTTTACTTTAAAACACCCTACAAGAATTGCTACAAAATATGAGCGAACCTGATGCTTGCTTGAAGGAAATTGCTCCGCAACTGAACTGCTTGCTCTGTTTCAGAAAAGGATAACTCTACGTCTGCTCTTCTGCAAAAATCTTTTAAAAGATATCCTTACTTGGTTGTTAGGAAATCAAATGCTTGTACTCTGGGCCTTAACTATAACATTGATTCCGCATGCTTTGGCCGTCCTTTTAAAATCAAATTCATACGAGAATTCATATTTTAGCTCCAATGGGTCGCAACCTTCCTGCAAGTGTCTCACTGTTAATTTCATTTTGACGGCTTTGTCTTTAGTCTGAGTCCCGTTATTCTATTGGCTACATAATACCACGTGGCATCCCACCATTGGCTTAGAAAATTCCTTCGCATTCCATTTCGATACTGGCCGAATGCCTCCCTTTATACTGTGACAGGCCCACATTTTTCCCTTTTGGCCATGTCATCATCATGACACGTGGACGGCCCTCGTTAACTCTCGCTATTTCGCGGGCTTAAAGGGGAAGCATTTTACCCTTGCGAAATGGCGCGGGCCGTTGGATCATCCTTCAAGTAGATCACTAATTAATCCTTTGAAAAGGCTCTCAGAAATGGTGGGCCCGCTGAGTCGTCACTAACACCTGGCACCTAGTCACCTGCTGCGCTGATTTGTCACTCTGTCACTTGCCAAAAGAAAAACCATGGGGGCCCCACTTTCATTTCAATAGGTCTATCTCCCACGTCATCATCAAGACATGTGGACAGCTGACATTCATTCTCGCTATTTCGTGGCCTTAAAGGGTGAGCACTTTACCCTTGCAAAATAGCGCCGACCGTCAGATCATCTCTGCAGTCGATCGGTATTTAATCCTTCAAAAAGGCTCTTAGAAATGGTGGGCCCACGGACACGTCACGGACATATGGCGCCTTGTCACTTTCGGAGCTGACTTGTCAATTTCTCATTTGTCAAGCAGGAACCATAGGGACCCACAGTTTCCTTTCAAACCGCGTGTCATCAAGACACATGGACGGTCCTTATTCATTTTCGCTATTTCGCGGCCTTAAGAAGTGATCACTTTACCCTTGCGAAATAGTGCCGGCCGTTAGATCATATTTCAAATTGATCAGCATTTAAACCCTTCGAAAAGGCTCTCAGAAATGGTGGGCCCGCAGACATGTAATGGACACCTGGTGCCTTGTCACTTTCGGATCTGACTTGTCATTCTGTCATTTGCTGGAAAGAGCCACAGGGTGTCAATAAATTGTTAAGAGCTGTCCCTGCCAGGTCATCTCCACCTGCGACCTGACTCATCTTTGGGGCCCACTTTTGAACCTTTAATCCTGACCCGCTGACGGTGGTGACTTGTGCCACGTGCTACCTTTTAATACACCAGAAGAAAACCACAGGGGGCCCACTTTCTTTGACAGCCACATCCTTTACTTCCTCTATCATGACACATGGACGGCTGACATTCATTCTCGCTATTTCACGGCCTTAAAGGGGAAGCATCTTACCCTTGCGAAATAGCACCAACCGTCGGATCCTTTCTCAAATTGATTGATGTTTACTAGGCCCGACACTTTAGACCGAAATAATATAAGGTGATTTTTTTTTAAATAATCAACGTAACCGCTTAGGTTAATAACAAGGGGGGGACACTTCCCACGACCCCGCGACCCATACTTAAGTGAAATAAAGTAACGACAAAATAGAAACCAAAGGGTTTAAAATAAAAAGATAAGGTCTGAAACTTAAAAAACCCTTAAACCCTCTAGGTTTAGAATAAAGCTGAAGTACTTGGGACTACACCCTATTCAAAAATTCTCAAGGTACCACAGCCAATTATGGGGAAAGAAGAACCCAATTTTAAAACAGTGATAACAACGGCTCTGACTGGGGATGGTTGATTGCGAAATCAACACAAGAAAACTTAGAAACTCTGGAGAAATAGACCAAAACATAGACCAAAACCAGAAAACAGGAAAGAAAACAAAATATATACAAACAAAGGACCTACCGTGCATGGACATTAGGAGAAATAATGCTTCAGGAATTGTCTATGCATTGGAAATTCCTGCATTTCATCATTCATATTCTTCAAAAAATATGAATCCTTACCATTCAGGTCACAAACCACAAAAGGGCCAATCCATAGTGATTCAAATTTTTTATGCTTTCCTTTATCTTGTCCTTTTGCATTCCACTGAAGAACCATGTCATCAACTTGAAACTTCCTTAATGATGTCCTTTTATCAAAAAGATACTTTGACTGCAACTAGATCTTCTGATTTTTCTTATGGGTAGAAGTCCTAAGCTCCTCCATTTCTACAATTTGGATCATTCTGTCTTCCATCGGTTCAGATATCTCCATGTCCTCATCCTGCAAAAACTTATACACTGGAAGAAGGTTATTTACTGGTAATCTGGCTTGGGTACCATAGACCAACTCAAAAGGTGACATTCCAATGGATTTTTTAACTATTATCCTATCTGCCCACAAGGCTAACTTCAACTTTTGATCCCAAGACCTCTTGTTTTCTTCTAAGATTTTCTTGATGATATTTAACAAGCTTTTGTTGCTGGATTCTGCATGTCCATTCCCCTGAGGGTGATAAGGTGATGAGTAGGACATGAGTATACCGTGACTATTGCAAAAACCTACAAATTCTTCTGATCTAAAACACATAGCATTATCCATTACCAATTTCGCAGGTGTTCCAAATCTAGTCACAATACTATCCATCAGGAAATTAATGACAATTTTACTAGTAGCTCTTTTTGTAGGGATGGCTTCTATCCATTTGGTAAAATAATCAGTGGCCACTATAATCCATCCATGACCTCTTCCTGACTTTTCAACAATCTCTCCAATAAAATCAATGCCCCATTGGACAAAAGGAGCTTCTACAGAGACTGGATTTAGGGGTAAGGCTCCTTCATACTTGAGCTTAGAGGAAAATCTTTGACATGGATCACATCTTCGAACATATGCATGGGTATCTTTAAATAAGGTAGGCCAATAATACCCATCCCGTATTATCTTACCAGCAGTAGTCTTAGTAGAATAGTGGCCTCCACATACTCCATCATGCATTTCAATTAACACCTGTTTGGCTTGAAATTCATCCAAACACATTAGTAACTCTCCATCTTTCTTTCTCCAGAAAAGATCACCCTGAATGAGCACATAGTTTTGGGACTTAAGCTTCAAAGTTCTCTTCTGATTCTGTGTCATTTCTTCTGGGAGTATGTTACCTTTCAATACTTGGATTATCTCTGTGTACCAAGGTTGTCTCTCAATACTAGTAACCAAAACATCTTTAACCTCAACATTGTGTATTTCTACATTCATGAGATTTGACTCAGTCATGAGCTTAGCCAAACCTAACCCTCTCACTAATTTAGTGATCTTTATCTCCAAATTGAACTCTTGAATTCTATTGATCCATCTACACCTCTTCCCAGTAACTTCAGACTGAGACAAAATATCTTTAACAACAGCATGTGGAACATAAGCAATGACGTTTGCATTCACCAGATATGGCCTAAAAGCTTTAATAGCTTTAACTAGGGCATAAGCTTGTTTCTCCATGATTTCATATTTCAGTTCTGCCACATGCAAAGATTTACTATAGAAGGCTATGGGATGTTCATATCCTTCATTGTCCTTTTGTAATAATACTGCAGCCACCGTGTGATATGAAGCAAAAGAAAACAGAGAAAAAGGCTTACTATAATCTAGAGATTTCAACACTGGTGCTTCCTGGATTGCCTTCTTAATCTCATCAAAAGCTTTTGAAGCTTCTTGATCCCAACAAAACTTTGTGTCCTTCTTGAGCAACTTGACAATAGGCTTCACTATCTCGACAAAGTTTGCAATGAATCTCTTGACAAAATTCACTTTGCCTAAAAAGGATTGAATACCTTTCACATTTTTAGGTTCAGAGACTTTGTTAATTGCTTCAATTCTTTCAGGGTCTATTCTTACCCCTTCCTTGGAAACTATGTGTCCCAATAACTTTCCTTCAGTGACCCCAAAATGACATTTCTTGGGATTCAGTGATACACCAAATTCCAAGGCTTTATCAAACACCTTCTCTAGATGTCCACAATGATCATCAGCTCTCTTTGAGAAACAAGTTAAATCATCTTGGTAAACCACCATAATGATATTTATGAATTCCTTAAAAGCCACATCCATAGCTCTCTGAAATGTAGCTCCTGCATTTTTTAATCCAAATGGCATTCTCACATATACATAGGTTCCCCATGGAGTAGTGAAAGCTGTTTTAAATTGTTCAGACTCCTTTAAAAGCACTTGATTGTATCCCGAGAAACCATCCATCATGGATAAAAGATCACAACCTGTCACTCTTTGTAGCATTGCTTCCATGTTTGGGGATGAATAATTATCTTTTAGGGAAGCAACATTCAGATTCCTAAAATCCACACACAATCTGATGTCTCCATTCTTCTTCCTTACTGGGACCAAATTAGAGACCCATGAAGAATGCCTTATTGGTTTAATAATTCCCCCTTCTCTCAATTTTGTCAACTCTTGTTGCATTTTTGTTTCTAATAAGGGGTTAATAGGTCTCTGTTTCTGTCTGAATGGCTTAGCATCTGGAAGTAAAGGAACTTCATGCTGAAAAAGATCTTGTCTATACGCCTTTAGGTCTTCATAAGACCAAGCAAAGACATGCTTATACCTTTTCAATAAATTGATAAGATTAGTCCTAACATGAGGGGGTAGCTTCTTTCCAATATATACCAACTTGGGGGATGATTCTGTCCCCAGGTTGACCTCCTCCAATTCTTCTAACTTGGTGGTAGATTGTTGGTGTAAATGACTGTCATTATAACTAAACATACTTTCTAACTCCACCAACCCTTTAGGTATCTCGTTAGTTTCCAACTGGACAATATCATTTCCAAACACTGTCTCTCTGTCATCCACCACTTCCACCAATGCATTGCAATCAATTTTTTGTCCATCATAATCATCGACACATTGGACGAACCTAAGAATATATTCATCATCAGCAAAAACTTGCCAATTATATACATTATCAGGGATAGCGGGCCTAGCTTTTATTTCCACAGTGGAAATACCAGTTAGTGTTGCATCATCATTTTTTAAAGCAACATTAGCTAGAAAATCTGCCATAATATTTTTTGTTCGCTCTATCCAATTGATAGAAAAGGCATCAAAATATTCAATAACATCCCAAACAACATGCTTGTATTGCTTCAATTTATCATTCTTGGATGCATATTTAGATCTTACCTGAGAGACAACTAGCTCTGAATCACCCATCACTTTCAACAGTCGGATTCCATGCTTTTTTGCAACCTCAAGTCCTAATAATAGGGCTTCATACTCTGTAGTATTATTTGTGCACTGGAATGCCAATAAGAATGAATATTTAAAGGTTATACCTGATGGGGATACAAAAAGAACCCCTGCTCCAAATCCTTCTTTGGAACAAGCTCCATCAAAATACATCTGCCACAACCCATACTGCTGTGCTTGTAGCTCAACTACAATTGGGTCAGTGTTCTTCAACTGAGGTGATACTGGCTGAAGTCTGAAGTTACCTAAATCCACATCAATCATACAATTAAGCATACTAGGGTCCACCTTTTCAATTACCTTAGGAGCTCGTGGCTCCCTGTATAGTTTGACCTGATTGCCACCAATAGGAATAGTAGCATAAGACAAGTCCAGTTGAACATTTCCCCCCACTGCTGCTGCCCACTGCCTAGAAAGAAACATGCCATAATGGGGTTTAGTATCAGTGACAATAACATCCATTTTATAATTAGCTTCAGGAAATGCAGCTATTTTTACTTCTACATCTTTCATTGTACCTATCACAGACACTTCTCTGTTATCCATGGCATAACATTTCCCATACACAGTAGTTACTGACAATCCTAATTCTTTCATAACACCATAGGGCATTACATTAGCAGCTGCTCCTGAATCTATCATGCAGTTTTTAATTAACCGGTTATTGACTAGCAAAGTAACATAGAAGGGATCCACCTAAGAAGGCCCTTGAGTAATAGTGGTTCCAACATATACCTCTGGGGTTTGGAACTCTTGATCCTTTCCAACTTTATCCGAACTGGTGGGTAATACTAAGTCATTATCAGATATACTAGAGAATAAAGACAAAGCTGCATCCTTATGTTCTTTAATCTTTAGCAATTCTATTAATGGAATAGTGACTTTCATTTGAGTTAAAGCTTGGGCCATATCAAATGCAGAATTATTACATTTTCCAGTATTAACCTTAACCTTTTCTGTTTTGAATTGACTAGCCCTTTTCACTATTTCTGCCTTTTGTACATCACCAGCATTTTTGTCATCTATGCTTTTAGGTAAGTCCTTAACTTGTTCCTCTTTTTCTTGACTGGCTTTAAGAATAGCAGTAACACTACTTGATGCCCCTTTCTTTGTGACTTCTTTTACAAACATAGAACCAAGCTCACCTTGATCAGTGTCTCTCTTGGTGCTTCTCAGATTGTAGTTATGTTTTGCTTTAGTGATTGTAGCCTTAGTGAGATTTTTAACTTCTTCCTCACTAGGCCTCCTAAGATGAACTTCTTCATCTTCAATTGTTATCACATTCAAGGTAGGATGCCAACTTAAGGCTAACTGTCCTTGCACTAACCTTTCATTATCCAGCACATCACTGTATTCACTTTGCATAGATTCCTCATCACTTTCTATGATGGTTTCAAACATATTAATGTCAGGCTCTACTTCTGGCCTCATAGATTCTTCCAGAGCTTGAGCCACTGCACATTGATGAGGAGAATGTGGTCCATCACAAGCAATACACCAAGGAGTATTTTCTATATTATTAACAGTTTTCCCTTTCAAAGGATCTGGTGTGTCTTGGCTTTGGGCAATTTTAGGCTTCTCAACTTGGGGTTTACCATCCTTCCAATTTGTATTGTATGGCATATCATGTAATCTAGGAGGTCTATCCTGCCAGTTATAGTGGGGCTTATCATTTTTGTTGACCTTAGCAGTCAAATCTTTCATAGCAGTAACTAGTTTTTCTATTTTATCCTCCTCTTTAGCAACTTTGTTAGGTTGCTGTTTGGTTTCATGCCATAATCTACCATCTGTTCTTCTTCCTAATTTTTTAGATGCTTTTCTATTACTTTCTACATTTATGGCAATTCTAAAGGCATCCCTCAGGTTATGAGGATTTTTATCTCTCAAGATATAAGCCATCTTGGAATCAAATGCATTATAATATGTATTAAGGCACATATTGTCATATAGCCTCATTACCTGATACAATCTATGCATAGCTTTCTAGAATCTAGCATTGAAATCAGTGACTATTTCATTTTCATATTTTCTAATGTTATTGAACTCATTCAGCATGAAACTCACATTAGTCTTATCACCGTACTGTTCTTGAAAGCAATTTTTGAACTCTTCCCATGAACCTATACTAGCTACTGGAAGACCTCTGTACCAATCTCTTGCATCATCAACCAGGGATTGAACAAACACTTTCATAATGACATCTTCATCTGCTATCTCATAATCATTTATCAGATCCCCAAAAGATTTCAGATGTTCCTCAGCACTGACTGCATTGTTCCCAGCAAACTTATGGAGTTTGTCTCTTAGCTCAGTGGGAACATGATTTGGATACCCTGGGATCCCATCAAAAAACAATTGCCTATATTGTTCTAGATTGATTGGCCTTCTTTGAAAAGGGGAAATAGTACTATTATTCCCCATGATCATTTTAGTTTTTGGGACTGGGGATTGAGATGTTTGGGTGTACTGTTTATTTGAAGGTATCTGACTTGCTGAGGCAATGTTAGTATGTACTGCAAGTTGAGTATTGACCTGAGGAAAAGAGATGTGTTGGGGATTAGGCTTGCTAAGATCTTCCGATGGGAATGTAATAGGGGGAGCTTTTAAGTAGTTTATCTTTCTTTTAACTTCCTGATTTGCTGCTTCTAACTCAGCCTTTTCCAATTCCATTTGGAGGTCTTCCTTTTCCTTTCTCATCCTTTCCATCTCTCTCTCATGTGCTAGGATCCTATGAGAAATCCCTTCTGCAGTTTTAGACTCTACTTCATCATCCACCCATATCTGTTTCCCTTTGTCTAAACTAACTTTAGGAAGCTGGGAGTCATTAGATACTTCCTTACTTGGCTGGGCTACTGACTTAGAAGCTGGTCTAATTTTAGGGATTAGGATCTCCCTAATCATTGGGCCTTCCTCATCACTTTTTTCCTTTTCCTTAGCAAGCACTTCAAGATCAGCTATCTATCTAAGAAGCCTATCTCTCTCCATTATTTTGGCTTTAACTTCCTTTTCCTTATTTGCCTCTTTTTGGGCTCTCAGGGATATTAAATGATGAACTCTTTTGTTTAACTCTTCAATCTCTTGAGACATTTTATCCTCATCAGGATAATTTTCTTCAGAGTCTGATGCATTAATTTTATCTATGTCAATCAGACTAATGTTCCCATCTACTGTCCTAGGAACAGAGTGCCTAATTGCATTTGAACTGGTTCTATCTTTTGCAGAAACACTAACATGAGATAGGTCTCGACTTAAAATAGGTGCATCATCAATATTTCCAAACAATCCTGAATGGAAACCTAAAATATCATGCTCTGAATCTCTAGAAGATGAATTTGACTTTGCATAGATAGGTCGATCAGGCATCTTACCAGTATTGTTGCTTTTCTGCACCCACGCAGCATTTGATGGCTCATGCATCACAGATCTCTTCTGGCCTCTTCGTGACTGCTTTGGCAGACCTTCTTGCAAGGTTTCACGAGGATGTTTCTTCATGAAAGATCTTGTGTTCTTATTTCCTTGCATCTTGCTTGTCTTTCTTTTAGAAAATTCGTATTCTCACAAGGACTGGTTCAATAATAACAGAGTCGCCACCCACAAAACTATGGGAAAAACAAAAACAAGCAGTCTTACTCACAACACAACAATACTCTCCACAAGTCTCTGCGCAGATCTGTATCTTTATCTTTGTTATAATTGGTCCCCAGTAGAGTCGCCACTTTTGTTGTCCTCAAAATTTGATTCCCTTCAATGTCCTTAAGATAATATGCTCTAAACTGGGTGTAGAGAAAACATCAAAGATAAGGAAATTCCAGAGACAACATATGACAAGGTTTGATTAAACCTTCTACACTTCGGGCTTCCTTAGAGCCCAGGTGGGTATACCTTTGTGAATTAACTTCACACTTTTAAACAATAAACCCACAGCAAACCAGTCCAGAAAACCAGTGGATTTATTCACCATAAAATCAGCTGAAAACAATGAATAGAAACTGTACTTAACTTCAGCATTTTTTGATCAACAAAGTATGCAATAAACGACCTTGATTAACACCAGTGCTTTATCCAAGGTTACAGAGTCACCTAAATTCAAATAAAACTTCTGAAACAATATATCTTTATGCTTCCCGTCGGCTTGGTTTCCACTAATCCTGATATATGCCTGGCACATACAAGAATTCAATCATTCTACACTAAGCTATGGTCCTCAAAATTCAAAGTTCCTTCCAAAGAATTTACTGGTATGAGTGATCCCGCGTATTTAATTCCCCTCCTAAAGAGAAAAGCTAACAAACACTTATACTGAGATTGCTTTGCAATTCCATTCAAACTAAACAACCCTAGATTATTTAGAATAAGACAGTAAATAAATTTGTGAACAAACGTGAAGACAACACATAACTTTTACTCAAAACCGATGGCCTGTGTATTGATATTCATTTCAAAGAGTATTACAATAATTTCTGATTCTCCATTAGACTTAGAAAAGCTCAGATAAATTTCTGCAGCGTTTTCTTACAAAATTTTGTGATCCCTCTCCCTCTAGTCCTGGTATGCATTTATAACAACATGGATGCACAAAGCTTCAGACTTCTCAAGGAGAGTTTGTTACAATTATTTCCAAAATTGATGAGGTTACCATTTTTTACGTGAAACAGTTATGCGCTCTTTTCAGCCTCTGCAGTCTGTTGAACAGGTTGTTTAGTTGCAACCTCTTCTGGCTTTTTAGGGGCGCTCTCCAACTACTCTGGATCATGGGTGGAATATTTAACTTCCCACTCATTATATGTCTCTTCTGTCGGCCATGAAAAATTAATCACATCATCTTTACTTTTAGTCAACCTTTTCCAAGAATTTCTCAGTTTGTTGACTTCTGAATTAAGAAAACTATAGTGTGATTTAATTTTTTCTATTTCCTGTATTGTTATAACAAAGAAAGAGGTATCATCAAGATCAATGATTCCCTTTACCCTTGCTAACAATTTGACTTCTATCTCTTTAAGCCATATTTGCTTATCTTTCAACTGATCCGGATTGGCAAAAATTCCTGGGAGCAACTCACAAACTTGATCAGTGTATTCCTTCTTAAGTAATTTAACCCTTCTTTCCACATTATCCACTTCTGTTGCCAATTGCAATAAGATCTTAGCGATATCAGAAGTGGATTTGATAATGGGATTAGCTCTTGCTTTATCACAGGATACACACATGAACTCTAGATCTTGCTCCCTAGGCCTCCATCTGTTAAAAATGGGTGTCAAAATGGCCTTATCTCTCCTTAATTCATTCCATATCTCCATGACCCTTCCCATACTATTATGAAGTAGTGAGGCATTTATAGTATCTGCAAAATTGGAGATTGTGGCTTTTATTTTCTCCTTATACTTCCCTGCATAAAAGGCCTGAGCTTGCTTTAGGTTCTCCAACTCTTGGGGAGTTATCTCAATCATTTGGGAGCTAGAAGGTGCAGGAGATGGTGGGAGCTCAATAATGGGGCTAGTAGGTGGAGGTCTTGCAGGAGAAGAGGCAATCATCAATGTTGAAGACTCACGTTGTTGGTGTTGTCCCATCAGCTGGCTCTGCAATTTGGCAATGATGCTATCCTTGCCTCCTACCTCCTCCTTGACATTGTCATAGGCCTTCAAAACTATTTCCAATTTAATCTGGAGGGCCTCCTTTTCTTTAGCTTCCTTCTCAGCCACTGCAACACTAAATTTTGTAGTTTCTAGCACAGTGCTAGCAGCCTCTACTACCCCTGTACTTTGTACTCTTTTGACCATCAATCCACCAAGGTGACTTGACCCTGAAGTGTCTTTACCTTTCTTGTCCTCATTTCTTTTGAGGGACCACATAACTAATGCAGCATTGTCCTTACTGAATGTAACCCCTTCCATGGGTTTAGTCTCTTTTCTTACTGCATCTAGCACCAGAGCATCAACAATATTCCATTCTGGTAAAATGAGCACTCCAGCTTGTGCTACTAGATCCCTTCCCTATTCAGGAGTGATGGTTTTGAATTCTTCCATCATCTCCTATTTTATTTCTTCTTCCACTGAGGCTGGATCTTTGTTAGGCTGCTCTACCTTTCTTGTTTCACATCTAGCATTATATGTATCTATATGCTGCTTCCAGACAAATTGCATGAATGCTTCAGATGTGACAAAGTTATCATCAGCTAAAAAGGCACTACTGGCCTTCTTTATCTCAGGATCCCACTCCTGGCCCTTGAGTTCAGTTGAGGTGATGTCCATTTGTGCTTCAGTGGGCTCTTCTGGCATCCCTTCTTCCACTTCATCATAAGTGTATGCAATTTCCCCCAAGCTGCCCAACTACGAGAGGTATTCAGTTGCTGCTTGTTCATCTCCTATGTGGATAGGGGATTGGGATGGGGAATACAAGGGTGTATCTGATTGCACTTCCTTCCCCACCCTTTGCTTCTTTGGGCTGTCTTGGATGTCAATGACATCTTGCACTTTCCTCTTTCCTTTGGATGAAGAGGGCTCCCCTGTTGTAGGCACCAGCACACTGTAACCTGATTTCTTATGCAGGGTGTAGTCACCAGGAGGGATTGCTTTGGTGGAAGCTGACTTGCCCAAAATCATTCTAGCCTTTTCAGGGTTGCTCTTAATTATAGCTTCCCTCTTTTCCTTTAGTGTTTGCATCACATCTTCGAAGCAAACAATCAAAAACTTTATTTTTTCTTCCAATGGGAAGAAGCTAGACAATGGGTCATAGCTAGCATCAAATTGATGCACAAAATCCAAGGCTTTCTTGTAAGCCACGCTTTTTTCTTTTCTCAACTCCTGTTTATCTAAATCAAATTCATTCCTGATGAGGTCTTCAGGAAAGTGGAATTGATGAGGCCTACCTTTGCATGCTACCTTTTTCCTGAACACACCATTGTAGAAGTCCTCTGGATCAGCACATCTGGACACTGCAGTGGATAAATGGTAGGGTTTGAGGAAATCCTCAAAACAATTCCAGCCTCCCTTTGTAATTACAAATTGGTGGGCTATTGTAGCTGTAGGGAAAATAGTCCCTTTACCTCTGCCTGTTAGCTCTGCCTCTTGTAGGCCACCAATTTGTCTAAGGATCTCAGCTATTCCCACTTTGAGAGGGACCTGGTATGGTAACAAAAATGGGGTGCCTCTGAAACCAAAAACTCTGAAAACCATGGAGACTGGATATAAGTACATGTCACCCCAGTTATGAACAATTTTGATGTTCTCTGTGAATTCTTTTGGCCTTAGGAATTCCAGAAGAACCTTGGGGACTCTTGGGTTATCAGAGCAAAGGAGGGTCCTTATTTTGGATGCAAAATATTTATCAAACTTTAGGAAACTAGCATCCTCTCTGTCGCATGACAACACAGTGCTCCATAGTTGTACTGACATCTTCTCTCCTTCCTTCTCTTTTACCAGGTCCATTCCACTGGTGAAATAATCACCACCTTTGAAGAGGAAAAGGTGCATCAAGAGTGAGTACCATCCGAATGGCCTATCCACCTTCCCATTTTTTATTCCTATCAACCCCCCATGGATAGCATCGGCAATATAAGAAGCATAATCAAATGTAATAGCAAGAGAAGGATTCAAAATCTGAACAATCATTAACAAGTAATGATTTGGCATAATTGCTTCAGCATCCTCTCCTAGAACTTGGCAAAGTGCCCAATACATGCCTTTAGCCCTTAAGGTAAACATACTCAATGAAAAAGGCTCTTGTGTGTTGGGCCCTACAACTGCTAACCCTCCTATTTTTAGGAAAAGTTCTTTAAGAGGCCCATTCCTAAGATGACTCCTCTATGCACCGTACACTTGGGCTAATTGTGTGAAATTTATGGGTTCGAGGAAGTTTGTGAACTCATTGAGCCCAAACGCTGTTCTCAATTCCTCTGCCTTGATTTCCACAAGGGTTTTTCCATTAACATCCTGGATGCATCTCTTGACTGAATCATAGTTCAATTCCATTTGGGTTAACAAGTCTGTATCCATGAACACCCCTGGGACTACCAATTTCCCGACATCTAATTCCCAAATGCTATTTTGAGGAGCAGGAGAATTCCTCATCCCAAATCTGATTCTGAACAGCCCCAACCCAGACAGTCCAACCTGTGGGTCTCTTAACCAATTACCTTTGTCATATAATCCTTCTCCTATCTTCAGACGGGGAGCCCTGGGCACTAACTCTTTGGCCTTTGATGCCTGGTTAGTTGACAATGTCAACTGTTCTAAAAAATCATCACATACACTTCGTTCTAAATAATTAACCTTGCCAGAAAATTCCCTTTTAGGAGCCATTTGAAAATGCCAGAAAATGAATATCACTCTTAAACAATCCTGCAACACAAGAATGATTTTACTTTAAAACACCCTACAAGAATTGCTACAAAATATGAGCGAACCTGATGCTTGCTTGAAGGAAATTGCTCCACAACTGAACCACTTGCTCTGTTTCAGAAAAGGATAACTCTACGTCTGCTCTTTTGCAAAAATCTTTTAAAAGATATCCTTACTTGGTTGTTAGGAAATCAAATGCTTGTACTCTGGGCCTTAACTATAACATTGATTCTGCATTCTTCGGTCGTTCTTTTAAAATCGAATTCATACGAGAATTCATATTTTAGCTCCAACGGGTCGCAACCTTCCTGCAAGTGTCTCACTGTTAATTTCATTTTGACGGCTTTGTCTTTAGTTTGAGTCCCGTTATTCTATTGGCTACATAATACCATGCGGCATCCCACCATTGGCTTAGAAAATCCCTTCGCATTCCATTTCGATACTGGCCGAATGCCTCCCTTTATACTGTGACAGGCCCACGTTTTTTCCTTTTGGCCATGTCATCATCATGACACGTGGACAGCCCTTGTTAACTCTCGCTATTTCACGGGCTTAAAGGGGAAGCATTTTACCCTTGCAAAATAGGGTGGGCCATTGGATCATCCTTCAAGTAGATCACTAATTAATCCTTCGAAAAGGCTCTCAGAAATGGTGGGCCCGCTGAGTCGTCACTAACACCTGGCACCTAGTCACCTGCTGCGCTGATTTGTCACTCTGTCACTTGCCAGAAGAAAAACCATGGGGGCCCCACTTTCGTTTCAACAGGTCTATCTCCCACGTCATCATCAAGACACGTGGATGGCTGACATTCATTCTCGCTATTTCGCGGCCTTATTGGGTGAGCACTTTACCCTTGCGAAATAGCGCCGACCGTCAGATCATCTCTGCAGTCGATCGGTATTTAATCCTTCAAAAAGGCTCTTAGAAATGGTGGGCCCACGGACACGTCATGGACATATGGCACCTTGTCACTTTCGGAGCTGACTTGTCAATTTCTCATTTGTCAAGCAGGAACCATAGGGACCCACAGTTTCCTTTCAGACCGCATGTCATCAAGACACGTGGACGGTCCTTATTCATTTTCGCTATTTCGCGGCCTTAAGAAGTGATCACTTTACCCTTGCGAAATAGCGCCGACTGTTAGATCATATTTCAAATTGATCAGCATTTAAACCCTTCGAAAAGGCTCTCAGAAATGGTGGGCCTGCGGACATGTAATGGACACCTGGCGCCTTGTCACTTTCAGATTTGACTTGTCATTCTGTCATTTGCTGGAAGGAGCCACTTGAAACTTAGTGCTGGTAAAAAAAATTAACATTTATATTAATACTGGTATAACTTAATACATGAAACAGAAAGAGAAACAACATCCACAACACATGACACAGAGATTTTGACGTGGAACCTCGTAAGGGAAAAAACCATGGTGGTAAACCTTACCCACAATCAGATGATACTACTATAGATAGTAAGTGAATACAATAATGGGGTCTACACATGCAAAAAGGCCAACCGCCTAGAGCTCATTGCTCAATCACAAAATAGGAGTTACACTGACTACAATTGGATGGTTAAATCCAATAACAATGTACTGCTTCAATATAGTATCTGCAATGTTGGAATCAGTACCGGTTAAGCTCTGACCATGAGTGCCAAACACCTTCATAACCTTTCCTCCAACCTTCAGATGATGTGTGTGTGATTCATACAAGGATCTGTTTATTTTCACTCTACAATGATCTTCAATATTCGCACACACTCATCATGTCCAATTTTCAATAAGATCTTACAATTATTTATATAAAACCTAAGACCTATACACGATGTTGGCTCACTAAAGACATTACATTTAAATTAATTGCAAAATAAGCCTTGATGTGATACAATATGTCAGCTCAATACAATATCCAATCAATAAACCATTTCCAAGACGTGTCATGCTGATCTGGAATAGATATCATGTATCGGTCCATAACCTAGACCTATCTACTGGTTAAGGCAAATATGTGAACCCGATTAGTCCAATAAGAAAAACACTAAATCCAAACATCCAATCCATGTCTTCGACATAAACAAATGATCTCCAGATGATAACAAGTCATCATCGCTACCGGTGAACCATATAACTTGCCAGTGAAGCATATACTGGTGACTGTGCATAAGCCAATATTCATGCGGGACCATAATGTGCCAATTCAACAATAAACCAATATAACCATAGTGCCAAATCAACAATGTAGACTTCCAAGAAGATAAGTGTTGACATCAATGACAAAACCAATGCAACACATGACAAAGTCATCCATAATACCAACAATCTCCCCCTTTGGCATTGATGGCCACACTAAATGGAAAAACATCTAAGTTGCAAAAACAGAATGCCAAAAACCAACAATCTCCCAAAATAGATCAATACAAAGTTCTGTACCAAAACAAAAACCAAAACCAAAAATACATCTCTCCCAAAGTACAATGTTTTTCATAGATATCTCTCCCCCTTTGACATCAAATGCGAAAGAAGTTAAGAATAAAAAAATACATCATAACATACAGCTGAATACTCCCCCTGAGCAGTAGCTCTCCTTCATCAAGACTAGAAAAAGATTTTTCTATTAGTTCCTGCCAATTTGATGTCAATCTTCATCATTTAAGTTTTTGTCTGTAAGGAAATTACCCCAAGCTTCTTCTTGAGATATTCAAATGTTTCCTTAGGCAAAGGCTTTGTAAAAATATCTACAATTTTCTCTAGATTCTTTGATATATCAATTGCTGCTGAATTATCACAATGAATAATTATCGGTTCTTTGCATTTTACCTTGATATCCTTCAACATTTGCTTGATCCATAATACCTGAGTGCAATTAGTTGCTACTGTAACATATTCTACTTTTGCTGTAGATAATGATGTACAAGTCTGCTTCTTGCTTATCCATGAAATTAACCTTCACCCAAGAAAGAATGCACCACGAGTGGTACTCTTTCTGTCATCTACATCTCCTACCCAATTAGCATATGCATATGCACATAACTCAAAATTTTCATCCTTAGGATACCATAAACCAAGATTTGCTGTGCCTTGTAGGTACTGGAAAATCCTTTTTACTGTTGATTCATGATTTTCTTTAGGATTGCTTTGAAATCTAGAAACAATACACACTGCATTCATTATATCAGGTTTGGTTTGTGTTAAATATAGTAATCCTCCAATCATAGATTTGTACCTTGTTAGATTAATAGGAGTTGAATCATCCTTTAATGTCAATTTATCCGTTGTAGTCATAGGAGTGCTTACCGGTTTGGAGTTTTCCATATCAAATTTCTTCAAAAGTTCCTTCAAGTATTTTGTTTGACATATGAATATACCTTTATCTGTTTGAGAAATCTACAAACATAGAATTTTTTTTATCTCTCCAATCATGGACACTTCAAATTCTTTTAGCATCTTGTTAGCAAAGTCTTTACATAACTCTTCTTCACCTCCAAAAATGATATCATCCACAAATACTTCAATAACCAAAATATCATCATTGCTGATTTTGTAATACAAATTACTATCAGCATTACCTTTTGTGTATCCAATCTTTAAAAGATATTTATCCAGTCTAGCATACCAAGCTTTGGGAGCTTGCTTCAATCCATATAAACCTTTCCTTAACCTACAAACCATATCCTTATCCTTTGTTAATGAAAATCCACCAGGCTGTTCAATGTAAACTTCCTCTTCAAGATCTCCATTAAAAAATGCACATTTTACATCCATCTGATAAACTTTATAGTTCTTGTGAGCTACAAATGCAAGAAATAGTCTAACTGCTTCAATTTTGGCTACCGATGCAAAGGTTTCATTATAATCAATTCCTTCGTTTTGTGAATAACCTTTACAAACCAGTCTTGCTTTGTTTTTGATTACTTCACCATCTTCATTAAGTTTATTTCTATATACCCATTTAGTTCCAATTACATTTTTGTTTTTAGGCTGGGGAACTAATGTCCAAGTATTATTCTTTTCAATATGTTCTAATTCTTCTTCTATTGCTTTTATCTAATGTTTATCTTGACATGCTTCAACAATTGATGCTGGTTCAACTTGAGAAATTAAACATACCTCTTCATTTTCCAATCTTCCTCTAGTCACAACACCTTGATTTTTATTTCCAATTATCTGATTTTTTGAACGATTCAATCTTACATACCTGGGTTTATTCTGATTTCCACTTACAAATTGTTGTTCTTCAGTCACAATTGAATTTTTTGATGATTCATGTGTGACTAGTTCTTCATTCTGTACCGGTGCAATCTGTGCTAGTTCATTTATAATCATTTCTACTGCTGGTTCTATAGATCTTGATTCTCCTCTAAAATGTTCATCTATCTTCACATTAGTACTCTCAATGATTTTTTGCAATCTTTTATTATAACATCTATATGCCTTGCTTCTAGTTGAATGACCAAGAAATATTCCTTCATCACTTCTAGGATCAAATTTTCTAATATACTCATCTCTCCTAATATAGCATTTGCTTCCAAATATTCTGAAGTATTTAAGAGTAGGAGTATGACCAAACCATAGTTCATAAGGGGTCTTACCTATTTCACCTTTGATGTGAACTCTGTTGAAAGTATAAACCATTGTATTCACTGCTTCTCTCCAGTACACATGAGGTAGATTTTCTTCCATCATCATGGTTCCTGCGACATCCAATATAGTTCTGTTCTTCCTTTCCACAACTCCATTCTGTTGGGGTGTCTAGGGTGCTGTTAGTTGTCTTTTGATTCCATTCTCCTCATAGAATAAATTGAATTCCCTAGATGTAAATTCTCCTCCTTGATCAGATCTTAAACATTTGATTTTCTTGCCAGTTTCATTCTCCATCATTGCCTTGTATATCTTGAATCTTCCAAAAGCTTTTGATTTCTCCCTGAGAAAAGCAACCCAACACATTCTAGAATAATTATCAATTATTAGCATAAAGTATCTATCTCCCTGAAGACTTCTTGTTCTTGCTGGACCACATAAATCAATGTGAATTAAATCAAGAATATTATTGGATTTCTTAGAAATTCTCTTAAATGTTGTTCTAACTTTCTTTCCCATTTGACATTCCTTACATACCGAATTATGAGGTTTCACAATCTTAGGTAAATCCCTTACTGCCTTAGTTGAACTGATATTTACAATGCAATCAAAATTCACATGATAGAGTCTTTTATGCCATAACCAACTTTCATCAATGTGTGCAATCAAACATGTCTTATCACTAGTATTGAAATGAAAGATATTACCTTTAGTCTGGTTACCGGTTGCAATCTCCAATCTAGTTCTATTCATGATTTTTCATTTTCCATTCTTGAATTGTAATTGAAATCCTTTTCCCACTAATTGACAAAAACTCCAAAGATTATGCTTTAAACCTTCAACATAATAAACATTGTCAGTATTATGCTTACCATCCAAAGATATAGTGCCTCTTCCTTTGATTAAACAAGCTTTATCATCTCCAAATCTTACTAGACCTCCATGAATTTCCTGTAATGACAATAATTTTCTTTTATCACTAGTCATATGATGCGAGCATCCACTATCAATGTTCCATTCGTCATTTTCTTCAATTTTTGCTGCTAATGCCTGCTCTACCGGTTTGATAATAGGTGCCGGTGAATCTTCTTTTAATGCAAGAAATGCCCATCCACTATCTGTTGGATCTTCATCAGAGTCATCTGTAAAACCTTCATCTACATAGTAACATGACTTATGTTTGTTTTTCTTAAATCTATATCTCTGATATTCAGGGTTAGGCTTATATGTCCTTTTTGCTTCCTCCCTTAGTCTTGCATGTCTATCAAGACACCTAGACGCTATACAACCGATTTTATTGCAATTAAAACATTTGAAAGGTTCTTTACCTTCATACTTACTTCCTACTGGACCTTTAGGAATCTTCCTTGCATATAGTGCTTCAAGTTCTTCAATTTCTTCATTTTCTCTTCTCATATCTTCAAGTTCTTTTGCATAAAGTGCTTTCCAATTAGTTTTGTTAGATGACGACGATGATGATGATGATGTTGATGATGGCGATGCTTTGAAAGCTATATCAGTTTTGACTATAGCAATAGGACCAAACTCTTCAATCTCAAATGCTGAAAGTTTTCCAACCAAAGTATCTCTAGAAACTGATGTATTAGGCATTGTTCTCAACTCATTAATAGAAGTCACTTCATTTTGTAAGCCGATGTCAAAGCTCTTAAAACTTTAGAAACAATTTCATCTTCACTTAAAGATCCTCCACAACATTGTATTCCTAAAACAATTTCATTAACTCTTTCCATAAATGCAGAAATTCTTTCATCCTCTTCCATTTTTAAATTTTCATATCTGACCCGGTAACATTCCAGTTTTGCAATTTTGATAGTGGTATCTCCTTCATTCAATGTTTCCAGTTTATCCCAAATAGCTTTTACAGTAGATTGGTATAATAATCGCATGATTTGCTGATCTGATAATGGGCTCAGAAGTGCTTCTCTTACTTTGCAATCATTCTCCAAGTCTTTAGCCAATGTTGGTGGATGAGGGCGATTCGAAGTAGGACCAACATAGCCATTCTTTGTAACCTCACATATATCTCTTCAAATGCAGTTTAGATGTGTTTCCATACTGATCTTCCATATACCATAGTTAGTTCCATCAAGTTTAGGACTGTCCTTCCTGAAAATATTTGTTGCCATAGGATCTCCTCAAGTTGTTAGGCTTCTACAAAAAGAGGACTAGGCTCTGATACCAATTGTTAGGAACCGAGAAGGACAAATGAGAGCGGGGAGGGGGTGAATCAATTGTCAATAAATTACAACCCAAAGCTAATTATTCCAACTTGAAACTTAGTGCCGATAAAACAGATTAACAATTATATTAATATTGGTATAACTTAATGCATGAAACAGAAACAGAAATAACATCCACAACACATGACATAGAGATTTTTACATGAAACTTGGTAAGGGGAAAAACCACGATGGGAAACCTTACCCACAATCAGATGATACTACTGCAGATAGTAAGTGAATACAATAATGGGGTCTACATATGCAGAAAGGCCAACTGCCTAGAGCTCATTGCTCAATCACAAAATAGAAGTCACACTGACTGCAATTGGATGGTTAAATCCAATAGCAATGTACTTCTTCAATATAGCATCTACAATGTTTGATTCAGTACTGGTTTAAGCTTTGATCATTAGTGCAAAACACCTTCATAACCTTTCCTTCAACCTTCAGATAATGTCTACGTGATTCGCACAAGGATCTGCTTATTTTTGCTCTACAATGTTCTTCAATATTCACACACACTCATCATGTTCGATCTTCAATAAGATCTTACAATTATTTATATAAAACCTATGACCTATGCATGAGGTCAGCTCACTAAAGATATTACAATTAAATTAATTACAAAATAAGTCTTGATGTGATACAATATGTCGATTCAATACAATATCCAATCAATAAACCATTTCCAAGAAGTGTTGTGCTGATCTGGAATAGATATCATGTACCGGTCTATAACCTAGACCTATCTGTTGGCTAATGCAAATATGTGAATCTGATTAGTCCAATAAGAAAAACACCAATTCCAGACATCCAATCCATGTCTCTGACATAACCAAATGATCTCCAGATGATAACAAGTCATCATCACTGTCGGTGAACCATATAACCTACCGGTGAAGCATATACTGGTGACTGTGCATAAGACAATACCTATGTTGGGAGCACAATGTGTCGGTTTAACAATAAACTAATATAACCATAGTGCCTAATCAATAATGTAAACTTCCAAGAAGATAAGTGTTGACATCAATGACAAAACCAATGCAACATAGGACAAAGCCATCCATAATACCAACACTTAGAACTAGCAATGAAATAAACTTTGTCAAGATAAAAACTCATAAGATAAACTGGTTGTCTATTACCACAATTTAACAGTAAAAAACTTCTTCATAATTCTTCCGGTTATCATGACATATCAAAAATAGTTAAGTAGTTAAGTAAATCAACCATGAAAACATAACCACAAAAACATTCACCACTTGACACAAACATTTTTGACATGAAAACTAAAATAGGTAAAAACCACGGTGAGATGAGATTCACAAGATAATATCTGAACTCTTCTGAAGTTCACCCTATTAGGAGCCTAGCCTGTTAAAGCTTTACAAAAGTCCTATTAAGAACTAATCTTGTTTGGAATCACCTGATTAAGGGATTGACTATAAATGCCTTGTTATAAGCAATACCCTATAAGGAGTAACCTCGGTAGAGGATTTGAAAATCCAATCTAATGGACTACCTTGTTAGAGGATTTGAATAGCACCAAGCTTGTTAGAGCTTACCCAGTTAGGGGATTTCAATTCTGATGTAATTGTTAGAAAACAACAAGAGTTTGTTGATCTATCTGAATAGCACTACACTTGCTTGATCAGATCCATTTCATGCTCCTATCTGCCTTTACTCAAACTGCAGATACATTATTTGGATAGGAAACCACACAGTCAACTGAACTGTGTCTCTCTCTTTGCCAACTCTTCTCTTCTCACTAAACAAAACAACTTCATCGGCCTTAAATACAAATCAATCAGGTTGGTAACACAACAGAAACCTAATTCTCATCGAGATTACAAAAAAATTCGGTTCAAGTATGACCATTGGATTACATAGAAATCTTAGCACATCAATCAAGAAAACCTTGATCACTCCTTGACCACTGCTTTATCAAACTTTGAAACTCATCACATGTTTTGCATTATTTGCAATACATTTGCTCATTCCCTAGATAGAAACCACTACAACAACTCACCAAAATCACTTGGAATTGTCTTCATATAATAATCATGCGTGTCCTCATCATTACCGCTCATCATCAGATCATAAACCAACATAACCAATAAACTTGACCGGTTAGGGTTTATCGAAAATAACAGGTAGGGTTTACCAGTTACAATAATAGATAAGATTTATACTGTTACACCGATTATTGGTTCTCCTTACAAATTCTTCCTACCAGTTACAGTAATAATATTAATAAAAATATCAACAATATCATTACCGGTTCAATTGACATCAATGACAACATAACATATCATCAATTCAATCTTCATGCAAATGCCAACAATCTCCCCCTTTGGCTTTGATGGAAATACCAATATCAACACCATTGATTTCTACATGATTAAGAATAGGAATCCTTGTTTACATTACCAAGTATTCACATGCTCCTTCTGTCTTCAGCCTGTCACTAGTTTTCCTTCACATAATCACATAATTCTTCTCCCCCTTTGACAAGAATGCCAAATTGAAATTAAAACATGTAATGTCAAATTTTTACCGTGCATTAACAACATACTGCAACTTGATGGTCCCCTTGTGGAATACATCCACTTCTACACCAATCCTTGAAAAAATCTGCAAGTAGCTATGGGACTGATGTAATCTACATCATTCTTTAACTAACTTCATGAAGAGGGACAACCCCTAATTGAATTCTAAGATACTCAAATGTAGTCTTAGGCAAAGGTTTAGTAAAAATATCTACAAGTTGCTCCTTGGTAGAAACATGCTCTAAGATCACATCTTTACTCTGAACTTTTTCCCTCAAGAAATGATACTTCAATTTAATATGCTTGGTTCATGCGTGCAAAATAGGATTCTTGGAAATATTTATGGCACTTGTATTATGACATAAAATTTTTATAGGCTCTGAAATCTTCATCTTAAAACCATCCAAAATGTGCCTCATCCAAATAGCCTGTGTGCAGTTCATGTAAGCTACAACATACTTAGCTTCAGCAGTAGATTCTGAAGTACAACTCTACTTCTTACTACTCCATGAAACAAGCCTTCCTCCAAGAAAAAATGCTCCACCAGTTGTGCTTTTTCGGTCATCAACATTTCCTTCCCAATCTACATCTGTGTACACCTTCAAGTCAAAATTTCCTCCATATGGATACCATAACCCATAATCAACAGTACCCTTCAAGTATATAAAAATTCTTTTGGTTGCTATCAGATATGTTTCCATAGGATTTTTTCTAGAATCTAGCAACTATGCCAATTGCATGAGCTATGTTCAATCTGCTGTGAACAACATAGTGCAATTTTCCAATCATTGACTTGTATTCCTTCTCATCAACAGATTTGGACTCATCATCCTTGGACAACTTACAACCTGTAACCATAGGTGTGCCAAGTGGTTTACAGTCACTCATGCCAAATGTCTTCAAGACTTCCTTCACATACTTAGATTGTGTAATTAAAATACCATTCTTCATTTTCTGTATTTGCAAGCCTATGAAATTTTTTATTTCTCCCACTAAAGACATCTCAAACTCATTTTTCATTTCATTTGTGAAATTATTGCTCATGTCATCATTACCTCCAAATATGATATCATCAACAAATAATTCGTTGACTAGTATTTGATCTCCTTCAGATTTAAGAGAAAAAATAACTATCATCACTGGTTCTCAAAAAGCCTATCTTCATCAGATGTGTGTGAAGCCTTTCATACCATGCTCTCAGTGCCTTCTTTAATCCATATAAAGCTTTATGCAATTTACATACCATATCTTTCTTATCAGTCAAAGTATAACCATCTGGTTGCTCAATGCATACTTATTCTTCAAGTATCCCATTCAAAAATGTTGACTTAACATCTATCTAGTATACTTTGAATTTCTTGTGTGCAGCAAATGCAAGTAAAGTTATGACACCTTCCCATCTTGCCACTCGTGCAAAAGTTTCACCATAGTCTTCTCTTTCCTCTTGTGCATAACCTTTGCATACCAACCTAGCTTTGATGCGAACCACAACACCATATTCATTCAACTTGTTCCTGAAAACCCACTTAGTCCCTATCATATTTTTATTTACCAATCGGGGTACTAGGGTCCATGTGTTGTTCTTCTCAATTTTATCTAATTCCTCCTCCATAGCTTTAACCCAATGATCATCTCCAAATTCCTCCTTAGCAGTTCTTGGTTCAATAGTGGAGATCATGCAATAATTCTCTTTGATTCTTCTTCTGGTTAGTACTCCAACATCCTTATCCCCAATAATCTATTCAGGATTGTGATTCAATCTCACATATCTTGGAATAATATGATCATTATCTTTAGGTTCAACTTCTTCATTATCATCATCTTCTTCTAAATTTATCTGTTTTGGTTGGGCTAGTACATTAGTATTTGCTTTGCTAGTTTCAGATTTAACAAATTTTAGTTCCAAAATCAAATTGCAAGGATCTTCATCCTTTTTCTCTGAACTAGTTCCTTCTAATACTTCAGGAAATTCATCCACTTGAACATCAACACTCTCAACAATTCTCTTTGTCCGGTTGTTAAAACACTTGTAGGCCTTACTCTTGGTGGAATAGCCAAGAAATATACCTTCAACACTTTTAGCCTCAAATTTGCTAATATAATCACCTCTATTAATAAAACATTTGCTTCCAAATATTTTGAAATAACTAACATTAGGTGATCTACCATTCCAACATTCATAGGGAGTCTTTTCCTTACCTCTCTTTATCAGAATCCGGTTCACTATGTAGATAGCTATGCTGATAGCTTCTCTCCAGAAATTTTTCACTACACCTCCTTGTATCAACCTCATCCTAGCAACTTCAACAACTGACTGATTGTTTCTTTCTACAATACCATTCTACTGTAGTGTCCTCGGTGCAGAAAGCTATCGCTTGATACCATTTTCTTCACAATACCTAGTGAATTCCTCAAAAGTAAATTCACCATCCTGATATGTTCTCAGACACTTTATCATCTTACCACTCTCTTTCTCAGCTAAGGCCCTAAATGCTTTGAACTTACAAAAAGATTCAATCTTATCCTTCAAGAATGTGACCCACATCATCCTTGAGAAATCATTAGTTAAGATCATAAAATATATGTCACCTTGAATAATTTTTGTTCTTATTGGTCCACAAAGATCTGTATGAACCAAATCTAACAAATATTCCATTGCAAAAGATTTGCTCTTGAAAGTTGAGGATGTCATCTTTCTGAACTGAAATTCTTTGCACAAAGCATTAACTAGTTTGTCTAAGGTAGACCTCTCACTATCTTGGACTTACTCACTTTAAAAATGTTATCAAAGTTTATATGTGTAACGTCATAAATTGTACGCACTTGCTAAAGCAGTACAATTTAACACCTAGTTTAGCACCCACCTTGGCGCAGTTGCACTTTGCATGGCATTTCCCCTTTAGCACTTAATTAATCGAATTAATTAGGTCTAAAGGTTCTATTTCACCATTTTCCACATCACAAAGTCGGGCCCTTTCATTAAAGCGTGCCCCTTTCATTTTATTCCTCCAATACATCACTTAATCAAAAACCCTAATTAGGCCCTATTTTGAGCTTGGGGGCTTGATTTCGGGGGTCAAAACATCTCGAAATCACCTGTAACTTCGAGATTCTCTCTAAAATCATCATATCTGATGGCCCTGAAAATTTGGTGAAAAGTTGTCGGGACCGTGGCGCTCGGAGTGCACACAGTCCTGGACATTTTTCCCGAAATTTTAGGAGCACGATCCAATCATAAAATAAAGCTTAACCCCAAGAAATTGGTGGGATATTCAATCTCTAGGTCGGCCAAAAGATGAAATTGCGACCTAGGGTTTCATACATAAGAGCTCTCTTTCTTCATTTGAGGGGATCAGATTTTTGTTTCCAGGAACTTCATATGCAGCGAAAGAGCAGATCTTTGAAGACTTCAACAACATTCAACATCCTTCTATCAAGCATCTATCAAATTCATTCATCCACTTAGGGCTTGGAAGACATTGAAGAACAATAGGAGATTACCGACTGAAGATTGGCTTGTACTCCTCCCTTGAGGGTTGGGTATGATTTCATGTTGTTTTCATGTCTTTACGTAAGCTTCAATACATCATTTATTCATGCTTTAGATCACTTTGCATCTTGATTTAGAGCATTTACATTATCATTTACAAGCAATTAGGGTTTACTTTCTAGGTTGCTCTAGTTTGCTTTCTTGCATTTTAGGACCTTGCACACACACTAGGTCTGTACACACAATACATTTTACAAAACAACTTGGCTATTCGTGGAGGTGGAAATTGCCGAAGTAGGGGTTTGACTAAGGCAAAACCCTATATAGCCGCCCATACACCCTTTTTCAGATATCATTGCAGGTTTCAGGATTCGGACGACGCCGCGAGATACAGATCCGGAGAGAGAAGGTCGAGACAACACTCTGTATCAAATTGCAGAGCAGAAGACTGGGACAGGGGTGCTGGGTGCCCTGGTCCTGCCAGGATAGGGGCGCTGGGCACCCTGGTCCCTGGGATAGAGGCGCTGGGCACCCTGGTCCTCCGGACAGACAGCTTTCAGACAGCTTTCCAACAGTGTTCCAGAGTGCAGAATAGTAGTTTCCGGTGCAGTTTTAAGGACAGTGGCGCCCGCGCCCCCATCCCGCACATTTTCAGTCCGATTTCAACTCCGGGTACACATTTGCATTCTTATTTCATCCTTGTATTTACAGCTGTTCATTGTTTAATCTCAATTCTGCAATCTTGTTATTAGTTCATACTTGCATTTTGGGATTAGGGTTTGAACTTGCATTACTTGATCTTACAATTTCAACAAGGGAATAGAAATCCTAATAGATATCCCATGGCTCTCTCTTTCACAAAAAGAAGTAGCCAATTGTGCGATATCTCTAGGCTCTTTCATATTCCGTAATGTGTGTCAAAAGGTAGGATTAGGGCATGATTAACCTAGTCCCGCTTTTTCCCCCACACATTTTGGTGAACCCGACGTGAAACTATCATTGCTTCCTCTTGCATTGCATTTGTTAGATCTAGATCTAGATTTAGTGTGTTTTCATTTCATTTTCATTAAAAAGGAAAAAAAAAAAAAAGTGTGTTTCTTTGCATTGGGTGTTTAAGTTTTGTGCAATCTTTTCAAAATGTCAGATTTTTATTTGCAAAATGTTCATGCTTTCGATGATTATTATGAGTATAGCCAAGATGAATTAGATGAAGCTTTAGATGAGTTTTTGAACCCTAAAGATGCCAAACCTTCATTTTACCAAAAACTCATAAACCTTGTTACTATGCCATTTCGTTGTGATGAGAAAGATAAGTTGAATGAGTCCTCTCAAGGGTACATTCCTATCAACTCTTCCACTAAATCTAGTAACATGGTTGTTTTCAACAATCCCCTCTATGAGGAGATGTCTCCTTTTGAATCAAAAGATAAACCTTTTAATAGATATGATCATGCTTTGTTGGATGATGCTCTTGATGACTTTGTGTCTTTATCGAAATCTCTAAACAAAAACAAGACTTCTAAATTAGTTAACATGATAAACTTGAATGAGCATAACAAGCCTCTCTTTGAAGTCCAAGGAGCTTATCCTTCTCCCACCTTTCAAGGTCCTAAGACACCTCTCCTTACTATCCAAGGAGGGTATGATCATGATTCCTTTCGTACTCTGAATAAACCAATCATCACGGTGCAAGGAAGAAAACCTATAAGTCCTTATAATTATGCCAAGCAAATAACTAGAGAGAGTTATCATGTGGTTGCCCATACTTATCATACCAGAAATAATAGGCAACCTAGTCCTCCTCCTGTTATCCCAGTTTCCCTTCTGAATCCTCAACCGATTCTTCCACAAGCTCCCCGTATTTCGCAAGTTCTTAGTAAGGAATATGATCTCATAGAACAACTTAAAGCTACCCCTGCTAAGATATCCCTTTGGGATTTGATTCAAACTTCTTCCGCTCATCATGGAATGTTACAAGATGCCTTGAGAGATTTGAATGTTCCTCCACCGAATACATCTAGTAATATAGCATCTTTGGTTAACTCTGTGATGAATCCTAAAGCTCAAATTGTGTTTACCCAAGATGAGTTGCCTACTAGTGAAATCCAACATCAATATGATCCCTTGATGATTGTGGTTATCATGAAAGACACTGCTATAAGGCGAACACTAGTAGATAATGGCTCTGGTCTTAATGTGTGTAGCATTAATCTGTTGCATAAGATGAATGTGGATACATCCTTAATTGAACCGGACTCTCGTCCTATTCGAGGCTTTGATAATGTGGCTAAAACTTCATTAGGTACTATCACCTTACCCATCACAGTGGGGCCTGTTACTTTGCCTACACCTATCCATGTTATGTTGGGAAATCTAACATACAACTTGATACTGGGGAGACCTTGGATTCATAGTATGCAAGCTGTCCCTTCTACATTGCATAGACAAGTTAAATTTATTTATAACAATAAGACATATACCTTGATAGGTGATACTAATTTTCAAGCTTGTTTGCAAACATCCACTTCTAAGGGGGGTTCTTCTAAGCCATCCTCATCTAGTGATGAATCTTTAAATAAGATACCTATCGGTGAATCCTCACTCTCCGATGATCAAAATTTTTTGGATGAGTCTGGAGCTCTTGGAGAAGATTCTTCTCTACTTGAAACTACACATAAGAAGGATTTTGATCCTGGGAAGATCCTTGAAGACGACGATTGGGGATCCCTTGATTTTAATCCTACCTTTGTGGGTGAATATAAGGTTCCTTCTAGAGAAATTAAAGTTGAAAAGAAGGAAGAAGCTGAAAATCATAAAGTTGAAAAGAAGGAAGAAGCTGAAAATCATAAAGTTGAAAAGAAAGAAGAAACTAAAAATCAATCAACCTTACCTGAATCTATGAGTAATAATTTTGTGGCCCCCTCTCAAACTTCTTCTCCTCACATCTCTAATTATGAAGAGTTTGACTCTTTGTCTTATGAAAAACCACCTTCTCTTCCTGAAATGGCTGATCGTTATGGTCATGGTTTTCGCATTTTTGCTAAGCATGGGTATCATGGAAAAGGTTGTGGTGCTCATGAACAAGGGATATGAGTTCCTCTAGAGACTAATTTTCACAATTATGCCTTTGGACTTGGCTATAATCCCTGCAGACGTACTAAAGCTTCTAAAAGACCATGGATTAGTGTTAATGCTATCTCTACATCTCTATCAATACAACACCCTGAGTATATTGATGGGGATCCTTCGGGTGATTGTGCTTTGGATATCTTCCCTACCGACGATGCTTTAGCTGAGTTCTTGGGAGCCTATGACACTCTTCCTCATTATCATCACAATAGGGGACTCCCTTATTGTTTGAACACTGAAGCCTATTTTGGAAAAGAGATTGATAACGATGAGATTGTGAAAGAATTCCCTCAGTTAAAGGATACTCCTCAACAAAGTAATCTTCTCATAAGTGATACCACTGATATTAAGATAGACCTTTGCAATAAAGAGAAAGTTATTAAAATTGGAAAATGTTTGGATGAAGAGGAACAAAAACAATATGAAGATTTATTGCATGAATTCCCCGAGATCTTTGCTTGGACATACTCTAACATGCCTGGTATAGATCCTAAGATTGTTACTCATAACATTGTCTTAGTTCTTGATGCTAAGCCCGTGAAACAAAAGATTCGAAAAATGAATCCTAAGGTAGCTTTGCTTGTTAAGGCTAAGATTGAAAAGTTATTGGAGGTTGGATTTATCCGCCCTATTGACTATTCCCCATGGATTTCAAATATTGTCGCTGTGGCTAAACCAGATAACAAAATAAGAATGTGTACCGACTTTCGGGATCTAAATAAGGCTTCTTTAAAAGATGATTTTCCTCTTCCAAACATTGACATGATAGTTGATTCTACGGCAGGACATGCCTTGTTATCCTTCATGGATGGTTTTTCAGGATACAATCAAATTTTTATTAACCCTCAAGATCAATTCAAAACCGCTTTCACTACTTCTTGGGGTACGTTTTGTTGGATAGTGATGCCTTTTGGACTTAAAAATGTCAGTGCAACTTATCAACGAGTGATGACCCTTATCTTTCATGATTATATGCATAAGATTTTAGAGGATTATGTTGATGACATTTTAGCCAAATCCTTTCTTCGCATGGATCATATTGAAATCCTTCGTCAAATCTTTGAAAGGATTCGTAAATATCACATGCGCTTGAATCCCCGAAAATGTGTTTTTGGTGTGGATAGTGGAAAACTATTAGGATTCATAGTTTCGCATCATGGGATTGAGGTGGACACTAAGAAAATAGATGCTATTGTCAACATGCCACCTCCTAGAAATGTGTCTCAACTTAAAAGCTTACAGGGAAAGATTCAAGCTATTCGTAGGTTTGTATCTCAACTTGCGGATCATACTTTTCCTTTCACTCAACTTCTCAAAAAGAATATCACTTTTCAATGGAATGAGGATTGTCAGCAAGCATTTGAAGATTTAAAAATGTATTTAACTAATCCTCCTATCCTTCGACCGGTCGAACCTTCTCAACCCTTCCTTCTTTATACGGCTGCTTCATCTCATGCTCTTGCAGCATTATTGGCACAACATGATAAAGATGGTATGGAGTGTCCGGTTTATTATATAAGTCGTACCTTACTTGATTATGAGACCCGATATTCTGCGATAGAAAAACAATGCTTGGCCTTGGTGTTTGCGACTCAGAAATTGAGACATTATCTCTTAAATTCAGAAGTCCACGTCATGATAAAGTTTGATCCGTTGAAGCATCTTTTCTCTAAAACTGATTTATCAAGATGCCTAGCTAAGTGGGTTATGATGTTAACTGAATTTGACCTTAAATTTGTTTCACGAAGAGCAATTAAAGGGCAAGCGTTGACCGATCACCTAGCTGAGGCCCCTTCACCTTTCTCCTTCCCTAACCCTGAGTCTTTTCCTGACGACTTTATTCTTTCTATAGAGAAAGATGAAACTTGGGAGTTATACTTTGATGGCTCTAAGTGTCGTATGGGATCGGGGGTAGGTGTTGTTCTGATTTCTCCTACAAAGAAACCCATTCCCTTATCCTATCGTCTAAATTTCCTGTGTACCAATAACATTGCTGAGTATGAGGCTCTTATAGCGGGAATAAAAGCAGGCTTAGCTCTGAATATAAAACACATACATATCTATGGAGATTCGCAATTGATTATAAGACAAGTAACAGGAATATATCAAGCAAAACAAGACAAATTATCACAATATAAAGACCTTGCTATCTCTTTATTACAAAATTTCGATTCTTATACTATGGAACCCATTCCTCGAAAAGATAATCGACATGCGGATGCAATGGCATGTGTGGCTTCTCTGGTATCTTTAGAGGACCCTGTGGTCGATCTTAAATTCATTATTCACAACCTTGTTTCTCCAGCTATTGTAGATGATTCTAGCTTGGTAACATGTTGTGATTTTATAGACTTAGATGAATGGTACTCGCATATCGTAAGATATTTGACTGATGGTACCTTTCCTGATTCTGCTAATAGAAACACTAGGGCTAGAATCCGCAAGTTGTCTGCTAGATATATCATTCTTTCTAATGTCCTTTACCGAAGGGGTTATGATGGTCTTCTCCTTCGCTGTCTTAACAAATCAGAAATCCCCGTTGCTCTTGAAGAGGCGCATTCAGGTGCCTGTGGGGGGCATTTTGGAGGCAAATCCTTGGTTCATAGATTGCTTCGTATGGGATACTATTGGCAAACTATGCAGATGGATTCTTTTTCATTTGTTAAGAAATGTCATCAATGTCAACAACATAATAATCTGATTCATGCTCCTGCCCAAGAACTCCATTCTCAAGTAGCTTCTTGGCCTTTTTCCGCATGGGGTTTGGATCTTATTGGTAAAATCTCTCCTCCTTCATCTCAAGGACACACCTTCATTATAACCGCAACAGATTACTTTACGAAGTGGGTAGAAGCTATTCCCCTTCGCTCTACCACTGCTGAAGTGATTTGTCAATTTCTTCTAGAAAACATCATTTCTCGATTCGGGATACCTTCTACTATAATCTCAGATAATGGGAGATCATTTAAGAACAAGGACGTGAAGAAATTCCTTGAGAAGTATCATATCAAACATCGATTTTCTACACCATACTATCCTCAGTCAAATGGTCAAGCCGAATCATCCAATAAGATAATTGAACAAATTCTTCGCAAAACTGTGAATAAGCATGGTAAGGATTGGAGTAACCAGCTAATCTATGCTCTTTGGGCTTACCGAACGAGTGTACGAATTGCCACAGGAACTACTCCTTATAATCTTGTTTATGGTGCTGACGCTATTATGCCTTTAGAGCTAGAGATTCCATCACTTAGGGTTTCTCTCAAAGGTATAGTAGATGATGACTCTTATAGAGAACAACGACTTCAACAACTTGAGATGCTTGATGAACAGCGTATAAACACTCTTGAGCATATTCAAGTGTATCACAAAACTCTACAATGAAGCTATAATGATAAGGTTATTCAACGTTCCTTCTCAGTAGGTGACTTAGTCCTCTATGAGAATCAGCACAATGTGAATGCCTTACCTGCAGAAAAGGGAAAATTCAGTCCTAATTGGCTTGGACCATACATCGTTATTGAGGATTATGGATCAGGTGCTTACAAAATAGCGGATGTAGATGGTACGCCTCTTAAAGAACCTATCAATGCTATGCACTTGCGTAGATATTATGCTTAATTCTTCATTCTTCATCTATCTTCTTTTCAATTCTTCAAACATTGGATAATATGTTAGTGTCTCTTAATTAAAGCAAAATAGAATTAAAAGTTATGTTGTTTAATCTATATTGCTTCGTTCCTGACAAGCGTGTCTTTTTACTCTATGGTTTGTCTTGAATTCATTTATGTAAATTGTGAAAGATTTACATTCCATTATGCTAGCATATTATACAGTGTCTTTATGTGTTAAGTAGAGTCGTATCATGTTGTGTTTAAGTTCAGAATTAAATCACATTAGTTATATGATTCTTAGACTTAATGCATATGTCTTCCTTATCATCAATGTAGTACTTGATTAAATATTTAATTAAGTCACACATGTATCAATTTAATCATAGTGCATTGAGAAATCAATCATATGGAAATTAAATTCTGAACATACATGTACATTTACCAAATGTATTAGATTTAATCAAAGCAAAACATACATTGTTTTAAGCATTAAAGATAACACATTTGAGACAAAAGAGAAGCATGTATATATACATATATATATGTGTGGATCGTATACAAATATAGGTCACTATACATCCAAAAATGTGACCTCTCCTACATCATAAAATCATCTCCTATCCCTAGGACTGGTGGCTGGAGAGTGTCGACTGGACGCTCCCTCCTGATCTAGCCGTGAAGGTGGACCCATGGGTGTATAGCGAGATACAGACCGTGAGTGACTCCGAGAGGAACTCCTATGATCCCTATCCACAAGGATCGCGCGATAGGTGGTAGCCTCGGCCTGAGCTGCTGCTAGATCTCACCGTGCCCGCTGAAGGTCCTCTGATAGGACTCTCTCTCTCTCCCTCCATATGTCTACCTGAACTCGAAATGGGGAAAACAAGTCCTCGTGCCGACCCACGTTCCCCTAAGGCCTATAGGCAATCTGTGAGGAACTGGGGATCTGTGCTATCGTGGAAATGTCTGTCACTGCCTGCTGAATCAAGGAATGCCACTCCTACACATTAGCTATGGCAGTAGAATAGATTTTTGTATTAGTACCATTCTATATCATCAAAACATTAATAATCAATTTAAACCTACTATACCTGGGTCTCCCTCGCGCCAGTAGGGATCATGATATGATAGCATCTATGATTGGGATCTACTAGGCTCCCCTCGCTCGACTAATCTGTGCACGATGGGTGTAGGTTGGGCGGTACTAGGAACAGGTCTCCGTATCGCCTCATGTTCCCCCTGTTGGGGAATATGAGGAGGATCCAGAGCTATGGTATCATCCCCTGAATGGTGAGGAGCTTCATCCGACTCCTCCTCATCATCTCTATCCTCATCATCTCTATCCTCATCTGCATTTGACTCCTCCTCATCATCAGTTCTCTCCTCCTTGATGCTGGGCTGATCGCCTGTAGGTGGATCAGGATCTCCCACCTCCTCATGACCCTCTCCCTCCTCTGGCTCCTCTGACCTGGATCCCTGGTCCTCATCTCAGTCTCCATGTCTCCATGGGCCTGGATGGCCTGTCGGGTGATCTGGTGGAAAGATAGGACCTGGATATGATCTCATAAACCATGAGACATACCTGCGCTGTGCTCCAGGCTCTGCAGAATAATCAGTGACTACATCCTGATCAGATCCCTCTATATCCGTAGTCTCGATGTCATTTGTCGTCGGTCTCGCTACTGCTCCAAGTCTGGGAAGGACCCGTGAGTGTCGAGTATAGATGGGCACATCGGCTGGAACACACTGCTCTAGCCCGAACTGCCTCTGTACTCGGTCAAAGTAGAAAGGGACTATGATGTGTGAATATCGTCCTTGCAGTAGGCGGTTCCTCTGTAGGCATGCTAACTATCTCTCCATACCATCCCATCTGTGCATCCGTAGGTAAGGTCTCCACACTGTCACCTCGGCTGTCAGTCTATCAAAAATCACTCTCCAATATAACAAATCTCCAAATCTCCACTCGCTGGTAAGTGGATAAGCAAACACCCTAGGTCGCTCGCTCGCTGTACTCAGCGGAAAGCCGATGGGCCTAGTGCATGTGAAGTGCTCTAAAATCCACACCTGCAGAAGTGTGCATGTCATCAAACTGAACCCCTGTCCAAATACGTACTCCTCAAGGTCATGATAGAGATGTGCAAGCATACTCCGACCCCAAGCATACACTCTCCTATGTCTCTCCATCGCTCTGATACACCATGTGAGACCCCCATGCATGTGCGCCCCTTGCCCATTAGGGTAGACGACTAGTGCTATGATGGCTATCATAAGGCGTCTCAGAAGGGGTACCTCCCCTGTAGGATGTAAGAGCCAGCTGACCATGATGCGACCTCTCATCTCACTCGGCATGACTCTCCCTATGCAATACACCTGCTCTCTCTGATGATCCTCCGCTGACCGATCAGTCGCGTATGTAACAGTCACTCCTCTCATAGGAAGATGAAGTATACGGTACACATCCTCGAGTGTAACCGTCAACTCCCCTACTGGAAGATGAAATGTGCATGTGTCAGGATCCCATCGCTCCATCAATGCCATCAGCATCGCAGGATGGAACTGAATGGCTGGCATGAGGATCACATACCATAATCCTACTATCGACAGTGTGTCTCTCTCTGACTGAGTAAGCCACAGAATCTGATCTCGCAAACTGCGAAGAATATGTCCCGCTGTATGCTCTCTCATGTACGGAAGGCCCTGCAACACAAAAACATAATCGTAATCAGTACTCGATCATCAAAATCACTAATGCAAACTGTCGAAAATCATGTGCTAGTCCTGAAACCCCTCGCCAAGCCCTGATTGGGGACCATAGTGTCCTGTCAGGGACCATGGCGCCCTGTCAGGGACCATGGCACCTTGAGGGGACCATGGCGCCCTGTCAGGGACCATGGCACCCTGAAGGGACCATGGCGCCCTTGTCAGGGACCATGGCACCCTGGGTGGGCCCCGGGTCAGCCTTTAGGGCCCGCATATGATCACAGAAAAGTCAAAATGCAGAAAATCAAAAGTCAAAGTTTAGTCAACTCACCTCGTCCAGTGGCTCGTCATCAATCATGGCCTGGCGCAAGATCTCAACCCTCGTGGGATGCTCCGGTCATCGTGAAGGCATGATGATAGCTATGTGGGCTCCGCTGCAATGAATAGTACTCAGAATCAACAAAGTGACAAATGCAAGTGTCTCTTTCAAGGTATATACGTTCATTCCTGTACCTTTATTTTCAAAACCCTAATTTTCCTCTTTCACTCATTTCATCATAACTTGAGTTTGGGAGATGCGATTTGTGAACCGTTTGTTGCGTAGGAATCGTATTTTCATTCCCCTACTCTCGGGATGTTCCAAAAAGTGCTTTGATGAAGCCTTTTTAGTGAACATCCCTCACCAATACTCTCTTACACAATTTGTCATAAGTAAACATGCTACCCTGTTTCACCTCCCTAATAAGCAAGTCGAAACAGGGGGGGGCATACAGCTACTCACAAATTTCATCACTTTCCTTAGTAAGCATTAGGTGATTTTTGTGATCTAACGTGTGTTTTGTAGGGTGTGGTTCCTAACTGTGTACTGCAGATGCCACTGGGGCCTTCGTCCGACAACTTATGGATATATCCTTTTTCAAATAATGTTTACTTTCTATACTTTAGCTCGCATATGCACGTTGTACTCATATGACCACTAAAGTGGGGGCTAAATGTAACATCATAAATTGTATGCACTTGCTAAAGCAGTACAATTTAACACCTAGTTTAGCACCCGCCTTGGCGTAGTTGCACTTTGCATGGCATTTCCCCTTTAGCACTTAATTAATCGAATTAATTAGGTCTAAAGGTTCTATTTCACCATTTTCCACATCACAAAGTCGGGCCCTTTCATTAAAGCGTGCCCCTTTCATTTTATTCCTCCAATACATCACTTAATCAAAAACCCTAATTAGGCCCTATTCTGAGCTTGGGGGCTTGATTTCGGGGGTCAAAACATCTCGAAATCACTTGTAACTTCGAGATTCTCTCTAAAATCATCATATCTGATGGCCCTGAAAATTTGGTGAAAAGTTGTCAGGACCGTGGCGCCCGGAGTGCACACGGTCCCAGACATTTTTCCCGAAATTTTAGGAGCGCGATCCAATCATAAAATAAAGCTTAACCCCAAGAAATTGGCAGGATATTCAATCTCTAGGTCGGCCAAAAGATGAAATTGCGACCTAGGGTTTCATACATAAGAGCTCTCTTTCTTCATTTGAGGGGATCAGATTTTTGTTTCCAAGAACTTCATATGCAGTGAAAGAGCAGATCTTTGAAGACTTCAACAACATTCAACATCCTTCTATCAAGCATCTATCAAATTCATTCATCCACTTAGGGCTTGGAAGACATTGAAGAACAATAGGAGATTATCGACTGAAGATTGTCTTGTACTCCTCCCTTGAGGGTTGGGTATGATTTCATGTCTTTACTTAAGCTTCAATACATCATTTATTCATGCTTTAGATCACTTTGCATCTTGATTTAGAGCATTTACATTATCATTTACAAGCAATTAGGGTTTACTTTCTAGGTTGCTCTAGTTTGCTTTCTTGCATTTTAGGACCTTGCACACACACTAGGTCTGCACACACAATACATTTTACAAAACAACTTGGCTATTCGTGGAGGTGGAAATCACCGAAGCGGGGGTTTGACTAAGGCAAAACCCTATATAGCCGCCCATACACCCTTTTTCAGATATCATTGCAGGTTTCGGGATTCGGACGACGCCGCGGGATACAGATCCGGAGAGAGAAGGTCGAGACAGCACTTTGTATCAAATTGCAGAGCAGAAGACTGGGACAGGGGTGCTGGGCACCCTAGTCCTGCCAGGACAGGGGTGCTGGGCGCCCTGGTCCCTGGGACAGAGGCGCTGGGCGCCCTGGTCCTCCGGACAGACATCTTTCAGATAGCTTTCCAACAGTGTTCTAGAGTGCAGAACAGTAGTTTCCGGTGCAGTTTTCAGGACAGTGGCGCCCACGCCCCCGTCCCACACATTTTCAGTCCGATTTCAACTCTGGGTACACATCTGCATTCTTATTTCATCCTTGTATTTACAGTTGTTCATTGTTTAATCTCAATTCTGCAATCTTGTTATTAGTTCATACTTGCATTTTGGGATTAGGGTTTGAACTTGCATTACTTGATCTTACAATTTCAACAAGGGAATAGAAATCCTAATAGATATCCCGTGGCTCTCTCTTTCACAAAAAGAAGTAGCCAATTGTGCGATATCTCTAGGCTCTTTCGTATTCCGTAATGTGTGTCAAAAGGTAGGATTAGGGCATGATTAACCTAGTCTCGCTTTTTCCCCCACACAATATGACAAAATCTCCTATGCCAAAGCCAACTATCATCTATCTTTGCAATTAAATAGTTGCTGACTTTAAGATTAAGATGAAATAAGTTACCTTTAGTTTTCTTTCCAGTTGCAATTAGTTCACCTTTGTTGTCATAGATTTTACACATACCATTTTTAAATTCCAATGGGTATCCTCTGTCATTGAGTTGTGCCACACTCAAAAGATTGCACTTTAAACCTTCAACCTAGTAGACATCATCTGCACTACTCTTTCCATTAAGAAAATAGTTCCCTTACCTTAAACCATGTAGGGTGAGTCATTACCAAATCTTACAACTCTACCATCAAATTCCTTCAAAGAATGAAATTTGCTCCAGTGACCGGTCATGTGATGTGAACAACCACTATCAATGATCCAATCATTAGAGTTATCCATCCTGGATACTAATGCCTTCTGGTCAGACAAATCTTATTTAATGGCTACATACACAATGTCTTCATTAGCATCACCATTAGATTCCTCATCAGTGATACCACCATCAACATCAATAAGAAAATCTCTTTTACCTTTACCCTTATACTTCTTGAATTTATCTTGCCTGTGTTCATTATCACCATTAGGACAATTAGAAGCAATGTGTCCAATCTTGTTGCATGCAAAATATTTCAAAGGTAATTTGCCTCTATATTTACCTGTACCTCTAGGCAATCGCTTAGCCAACAATGCTTCAAGATCAACTAGGCTGTCTTTATCATCTGCTTCTCTACTGGATCTGGATTCATATTTTTGACTGACATCTCTACTTTTTCTCATAGATGGGTTAGAAACATAAGTTCTAAATGCAGACTCAAATTTTTGTACACTACCATCATAACCATTTAATTCAAAAGCAGTAAGCTTTCCAATGATGGAGTCAAGAGTTACCTTTGTTTTGTCAATGGACTTCAGCTCCTAAATAGCTGCAACTTGAATAGCATAGTCCTGTAGCAGGGTTTTTAGTACCTTACTGATCACTATGGAATCTTCCACTTTACCTCTCGCACTCTTGATTTCACTGACTATCTCTTTTATCCTTTGACCATACTACTAGATATTCTCACCTTCAGCCATCCGCATGTCATCAAACTTTCCTCTTAGACTCTCCTCTTTAGCAATCTTAACATGTTTATCACCACTATAAATCTCTTCAAGTTTTTTCCATAGCTCATATGCAGTTTCAAGACCATGAACATCTACATATTTTGCATTAGACAAACAACTGATAATAGCCTCCAATGCTTGATGATTTTCTTGTTGCTCTTTCTTCTGATCATCAGTCAACATCCTAGTAGGTGCAATATACTTAGTGTCTACATGATCCCAATACTGGCTTCCCAGACTCTTGATATAAATTTTCATTTAGTCACTCCATATCCTATAGTTCTCTCTATTAAACTTCATACCTTCCTTCTTCATCACGATCTAGCAGATCTTTACCTCAAGCTGTTAGGATTAGACCTTAGAGGACCTATAATTATCTGATACCAATTGATGGTATGATGAAAGAATAAGTATCTGGTCAATTGCTAAGAGGGGGGGGGGGGTGAATCAGTAGATAGAAAAACTGATACAAACTTCACCAATCAATCTCTCAAAGTAAACTTAGAACTAACAATGAAATAAACTTCGTCAAGATAAAAACTCATAAGATAAACCAGTTGTCTGTTACCACAATTTAACAGTAAACAACTTCTTCATAATTCTTCTAGTTAACATGACTTATCAGAAATAGTTAATTAGTTAGGTAAATCAATGATGAAAATATAACCATAAAAACATTCACCACTCGACACAAATATTTCTGATTTGGAAACCAAAATAGGTAAAAACCATGGTGAGATGAGATTCACAAGATAATCTCTGAACTCTTCTAAAGTTCACCCTGTTAGGAGCCTAGCTTGTTAAAGCTTTACAAAAGTCCTGTTAAGAACTGATCCTGTTAGGAATCACCCGATTAAGGGATTGACTACAAATGCCTTGTTAGAAGCAATACCTAGTAAGGAGTAACCTCTATTAGGAACCGGAGGCAATTGAGAGAGGGGGGTGAATCAGTTGTCAATTAATTTCAACCCAAATATAACTTAATCAAACTTGATACATAATATCGGTAAACCACACTTAATGTCGGTTGACAGTTTAATAGTTAATAACAATACCGATGAAGCTTAATGCATGAAACAAAAAGAGAAATAGCATCCACAACACATAACATAGATATTTGTACGTGGAAACCTTGTAAGGAGAAAAACCATGGTGGGAAAGCTTACCCACAATCAGATGATACTACTGTAGATACTTTGTGTGTACAAATGGGGTCTACACATGCAGAAAGGCCAACTACCTAGAGCTCATTGCTCAATCACAAAATGAGAGTCACACTAACTACGATTGGATGATTAAATCCAATGATAATGTATTGCTCAAAGTAGCATCTATAATGCTGGATTCAGTACTGGTTAAGCTCTGATTGTCTTCTTCAAACCTTCCTTGAATCTTCAAATGATGTTTGAGTGAGTAGCTCTGCTTATACTCACATATACTAAATATCCCATCCTTAAAATACCTTATGTCCTTCCTATTTTTTCTATCAATCTCACAATTGAGATCTTACATATATACCAAAACCTAAGACCAAATGTGTAGGCTGGCTTACTAAGAATGTTACAATTAAATCAATTATAAATGAATCAATATGTGATGCATCATTTTGGCTAAATGCATTTACAATAATAACCAATCAATAAATCATCTCCATAACGTCCCGTGCTAATCTGGAATAGATAACGCTTGCCGGTCCATAACCTAGACCAATTTGCCGGTAACAACAAATATGTAAATTCGATTAGATGAATAACCAAATCTCCAAAACAAGTGTCCAAACCATGTCTTCGACATAACCAAGTAATCTCCAGATGATAACAAGTCATCCTTAGTGCCGGTGAACAATATAACCTACTGGTGAACCAAATACCGGTGACTATGCATAAGTCACTGAACATGCCGGTGAACATAACCAAAGATATCCAGAAAGATAAGTGTTGATAAGTGTTGACATCAATGACAAAACCAATTCAACACATCCATAATACCAACAATCTCCCCCTTTGGCATTGATGGCAACACAAGATGGAAAAACTATCTAAGTGCCAAAGTCAGAATGCCAAAAACCAAAAACCAACAATCTCTCGAAGAGATCAATTACCAAAAATCAAAATATAGAATGTCTCTCCCCCAATGAGTAATCTCTCCCCAAAAGATAATGTGTTTTTCCATAGATATCTCTCCCCCTTTGACATCAAATGCCAAAGCAATACAAATACTGGATACAAACAGTTCATAGAACTAATTACAAATACCAACTACTCCCCTTGAGAAGTAGCTCTCCTCCATCAAAGACAAAAAAAGGTTTCCTTGTTAATTTCTGTCGGTCTGATGCCAATCTCCAACAGTCCAAGTCTCTACCGGTGAGGGTATTACCCCAAGTTGCTCTCTGAGATATTCAAAGGCTTTGTAAAGATATATGCAATCTTCTCTTTAGTATTTACATAAACCAATTTCACTTCATTTGCTTCAACATTCTCTTTCAGAAAATTGTATTTGATAGAAACATGTTTAGTTTTAGAGTGAAATGCCAGATTCTTTGATATATCAATTGCTACTAAATTATCACAATAAATGATTATAGGCTCTTTGCATTTATTTGGATGTTTCTTTAGGCTTTTGTGCTTCAAGGAGCCGCTTAGGGATCCACATGGTTTTTGATTTTTCATGCTTTTGTGGTTCCTTGGAGTGCATTGCTTGCACAAGGGATTTAGGAACCCATATAGATTTTGACTTTGCTTTATTTTGCTTAGTGCGCCTTTGTGACCTTTTGGATATTTCTTTTTCTTTATAGATCATATTGTTCTTTGTTTTGACATGTCGATTATATTGGACATGTTGATCCTTGAATACATGTGGATTGCTAGACTTATGATGCTTATACTTGGCATCCAAATTGCTTGGAAGAGGGAATGAATGTCGGTGTGGATGGGAGTGATATGGACTTCTTTTGGATGGATGGAATTTACTCAAGGATGTGTGCCTTTGTTGACCTTGCATAGAGGATGAAGGGATATAAGGACCTAAGATGGATGGAAGGCATGATGGGGAAGGGATATGTTTTGATTTTGATGGAGGGATACCGACGCCTTGAGTGTGAGCTCTATAGCCATGACCATTAGTATATTCTTTGATATGAAGGGGTTCTTGCTCATGGAGGTCTACTCCTTTGCCTTTATGAATATCTTGACTTGTAGGAGACTCTTTTCTTTGGGACGAAGACGCGAGTCCATTATGAGGTGGATATGATATGAGAGAAATAATGAGATCTTGAAGTGGATCGGATTGCACCAAAGTGGAAGAACCCATTGTGCATGTCGAGGGTTCATGAACATCTTGCACTGACATGTTAGAATCATGAGGGGGATTAGGATCATGAGGGGGACTAGGATTGTGTAGTGGACATGGTTCAATGATAGGCTCTTCAAGAGATGGAATGGGAGACATAATGGGATCATCACAAGAAATGTGATCTTGGAGTGTATATGTTGGATTAGGATGAGGAGATGGAGGAACAAGTGGATCTTGTGGAGGATCTAAAGGAATGATAGGGTCTTGTGTTGGAAATGAATTTGGAAGGATACTTTGACCTTGACAAGGACGAAGATCATTGGATTCCTCTTTAAAATTGCTTTGCTCTTGACTTTTAATGGGATCATTGGAAAGGATGGAAGGGATATTTGGAATGTCAATGGGATTTGAAAGGACATTTTTTTCATGAAATGGAAGGGGATCATTTGGGATTGGATGGACTAGGATATCTTGATCTTGCTCAAGGAATGGAGTGTCAATAGGACTTTGGATAGGATGGACAAGAATAGGGGAATCATCATGAGTGTCTGGGAACATGGAGTCCTGGTCAACAATTGGATGGGATGATAAGGTTTGGGGATCTTGGTCAAAAATTATCCTCTTGACATGAGATTGGACTTTGGATATGCATGGGGGATTCTGACAAGGGATCAATGATTTGGCATGAAGGGGATGCACTTTGAACATTTGTGATAGATTTTGGCAAGGAATCAATGCTTGAACATGAGGAAGAGTGACTTTGAATGGGGTCCTCTAAAATAGGTAATGGCAATAAGGTGCATGGTGGCGTTGGGTCTTTTATTTCTGAAACATGACAAGGATGGGCATCATGAATTGGATTATCATGGCAATCAATTATGGATAGCTCTTGGATAATTGCATCCTTGGGTGTATTGTTTGATGTGAACAATATGGAAGGTTCTTGTGAAACTTCTAAAGGTGTAGGGATAGATGCCACTGGAGAGTCAATTTGTTTGCAAGGGGATGAGGCATTGCTAGACATAAGAGTATTATTTTGATCTTCCTCAAAGAACTCACTTGGTCATTTCCTTAAGATCATTGCAATAAAGCCACCTTTCTTTCGAGGTTTTGACATAGTTGTATTTGGAATTTGAATTTGTTTGGAAAGGAGTTGGTTTTGATCTAATGTCATGTTTTGATATTGGACTTGGTTTAATTGTTTTGACATGTTTGAAACTTGGGTTGGTGTGTGTTGCAACCTTTGTTTTTGAATGTTTGGTTGTTGTTGTTGACGTTGATATTCCACCATTGGTTGAACCATTTGTTGACATTGTATGGCTGGTTGGACATATTGTTGAAATTGGACCATTGGTTGTAGTGGTTGTATATGTTGAACAATTGGTTGAACCATTGGTTGTGATGGTTGAAAATCTGATTGATAGTAAACACCTTCTTGTTCTTGTTGTGAAGGCACATAATGTTGAAATTGATGTTGTCTCTTTTCTTGAAATTGTTTCATCATCTCTATTTGGGAGAGAAGAGCTAATATGTCTGATCGTTCAAGAAGAGATCTTACATCAATTGGCTCAATCTTTGGATTTCGACCTGGAAATTTTTGAAACACTTTGGACATTTGTGATCTATTCTTCGCAATGTTTTTCACTCTTTGTTCCAAAATCTCTTGTTCTTGAGCTAGTTTCTCCTCTAGTTTTTGTATTTGGAGACTTGTTTCATCATAAAAAGTTTGATCAATGTTGCTTTGTTGTTGGGTTCGATATAATTGTGATTGCATTGTTGGTTGATATGTCAAACTTTGTTGCATCATTGGTGCTTGGAACCTTGTTTCAATAGACATGTCACTATGCAAATGCAATATTTTTGGAATTTTTCAAGGATAATGTATGATATGCAACTAAATGCGAACTAAATGAATGAGAATGCAATCTATGGCAAAAATGCAACCTATGTTTTTTGGTTGTTTTTCAAGATCTTGACAAACTTTTTGGAATGCAAATCTAAGAAAGAGACCCTTAGGAAATTGAAATGATGTCTAGACCTCAAAGGACAAAAGGACCAAGTGACAAAAGGACAAAATGACAAATTCTCCCCTATATGCTTGGATACTAAGCTAGGTTTGACCAAATGATATTGATGACAAAAAGACAAAAGGCTTGACAAGGTCTAGACTTCTTAACAATGACTTAGGGTTTTATCAAAAATTTGGATTACTCAAGTATGACAAAGCCTAGTTTTGACACTATATGCTAAGGGACAATTAATATGCAAGTGATACTAATATGATATGATAATGACCTAAGCTTAATGAAGAAACCTAGGGTATGCAATGTATGACAATGGTATGACTTTAATGCAAGAGTACATATGCAAATGGATGACCCTTATTGATATGCAAAGGAGTATGACTTAGGTGAAACTTAACCTTGGTACTTGACAATGAAATTTGCAAAATGCAACTTAGGATGAACTTAAATGTAAGTGACATGCATGTTGAGACAAAATTTTGAACAATGTTTGACAACCATGTTTGAAGATGAGTTTTAAACTTTGTTGAACCTTTGTTGGATGAATGTCTCTTGTGTTTAATCTTATGTTGGATCAATTTGTCTTGTTTTTGGAATGATACACAATTCAACTTTTGACAAACAAAGAATACAAGATATTGCAACTTAGACTCAAGACAATCATGCTCATTTCCACATTTCTTATGGTAGGCAAAGACATTAGGTACTTGAGAGGTAGACTCATTATGGGATTCAAGGAGAATACATAGATGCTTGACCCCATGGGCTCCCCTCCATGAAACTCACTTCTCAAGGCAGCCAAGCATCAGTCCCCATGGAAATCTCCCCATGGCGAACTTAGTATCTCTTCCAAGTATCCGAATTTGTCCTTCTCAAGCAACTAGAAGGGTTTTTGGCCTCTAAAAACAAGGTGTTTAGTAAGGATTTCTGTTAAGCATTACTCCTTGATGTCACGCAAGCTTGATTGAGACATTAAGCCCATCAAGATACCAAAAAAATGTAGTCATGCAAGCATGATTTAGACCAAGAGGCCCTACTTAGATGTTGATATGAGAAAGAGTTCAAGGGTCATCACTTCCCAAGTAACTGCAATTCCCACGTAATACTTCCTTCAAAGCTTTCGCTCATCGGGTATTTTTTTATAGTGAGTTAGAATGCCAAGGAATTCTAGCCGCACTCACTTTGGGTCGTCCCCTTCTCATGATTATCACTTTCTTGCAAAAGCAAAGTGGCCGGGAAGGCAGGCCCTCTAATGGAGACACTCAATCAACAACACAAGCATGGTATCGAAGATCTGGATTTTTGATCACCCTAAGAAGGATGAGAGCATACTCTCCTACTCCAATGTCATACTTAACAATCAAAGAAAACAAGTGTTCATTCCCACCTATATATAAATCACTAAGTGCCTAATTAGAAAACACAAACACAAAAGTTTGGTTGTTTCTCCAAGGCAACTTGCAAAACCCAAGTTAGAGGTTTGATTTGTTGTCTTTGACCATCGAATCTACACAAAACATGTTAGTAGTTTGATTTTTAGTCTTTTCCATGTGTATGCCAAGATTCTACACAAATAATTAGTACCAAAATCCAAAACACAGAAAACAGAATGCAAAAACATAAAAAATTTCAAGTAAACACTGCATTTTTCACCTCTGTTCTGGACTTTACACAAGCGCAGAACTTATGACACAGGTGCAAGATGTCTAACACAAGCACAAAATGTTTCATACACAGGCGCAAGATGCTCAACACAGGCGCAGAATGCTTCACACAAGCGCAGAAGTGTCCAGAATGCACTGCACGGCCCTGTTTTTGGGTTTTTGACCTGCAAATCAACTTAGAAGCACTCCAAAACATAGTAAAAGGGTTAGAAGGTTAGTATTCACGTCGGGTTCACCAATTAATGTAGCATCGGAATTAGGAATCATCAAAGCAATATATAAAAGGACATATTATTCATTATTAGCTCAATCTCACATTGCAATGATCTAATCCTAAGCACACTCAATAGAGACATAAAAACAAAGCATTCAAAAGCAAATATTCATGCAAACCAGATGACGATTTGGATGCTTCTTCCATGCGGCTCCATTGTTCTTCTTTCCTCTTCAAATGGATTTGTGGATCTCACCTACAAGTGCACAACATACAATTGAAAGCAAGATTGATATTGGTTTGTTGATCAAGAGTACTAGAAGCATAAGTTCGATAGTTTGATTAGGGATTCGGGATTAACTTTGATTGAAAATCATCCAATTTATAGAAGAATTGGATAAATGACAAGATTAGCATGATGCAATTCAAATGGAAATTGCAAATCAATATGACAAATTATGCACTTTCCATGCACAATTTGATTGATTGATAATTGATGACAAATTATGACACATTCTATGTCAAAATTGATTGATTATCAATTATGACAATTTATGACAAATTGAAATGTCATTCCCATAGAATTAGGAGAGAAATAGGAGGAAAAAGAAATTAGAAATTAAGAAAATTAGAAAATTGAAATTGATGACAATTAGGAATTAGAAATTGATGGAAAAATAGGAAATTGATGGAAATTAGAAATTAGGTAAATTAATTAATAATTTGTCATTTATTAATTAATTTACAAGAGGAAGAATAATTAGCCAATTAAATAAAGATTTAATTGTAATGAGAAGACCTAGGATTAATAAATAATTTAGTAATCCTAAAGGAAGAAAATGATAAGCAAGGTTAAATGACTAAATCATGAAACCCTAGAAGGCGAATTAGGTCTTGAAAGATAATTGACTCGATTTGATTTAATTTTGGATTGATAAATGACCAATGTGATAAATGATTTGATTGATAGATGCGCCAATTGATGAGGAATAATGACAAATTGATCCAAATTGACATAATTGAGATAGACAACAATTGATAGCGAAATGATCGCAAAATGACAATATTGACAAGTTGATAAGAGATTGACAAGATCGACCAAAATCATGATTGAAGATTGTTGTCGACAAGAACAAATTTTAGAGTGAGACAAATGAAGAATGCAGAAGAAGGACTCAATGATCGCAAATGATAAAAACCAAATGCGTGACATAGGAGAAATGTTAATGCGATGCAAAAACCTAAAATGAGGCAATGCGCAAATGTTAAAGTATGACTCCGCAAGCGTTGACCATTTTTAGGTGTCTACAATCATAATAAATGATTATAGGCTCTTTGCATTTTACCTTTATGTCCTTCAACATTTGCTTAATCCATAATACCTAAGTACAATTAGTTGCTGCTGCAACATATTCTGATTCTGTTTTTGATAATGATGTACAACTCTGTTTTTTGCTCAACCATGAAATCAATCTGCTACCAAGAAAGAATGCTCCACTGGTGGTGCTCTTTCTATCATCTACATCTCCTGCCTAATTTGCATCAGTGTATGCACATAAATAAAAAATTTCATCTTTAGGATACCATAAACCAAGATTTGTTGTGCCTTGTAGATACGGGAAAATCCTTTTTACTGCTGATTCATGATTTTCCTTAGGATTACTCTAAAATCTTGAAACAATACATACTGCATTCATAATATCAGGTCTTGTTTGTGTCAAATACAGTAAACCTCTAATCATAGATTTATATCTTATCGGATTAATAGGGGTTGAATCATCCTTCAGTGATAGTTTATCAATTGTAGTCATAGGAGTACTTACTGGTTTAGAGTTTTCCATACCAAATTTCTTTAGTAGTTCCTTCAAGTACTTTGATTGACATATGAATATACCTTTATCAATCTATGAAATCTGCAATCCTAAAAATAATTTTATCTCCCCAATCATAGACATTTCAAATTCTTCCCGCAGCTTATTAGAAAAGTCTTTACACAATCCATCTTCTCCTCCAAAAATGATATCATCAACAAAAACTTCAATAACCAAGATGTCATCATTAGTCACTTTGAAATATAAGTTGTTGTTAGCATTACCTTTAGTGTAACCAAGCTTCAAAAGATATTTGTTCAGTCTAGCATACCAAGCTCTAGGAGCTTGCTTTAATCCATATAAAGCTTTCCTTAACCTACAAACCATATCTTTTTCATTTGTCAAAGAAAATACATGTAAAATTCCTCTTCAAGATCACCATTCAGAAATGCACATTTAACATCTATTTGATATACTTTATAGTTCTTGTGTGCCCCAAATGCAAGAAATAGTCCGACTGCCTCAATTCTAGCTACTGGTGCAAAGGTTTCATTCTAATCAATTCCCTCCTTTTGTGAATATCCCTTACACACTAATCTTACTTTATTTCTGATTACCTTACCATCTTCATTAAGTTTATTTCTAAATACCCATTTAGTTCCAATTACATTTTTGTTTTTAGGCCGAGGAACCAATGTCCATGTGTTATTCTTTTCAATTTGTTCCAATTCATCTTCCATAGCCTTAATCCAATGTTTATCTTCACATGCCTCAAAAATAGTTGCTGGTTCAATTTGAGAAATTAAGCATACCTCTTCATTTTCCAGTCTTCCTCTTGTCATTACACCTTGATACTTATTTCCAATTATCCGACTTTTAGAGTGATTCAATCTTACATACCTAGGTGTGTTCACTTTCTGTTGTTCTTCAGTCACTGTGGAATTCTCTGATGATGCCGGTTTGAATGGATCTACATTCTATACTGGTGCACTCAGAGTAGGTTCATTTATGATTATCTCAACTACCGGTTCAGAGTCCATGGACCTTAAATCTCTTCTAAAGTGTTCATCAATCTTCACATTTGCACTCTCAATGATTTTCTGCAATCTTTTATTAAAACATCTATATGCCTTGCTCTTAGATGAATAACCAAGAAATATTCCTTCATCACTTTTATGATCAAATTTACCAATATAATCATCTCTCCTAATATAACATTGTTTCCAAATATTCTGAAATATTCAAGAATAGGCGTATTACCAAACCATAGTTCATGAGGGTCTTACCAGTTTCACCTTTGATGTGAAATTTGTTGAATGTGTAAACCGTTTTATTCACTGCTTCTCTCCAATACATATGAGGTAGGTTTTCTTCTGATATCATGCTTCTAGATGCATCCAGAATAGTTTTGTTCTTCCTTTCCACAACTCCATTCTATTAGGGTGTCCGAGGTATTGATAGTTGTCTTATGATTCCATTCACTTCATAGAATGTATTAAATTCCTTAGATGTGAATTCACCTCCTTGATCTGATCTTAAACATTTGATTTTCTTACCGGTTTCATTCTCTACCATTGCCTTGAATAATTTGAATTTCCCAAAAGCTTCTGATTTCTCCCCAAGAAAATTAACCCAACACATTCTAGAATAATCATCAATGATTAGCATAAAATATCTATCTCTTTGTAGACTTCTAGTTCTTGCCAGACCACATAAATCAGTATAAATTAAATCAAGAACATTATTGGATTTCTTTGGAATACTCTTAAAAGTTTTTCTAACTTGCTTTCCAAATTGGCATTCCTTACATACCAGATTGTGAGGTTTTACAATCTTAGGTAAATCCCTTACTGCCTTAGTTTTACTAATCTTTACAATGCAATCAAAATTTACATGACAAAGTCTCTTATGCCATAACCAACTTTCATCAATATTTGCAATCAAGCATGTCTTCTCATTGTTATTCAAATGAAAGATATTACCTCTAGTCTGATTACTGGTTGCAATTTCCAAACCAGTTCTATTCATGATTTTGGATTTACCATTCTTGAATTGTAACTAAAATCCCTTTTCAACTAATTGACCAACACTCAAAAGATTATGCTTCAAACCTTCAACATAACAAACGTTGTCAGTATTGTGCTTACCATCAAAAGATATAGTGTCTTTTCCTTTGATCAAACAAGCTTTATCATCTCCAAATCTTACTAGACCTCCATTGTATTCCTAAAAGGTTAAGAATTTACTTTTCTCACCAGTCATATGATGTGAACATCCAGAATCAATTATCCATTCATCCTTTTCTTCAATTTTAGCTACCAGGGCCTTCTCTACCGGTTGTATAGTAGGTGCTAGTTGATCTTTTGTTATTGCAACAAGATTCCTCATCAGAATCATTAGTAGCTCCTTCATCAACATAGTAACATGATTTGTCTCTATTCTTCTTAAATCTGTATCTCTGATATTCAGGGTTAGGCTTATATGTTCTTTTAGCTTCTTCTCTCAATCTTGCATGTCTATCAGGACACCTAGATGCCATATGACCAATTTTATTTCAATTAAAACATTTAAATGGTGCTTTACCTTCATACTTACTTCCAACTGGACCTTTAGGCATTTTTCTTGTGAATAGTGGTTCAAGTTCTTCCAATTCTTTATTTTCCTTTTTGATGTCTTCAAGTTCTCTTGCATAAAGTGCTTTCCAATCATATTTTTCAAATGATGATGATGATGCTGCAGATGATGATGATGCTTTGAAAGCTAAATCTGTCTTAATTGTAGCAACATGACCAAATTCATCAAGCTCAAAAGCTGAAAGTTTTCGAACCAAAATATCTCTAGAAACTGATGTATTAGGCATTGTTCTCAATTCATTAATAGCAGTTACTTTCATTTTGTATGCCAGTGGCAATGCTCTTAAAACTTTAGAAACAATCTCATCTTCACTTAAGGATCCTCCACAACATTGTATACCCAAAACAATTTCATTAACTCTTTCCATAAAAGCATAAATTCTTTCATCTTCTTCCATTTTCAGATTTTCATACCTGACCCAGAAGCATTCCAGTTTTGCAATTTTGACAATGGTATCACCTTCATTCAATGTATCCAATTTATCCCAAATAGCTTTAGCAATAGATCGGTTTGATAATCCCATGATTTACTAATCTGACAATGTGCTCAAAAGTGCTTCTCTTGCTTTGCAATCATTCTCCTGATCTTTAGCCAAGTTTGGTGGTTTAGGTTGACTCTCTGTAGGACCAACATAGCCATTCTTTGTAACATCCCATATGTCTCTTCCAATGCAATTCAGATGAGTCTCCATTTCTATCTTCCATATACCATAGTTAGTTCCATCAAGTTTCAGATTGTCCTTCCTGAAATAGTTAGTTGCCATAGAATCTCCTCAAGCTATTAAACTTCTGCAAAAAGAGGACTTAGCTCTGATACCAATTGTTAGGACCTGGAGGCAACTGAGAAAGGGGGGGGGGGGGGTGAATCAGTTGTCAATTAATTTCAACCCAAATATAACTTAATCAAACTTGATACATAATACCGGTAAACCAAACTTAATGTCGGTTGACAGTTTAACAATTAATAACAATACCGGTGAAGCTTAATGCATGGAACAGAAAGAGAAATAGCATCCACAACACATAACACATATATTTGTATGTGGAAACCCTGTAAGGGGAAAAACCATGGTGGGAAACCTTACCCACAATCAGATGATAGTACTGCAGATAGTATGTGTGTACAAATGGGTTCTGCACATGCAGAAAGGCCAACTGCCTAGACCTCACTGCTCAATCACAAAATGAGAGTCACACTGACTACAATTGGATGATTAAATCCAATGATAATGTACTACTCAAAGTAGCATCTACAATGCTGGATTCAGTACCGATTAAGCTCTGATTGTCTTCTTCAAACCTTCCTTTAATCTTCAAATGATGTCTGCGTGAGTAGCTCTTCTTATATTCACATATATCGAATATCCCAACCTTAAAATACCTTATGTCTTTCCTATTTTTTCTATCAATCTCACAATTGAGATCTTACATATATACCAAAACCTAAGACCAAATGTGTAGGTTGGCTTACTAAGAATATTACAATTAAATCAATTACAAATGAATCAATATGCATTGCATCATGTCAGCTCAATGTATTTACAATAATAACCCATCTCCTAGAGTGGAACACATTGTGTATAGTTTCTTGTGGTGGCCGACTTTATGTAATTTATGTACATTATATCTGTGGCTTGTGGAATAAACCAGAATACTAAGAGGGGGGGGGGGGGTTGAATTAGTATTCCACTTAAATTCAATTCCTAAAAATTGAAATAGATACTGGCTTCCCAGACTCTTGATATAAATTTTCATTTAGTCACTCCATATCCTGTAGTTCTCTCTATTAAGCTTTAGACCTTCCTTCTTCATCATGATCTAGTAGACTTTATGTAATTTATGTACATTTTGTCTGTGGCTTATGTAAAAAACCAGAATACTGAGAGGGGGGGGGGTTGTGAATCAGTATTCCACTTAAATTCAACTCCAAAAAATTGAAATAGATAATATGATGATCTTTACTAAGTCTTAATTATCCTTGAAATGAAACACAAATGAATTGTTTAACACAACCACACAAGAGACACCAAAGATTTTATACGTGGAAAACCCAATAAGGGAAAAACCATGAAGAGGATTAGCTCTCAAGATAATATAACTAGTAATTTAAGGTTACAAAATAGGCTCATTGCTCAAAGGGCTCACTACCCAAAGAGATTATTGCTCAAATACAATCGACTTACTGCCAAAAGAGGTGAACTATAAAAATTGCATCTACACATGCATTAAATCATTTCCAATTAAAGCTATTTCAATATACTAACTTCTTGCAATAGATCTTGTTAAGAACCTCTGCAAAACTCTTCAACTTACTACAATACCTTGACTGTTTGCAGCAGATCCAGTTAAGAACATCTGCAAAACACTTCACCAACTTACTGTACCAATTTTCTCAAACTGAACCAACACTTTACCTCTGTTCCTTACTGTGTTATGCTAAAATTCATCATTGTTAATCAGATTCAATAGGAAATCATGAATCTTAATCACTAATCACTAATCATCCATTAGAATGCTAGGCATTGGAGATTCAAACCAAAGGTTTAGGGTTTAAGGCCCTAATAGGACTTAGAATAGAGACCAAAATAGGGAAGAGCATGAAAATTTTGACCCAAATTTGATGTGCTACCAAGGAAGAAAGCAATAGTCACTGGAAGTGGAAAAGATATGATCAACATTGATAAGATCATAATTTTAGATTGCTTTGGTCTAAGTAGAAAAAGCTTTCCTAAACTTGATCTGAAGGAGCTAGAAGAGAATTCTAAAGTCAATGATAAAATATATAGGACCAAATCAATTCCTAAGTTTAGGTGGAAGGGTCCCAATAGGATGCCAATTCTAATTTCACTATTTAAGAAGGAGCCTTTCTCCATTGATACCTTTTAAGACTACTTTGAAAAGATATATTATAGTCTTTGTTAGGTGGCATGTGAAGACGCAAATGATAGGATGCCTATTGATATGATTTGTGTAGCTAAAAATATTCAAGACATGATGAAGAACACATTATTTGACTTTGCATATTCAGAAGTGAAAATACATGAAAGCTTTATTAAAGCCAAAGCTAATTTAGAGAGATTTGATTTCAAATGGTACTCCCTCATTTTCCACATGATTTTATGGAGTGGAAAGAAGCTTGAGGTAGTGATTTGCCACTCAAAGTGTAATATTATCAAGGAAGAGACTTGTTACATTTGAGCAACACTTTTTTCAAAAGATGATGAGATGTTTTACAATTTCAAAGGTAAGAATCCCACAAGATGTGATGGAATTCCTCAGAACTGTAGAGAGAAGGAATTATCTTGAGATTTCACATAATTGGGGAGATTGGTTTCTTTGCTACAAGACCACTACCATCAGATTTTATGGGGCTCCATTGCAGCCTCATGTGTTGCCTAAATGTGTATCTTGGAGAATTGTCTTCTTATAGGTTGCATGATAGTTAAGTGAAATGGATCGCATATGCTTGAGGAAGCCACACAAGCCCTCATTGTTTCCTACATAGTGTAAGTTTTCAGATTTCACAATTGTGAATAAAAATGGCCTGGACTAGTTATATTTAACTTTCAAGCCATACATAATGAGGCTTGAGAAGCTTATGAACTATAAGCCAAAAGGACATGTCAAGTTTGAGAGATTTTATTTCAAGTATGAGCACTCAAATGATAAAGATATTATTAGAAATTGTACAAAAAACTAAGCAAGTGTGTGAAAGAAGGAAGAAATGGAACATGGTGCAAAGAGATGAAGCCATTAGAAGGGAGAGGGATCCTACTTTCCCTATTTTTTTTAGTGATGAGCCTAACTCCTTGGTAAAAATAGAGAATTTCTTTCTTAGTGTAGAGGCATCGCTAAACAGAGAAATTCTAAAGAAGGGAAAGGAACCTGCCATCTTTGAGGAGCCTCAAACCCAGAAGGTGAAGATAGAAGAGAAGCCTAAGAAAAAAAAGGGAATAAAGATTATTGATGTTGAGGAAGTTCAGAGTTATCTAGAGGTAGCACAAGAGGAGGAGGTCACACCATTGGTTGAATACCGATCTACACCTCCATCTCCAATAGGGTAGACAACAAGAGAGATTATATCGGTGATTCCACCAAGTAGAGCCCTTCAAAATTTAAAGATTGAAGATAATCCTCCTAGGGATGTAAGAGTCCTTGCTTACAATCAATTCATCAGTGATGATGAAGTTTTGAAGACATAAGAGTTCAAGGAATTTGCGGTAACAAGAAGGAAGGAGGACTATTATAAAAGAGTAGCAAAGGAAAGGAACAAGAGGCCACCATAAAAGTGGGAAAGAATTGGTGAAGAGGTGGTGAAGGAGTTTGATTTCAATGATAGTAATATTAAAATTGAAAAATGGTAAGAAAATGGTAAAAGATGCAAGTATTTTTTTGTTACTTGAATGGGATATTGCAACTGCCTTGGCATTCAACATTGGTAGAAAGGAACATAGATGGATCTACCATTCAGAAGAGGAGGTGGAGCAAGACTTATTAGGTTCTATTTTCAGTCCCAACTTTGTAGTGTGATTTATTTGGGCTTTGTCTCCTAATAGTGACAAGCTTGATTATTTCAAAAGTTATAATCATTTTAAAGGTAGTTCATTAATGAAGAGAGTGTCAGACACTCCTTCCCTAGAGGTGGTATACCTAATGGTGAACATTTCTTTGTTCATAAAGGTAGTCATAAAATAAGTTATATATAGATGACATGACTTTGAAACATGTACATATGGTCAGGTGATTGAGAATTAAAAGCTGCTTAGACACATTGAGATATTTGCGACAAGCATAGTCCCAATTATCCAAGCTCCCACAACTCCAATGTCTAAATTTGTAGATAGGGAGCCTTTGGTAACTAAAATAAGATAATTGAAAGATGAATTGGAGAAGAAGAGGGCCCTCAAGAAATAAATTCATAGTGGAGACAATGACTAGTTCGATTAAACACAAATTATCAAAAATACATCTAAAAATTGATGGTGCCTACTAGGGGTATTGTGACTTTGTAGATAAAAAATTGAAGTTAAATAAAGATATGCAACAACTTAATCCAATCAGAGAGAAGTGGCTCAATACCAAACATGTATTTTGATGGATATGATAAAAAAATCAAATAATGATGACAAAAATCCACTAGAGCTAAGAGAAAAATTTGATCATGTGAAAATCCTTGAAGAGGTTGTGTCATCCTCCATGAAGTTGAAAGCACAATTAGAGGAAAAATTAAAAATGATTGATCAGATGGAATGAAAGGTGCTCCCAAATATAAAAGATGATTAGGGAGGTCCAAAGTCATTAGACTAGTGGAAATTTGAGGTCAACTCATTGCTGTTAAAAGAAATTTTAATTGTGTATGAAGAAAGTGAGCTGAGTATGGAGAAGATGAATCAATTGTTGGATGAGATCTTTTATTTTGAGGTTATTTGTGAGAATTATCAGAGAGATGCAAAATTTGCACAATGGAATTACAAGTATGCAGAAGATTGAATTTCAATTCACAAGTCAAGATACTATTTTGAGCATTAGTCAACATCTTCTTTGAAGGAGTACAGTCCACAAATTTTGTAACTGAATGAAGATTCTTGTTTCTCTCTGACATCTTTTTTCTATTTTGACATTCCACTACTTGTTGACATCCTAATTCTTAGGATGATGGTCATTTATGATTTTCAAATGTATGAATGATACTTGTACAATGGGCTTGAATCTTGTTTTCTACCTTGCTTCTATAAAAGGGAATTCAGTTGTATTCTTCTTATTTTCTTTTGAAATTTTGATCTCTAGGAGAGCTCAAAGTTGTGTTACAATAGGAGTTGATAGTGAAAGACAAACATATCATTCTGCAAGTGTAAAACATGTTTTCATATCTCATAATTAAAAATGGAGTACATGACTATTTGGTGTAATTGTCTCCTACATGTATTTAATCCTTTTGGAATGTTAAGGAAGGATTAATAGTTCCATCTCTGTAATGAAATGTGTATTGTGATTTCTACTCTTTTTCAAGGAAAAAGTCATCAAGGTACAATGGGTTGAATGTGACATTTGGGATCTTAAAGTAGAGTTGCATTTTAAATAGCAATGGGTGGTTTGGTTCATGGTATTTTATTTTATTTTCTATTTGTGGGATATTTTTATGAAATTAAAGGGCAAGTGTGTTTTGGGTGTCTGTGTTGGCACAATCATTTGGCAAAGATCCTATGAAAATATAAGGTCATGGATCCTTATGCTTGTGACTATCACACATACCTTGACCTTTAACACACAAGTTTGAGAATGGATGGAAATATTCCTTATTTGCAATCTGTTTGTAACTACAAAGGGATAGCATCATAATCTTGGTCTTTTCATACATTGGTACAAATAGATCCATTTGCCATATAATAAACACTCTATGATGATAAAGTGTACAAATGAAAGCTCAAATTTATCACACTAACTTTTTTCCACTTCTCACTAATCTTTCTTATGGCTAACATTTCTTCTATCAATTAATCAATCAATTTGAATCATAAAATCATCATTTCATATCAAATCCTTTTGATCTATCAACTATTGCTTGTCTTATACAAGATGTGTCATTCCTAAAGATAGACATGATCAATCAATCAATCTATTAATCAAATCAATCAACATACATTGTCAACTAATATTTATTAATCAATAAATCTATCTATCTATTATTATATCATCTCAATCAGTCAATCAATAAATCAATCAATCAATTAATTAGTCAATCAATCTCATGCCAACTATTTCATCTCATCAATTGATAATTTCTTCATTTGATATCAATCAACCCTTATCTATAATCAAGTAACATTCCTCACTTCTTACTAACCATTCTTCTCTTTCTTCATATTTCCTCTTTCATCTAACATTCTTCTTCTTCTTTCAAGAGATCATTCATTCCTTTAATACATAAACAATCTCTCAAGGGGGCATCGTACCTCTACCCCTTAGGCTATTGAGGCATTCTCTTTCATTTTTTATTGAAACAACGCTTAAATTTGCATTATCTCAAAGAGAGGAAAAATATAGACACTAAAAATTGTCTTTATTTATTTAATTATTCCTCAAGTAAGTGAAATAATTAAAATTTATTGATTTATCTATCCACTCAACTAACTTTCTTTCTAATTTAAAAATGAAAAAAATATCTTTATTTGTTTTTATTTAATTTTTGAAATTAATTAATATGGCAACTTATTTTATTTTCCCAATTTCAAAATGGAAAATAAGATATCCACATCTAAAATTCAGAAATTTTTTATTTTCTTCTTCAGTTAAAGTTGCTACTTTCAATCTATCTTATCTTCATATTCTCTCATTCGATCATGGCCATTCAATCTTTTGGTATAAATTCAATCTCCACCATTCAATCAACCTTTAATCTCTATTTAAACCAACATCTTTTCTCATTTTCACTTAACCACGCCTTCAAAATCTTCACACTATCATATCACCTTTCTTATCATGTTGCTTGTGTACACTTAATTTTTGAGAGATAACTTTCAAGAAGACTATAAGAAACCTGGAGGTTATTAATTTGATGTCTATGTTTGCAACTATGCAACAAACTAAGAGTTGGGGGGGGGGGGGGGGGGTGAATCAATTTTCTCAAAAACTTACTACAACTTAAACCACAAATCAAATTTGGTAATTAATAGCTTAAAGAATGAATTAACACCACATCAATAAAACACATAACACTAAATTTTTTGATGTGGAAAACCCAGTTAAGGGAAAAACCATGGTGGGAACCTAACTGCAACAAGATAATACCCTATTAGGAGTAAGTGAAATATTACAATGGGGAATGCACATGCATTCAAGCACACTACCTAGAGTTCACTGCTCAAACACAACCCTTAGGGAAGGCTCATTACCTTACATGAAGTTTAAATGGATTATAAAAGAATTTGGATTACATCCAAAGAATCATGAACTGATGAAATAACATCTCCACATGCCTGAGTACAGTTCCAGTTAAGCTCACTATCAAATCTTCTCCACAACACACTTCTTCACATAACTTTGTACAACTTCTTTGCCACTAAATGATTGATACAATATTCACACATAGCATGATACCTCTCAATCATTATTACATTCATTTATACAGGTCATCAATCCATGAAATAGAGGTCGACTCAACACACGCTATGTTGTTCTAAAAAATGAGCAAACCAAGTTCACCTGCAATCTATCTATGAAATAGCCAACTTTAGAACTTGGACAAAATAACAAGGATTTGAATCCTTCTACTCTTTAGGTTCTTCAAAACCTAGGTGGGTGTACCTTTGATGCATTAAATCAGACCCATTACACACATATGATAGCATCAATAAAAGCAGATAGATCTCATAAGGCTTAAACAACTAGGAGGTTACTACAGATGGGCTATACTTACATTGACATCTCAACTAAGTTGAATCATGTGATAGGTGGAAGAAACTAAAACTACAAACATAAAAGTAAATGTATCTTTGATTTTAAAAATCTCTGAGAATCCCCAGAATCTACAAGACCAGTGCCTTATCCAAGGGCATAGAGTCATACATCAAACTACAAACGAAAAACCTCTATTGCAAATCAATCTTCATCATTAAATATTCCTGCATTAATGCCTTGTATAAATGCATTACTAAGCTCATTCACAAAATCATCAGATCTTGAAAATATATTCCATTATTTATGATTGATTACAAAATTTAAATTCTTCCTTGAATAATACCCACAAAAAATCACAATAATCTCCTTGAGATGACAAATTCCAGCCTCCTTGAGGATTTAATTTGTAACAAAGAAATATATATCTAGATACAATTCTGTGTGAATTTATGCATGCCTTACATACATAAGAACCTGCAACAAAAACACCTACAACAAGAAGATACACCATTACTTGAAAAAAGATATTATATTACAAACTTGGAAAAAATCAGAATTGGAAACCAAGATTAAGGACCCTTGCTCACAAAAATCTAGAACCCCTACAAAATGAAAAGACCTCAGAATAAGAAGGAAGAGAGGATAATTCAGATTTCATTAATGAAAAGTCCTACTCCCTCTGCCATTGACTGCTCACACACTTGGCCTGCAGAAAATATTCTCTAACAGACTAACAAATTCCTTTGAAATCTTGAGGAAAATTATCTTTATATAATTTACGTGTGCCACAACTGACCATACAAACAAACTCCTTGGATCGAGAGCTTTCCAACGATATATAACACTTGTATATTCGGGCAAAAAATAACCCCTCAACCATCAATCTCTCTATAGGTCAGTCATTAATTTCTCTTGCAGATCAGTCAGGCACAATAGTCATTTAAATCTTGGCACTTTTGTACTATAGTCTGAAACTATATATTTAACTTTGACTTTTGCCTTCGTGACCTCTTTTTGCGCTCTACCATGTGTCACCTCTGGATTGGCTCCGGGGTCCCTGTCCTACCACCTTAGCATGACCTAGACTCACCGTCAGAATGAAGCTCCTCTTTGTCACTGGGTCGCAAGGAATATTCTTCTGGGAACTCACAACCGTGGTACAACGACAGTTGTTGATAGTCCTAAAATTCTCACTTGGGTGCCACTTGTCCGCCAACTCGCCTTGGGCTTTGGCTTCACTTAGTCACCCTGGTTTGCCTTTGGATCCAACTGGGCCCCACCTTAACCACCATGTCACCCTAGGTTGGACCCACCTTTTGGTCACCATGTCGCAGTGGATAACTAGCGAGCAGTTTCCCATCACGGTGTAGCGACCGCCATTAGATCTCTTCACTCAACCGTCAGATCTGCTCAACTTGCTTGACCTTTACCTCTTTGTCCATCCGTGCCACATGTCTCCTCCAACCCACTTTCGGATCCACCTATCTTGCCACTTGGACCCGCCACCTGGACATGCCACCTGGACCTACCACTTGGACCTGCCTTGGTCGCCAAGTCATGATGGAATAACATTTCGGGCACTTTATGTCATGGTACAATGACAACCACTGATAGTCCCAAAATTGTACTCCACCATTGATCTTTCTCAGATATGTTGTTGGATCTCTTGATTTGTGTGACCCTTAGCCCTTCTCTCTAGCCTGTCCCAAAATTTGGACACCTTGAGATGCACATGCGTGGGTCCACTGGGCCACGAGCCACCTCTTGCCAAAAGCCCTTAAGAAGTGTGCGACTTTTTATTTAAATACAAAATACTCCCTTCGCACAACCAATGTGCGATAAATGTTCATGCATGGCGACCTTGTTTCTTTTGTAAACCCAATTTTGTGCCCAAGTAGAAATACCTCACACAGGTTGATTGCATTTGTTTTGAAGTTTCTTTTACCTTCCATCTGCCATTGAAGGGATTTGGTGATACACTTGCCAAATGAATTTTCCCGAAGGTTTTAATAGCCATGCCATACCACAGGCAAGGAGAATGCAGATGTCTTGTTTGAGATGGGCCTCTCAAATCATCAAAATTTTATAGGTCCCAATAGTGGCTCTGAGTGGGGATGGTTGATTACAAGATCAACACAAGAATTCAAAATCTTTGGTAGAGAAGACCACCCAAAAATAGATCATTTCTCCTCTTCTCAAAAATAGGGGTTCCTTATTCTACCCAAACAATAGGGTACTTTATTGAAAACCACACAACTGAAGCAAAACAGCTGTACAAAGATACAATTTTATTTACATATGGCCCCGAGCCATCAAAAATGGAATCAATGCTTACCTCTGTCAAACATATGATTCTCATTTCCATAAATCAAGGGTAAGCTGGAAGTTTCATTTACATTTGCCTGATCACAAATGCTACAACTTCTCATCAGCTCATCACATAAAAGATAGTCAACATACTGGTAATCATTCAATCTTTGAAAAACAAAACCCACCTCTAAATGTTGATCATCAAATGACAAATAATTGTCATATTGCTTACAATTATTTCCCAACTGAAAAGAAAAGTAATCCAACTTACTCTGAAAGCTGGGAACATCAGGCACATGCTGACCACTAGTTTGCACAAAAGGAAAAAACTCATCCTTAATATTGTCTTGCAAACTAGAGAGGAATATTTCCTCATAAAATGAGTGTATTTGATCTTGCTGATCACAATTTCTATCAGCACTTTGCACACATGGAAATACATCATCAAGTAATGGTTCATTAACCACTTGCAAATCTGGGAAAACAACTTCAGATTTGTCTTTCTCTTTAACACCAGGATCAACATAAGATTTAAATTCTAAATTCATATCAGCATATGAATCCACATCATTACATCTATCAATCTTATAGGCATTTTCACCTTGTCTACTATTCAAATCAACTGTAGGGAAAGAATCAATATCATATGTATCATACCTCACACCCTCAAAAATATCATCAGTATCAAAACATATACTAGTTGGGTATGAGAGATTGGGGACACTTCTGGATGCATACGTCTTAAGATCAGCAGCTAAGAGTTCTAAGATTTTTTCACTACTTAGTGAACCTTCTCCTTCATTTTCATTTCCCTTGGCTTTACCTTTTGTGTTGTAAACATTGTCCCAATCTGATGCATGCATTAAATCTTTTCTGCTCATGTCTTTGTGCACATTTATTTTATCATTACAACAACTTGCATCTGCATCATTACCTTTATCATGCTGATCATAAAGTGCTGCTATATGTTGCAACATGGTTTCATAACCCTGGTTGCAAACATTTTGTGGATTGAAATTAACAACAAGATGATCTACATTATTCAAATCTGAAACCTCAACAGGCTCACGATCATTTGAACAATAACTTATTTCTCTGAATACACATCTGCACTATCATGCTGAGAACAAGAGTCATCTTCAACATCATATGAGATATTTCCACTCACATATTCATCTCCATCACTGTATCCAATATTATGTGCATTTTCATATTTATTCATTTCAATCTCATCTATCCACTCTTTAATGTGTGCATCACTTTCTTCCCTCAAGGTTGAAGACCAATTGATTGAGTTAGGCTCATCAATCTCTAAGAATAATTGAATCCAAATAGACTCATGGGGTCTAACATCAACTGGGAGCTCATTTAATGCAGCAATAAATATTTCATAAAAAACATACGATGATTCTTCCTTTCTCTTCCCTACTTTCCTTCTTAAAAACAAGATGAACTTATCTTGGATTCTTTGAAGATATATTTCAATCTCCCTATCAATTTCTTTCAAATTTGACAAAGGGTTTTCAGATCTAGGAACCACATCTAGATCCATCAAATTTGAGAAATCTACTGAACCATTACTTGGACAATGCATCTTACTATTTTACAAACACTTTGCAAAACACATGCAGTCATTAACTTCAAAACCTGACATACTTCTCACAATATTTCTGACTGAAACTTTTCAAAACAGGAAGTATGTGAAGTGCATATTTCTTTTCCTTTCTATGGTGACTGTTTCACCTTATAAGGAACAAATAAATATTTCATGAATACTTTGAGGAATACCTGGAGTAAAATTGTTGTTGCTGTTCACTTCACTTCTGACTGAAAATTTCAAGAACTCCTCCAAATCTTAGGTTCATTCTTATAGAGTCACCACCTCCCTAAAGAGGAATAAAATTTAACCACTAATCTTCACTCTGAAACACTTTCAGATTTCTGGGTCTCACACAACAGAGTCACATAATATTTTTTTCGAAAAATTTCTTAGCAACAAAAACTTCCAGGGTATACACTTTCAAATCTGAAAATAACTTTCAGATTTGTAAACTTCTAAGACTCTTCCCCAAATGAATTTTGGCCAGACTCATGGGTTCCCCAGTAGAGTCACCATTTTTGTTGGTGACTCGGATGGGATAATCTCAACTATATATTAAACAATTTTTTCTTAACCAGAGATTCTCAACAGTTCATTTAGTCCCCGACAGAGTCGCCATTTTTGTTGTTCTAAACAATGAGCAAACCAAGTTCACTTGTAGTCTATCTATGAAATAGCCAACTTCATACAATGAAGAACTTCAGGACTTGGACAACATAACAAGAATTTGAATCCTTCTACTCTTCAGGCTCTACAAAACCTAGGTGGGTGTAAATTTGATGCATTGACTCAGACCCATTACACACATATGATAGAATCAATAAAAGTAGATAGATCTCATAAGGCTTAAACAACTAGGAGGTTACTACAAATGGGCTAGATCTACATTGACATCTCAACTAAGTTGAAGCATGAGATAGGTGGAACAAACTAAAACTACAAACATAAAAGTCAATGGATCGATATCTTTCCAATGATATATAACACTTTTATATTTAGGCAAAACATAACCTCTCAACCATCAATCTCTCTACAGGTCAGTCATTAATTTCTCTTGCAGATTAGTCAGGCACAATAGTCATTTAAATCTTGGCACTTTTGTACTATAGTCCGAAACTATATATTTAACTTTGACTTTTGCCTCTGCGGCCTCTTTTTGCACTCTACCACGTGTCACCTTTGGATTGGCTCTGCGGTCCCTGTCCTACCACCTTAGCACGACCTGGACTTGTATACACCTAAAAATGGTCTGAAGATAATTAATTAAATAAGCAATTATTTAATTAATCCCCCTTCCTATTTTAATTTAATTCACTAAGTAATTTGATTAAATTCCCCCTTGCAGCTACTTATTAATAAATCTAAGGATTTATTTAATAAGTTCATTTTCATAATCCCCTTTAATTAATTAATTCCCCCCCATCAAATTCATCATCAAATTTATTTCTTCTAAATCCCCTAATTAATTAAAATAAATCAATTTATGAGTTGTTGAGATTAATTAGCCTTTTCCTATTATTTGAATTTTTAAATTCAAATTCTCCTAACTTCTAACCACCTAACCTAACCCCTTCTAAACCTAACTCATTCCATCTAACCCTGGGCTAAATTAACCCCATCCTAGCTTGCACATCCTAACCACCATGTCCCCTTTCCTTAGACATGTGCTCTGTCATGAGAAAAGTCTCTTGACACTTGTCACCATAGAGATGACAAATGTTCCCTTTCATCCAACCTCTTCTAGAAGCTTCTTGAGACTTGTCACCATAGAGATGGCAAATGTTCCCTTTCATCCAACCTCTTTTCCAACCTCCTCCAATCCAACCATTGATTCCTGCCACCTCACCCTTGGCCTTGGAAATCCTATAAATAGACCCCATTTTGGAGCAATAAGGATCCCATCTCATTTGTATTTCAGGCGTTGTTACTATAGGCATATGCAATCTTAGTTTATCATTTGAACATTGTTATCATAGCTTAATTGCATCATTTTAGCATACTTTCTAGCATAATCATGGAATCATGTAGCTTAATCATTATCATTGCTAGCTTAAATGCATCATTTGTCATTTAAATCCTCCATCTAGGTGTAGTCAAGTCACTAAAATTTGCATGACCAGATCTGAGAGCAAAATTCATACTCACATTTACTAGGAGGTGATAGATCGATTAGCTATGGTTTATCTTTATTTTATTTAAATTAATTAACCATGCTTGTAATAATCTATTGAGTGTTTTGTGTTGCAGCTACAGGTCTACACTTCATAGGTATGATATGACTCACCACCGGAATGAAGCTCCTCTTTGTTGCTAGGTTGCGAGGAATATTATTCCGGGCACTCCCAACTGTGGTACAATGATAGCTATTGATAGTCCCAGAACTCTCACTTGGGCACCACTTGTCCACCACCTCACCTTGGGCTTTGGCTTCACTTAGTTGCCCTGGTTTGACTTTGGATCCAACTGGGCCCCACCTTAACTACCACGTCACCCTAGGCCAGACCCACCTTTTGGTCGCCATGTCACAGTGGATAACTAACAAGCAGTTTCCCATCATGGTGTAGTGACTGCTGTTAGATCTCTTCGCCTGACTGTCAAATCTATTCAACTTGCCTGACCTTTACCTCTTCGTCCATCCATGCCACATGTCTCCTCCAGTCCACTTGTGGATTCACCTGTCTTGCCACTTGGACCCGCCACCTAGATCTACCACCTGGACCTGCCTTGGTCGCCAAGTCGCGATGGAATAACATTTTGGGAACTTTATGTCGCGGTACAGTGACAACCACTGATAGTCCCATAATTGTACTCCACCGTTGATCTTTCTCGGATCTGCAATTGGATCTCTTGATTTGCATGACCCTTAGCCCTTCTTGCTAGCCTTTCCTAAAATTTGGACACCTTGAGATGTGTGCACGGGTCCATTGGTCCACGAGCCACCTCTTGCCAAAAGCCCTTAAGCTTTGACACTTAATAAATGTGCGGCTTTGTATTTAAATACAAAATACTCCCTTTGCACAACCAATGTGGGATAAATGTTCATGCCTAGCAACCTTGTTTCTTTTGTAAACCCAATTTGGTGCCCAAGTAGAAATTCCATACACAGGCAGATTGCATTTGTTTTAACGTTTCTTTTACCTTCCATCTGACATGCAAGGGATTTGGTGATACACTTGCCAAATGAATTTGCCTGAAGGTTTTAATAGCCATGCCATACCACTGACAAGGAGAATGCAGATGTCTTGTTTGAAATGGGCCTCTCAAATCATCAGAATTTTATAGGTCCCAACACGCTACATATTACAAAAATATAAATACACACGCTATAACAATACATGCAGACCAAAAAAATATCGGCTAAGACATAGTTTGGACCTAAGCAACCACCACAAATATGAAACACCTCCAAGAATTATGCCTTGATGATCCACAACATGCTACCACATCATAAATGTCACATAACATGAAGAAAATCACCAAACAAGGAAAATATTCAATAACACGCACAATAATTAATGTGGACCACCAATACACAAAGAAAATGATCTAGAAACATTCACACGCAAGGTGAATTGCACCACAACAATTGAAACAACTCATATTACTAGAATCATCATCATCTCTCTACGAAAGATTAAAAAAACCAACATAATTGACTGTCAACCTGAAATATTCGCTTGTGGATTTTGAAATCATGAACCGATCAAAATGAGGACACACATCAATGTATTGAATACATATCACACATCTGCAACTAAAGATATTATAATTCCAAAGAAATACACACAGATTTACTAAAACCTGTCAACACTGAATAACTAAAAAACCAAGCTGCATGCAGTTGGTATACTGCATCACAAAACTTGATCAATTCTTCGTGCGAACCTCTGAAACTTCCATAGAATCAACTAGAGATAAGTATCTTAAAACCCATTAATCTGCATCAGCTCATCTACAACACATAGGCTAAACCAACTCATTCAATTTGACTGCAACACTGAAACACAGAGCAAACATCTTCAACATATTTCTCTAGCCAATAGTTCTCCCCATATGTAAATCTTCCCATATGCTGACATCAATGATAGCAGATCAACCAATTTTCAATAATCTCCAACAATATCCCCCTTTGGTATTGATGGCAAAAATTGAATGTGAAAAACAATCAATACAAAGAAAGAAATCAACTCAGAACAATCTCCCTCAAAATCACAAGGATTAACTCCCCGTTTGACAAACAACTCAAATCAGAAATCCCAAAATGCTTCAGGGTCTTTCACATGCTCTTTTCTCCCCCTTTGACATCAATGACAAAGGCTCAATAATCAAGATTCTCTCCTCCTTTGGATTAGCTTCAAAAATCTATACATCTAAACCATTGAACACCAACACCGACTTCAAATACAAATCACAAAAATATCTCCGTGAAGTTAATTGGATTGATGCAAATCGATGCATCTTAGTTATCATCAGGAGGGGCAATTACTTCTAACTTCTCTCTGAGATACTCAAAATTATCTTTAGGAAAAGGCTTCATAAAAATGTCTACAATCTATTCCCTTGTAGATACATACTCCAATCTAGCTTCTTTCTCATTCACGTTCCCTCTCAAGAAATGAAACTTGACTGATATATTCTTTGTTTTGGAATGCAACACTAGATTCTTTAAAATATTGATAGCACTTTAATTATCACAGTATATAGCAATAGGTTAATCATAAACAACTCCTATATCCTTCAACATCTGCTTCATCCAAATTACCTGAGTACAATTGCTTGCAACAACAATATTTTCAGCCTTTTCATTAGATAAAGAAATAACATTATGCTTCTTACTTGCCCAAGAGACTAACTTCTTACCAAAAAGAATGCACCACTAGTAGTACTCTTCCGATCATCAACATCACCTTCCCATTCAACATCTGTAAAAGCACTCAAGGTGAAGTCATCATTCTTAAGATACCACAAACCAAAAACAGCTGTCCCTTTCAAATATATGAATATCATTTTTACGACAGTAACATGTGATTCCTTAGGATCAACTTTAAATCTAGCAACATGACACACAACATTCATTATATCAGGTCTAGTCTGAGCCAAATACAACAATCCACCAATCATAGATCAATATCTAGTCTGATTAGCTTTCAGAGAATCATCATTCTTTGTCAACTTACATCCGGTCACCATAGGTGTACCAACTAGTTTAGAGTCCTCAAAACCAATTTTCTTCAACAATTCCTTTACATGGACTGAGATATGAAAATACTTTTATCCAATTGAGTAATTTAGAATCCCAAAAAGAATTTCATCTCACCAATCATAGACATCTCAAACTCATTCTGCATCTCTTCAAAAAATTTCTTACATAGGTAATCATTTCCTCCAAAGATAATGTTATCAACAAAAACTTCAACAATCAAAATGTTATTATGATCAATCTTGAAATAAAAATTACTGACAGCGATGCCTTTATTGAATCCAAGATTCATCAAATACTTATCCAATCTGGCATATCAGGTTCTAGGGGCTTGCTTCAATCCATGCAATTCTTTCTTCAACTGACAAACCATGTTTTTTTTATCTGTCAGTTGAAATCCATCTGGTTGCTCAATGTAGACTTCATCTTCCAACTCACCATTAAGAAAGGCTGATTTGACATCCATCTCATAAACCTTGAAATCTTTGTGAGCAACATAGGCAACAAATAATCTAACAACTTTAATTCTAGCTATCAGAGAAAAAGTCTCCTCATAATCAATTCCTTCCACCTATGAATAACCCTTACAAAAAAGTCTAGCTTTATTTCAAACAACTTCACCCTGTTCATTCAACTTATTCCAGAATACCCATTTAGTTCCAATTACATTTTTATCCTTAGGTCTAGGAACAAGAATCCATGCATCATTTTTCTCAATCTGATTCAATTCTTCTTCCATAGCTTTAATCCAATTTTCATCTTCACATGCTTCATCAGCATATTTAGGTTCAATCTTAGAAATCAAACAAATTTCTTGAGCAAGTCTTCTCCTAGTCATCACACCTTTATTCTTATCACCAATAATCTAATTTTTTGAATAATTCAACCTCTTGGGAGTTTTAGGATTTTCTTGAATTTTAGTCTCTTGAACTCTTTCTTCTACACAAGCATTTGCACCTTTCTCTTCATTCTCTTAATTTTCTGAATCAATATGAACTTGACTTTGGGTTTGTACTTGTTTTCCTTTATCTAAACTGGCATCCTGATCATCAAAATCATATTCGTAAGATCTAATCAGCCTTACATTACCTTCATCAACCTCCACATTATTACTTTCAACTATCCTTCTCAATCTTTTATTTTTAACACTGGTAGGCCTTACTTCTAGTAGAATAACGAAGAAAAATTCCTTCATCACATCTACCATCAAAATTTCCAAGATCTTCATCTCTTTTGATATATAATCTACTTCCAAAATTTTTGAAATACCTAACAGCAAGGGCATGACCAAACCATAACTCATAAGGATTCTTACTAGTATCACCTTTGACATTTACTCAATTAAGAGTGTATACTATAGTACTCACAACTTCTCTCCAATACACATGCGGATCATTTCCTTCAATCATCATGGTTCTAATAGCTTCTTGAACTATTTTATTCTTTCTCTCTACAACACCATTCGGTTGTGGTGTGCTAGGAACATATATCTATCTCTTAACTCCATGCTCTTCACAATATGCATTAAACTCACTGGAAGTGAATTCTCAGCCTCTATCAGATCTCAGACACTTCATCTTCAATCTAGTCTTAGTTTCAACCATATCTTTGAAAATCTTGAACTTCTCTAGTGCTTTAGACTTTTCCCTTAAGAAGGTAACCCACATCATTCTTGAATAATCATTAATCAACAACATAAAATACTTGTCACCCTACAAGATTCTCACTCTAGAAGGACCACACAGATCAGTATGTACAATATCTAACAATCCATTAGAATTATATTGTTTTCTCTTATAAGTAACTCTTTTTTGCTTCCCTAATTGACATTCCACACATACCAGATTAAAAGGATTTATTAACTTTGGTAGATCTCTCACTGCTTGGGTATAACTTATCTTAACCATGCAATAAAAATTTACATGACACATTCTTCTATACCATAACCAAATTTCATCAATCTGAGAAATCAAACAACTTTTACCACCAACATTCAGTGAAAGATGTTACCTTTAGTCTTTGTACCTGCTTCAATCTCAGTTCCGGAGCTACTCAAGATCTTACATTTACCATTCTTGAATTTCAAGTTATATCTCTTATCAACCATTTAACCAACACTGAAAAGATTATGCTTTAAACCTTAAACATACAACACATCATCAGTATTGTGCTTACCATCAAGAGAAATAGAACCTCTACCATGAATTATACAAGCTTTGTTATCACCAAATCTTACTATACCACCATCATGCTTTTCTAAATTTACAAATTTACTCTTATCACTTGTCATATGATGAGAGAAACCACTTTCAATTACCCATTCATCTTTCTCCTCAACTTTAGCAGCCAAAGATTTCTCCTCATTAATGCAAATTGTGGAATTTGTAGTTACAGAATCATCTTCCTCGATAGAAATGAACACAAATTCATCTCCTGAATTTCCTTTATTTGACTCATCATTTGTCACACCTTTATCACAAATATAATAACACTTCTTCTGATATTTAGGCTTATATGACTTAAATGGCTTCTTAGGATTTCTATCTCTTTCCGGACACCTTGATGCAAAATTTCCTATCTTATTACATGAAAAACATTTAAGAGGTAAATTTCCTTCATACTTACTGGCACCTTTAGGCAATGTTCTCGTAATAAGTGTTTCAAGCTCCTCAAGATCTCTTTCTTCATCTTCCATCTCTTTCATCTCTTTCTCATATTTGGATACTCTTGTAGAACTTTCTCCCGAATCATATTTCTGCTTCCCGGAAAAAATAGCTTTGAATTCAAAATCAATATTAGGAATTGAGTCTCCAAACTCACTTAGCTTAAAAGCAACAAGTTTACCAATCAACATGTCTCTTGTCACATTTGTCATAGTCTAGATTCCATCAATAGCACCAACTTTATGTTTGTAAGAAGGAGGCAAGGATCTCAACACTTTAGCAACAATCTTAGATTCTTCTAATACTCCACCGACACATCTGATTCCACACACAAGCTCATTCACTTTCTGCATAAAATAAATAATGTTCTCCTCTTCACTCATCTTCAATTTTTCATATTTGCCCTTCAAACTCTGCAACTTAGCAATCTTCACATGATTATCACCTTGATGCAAGGTCTCCAAATTTATCCAAATTTCATGAGAAGTCTCTAAGTCTATCACATTAGTCATTTAAGAATTTGTCAAGGCACTCAACAATGCTTCCTTAGCTCTAATATTGAATTTTTCTTCCTTTATCTCATCTAGAGTAGTAGGACCATTTTGAGGAACATAATATACATTCTTAGTGATCTTCCAATACTCTTCTCCAATGCATCTCAAATAACATTGCATCCAACTTTTCTAGAGAGTGTAGTTCATTCTAGCAAATCTCAGACTATCCTTCTTTAAAGAAAAGGTTTCCATCTTGGATCTCCTCAAGTAGTCAGGCTTCTTGCAGAGGATCCAACTTTGATACCAGTTGTTTGCAACACTACAACAAATTGAGAGGGGGGGTGAATCAGTTTTCTCAAAAACTTACTATAACTTAAACCACAAATTAGATCTAATAATTAATAGTTTAAAGCATGAAACAACACCACATCTATAACACACATAGCACCAAGATTTTTGATGTGGAAAACCTGGTTAAGGGAAAAAAAATGGTGGGAACCTATCGACAATGAGATAGTACACTGTTAGGAGTAAATGAAATATTACAATGGGGAATTCACTTGCATTCAGGCACAATGCTCAAACAAGAAACCCATAAGGGCTGCAACCCTTAAGGAAGGCTCACTGCCTTAAAAGAAGTCTCACTGACTTATAAAATAATTTGGATTACATCCGGAGTATCATGAACTGATGAAATAACATCTCCACATGCCTTAGTATAGTTTTGGTTAAGCTCACTATCAATTCTTCTCTGCAACACACTTCTTTTCATAACTTCACACAACTGCTTTATTACTCAATGATTGATACAATATTCACATATAGCATGATACCTCTCAATGATTATTAATTTCATTTATACAAGTCATCAACCCATGAAATAGAGGTTGGATCAACACATGCTACATATTGCAAAAATATAATTACACATGCTATAACAATGCATGTAGACCAAAATATTGTTGGCTAAGACATAGACTAGACCTAAACAACCACCGCAAATATGAAACACCTCCAAGAATTATGCCTTGATCATCTGCAACATGTTACCACATCATGAATGCCGCATAACATGAAGAACATCACCAAACAAGGAAAAGCTTCAATAACATGCACAATAATCAATACGAACCACCAATACACATTGAACATGATCTAGAAACATTCACAAGCAATGTGAATTGCACCACACCAACCACAACTACTCAGATTACTAGAATCATCATCATCTCTCTACCAAAGCTCAAAAACACAAACATAACTGACTGTCAACTTGAAAGATTCTCTTGGGGATTTCTAAATCATGAACTAATCAAAATGAGGACACACATCAATGTCCAAAATACATACCACACATCTGCAACTAAATATATTACAATTCTTGAGCAATACGCACGAATATACCAAAACCTATCAACACTGAATAATTGAAAAACCAAGAGGCATGCGGTTGGTATACAACATCACAAAACTCAATCAATTCTTCATGTGGATCTTTGAATCTTTTTCTGAATCAATTGGAGACAAGTATCTCAAAATCCATTTATCCGCATCATCCCATCTGCAACACATAGGCTAAACCAACTCATTCAATTTGTCTGTAATACTGAAACACAAAGAGAACATATTGAACATATTCCTCTATCCAACAATTCTTCCCATATGTCAATCTTCCCATATGTTGAAATCAATGACAACATATCAACCAGTGTCCAACAATATCTAACAGTCTAATATAGTTTTTTTTAATCTTCATTTTTAATGAATTGTGAATTGATATTCTATTAGCTGTGTAAGTTTATTTTGCATAGAATTTGGAGTTTGTTCTTGCTCTAACAGTCCTTTGCAAGTTTCCCTATGTCCTACACAATATTAATCATATGATAGGTGATAAAAGGAAGCTCATAGACTTTGAAAAGTATGATGGTAGATTAGTGAAGTTTGTTGGTGATGAGATTGCACCTATCTATGGTAAAGGAACTATATACATTAATAGTAAGCATAAGGCATAAGAACAAATGGCAATAAAGGATACAAGCTCATATTTCATGGGTCCAGATGTGATATCAAAAAAGGAGGTTCTAGAAGATTAAATATAGAAGGTATAAGAACAAATGGCATTATTTATTATGTAAAGAAAAACACAGGAAGTAATATGTTGGCACAAAGTAGTGAAAATTGGTTGTGGCACAAAAGGATAGGACACATTAACTTTGAAAACATGGTGAAGATCAGTTCAACTCAATTAGTGAAAGATTTACTAAAGATTATCAAACCTGCCAATACAATATGCAAGGAATGTCAGACAAAACAAGGTTTATTCTACTAGAAGACCTACAAGGACAAGAGGACTAGATAGATTTAAGGTATTCAAAACTATGGTTTAGAATCAAATAGAAGCTAAGATCAAATATTTGTCTGATCGACGACCTGATAATTTACATCAATTGAATTGGATAGATTTTATGCAGATCATGGTGTTAGGAGGCAATTGTCTACACCTAGGACTCCGCAAAAAAATGGAGTTGTTAAAATAAATAATAGGACTACTGTTGAAATTTCTAGACCTATGTTGAAAGATGCTAACTTGCCTATTGTGCATTGGAAAGAAGTTGTAAATACTATTGTATATATTTTTAATAAGGTAAAATTAAGAGTGAATCGCACAAAGACACCTTATGAACTATGACATCTAAGATCACCTATAGTCAAATATTTCAGAATATTTGAAATCAAGTGCTAGATTAGAAGAGATGAAGAGGATTTGGGAAAGTTTGATGCAAGATCTAAAGAAGGAATAATTTTTGGATACTCTACAAGAAGTAAGGCATATTGTTGCTACAATAGGAGTTGATAAAGATTGTGGAAAGTACAAATATTAGAATTAGTGAAGAAGAATGGAATCAGGTTGCATTGAAATCTAAGATTGAGATAGAAGACACCTCCATTATTACAGAAGAAAAGGTTTTTCTAGAAGATAAATAAGAATCAAATATAAAAGAAAAGAAATGTGAACAAGCACCTAAGACAAGGAATATAAACAAGAACCTAAGGCACCTACACGGTATGTGGAGAAGAATCATTCAAAAGATCAAATCATTAGAGATAAAGATAAAGCAATTCAGACTAGAAGAAGACTTATTGAGGCTAGTGAACAAGAATTTTTTTTGATTCTTATGTAAGGTGGAGCCAAAGAATTTTACACAAGCTAGAAAAGTTGATGGATGAATGAATACAATGGAAGAAGAGGTGAATCAAATAGAAAAGAAATGAACATTAGAATTAGTACCTAGATTGGTGGACAAGAATGTGATAGGAACAAAGTCGGTGTTCTAGAACAATTTGAATGAAAATGGAGAAGTCATAAGAAATAAGGCTAGACTGGTATGCAAAGGTTATTCACAAGTTGAAGGCATATACTTTGAGGAGACATTTTTTTCTCATAGCTAGGATGTAAGCTATAAGAATATATCTTACTTTTTTTTCTTACAATAACTTTAAGGTGTATCAAATGGATGTCAATTCAACATTCTTGAATGGAAAACTTGAAGAAGAGGTTTACAATGAACAAATAGATGGGTTTCAGTTGTCAAAAGATTTGGATATGGTTTGTAGACTCAAGAAGGCACTTTATGGACTCAAGAAAGCTCGTAGAGCTTGGTATGTAATGTTGGATATATACTCATTGCAATGAACTTCATGATAGGTACCACAAATAGTAATATTTATTTTAAAGTTGAATGTGGCAAGCTATTTATAGTGGTTATATATGTTGATGATATTATTTTTGGTGGAGATGAAGATGTTGTAAGAGGTTTACAAAAGAAATGGAAAAATAATTTTAGATATCAATGATTGGTGAGCTGTCATTTTTCGTTGTCTTGAAGTGACATAGTAAAAAGATGGTATTTTCATTTCTCAAGCTAGGTACATCAAGGAGGTGTTGAATAAGTTCAATGTGGATAATTGTAAGCTAGTTGGAACCCCCATGGTTACTATTGTCATTTAAGCAAGGATGATGAATCTCTAGAAGTGGATCAAAAGCTTTAAAAATTTATGATTGGTGGATTATTGTATTTTATTGCTTCAAGATTGGATATTATGCATGTTGTTTTCTTGGTTGCTAGATATCAAGCTAATTCAAAGCAAACTCATGATTCAACAGTGAAAAGGATATTTTGATATTTGAAAGGGATTCTAAATTTTGGTTTGTGGTATAAGAAGAATGATGATCTGTCTTTAAAAGATTTCACACATGTTGATTAGGCTATTGATGTGTTGATGATAGAAGGAGAACACATGCATTTTTCTTGGGAGACAAATTGGTCACTTGGCTAAGCAAGAAGCAGGATTCAATCGATAGATTGTTTGTGCATTAAAGGCATGAATGTTGTCTTGAAATAAAAAATAATGTTAGATGAAAGATGAAATAATGGTTAACTTGATGTCATGTATGGGTTTGATTGGATAGAAGAGATGGTTGGAATGATTTGTAGATTGATTGATTGATCAGATTGATTGGATTGTTGGGTAAAGATCAAGTCTAGTTTCAGGAAGGACATGTCCTGTATAAGACAAAGACACATAATTTTATTTGGTTTCAGGAAGGACACATCCTGTATAAGACAAATAATAAATAAAAATTTGGATGAACAATGAAACTTTATGAAAGTGAAGAATGATTAGCAAGAAGTGAAGAATGTTAGGAAATATAATTGATTGATAGATTGAATAATTGATATGAGGAAATGAAACTATCATGAATTCTTGTGTCTTTATTATAGCACAACATTTTCATCATCAAGCCTTATTATGTTTCAATGGAGCTTTGCACACTAGGGTATAAGGAACTAAAATGTAAATGATATCCCAGTGCAAAAAAAACACATTGCAGACAAAGAGAAAACCCTTCCATTCTAGGTGTAGCACTAAGGGTCGAGGTATATGTGATAGTCACAAACATATTTATCCTTAACTTTCATTTTTGCATAGGATACTTTTCAAATGAACGTACTGTTGGTATTTTGGTATGGTTTTGTCATTGATGTCAACACCTACTGAAAACAAGCACTTTGAGATCTAGCAACATTCACCGGCAAGCAAGTAACTATTGCACTGTTACTAGTATATGGTTCACAGGCAGGATATAATGTTCACCGACACTTGGAATGATATGGAAGACACTTGGTAATGTCGAAGACATCGTGTGGACACTTTGTTTTGAAGAATTAATAATTGGTATATTCATATTTGCATATTTACTTTTACCAGTAAATAGGTCCAGGTTATCTAGGGTTACACTGACAAGTTTATCTTTTCCAGATCAGCATGGCACGCTATGGAGATGATTTATTATTGATGTAAATGCATTAAGCCGACATGTTTAATCGGTTATTGTATTGGATATTATATTGTTTGTAAAATGTTTTTATTGTAATATCTTGTAGAGACGACCTACTAAAATTGGTCTTAGGGTATGGTATAAATGTAAGATCTTATTTGTAAGATCAAGTGTGGAATGTGAAAAAGAATTAAGTGAAGGTATATGCGAGATCAAGCAGAGGTATACACGAAGACATCATTTGAACGTAAAGCTAGGTTTTTGTATAAGCATATCAGCATTACACCGGTACTGAATCCAGCATATGAAGATGCTATTTTGTGCAGTACATTCTTATTGGATTTAACCATCCAACTGTAGTCAGTGTGACTCCCATTTTGTGATTGAGCAGTGAGCTCTAGGCTGTTGGCCTTTTTGCATGTGCAGACCCAATTTATGTACACTTACTATCTGCAGTAGTATCATCTGATTGTGGGTAAGGTTTCCCATCATGGTTTTTCCCCTTACAAGGTTTCCATGTACAAATATTGGTGTTATGTGTTGTGGATGACTTTTTGTTTGTGTTTCATGCATTAATCTTTACCGATATAGCAATTTACTATTAACATTATCTACCGGCATACTTAACTGGTTTACTAGTATTAAGCATTAAGTTGGTTAATTGGCTTTTGGTTTGAATTTATTAGACAACTGATTCACCCCCCCTCCCCCTCTCAATTGTGTTTGGGACCTAACAATTGGTATCAGAGCTTAGTCCTCTTTTGCAGAAGTTTAACAACTTGAGGAGATCCAATGTCTACTAATTACTTCAGGAAGGATAGTCCTAAACTTGATGGAACCAACTATGGGATATGGAAGATCAAAATGGAGACACATCTTAATTGCATTGGTAAAGACATCTGGGAAGTTACAAAGAATGGTTATACTGCTATTGTAGCTGGTCAAACTGCTCCAACTACCTTAGCTAAAGATGAAGAGAATGATTGCAAAGCAAGAGAAGCACTTTTGAGTGCATTATTAGATCAACAAATCATGGGATTATCAGATAGGTCTACTGCTAAAGCTATTTGGGATCATTTAGAAACACTAAATGAAGGAGATTCCATAGTTAAGTTTGCAAAACTTGAAAGCTTCTGAGTCAGGTATGAATATCTGAAAATGGAAGAAGATGAAAGGATTTCTGCTTTTATGGAAAGAGTAAATGAAATTGTTTTGGGTATTAAATGTTGTGGAGGAACTCTGAGTGAGGATGAAATTCTTTCAAAAATATTAAGAGGTTTACCACTGGCATATAAAATGAAGGTTACTTCTATAAATGAGTTGAGAACAATGCCTAATACATCAGTAACTAGGGATACATTGATTGGAAAACTTTCAGCCTTTGAAATTGAGGAATTTGGTCCTATTGGTACTATAAAAACTGATTTGGCCTTTAAAGAATCAACATCATCTACTCCATCATTTGACAAATCAGACTGGAGAGCCTTTTATGCAAGAGAACTTGAAGAATCCAGAAAGGAGAATCAAGAGCTTGAAGAACTTGAAGCACTATTTGCAAGAAAAATGCCAAAAGGTCCAATTGGAAGTAAGTATGATGGTAAAGCACCCTTTAAATGTTTTAACTGCAATAAGATTGGTCATATGGCTTCAAGATGCCCTGATAGACATGCTAGACTAAGAGAAGAAGCAAGAAGAACATACAAGCCTAATCCTGAATATTAGAGATACATATTTAAGAAGAACAAAGATAAATCTTGTTACATTTCTCATGAAGGTGTGACTGATGATTCTGATGAGGATCCATCAGACAATGGATGGGTTTTTGATGCTATAACAAAGGATCAACTGACACCTACTACTCAACCGGTAGAACAAGCCCTAGTAGCTAAAGTTGAAGCAAAGGATGAATGGATCATTGACTCAGGATGCTCACATCACATGACTGGAGACAAAGGTAAATTCTTAAACTTTCAAGAATACAATGGAGGTTTAGTAAGATTTGGAGATGAAAAAGCCTGTTCAATCAAAGGTAAGGGTTCAATATCTCTTGATGGTAAGCATAACACTGACAATGTCTAATATGTTGAAGGATTAAAGCATAATCTTTTAAGTGTTGGTCAATTAGTTGAGAAGGGATTTCAGTTACAATTTAAAAATGGAAAATGCAAAATCATGAATAGAATTGGTTTGGAAATTGCAACCGGTAATTAGACTAGAGGCAATATCTTTCATTTGAATAACAGTGAAAAGGCATGCTTGATTGCACATATAGATGAAAGTTGGTTATGGCATAAGAGACTGTGTCATGTAAACTTTGATTGCATGGTAAAAATCAATACTTCTAAGGCAGTTAGAGATCTACCTAAAATTGTGAAACCTCAGAATACAATTTGTAAGGAATGTCAATTTGGAAAACAAGTTAGAGCTAGCTTCAAAAGTATTCTAGAAAAATCCAATAATGCTCTTGATTTAATTCACACTGATTTATGTGGTCCAACTAGAACAAAAATCTTACAAGGTGATAGATATTTCATGCTAATTATTGATGATTATTCTAGAAGGTGTTGGGTTACTTTTCTCAAAGAAAAATCAAAAGCACTTGGGAAGTTCAAACTGTTCAAAGCAATGGTTGAAAATGAAATCGGTAAGAAAATCAAATGTTTAAGATCAGATCAAGGAGGAGAATTCACATCTAAGGACTTTAATACATTCTGTGAAGTGAATGGAATCAAAAGATAGTTATCAACACCTTGGACACCACATCAGAATGGAGTTGTTGAAAGGAAAAATAGAACTATCTTGGATGCAGCAAGAAGTATGTTATCAGAAGAAAATCTACCACATGTGTATTGGAGAGAGGCAGTTAGCATTGCTGTCTATACATTCAACAAAGTTCACATCAAAGGTGAAACCGGTAAGACCCCTCATGAACTATGGTTTGGTAATACTCCTACTCTTAAGTATTTCATAATTTTTGGAAGTAAATGTTATATTAGAAGAGATGAGTATATTGGCAAATTTGATCCTAGAAGTGATGAAGGAATATTTCTTGGTTATTCATCTAAGAGCAAGGCATATAGATGTTTTAATAAGAGATTATAGAAAATTGTCGAGAGTACAAATGTAAAGATTGATGAACAATTCAGAAGAACTTCAAGGTATATAGACTCTGAACCAGCAACAGAAAGTGTGACAAATGAACCTATACTAAATCCACCGGTATAGAATGAAGATCCAGTTACTCCGGTATCATCAGAAGATTCCATAGTAATTGAAGAACAACAGCAAACTAAGACACCCCAGTACATAAGATTGAATCATTTTGAAGATCAGATAATTGGAAACAAATTTAAAGGAGTTATGAAAAGAGGAAGATTGGCAAATGAAGAGGTATGTCTTATTTCTCAAATTGAACCATCATCTATCAATGAGGCATGTGAAGATAAATTTTGGATTAAAGCTATGGAAGAAGAATTAGGACAAATTGAGAAAAATAATACTTGGACATTAGTTCCTCGGCCTAAATATAAAAATGTAATTAGAACCAAATGGGTATTTAGAAACAAACTTAATGAAGATGGTAAGGTTGTCAGAAATAAAGCAAGACTAGTGTGTAAGGGATATTCTCAGAAAGAAGGAGTTGATTACAATGAAACCTTTGCACCGGTAGCCAGAATTGAGGCAGTTAGATTATTCTTGGCTTTTGCAGCTCACAAGGACTACAAAGTTTATCAAATGGTTATTAAATGTGCATTTTTGAATGGAGATCTTGAAGAGGAAGTATATATTGAACAACCTAATGGATTTTCCTTGACAGATGATAATGATATGGTTTGCAGGTTAAGAAAAGCTCTGTATAGATTGAAACAAGCCCCAAGAGCTTGGTATGCAAGGTTGGATAAGTATCTTTTAAAGATTGGTTTTACTAAAGCAAATGCAGATAGCAATTTATATTACAAAATAACTAATGATGACATCTTTATTATTGAAGTATTTGTTGATGATATAATCTTTGGAGGAGAAGATGGATTGTGTAAGGAATTTTCTAGTAAAATGCAACAAGAATTTGAAATGTCTATGATTGGAGAAATAAAATTCTTTTTAGGTTTGCAAATTTCACAGACTAATAAAGGTATATTTTTGAGTCAATCCAAGTACCTAAAATAATTGCTAAAGAAATTTGGGATCGAGAACTCTAAACCGGTAAGCACACCTATGACTACAAATTACAAATTATCTCAAAGGGATGAATCTACACACGTTAATCCAACTAGATACAAATCTATGATAGGAGGTTTACTGTATTTGACACAAACCAGGCTTGATATTATGAATGCAGTATGTATTGTTTCTAGATTTCAAAGTAATCCTAGGGAAAATCATGAATCAGCAGTGAAAAGGATTTTCCGGTACTTACAAGGCACAACAAATCTTGGATTACGGTATCCTAAAGATGAAAATTTTGACCTATGTGCATACACAGATGCAAATTGGGCAGGAGATGTGGATGATAGAAAGAACATCATTGGAGGAGCATTCTTTCTTGGAAAGAGATTAGTTTCTTGGTTGAGTAAAAAACAAAGTTGTACATCTTTATCAATAGCAGAATCAGAATATGTTGCAGCAACAACTAACTGTACACAGGTATTATGGCTTAAGCAAATGTTGAAAGACATAAAGGTAAAATGCAAGGAACCCATTACTATATATTGTGATAACACTGCAGCAATTGATATATCTAAGAATCTTGTATTACATTCTAAAACTAAACATGTTTCTATCAAACTGAATTTTCTAAGGGAAAAAGTTGAAGAAAAAGAGATAAAACTGGTTTATGTGAATACTAAAGAACAACTTGCAGATATTTTCACAAAACCTTTGCTTAAGGAGACTTTTGAATATCTCAGAGATCATCTTGGAGTCATACCACCACCGGTAGAGACCTAGATAGTTGATGATTGTCATCAACTGGCAGAATTAAAAGACAAATCTTTATTTCGATCTTTGATGAGGAAGCTACTTCTCAGGGGGAGTAGTTGGTATTTTGTATGGACTTGAATTTTATAGCTTTGGCATTTGATGTCAAAGGGGGAGAGATATCTATGGAAAAACACATTATCTTTTGAGGAGAGTTTGGTATTGAAAATAAATCTTTGGATAAACACATGTTGCTTCCAGGGGGAGAAATGGAGATTGTTGGTTTTTGGTATTTGGCATTTCTGTTTTGGCACTTTGAGGGTTTTTCCATCTTGTGTTGCCATCAATGCCAAAGGGGGAGATTGTTGGTATTTTGGTATGGTTTTGTCATTGATGTCAACACCTACTGAAAACAAGCACTTTGAGATCCAACAACATTCACCAGCAAACAGGTAACTATTGCACAGTTACTGGTATATGGTTCACCGGCAAGATATAATGTTCATTGGCACTTGGAATGATATGGAAGACACTTGGTAATGTCGAAGACATCGTGTGGACACTTTTTTTTGAAGAATTAATCATTGGTATATTCATATTTGCATATTTGCTTTTACCGACAAATAGGTCCAAGTTATCTAGGGTTACACCGACAGGTTTATCTTTTCCAGATCAGCATGGCATGCTATGGAGATGATTTATTATTGATGTAAATGCATTAAGCCGACATGTTTAATCGGTTATTGCATCGGATATTATATTATTTGTAAAATGTTTTTATTGTAATATCTTGTAGAGCCGACCTACTAAAATTGGTCATAGGGTATGGTATAAATGTAAGATCTTATTTGTAAGATCAAGTGTGGAATGCAAAAAAGAATTAAGTGAAGGTATATGCGAGATCAAGCAGAGGTATACACGAAGACATCATTTGAAGGTGAAGCTAGGTTTTTGTATAAGCATATCAGCATTACACCGGTACTGAATCTATCATATGAAGATGCTATTTTGTGCAGTACATTCTTATTGGATTTAACCATCCAACTGTAGTCAGTGTGACTCCCATTCTATGATTGAGCAGTGAGCTCTAGGCTGTTGGCCTTTCTGCATGTGCAGACCCCATTTATGTACACTTACTATCTGTAGTAGTATCATCTGAATGTGGGTAAGGTTTCCCACTGTGGTTTTTCCCCTTATAGGGTTTCCATGTACAAATATTGGTGTTATGTGTTGTGGATGACTTTATGTTTGTGTTTCATGCATTAATCTTTACCAGTATAGCAATTTATTGTTAACACTGTCTACCGACATACTTAACTAGTTTACCAATATTAAGCATTAAGTTCGTTAATTAGTTTTTGGTTTGAATTTATTAGACAACTGATTCACCCCCCCCCCTCTTAGTTGTCTCCGGGACCTAACACGTACCAACATAGACAACTAAAATACCTATGCCCCAGAACTTCATGGAAACACACCACAAATAACAAACAAAGAAAAATGATCACAAACCATCCCGACTCCTCTAGTCACTTATGGAAATCCTTGAGTAGCATAGGAACATGACCTATCATCAATTAATAAAGATAAATAAAATAAAAGATAATACTAACTTTAATAAACAAGTCAATAACCATACCAATTTTCTTGTCAAGGATAAGTGTTTCTTGATTTGATGATTGTTTCATACGATGTCCATTGTAGGAAAGATGTATCTGTTAGGACATGATATTTGATAGGTGTCTATTTTAGGAATGATGTATCTATAAAGGCACATTGTGTGATAAGGATCCTTAAACAAATAGGCAGTTGATCAATTAAGTTGTAGGTTAGTTTGGTTGTTTGTTTGTTTGTTTGTTGATGCATGATTTGTTTTTGATTAAGGAAAAAGCAGGTTTTGAAGGGGCCCCAAAACCCTTTACAAGAAGAACTTAAACAACAAGGCTACAAGAAATAGAAAAGAACATAACCACAAAAAACTAGTGGAAAACCGAAGAAAACCCAAAAAAGCCCCATAAAGCCAACAGGCCTTCCAGCATTCATGATTTTTTAAGGTCACTGTTTTGATTTGTTTTTCTTTTGTGTTTGTTGAAATTCTTGTCACTTGCAAAGAATAATTTATTGTGAATTGTGATTGATGGATTTATTTTGGGTTTTTGATTATTTTTCTGATTTTTTATGGTTTTCTAGGATTATTTGATGTTTTTTGAAATTTTTAAGGACATAGGAATTTTTCAGGACATTTTATAATTTTTTTAGGACATATTCTGATTTTTAGGGATTTTCGTATTATAATCTAGATGTATTTCTTTGCCCCTGGTGTCTAGCAAGGCAAGGAATATTTTGAATGAATGAATGAATTGTTGAGGTGGAGATGGATAGGAGAAAGATTGAGGTAGCTTATTATGGAATCAGAGGTGAGTTGGTTTCTAAGGACTATCTCATGATAAATAACATATTTCCAAGGTAATGGATTTGATAGTGTAAGGCAATTCCATGGTGAATTGAATGGAGTGTTGTCCACTGCAGCGTCCTAAATTGTACTCCCTTGCAATATAGTCCATATTTTGGGCCCTCACCTTAGTGTGTGTCCCCCAATGTATAATTAAGATCTAATTATGCCTTCATCATGAAAATGTTGCTTCATTTGAATAATTTTATGCATCATATGGCTATTGGCATTTGATCATTTGGTTAATCGGTAAGGTTTTGATGCAACCAATACTTGTCTGTATATGAAATGAGGTTAATTAATGTATGATGACTATTATGCATGTTGTCATTGATGGCAACTATATTTTATTGTCATCTATATTATACAATGCAACCAGTAAAGGTTAACTAGTAAACAAAGGCAATTCCATTAGAACTGGTAAATAAGTTCTTAAACAGTAAAATATCTAACAGAGTCTCACACTGATAACTGGTACATGAAATCCATGAAGGATGAAGGAATGCGGTTTTGCAACAACATTGAAGATTATCAGATGAGGATATGTTCTTGATCGCATGAACAAATTTTATCAGATGAATGAGATTTGATCAACAAGGTAGATACCTAGAAACACAGTTAATCGGTAGTGATGAAAATCACTTAGATTGGTAAAATGACACATAATTGGATTTGTTGTGTCAGTGGCTGACATAAATAAAGCATACAACACAAGATTGTCTAGATGCATTGAACCTAGGGAATTGTAATAAGGTTCTAGCCAACCTTATGATAATTTTAATTGTGTGATGAGGTATGAAAGGATATATATACATAAGCTTGATAGTGTGATATGTGATGAGAAAATTTTGTATTTCTGATAGTGTGATATGTGATGAGAAAATTTTGTATTTCTGATAGTGTGAAGATTAGAGGAGTTGAGAGATGATGTCTTTGTGATGTTGTAATGTTCTAAAGTGGATCTTATTAGACACCAAAGGTGTTATACTGAGATCATTTGTACTTGTTGTCTTCCTAACAATTGCAACAAGAAAATCCTCTTACAAGGTCACTCCTAACAGGGTGCAGTCAGATCCTAACAATTCTAATCATTAAATCCTCTAACCAAGGTAGAGAATATTCACTCTCCAATTGACACATTAAATTGTGTTTGCAAATCCCAGTAGCTTGGGTAGCTCCTAATAGGGCTGGCCCTCACAGGACTTATTGTAAAGCTCTTAACCAAGCTCAAACACTTCTAACAGGGTGTGCCCCTAATCGGATGTTGTAGACCTTAACCAGTTAGATCTCTATACTATAGATAGTGGATCTTGTGGGTATTAACTCCCACCATGGTTTTTCCCATTTGGGTTTTCCACGTATAAACTCTTGTGTCATGTGGTTTATGCTTTATGTGGTGATTGCATACTTGGTGTTATTTCTTACATGTCTATTGAGTTTTAAGTTGGTGAAATTGATATTTAGATTTATATTATTTTTACTATCACTAATTCACCCCCCCTTTTGAGTGCCTTATAAGTTCATCAATTGGTATCAGAGCCTAAATTACTTAAGGCTTAACCCCTTGGAAGTGATCTCTAATCCTAAGGCAAATATGGGTGAAAAAATGAGCTATAGAGAGATGGCTAGAGAACTTGTTGAAACCAAGGATGAGCTAGAAACCCTAAGAGACAAGTATAATACATCACTAAATAAAAGGAAGGAATTGATCAAACAATTGTTGGAGATCTCTGACAGCATCTCTTCAGATGAGACAAACATTGATGCATTGGTTGAAGAAGTGGAGAAGCTGAATGGTGAGAAGGCTAACTTGAGAAGAGAGCTGGAAGCACTTACAATCCAGATCAGCGAGGAACTTGAAGCTAGAAGAAAGGCTGAGGATCAGATTCAAGATAAAGAGCATGAAATCTTTAAGATCAAGCAGGAGAATGCAACTTTGTATGAACATTGGCATGAGGAGAAAGAAGAAAAAGAAACACTATAGTCAGATCTTGAAATGACAATGTCTCTTAGAGAGATCCTCATGAAAAGAAATGAAGATCTTACAAAGAAACTTGTTGAGGCCAATGAGAAGCTTGATAAATTCAACAAGAGCTCCTCTATGCTGGATGAATAGATCCAATCTCAGAGGATGAAAGGTGATACGTATGAGAAAGGTGAACCTTCCAGTACCAAGAGCGACATGCATGAAGGTAAAACTACTCCTAAGGCTTAGAAGCCTACCAGTAAGAAAGTTTACAAACCTATTTGCTTTAACTATCATAAACCAGGACATACTCCTAATGTTTGTAGATGTAGATATGATGCTAATATTGGTTATAGACCTAATACTAGATATGTGCCTAGGAGATTTGAGGGTTATTGTTATACATACAATATGTATGGGCATAGATCAATTGAATGCAGACATGGAGCAAACAATCCAACACCTCACATGAACCCAAGACCTATTGATGACTGGAGAAGGAATTTCACTAACCAAAGGAACACAAATTGGCAAAGACCCTATGTTAACCGGTCTAGTCCTTATGAAATGGAAAAGAGAGTCAATGTGACTTGTTCAATCTGCAACAATTTTAGACATGTTGCAATGAACTACAAAAGAAGAACATGAAGAGGCAACTCAGGACCTTGGAGAGCATTTGGAATGGCATGCTATCATTGCAACAAACTAGAACACATTGCCAAGTTTTGCAGAACAAAGAAGAACCAATTGGTGAATCATCCTACAGATCGGAAAGGAAAGAAGAAGGTTGATATTGAAGAAACTAGAGCTGGGATGAATAAGACCTAGAAGAATAAGAGTGATGACAAACCATATAAGGAATCAGATTCTTCACCTAATGTGGAGAATCCATCTCTAACAAACTAAGTCATTTTTACAACTTGGGCTAAGCTTATTGTCAAATCTTGAGTTGAACCCCTAGATGATGTATTGTAAGTTCAATCTGCATATTCTGATGCATTTTGATGTTTTGATGTGTTTGTGGATCATAACCAATAAATATGATTGAGTTTTGGCTACCGGTAATATGCTTTAGAGTTTGCTAAGGAATTTTAGGGTTTTGTCAGTAAATGCATTTATTGTAGTAGTTAGAATGCAAATAAATAGAACTTTTTTGAATTTCATTTGTCACTTTGCATCTTGAGAACTCTTGGCAAAGCAAGCAGAGTAGAGATAAGCTTGTGCTAGTAGCATTCAGACCATTTAACAATAATCTCAGGCGATCAAAGTAAAAGTTTGATTCAGTGATCGAGTATTGAAAGTCTTTGACGGTCGAAAAACCTAGCACCAAAGCAAAAGAGATATTTATTAGTGAATCTTACTCTTTTCTTGGTGTTTTTCATATTGTAGTATGGATACTCTGCATCTAGTTGATGTGACTGAAAGGGCAAGACTTGAATACAAACGACATCCATACAAGTCAGAGGAAATTGACCCTGTCAGTTCCCTATCCGATGTACTGAATTGTGTTTTGCATGTAGAGGATGTAAGATCCTTTTATCACTACAAACTTGAAGACCTTGGAGTTACACTTATTTATGAGCAATACAGATCTTTGTGTAATGAACATGAAAGATTGAAAGAGCAGTTTAGAAGCGTAGTCGATAAAGATTTTCATCATGCGATCAATTTCATTGATGATTTTGATGACGGGTTGGTGAGATTTGTTTTGAGCCGTATTCATGATCAGTTCATGTGGTTGGATAGATCTCACAAAATCACTAAGGAAGCAATCCATGCTATTACCGACTTTTTCTCAACCAGTGAAGTTCCATTACTTAGGTCTATACCTAAGAATGATGTTGAGAAGTTAACTAGGTCTAGATGGGATAAAAGAGCCATGACCGTGAATGAGATTAATGATTCTGCTATTAAATTTGCATCTGTGGTGATTGGCCATAGAATTTTCTATTCAAGCAGAATGACCAACATACTAGTAACAACTATTCACACTACCTACCAGATGATTAAGGAGGATGTTGATTATGATCTCTGTGAAGCAATGAGAAGCCAATTAGTGAAAAATTTGGAAGCTATGAAAAAAGACAAGAAGATGAGATTCAAGTTTGGTCATCTTATCATGGGCTTATTCTTTTATTTCCAAAATGTTTTCCCCATTATAGGTGATATTCAATGGATATCCTGTACTCTTGCACTATTGCAAATAAGGAACAATATCTGGATGATCAAAGAAAAGTTTGATGATATCATTTGGGGATATTTCAAGAAATTTCAAAAGCAAATGCATGCAAGAGAGAGAATTCTAGATGAAGTTGTAAATAAATATGAGGATTCCATCTGTTTCATGGTTGACACAGATACATGCATGATGGAAGCTGTGATTCCAAGAACCACATGGGTAATGCCCATGGGATATGAAGTAGATAAATATCTACTCATTGCCTATGCTGACCATTTATTAGGCCAACCAGTAGATGCTACTACTGAAAGGTTTGGAACCTACAAGGAGAAATTACTGAAAGTGCATTTTGAATTACAAAAACCAGTGATTGCAAAGAAAATAAGAAAAGAGGTAAAGGCCTTTGTTGAGTAGGTTGGATTTATAAAAGAATAGATAGTTGTAGCAAGAGCCAAATATGAGGTTCAATAAGATGGAACTTCCAGTATACCAACTGGTATCCCCACCGGTAAGATCAGAGCAGCCAAAATAGCTGAGAAGAAGAAAGCAAAAGAAACTAAGGTGAAGCCTACTGAATCTCAAAGAGGGAAACCCTCTAAAATACAATTCTGAAGGAAAGGTAAAACTATTGAACCTCCTATTGTGCTTGTCCAAACCAGAAAAAAAAAAAGAAGGAGAAATCTCACAAACCGGTGATAGATATTGAGGAAACAAAATCAGAAAAAGATAAGAAAGAACTAAGGGAAAGTGCTAAGAAGAAGAAGACTTCTCAAAAAGGTAAATCAACTACAAAAATATTGACACTTGAAAATTCTTTCAATAGAATGATTAAGATTATTAAGGAGTATGGTATTTACAAAGGTTTAAACTAATGATATGATGAATCAATAATGATCCAGACAACTACTGAGAGGAGGGGTGAATTAGTAGATGAAAAATTGATTAAACTTCCACCAAACTCAAAAACAATCTCACAAATCAATCACTAAACAAACTAGTTCAAACACTAAGCTACAAACTACAACTGCACTGTCAAGTTAACCGATTGACTGGCATAACAAAATAATAGTATAACAGATCTGAAACTCTCAAACCATTAAACCAAAATATCAAGATACTTTACTAACAATAGTAAAAGCACATTTCAACTTATTGCCTGTCATCTCAACATAACTAAGTGGATTTATCAGTTAAGCAAATTTACCATATTAGAACATAAACAGAAAAACCATTCACCACTTGACATGATGATTTTAAAGGTGGAAACCCAAATGGGTAAAACCATGGTAGGGATGAATACCCACAAGTATTATGAACTCTTCCGAAGTTTGCCCTGTTAGGAGCCAAGCCTGTTAAATCTTTACAAAAAGTCTTGTTAGGGACCACCTGGTTAAGGGATTGACTATAATGCCCTATTAGAAGCAATACTTAGTTAGGAGTAACCTCGATAGAGGTTTTGAAATCCAAGCTAATGGATCACCTGGTTAGAGGATTTAAAAAGCACTAAGCTTGTTAAAGCTTACCCGGTTAAGGGATTTAACTGTTGTAACTATTAGATAACAACACGGTTTTGTTGATCTAGTAAATAGCACTACTCTACTTGATCAGATCCTTTTCATGTGCCTATCTTCCTTCACACATACTATAGATACTTCTTCTGGTTCGATAATCAATCACACTAACCAAAATTGCTAACACTCCTACAAAACAACTCATCGACCTTATATGCAAAACAATAGGTCAGTAACACATCACAAACTTAAGATCTCATAGAGATTACAAATAAATTGGTTCAAGTATGACTGTTAGATTACATATCAATCATTGCACATTGTACAAGACAACCTCGACCACTCCTTGATCACCCCTCATTGATTCCTGTAACTCATCACATGGTTTACACTTCATGCAATGTACTCGCTCATTCCCAAGATAAAACTGTTATCTCTACGCACCAAAAACCATTTGAAACTCATCACATGCATCATGCATACATGGCATAATCATCATTATAGATCAACATAACCAATTCAACAAGCTCCATTGACTAGGGTTTGGCATATCAATAGGTAGGGTTACCGGTTTCCTTCACTAGCTCAACTACCAGTTGCATAACAACTTCCATTACCGATTACAATTGACATCAATGACAACACAATAGTACATCAATGCAATCTTCAATCAAATGCCAACATAAACATACTGTTTACTCATTTGTCTGAAAGTCAATGAAGGGAGATTGAAGATGCAATCATCTTCAGTATGAACAAGTATAATAGAGCACTCATTGAGCTACAAGGGAAAATTCTAGACACTTTGTATAATATTATTGATGCAAGATGGCAAGATGCCATTAGATATGATAAAGAATTTATTGATTACACCCTTAAGCACCTACAACCGGAAGCCAGTGAGGAAGAAATAGAAGATGCACGAGTACATGCAAAATCTTTGCTTAGATCCAAGAAAATGCTGGCTAGAATGTTGATAGGTGATACTGAATTAGTCCAAAAGGAGATTGAAATTTTGATAAAGAAATCTTTAGGTCTTATCCCCGAAGAAGAAGAAAAAGTTGAAGTAGATAAGGATGATACACCTAATAAGTTAAAGGGAGAATATTTTCCTGAGGGTGTTAAGCCTACAGATTTAGAGTCGGATAATAAGTACTTGTATGATGACCCTGTTGATACTAAGCCTATAGATATACCAGATGATGATGACACCAATAATGCAGTCAATAATGACACAGATAATGTTGACAATACCAGAGGTAATGTTGCGAACGCTTCTGACAGTGTAGATTTTTTTGAAGTTGATGTACAAATGGATGATCCCCAAGAGCAACAACAAGATGTAAATAATGAAGGTGAGAAGGAAAATGATAAGAGCTCAAGTGAGCAATCGGTGAATGCTCAATCTGTAGGAACACAAAATCCACTGGTAAATGCAACCATAAATACAAATGTAAATGATGCTATCAATGACAACCAAGAGGATATGGCTGAGGAAAATAAGGCAGAGGAGGCACTGGCTACTGAACAAAGTTTGGAAATGCAACCACCACCAGTAAAGGAACATCTTGTTGAAATTCAACTACCACCAGTCATTACAAAAACACAGAAGGAACAAATAGAGATAGGGAAAGAGAAAATAGAGGAAAAGAAGAAGACAAATAATAAGGATCAAGAGAAGAAGAAGAAAACCTTGATTGAAAAAGATGATGAGGACTCCGTGAGTATTAAAGGTCCTATAGATATGGACAATTTGAGTTCTTCTAAGTTAATGGAGGTTGGTACTGCTATGAAATCCCCTACACATAAGAAGAGGTTGAAAGAGCAAAAATGTGAAGCAGAGACCATTCAAACTGTTGTTAAATTTTGTCAAGTCTCCTACCAGAGATTGATACAGAACATTTGGCTACCCCTATTTCCCAACTTGGATAGTTAGTTGTTGATGCCAGTGAACAACTAAAATCACTTGAAGAGGCAATTCATTCTTTTGTAGAAAAAGATTACATGAAGAGAGGGGGAGAACAATTGGTTTCAAAAATTGACAAAAGTAAGGTTGCTTTAACAGTGAACAAAGATCTTTTGATAGCCAAAATAGAAAATGGAGGTAAAATTTTGGCCACTATATCTAAAGTATCATTATTTTGTTTTGACTTAAAGAAAAAGAGATAAGATACATAGAAGGAACTAGAAAGGATTAGTGAAGCATACATATTGGTACAAGACTCCACTTTAGCTTTTGGTAAATCAATTGGTGCCTTACAACACATATTATAAATTTATGATTTTGAACAGGTGAAGCGGATAAGATCCTTGAAGGAGCTGAAGAAATAGTTAATTCCAAAATTTGAAATTCTACAGAGAGCATACAAGGAGTCTGAAGCAATTTCGGTTACCCCGAAGATGAGCACTATTGATGCTATTAAAGAATTTGGTGCACAGATTTTGACACATGTTGAAATAACTGAGACACTATTAGAAACATGGGACAATGATCTTTAGCAGTTAAAGTTTCATTCTAGTGATATTTTCTTGAGAATTGCATTGTAAAGACTTCAAAACTCTTCTATCTATCTATATATGCAGTTTTTGATGACAATTTTGATGTAATGTATGTATTTTACTTTTCTATTTGGCATTGTTGTCAAAGGGAAGTATAATTAGTTTAAGAGTCAAAATTTTGTATGTACTGTTAAGGGGGAGTAATGATTTCATTTTTGTAATGGCATGCAATTTCTAAGGGGGAGTGTATGTCATGAAGTCACTTTTTGTGTTGCACACTTAGTTGATAAAAATTTTCCTAAGTGTTGCCATCAATGCCAAAGGGGGAGATTGTTGGCATTTGATCATTTGGTCAACCAGTAATGTTTTGATGCAACTGATACTTGTCTGTAGATGAAATGAGGTTAAATTGATGTATGATGACTATTCTACATGTTGTCATTGATGGCAACTATATTTTATTGTCATCTACATTATACAATGCAACCAGTAAAGGTTATCTGGTAAACAAAGGCAATTCCATCAGAACCGGTAAATAAGTTCTCAAACGGTAAAATGTCTAACAGAGTCTCACACCGACAACTGGTACATTAAATCCATGAAGGATGAAGGAATGCGGTTTTGCAGCAGCATTGAAGATTATTAGATGAGGATATGTTCTTGACCACATGAATAGATTTGATCAGATGAATGAGATTTGATCAACAAGGCAGAGGCCTAGAAACATAGTTAACTGATAGTGATGAAAATCACTTAGATTGGTAAAAAGGCACATAATTGGATTTGTTATGTCGGTGGCTGACATAACTAAAGTGTACAATGCAAGATTGTTTGGATGCATTGAACCTAGGGAATTGTAATAAGGTTCTAGCCGACCTTATGATAATTTAAATTATGTGATGAGGTATGAAAGGATATATATACATGAGCTTGATAGTGTGATATGTGATGAACAAATTTTGTATTTTTGATAGTGCAAAGATCAGAGGAGTTGAGAGATGATGTCTTTGTGATGTTGTAATGTTCTGAAGCAGATCTTATCAGACACAGAAGGTGTTATATTGAGATCATTTGTACTTGTTGTCTTCCTAATAGTTGCAACAAGAAAATCCTCTTACAAGGTCACTCCTAACAAGGTGCAATCAGATCCTAACAATTCTGATCATTAAATCCTCTAACCAGGTGACACATTAACTTGTGTTTGCAAATCCTAGTAACTAGGTAGCTCCTAACAGAGCTAGTCCTCATAGGCCTTAATGTAAAGCTCTTAACCAAGCTCAGACACTTCTAATAGGGTGTGCCCCTAACCAGGTATTGTAGACCTTAACCGGTCATATTTCTATACTGTATATAGTGGATCTTGTGGGTACTAACTCCCACCATGGTTTTTCCCATTTGGGTTTTCCACATATAAACTCTTCTATCATGTGGTTTATGCTTTATGTGGTGATTGCATACTTGGTGTTATTTCTTACATGTCTATTGAGTTTTAAGTTAGTGAAATTGATATTTAGATTTATATTGTTTTTACTATCACTGATTCACCCTCCCTCTCAATGCTTTATAAGTTCATCAATGGGCCCTTAGTCTATCCCCAAAATTGGGTAGGACTAGGGCATGGCATTCTATTCCTCATTGGGACTAGGGTGCCATGCTTTGATCACCCCTAATTGGGCCCTATCTTGGCCCCCTCTTACATTCTCAAATTTGGGTAGGAACCCTTCCCTGTGTCGGTCTTCGTCAAATAATTAATACATTTTTCAATGGGAAAGTATATAAGGAAGCTTTCCCCTCTCATTTTCATAGAGATAGATCACATCATAAGCATACAAGGGTGAAATTACAATCATCAAGCATTCAAGTATTGAAGCATTCATCATCAAGCATTTCTAGAGGTCTTGAAGGCTGTGCATTCTTCATTCATCAATTGTGGAGCAACATTACATCATTCATATGCAAGAATGTACGTGTGATTAGGGTTTTGTCATGTTCATGCCATTTCATACAACATATGTAATTACATTTAAGAAGCAAAGCATCATTATCAGTCATTACAGATCTGAGGTATATCTTTCCATTAATTTTCAGTATTTGTAATATTTCAATCAAGGTTAATTCCTTAACCAGATTTTGACTCTAGCAAGTCCCTATTCCCAACCTATTTCCCTTTCTTTTTGTGTACAAGAAATAGATATAGAGTTGTGATCTTCAAAATAGGCATTATTTATAGAGACAAATCAACCCACTTTGGTGTGTGAAAGGTTAGGAGGACTAGAGCGATGGGCATTCTAGTCCCGACATTTTTGAGATTTTTTGGGATCAGGTCCGAAACTTCTTATATTTCTCAGATCTAGGTGTGTGCCTTAATTTGACGACTGCAACTCATTGTTTCCATAATTCTTCCTTTATTTTCAACACTGTACCCTAATTTCAACAATTCAACTCACAAATGAGGGTAAACAAATTGACACCCCCTTGAATCCAATTAGTATTCAGTCCTTATCATTATTGGTTTGTGACTGAATCTATTGGATTCACCCCTTTTGAATGTAATGGCAAATTAGCAGTTTTCATCTCTCTCATGGTGGAAACCCTAATTTTTCACCCATTACATTTTGGTAAGCCTAACTCCTTACACCTTTAATTCTCATTTATGTTCTCAAATCTGATTTTTTATGCAATTTAAAATTGAAATTTTTATTTACAAGTTTAATTTCCAATCAAATTTTAAAAAATTAGAGGTTAATTTCAAAAAACCTAATTTTTAAATTTCAAATTGAGCTTGTGGGTTGTCAAATTTTTGAAATAATTATTTCAGTTCTAATTCAAATTCAAAATTGCAATCTTAGATCCAATCTCAAATTAATTTTAAAAATTAAGAGGTTATTTTCACAAAACCCTAATTTTAAAATTTAAATTCATTAATGGATTGCATTTATCTCTATTTGCTTAATTAATTAAATAATTATTTTTACAAAAAAATGGCATTGTTTAATTTTAAAATTCAAATTTAATTCAAACTCAAATTCATAGATCTCATTTTAATCAAATTATATAAATTTAGAGGTTTAATTTATAAAAACCCTAATTTATTTTGGTTAAATTGATTTGTGGATTGCTTCACTGTTCAAACATGGCACTTAATAGATCTGATTTATTTGTTATTTCACATATTATTACTTTTCTTTTCACTTATATTTACCAAAATCATGTGTTGGTTTTGTCACGAAGGATTGCACCATGATGCTAAGTATGAAACCCAACAATCCCGTGAAACATGGGAATACTTTCAGGCCTGTGGGTATGCCTATTGTGAAAGTAGATATCTGGAGATTAGGTCGGATTCCTATCTAATGAATATCCTACAACTTGATTTTTTTGAGAAAAGGTTAAAAGGTTTGCATGCAAAATAAAACTTATCCTAATGGAGGTGATACACCGAGATTATGGAGTTTTTAACTACTGCACTAAAACTATGATAACTGCAATAAAAAATGAAAACATTTCACACATCAACTAGATCACCTAATTCATAAATATTTTGTGAAAGGGTTCAAAGTTATCCAACTTCCGCATGTAGGAAGAGTGATTTTTCACAACAAACAAAGAATTGGAATCTAGATGAGCACAACCCACAAACTGAATCACTATGAAATTATCATACTTTGGCAAAGCAAAAATAAGATGAAGAAAAGGATTACAAGGATCACAATAACTCTATCAAATCACTCACCTGACAATGAAAAACCAATAAATATTGATAAGGAAATAACTCTGTATTGCAAAAACTAAATAAAATATAACTCTATTACAATAATTGAAAAACTGCTAAGTGTTAAGAGACAATGCTTTTTCTGCTATGCGTGTAGGAGAAAAGAAAGAACCAGAGGGAAAACACAAGAAGAATAGAAGAATATATATATATATATATTGTGAAGAACGTCTCCTCCAAAACCCTACAGTAAAAAAAACTCCATGAGAAACAACCTTGGGTGGATTTTCCCAAAATAGCCTAAAAAACTCATGTGAAATTCTGCCAAAAATAGGTTCCCAACTAAAAATTACATGAAAAAGATACCTCTTGCTAAAAATAGAACTACCACCTCTGCTCAAAATAGCTAAAAAAGCAAACTCCCTATCCAAAAATCTACATGATGTACACTGCCAAATATAGCTGGAAAAAAGCAAATCCCTCCCTTGGAAACTGCAAGGTGCATGATGCTAAATACAACTCAAAGAAAGCAAACACCTCTGAAAAATCTGCATGACCATCGTTGCTGGTAAAGATAGCTTCCAAAGCCAAAAATATCCTCTTTCTATAATTCTGCTAAAGTATAATATATCTCTCTCTTGCTTTTAAAAATAATTTTTTATCTTAACTTTTGTTCAAAACAATTAATAATATTGTTTGATAAAATCTAAGATAAAATTATTTGTTCTTTTTAAATAATATTATTCTATCATTTATTAAAATAATTTGTTTTAATAAATGTTAAAAAAATATTATTTATTTCCCTTTCTTAAAATATTATAATTTATAATCTTTCAGCTCCTTTATAGTTAATATGCATTAATTAGGTCTTAGCGTGATTTTCGACGGATGTAATTGTTTGATAATTTGAATTAGGTCCATGCTATGTAATGTAAATCATAATATTGGTTTGGTGATATCGTGTGATGTAATTTTTGTAATTATTTGTTTATAGGTTTAGGGTTTAGCCAACCTTATCATTAAGGTTGATTAATTATATTTATAGGTGACTTATTCATGTAATCTTGGTGTCGATGGTTATGTTTGAATTATTAGAGAAAGTTTTATGTGTGAACAATGATATATCATTTGGCAAAAGGTTGTAAAGGATTTTTTGCTACAGGGCAGACATGTGTACTTAACCAGAACTATATCAAGCATTAGGTGATGCTACTCCCATAGTTCATTCTTTCCGGATTGTAGTCCGATGTGTTTGTAAGTCAATGAGACTTCCCTTTTGTGATGAGAAGTGCACTCTAGATGGTTGGCTTGATTGCAAGTGCAATCCCCATTATAATTATTTCACATATTGCTGCAAAAGTATTATCTGATTGTGGGTAGGGTTTCCCACCATGGTTTTTCCCTTTACCGGGTTTTCCACATCAAAATATTAGTGTTGTGTGTACTATGCTTTCATGGTTTATCTTTCATTGTGTTGGTTTCTTTGTGCTTCAATATAAAGTTTATGATATTCATTAACTATTATATTCTGAAGAAAACTGATTCACCCCCCCTCTTAGTTTTCTCCTGGTATCAGAACTATCTAACAATTAGCATTAGAGCTCTTAGTCCTCTCTGCAGAAGCTTCACCACTTGAGGAGATCTGATGGCATCAGCATCAAGTTCTACATTTAAACCCTACCAGAAGGAGAGTCCTAGATTTAATGGTACAAATTATAAAATATGGAAGGAGCGAATGAAAATTCATCTGAGATGTCTTGGAGCTGAAGTTTGGGAGATAGTGGAGAAAGGGTATATACCTCATGATCCTAATTCTGAAACACCGACACCTGCTAATGAATAGAAGAGAGCTGAAAATTATGTTAGAGCCAAAGAAGCATTGTTAAGTGTCCTATATGATGAGAAGCTATTGAATGTCATAGAGTTGGAGAATGCAAAGCAGATCTGACTTAAGATTGAAACTCTTTATGAAGATGACCAAGCAGTAAAGATTACAAAAATTGAAAGTTTCTAGGTGAGATATGAAACTTTGAAGATGGAAGAAGATGAGAAGATAAGTTCTTTCATGAATAGAATGAATGAGATTGTCATGGGAATCAAAGGATATAGTGGATTAGTATAATGAGGATGAGGTTGTGTCAAATATTTTGAGAGTTCTGCCTCAAGCTTACAAGATGAAGGTTGCTCCAATTAATGAACTCCAGACAATGTCAAGTACCCATGTTACCAGAGATACATTACTTGGGAAATTGACTTCTTTTGAGCTTGAGGAACTTGGAGATTAGAGTGCTACTAAGACATAAGCTGCATTTAAAGAATCTACAGTTGGTAAACAGATGATAGATTGGAAAGAGTTATATGCCAAAGATTTGGAAGACATTGAGAGAGAAGACAAAGAACTTGAAGAGTTGGAAGCCCTAATTGCTAGAAGAATCCCTAAAGGACCGATTGGAAGTAAGTATGAAGGAAAAGTACCTTTTAATTTTTTTTCATGGAATAAGATTGGTCATTTTGCTTCTAGATGTCCTAAAAGAGCTGCTAGGAATCATGAAAGATTTATGAGGAATTATAAGCGTAATCTGGAATATCAGAGCAGACCTAGATTTAGAAGGAATACGGAAAAATCATGTTACTATTTTAGTGATGATGATTTTGATGTTATTGATGATGATGATGATGGACCTGTAAGTGGATCTAGTATTGGAAGCTTCGGTAAAGATTGGGTCTTTATTGCTATCAAAGATGATTCTCTAGAACCTATCATTGATACAAGTCATATTGAGGAGAAGGCTTTAGCTATCAAATTTGAAGAGAAGGATGAATGGGTTATAGACAGTGGTTTCTCACATCATATGACCAGTGACAAGAGGAAATTCCTAACTCTTCAAGAATTTGATAATGGACTAGTCAGATTTGGAGACAACAAGGCGTGCAGGATCAAAGGCAAAGGAACAATATCCCTGGATGGTAAGACTAACACTGATAATATTTATTGTTGAAGGATTGAAGCATAATATTTTGAGTGTAGGTCAGATGGTGGATAGAGGATTTAATTTGCAATTTAAAGATGGAAAATGCAAGATTATCTCTGGATTGGAGATTGCATCCAAAACTCAGACTAATGAAAATATCTTTCATTTAAACTCTGGTGAGAAGGCCTACTTGATTTCTCAGATTGATAAAAGTTGGTTATGGCATAAGAGGATGTGTCAAATAAATTTTGATTGGATAGTGATGATCAGTTCAACATAAGCTGTCAGATATTTACCCAAGATTGTTAAACCTCATAATTCAGTATGTAGAGAATGTCAAATGGGTAAGCAAGTTAGAAATTCCTTCAAAAACGTACATGATAGATATAATGAAATTCTTGATCTTATTCATACTGATCTATGTGGATCGACAAGGACTAAAAGTTTTTAAGGTGATAGATACTTTATGTTTATTATTGATGACTATTCTAGAATGACATGGGTTCCATTTTTTAGAGAAAAATCAGAAGCTCTTGAGAACTTCAAAATTTTAGAAGCTATGGTTGAGACAAAAACAGGATTGAAGATAAAATATTTAAGATCAGATCAAGGTGGCGAGTTTACATCCAGTGAGTTCAACAACTTTTGTGAGAAAAATGGAATCAAAAGACAATTTTCCACACCTAGAACCCCACAACAGAATGGAATAGTGGAAAGGAAGATCAAAACTATCTTGGATGCTCCAAGGACAATGATGATGGAATCCAAGTTACCTCATATCCACTAGAGAGAAGCTGACAATATTGCGGTATACACTTTCAACAGAATACACATAAAAGGTGATACCGGTAAGACTCCTTATAAATTATGGTTTGGTCATACTCCTACTGTCAGATATTTCACAATTTTTGGAAGTAAATTATATATTAGAAGGGATGATGCATTAGAGAAATTTGATCCTAGAAGTGATGAAGGAATATTTTTGGGCTATTCTACTAAGAGAAAATCATACAGATGTGTAGCGTCATAAAATTGCGACCCTTGCAATTTTTGACCATATTAGGGTCCTCACGCATGCAAATTAAAACCCTAAGCCTAATTGGAGACCAAAGACTTGCTCGACATTTTGGGACAGGTCCCTTTTCAATTATTCTTTGGAGGTTGTGCATTGAGTGGGAAAAATCCTTCAGTGTTGGCCTATGATGGAAAATCAGTCAATTACCCCTAATTGACAAGTATATAAGTCACATTTCCCCTTCCATTTTTACATAACATAGATACAAGAGATAAAACATTCAAGCATTCAAGAGCATTCAAGCATTCTTTTCCATCATTGAGCATTCTCAAGTCTCCTTTCAAGGCTAGGTGTTGCATTCAAGTCAAGGATTCAGCAATTGAAGAGGAGATTCAGTCCAACATTCAACTTCATACAAGAAATTCTATCAAAATTTCTATCACAACCTCCCTTGAGGTGATTTACATTTTAGCCTTTCATTTACATTTAATTGCAAGTACTTTCTTTCATCATTTGGTTAATTCCAAAACTAGGGTTTGACCTGAAGGCAAACCCCCAATCCTAACCCCTTTTCCTCTCTTTTCTATGTGTAGGTTATAGGTGCACAACTATATTTTTGGATTTGGACTCCACATGTAGAGGTGGAAAAACCCTTTTTGTTTCGCAAATTTTTTGGAGGACCATGTACACTACTGCCACGATCCGGCCAACTTTTTCTCAAATTCGCAGGGCAGCTTCGTCTCGATAGATTATTGCCAGATCCAGGTGCACAACTTCATCCTATGATTCTATCTCAAGTTATAATCAGATCTTTGTCACTTTTTCACTTGGTTATAAGTACACAATTCAGTAAATTCAAATCTCATTCCAGAAGAGGGGATTAACTTACCATTCTTATATCACTTAGAATTCAATCTCCTTCTATGGAGGTTGAATCTAGTGCATTTTCCCCCCTCTTCTAATGTAATGAGTGAAAAGTGTTTGAAGGGAAATTTGAAGTGAAACTTTCATCTCTCCTCGAAGGGAAGAAAAGCTCTCCTCTAGATCTCCATCATTCACCTTTTCCAAAATTAAATTTTGGTGAGCCCAACATCTTACATTAATCAATTTTATAAGTTTTGTTCCAAAATTCAAAATTCAAAATTTCCCTCTAGTGCATGAATTTTACCACTATTAGTCCTACCGACACTATGCCCGTTAGATGAAGCATTAGAATTAAGGCTTCCCAAGGTTTAATTACCAAGGAGATGGAGCATAATTTGGGTGACTTCTTTAATGAGGATAATGCTAATTCTTCTCATCCTAATCATGAGCTCATTTATCCCATTGATGAATCCCATTATGAACACAAAGAATCATTGACTAGAGTTTTCATAGATCAACTTTCAAAACTAGACAATCAATTTGATAACTTTCAACACTAGATTTCCCAAGAATATCCTAATAGTGAAGCTCTTCCATTAATTGAAGGCCTTAAATACATGATTCAAAGTGATAAGAATGGAATTGATATATTGCGTGGAATTTATAATATTGTTGATTCTAATGTCATGCCTATCATGAGTTGTGCTGAGAACTTAGGTTATTCAAAACCTTCAAATCAAATCAATTCTTCTATTCATAACTTTCAACACTGGATGTCCCAAGAATACCCTAATAGTGAAGCTCTTCCATTAATTGAAGGCCTTAAACACATGATTCAAAGTGATAATAATGGAATTTGTATATTGTGTGGCATTTATAATATTTTTGATTCTAATGTCATGCCTATCATGAGTTGTGCTGAGAACTTAGGTTATTCAAAACCTTCAAATCAAATCAATTCCTCTATTCCTTTGACCACTTCAATGGCTAGTATTCCTACTTTCACTTCAAACATAATGGCTACATCAACTCAAAATTTCATTCCTACAACCCTTGTTCATGGGGGCAATCCCTCTTCTTTATTTAATCCTCCATACTTACCTATGTCTTCAATAACTATTCCTACTATCCCTCAACCAATCAATGTGACACAAGGGGGTAGTTTATTTAACAATTTTATTCCTCCTTTGAGTGTCCCATTTACTACTCAATCATCACCTATGCATACTTATCATAATGTCCCACCACCTTATTCTCAATCCATGCCTTCCTTCAAGAACATCACACCACCTTCACAATGAGCCATGTCTAACATCAATTCTTCTATTGAAGCAACCATTAAAAATCTTGCTCAAACCGTGTCTTCCTTACAACAACAAATTGCTTCCATGAGTGAATCCAAGTTTCGTGTTCCCACATTTGATGTTGCCAGTCCACTTTCTCTTGATATTGTTAAAGTTGTGCCACCTAAGCATGTTGAGGTTCCTCAATTTGAACTTTATAATGGAAAAGGTGATCCTCTCATTCATGTCAAAACATTTCAAACATTGTGTACTGATTTTTCTTATGATCAAAGATTGTTTACAAAACTATTTACAATAACATTAAGAGATAAGGCTTTACAATGGTATTGCTCTTTGCCATCTTATTCCATCACTTCTTTTAAAAAACTAGCAAATGCTTTCATCCAACAATTTCAAAATAACATTGGTCCTAAAATCACTTTGATTGATTTAATGCATTGTAAACAAGGTGTTAAACAAAAAGTGATTTATTTCATTGGTAGATATAAGCATTTGTGTGCTCAAATTTCTTTTCATGTACCTGATAATGATATTAAAAGAATTATCATTTCTAATTTGCAAAAAGATATCAAGGAAAAGTTCTTTTGTTTGATTTTACTTCCTTTCTGCTGTTGTGTGCAACACTCCACAATTATCAACTGGCTATGAGTCAAATGGAGCAATCTGCTCCTATGGCTCTGAGTGATAAGGGGGAGAGTGTTCAACAACCATTTGGAAAGTTCAAACCAACAAAAAGATTCATCAAGTTCAATGCTACAATCAACAACAACAATGTGAATGCTACAATAGGTGTGCCTTCCATTTCTAAATTTTTCAAAAGAGAAAGACAACTTACTCCTTTGAATGAATCTTTACATAGTATTATGTCTCAGTTGTTGCAAAAAAATGTTATCAAGATTCCCCCTATAAAACAAGTTGATCCTTCTAAACTTTCATCCCCTTATTTTGATAACAATTCCTTTTGTCAATATCATCATCAGCTTGGTCATGATACTAAGAAATGTTTCACATTGAAAAGTAAGATTCAAGATTTGATTGATAACAATACTATATTTGTGGAAGGTGTGAATGATAAGGAAAATAAATCAGTATCTCCTAATCAAAATCTTAAAATTTTTACTGATCCTTTGTGTTCTCATACCTCTAACATGATTGAGACTGAGTATACTTCTTTCTCCTCTAAGGAATTCACTTCTATGGCTATGAAATTGGTAAATATGGTAGAACAAAAAGATATGCCTAAGGATTCTTGTATTACATTTGACCTTAGTGAGACCATTAGAGCACCCGATGGCCCTTTATACATAGTTGTAAAGGTTAAGGATATACCTTACCGTGGCGCTCTTGTTGATCCCTCTTGCATGGTTAACATCATCACTAAGGAGTATCTTTTCACTTTATGATTGAATAAACCAATATATGATGCCTCTAATGTAGTTGTGAAGTTATTTGATGGATTATTTTGTCCTGCCATTGGCTCTACCACCCTTCATGTTGAAGTTCATAATAAATCTATGGATGTTGAATTTGTTATCATACCCTCTTCCAATCAATTCTGTGTAAAGTTGGGCTATCCTTGGCTATCTTCCATGAAGTCTATCACTTCTCCAATCCATAAGTGTTTGAAATTTCCTCACAATGGAGAAATAATAACCCTGAATCATAGCTTATTTCGTCCATCCGAAAGAAGCCCTAGTGTTCCTATTGATTTCTTTTGGCCTAAGCAATTTCAATCTCTTCCATCAAGGAGCAATACTCTTTTTCAATCTTATCAAAAATGGAAGAAAGATACGATCTTATCCTTAAGTCAACCTAGATCCCCAACACTTGGCATCCTATCATACTTGAATATGAAGTTCTTCCCATCACAGATCAAACTAATCTCCCTCCTAAGGAAGATATTCAACCTATTCCTATGGATGTAACTATACATTCTCCTAAGAAGAACAACAATATTCCTCATAAGTTTAGACCTATACCTCCTCCTCATGATGGACCTGGTCTTCTTCCTACACCTAAAATTCCTCCTTCCTCTTATAGAGAGAAGAGGCCCACTTCTCCTCTTGTCCAACCTAAAAGACCTCAACCTAAACCTTCAACTATCAAAGAGAAAAACATTCATACTTTTTCAAATGTTCCTCCTCCTTCTCAACCTTCTACTAAGACTCAATGAAATCATTGTGTGAGAGAACGCCAATGAAGATGCCATTTTCGAGCTCGTGAAGTTGTTCATTAAACTATTCAATCTCCTAGAACCCCAATAGTTGCTATGATTCTATTTTCTCCTAAGAAAGATGTTGAGCCTACATCTCCAAATCATAATTTTCACAAAACATCTGATGGTTTTACTCCTATTCATGTTCGTGCTCCTCTTTCTCTAAATCTTGATGAAGAAATGAGTAAAAGTGTTATTAATGATGGAAATACAACTCCTAATGATTTTGATAGTGATTATGAATTGATAACTTTGATGCCAATTGTTAATAAGATGAGAGGAGGGGGGGGTGAGTCATACAAACTTAATCTTCAATATATTCAACAGATTCAACCTCGGTTGCTTTAACTGATTTATGTAACCAAAGCTATAAAAGATGCAAACTTAAGAACACATAATCATAACAACACTCATAACACTAGATTTATCATGGAAACCCAAATAGGGAAAAACCACTATGGGATTTCGGACACACTAACAAATATACTCTTCTAGAGTATGCTCAGTTAAAAGCAAATCCTGTTAAATATTACAAACACATTACTAGATGTGACCCGATTAAGGGATTTCCCTCAGATCTATTAGGATCTTCACCTTGTTAGAGGTGACCTTGTTAAAGGGTTTCAAACACTCAATCAGAATGTCACCTTGCTAGAGGATTTACAAATAACATTGTTAAGTCCACTCAGTTAAGAGATTTTCTGTCACTTACAAATAAATCATAGTAATGAATATGTCTGCAAATTTGCATCTAAAATGCTAAAGCAGAATCTTATTTTCTCAATACAATCTAGTCATAGGACTTATCATGTCCCTCTGCTGGGCTCCTTACTCTATTATTCAAACACGTCTTCAAGCTTTTGTGCTTGGAAATCACTATGTAGCATCCATGTGCTTACACTTGCCCACATACATTGTTTATCAATAGTTCCTTATTAATAAACAATTTGCTAACTGCTTAATCTCTTTGATCACATTTCCCATGATCAATCATAGCCATCAGATCTTCAATCTTGACCAGGTTCAATGTATCCTTCGATCGGAAAATTTTTTACCTCACCTTGGAACTTTCATACATTTCTGGAACTTGTGCTAGGGTATTGTGGTTCAATCTGAGCTATATATCTTCCTGCCGATCTTCCATTGCCATAGATCCTTAACAAACTTCATACATGTTGTATCAATCATTTAATCATAACCAACTCATCAGCTTCCATCATTAAATAATGCATGTATACATCCAATGCATTCTGTTATTACTTGGTTGCATCTCGGTAATTACTAAACTTCACTTGGTAGACATTCCATCTTCATTAACCGATAGCGATAACCTTAGGGTTTACCGACTAGGTTTCTTAAGGTTTACCGACTAGGTTCGTTGGTCGGTAACATAGTATAGTATTACCCTTACAAACAATAGCATATGTAGGATATAAAAACAATCTAAACAACATGATCTCATCATTGTCTAACTTGGTAATAGTTTCCCATTGAATAACTTATTCCTCTCCTTATTCATCACATTCTTTCTGTGTCTTTTACCGACATCTTAATTCTCTTCAAAACATACTTCTTAAGATATGGTAACATCATACTAAATCAGAAAATCAATTTCTTGACATCAATGACAAAAGAATATTGTGAAGACAGTAAACATCCTTAATCAGTTATATCCATAATTATCAACAACCTTCTCAATATCCTAATTGAAATGCCAATAATCTCTTATTGTCTATTATAATGCCAACAATCTCCCCCTTTGGCATTGATGGCAAAAACAATTGATTTGACCTAAGAGATTCAAATTCAGATTGCTGAAATGCTCTCCCCCATACATTAGTCTTCTCCCCCTTTGACAACAATGCCAAAAGAAAACTAATACATAATTTCTGACTGTGTGAAGTAATTCCTTTGTTGTTCAGTATCAACTCAATCTTAGTTAGAGCATTTTATCTTCAATTCTTGTTCCCTATTTTTGTTTCCTGCACACCTTTAGAAAACATCCTAAAGTGTGTAAATCAGCATCAACTCATAAAAGGTATTCTTTAGAGTCATCAAATTGATGCATTCACCGAACTCGGTCAGTGAGTAGAAGATAGGGGTGGGACCCCTAACTTACTTCTGAGATACTCAAAAGTGTCCCTTGGCAGTGGCTTGGTGAAAATATCTGCTATTTGTTCCTTTGAGCTAACATACTCCAACACCACTTTCTTCTCTTGAACTTCTTCTCTAAGATAATGATATTTGATAGAGATGTGCTTTGTCTTAGAGTGCATAACAGGATTCTTTGAAATGTTAATGGCACTAGTATTATCACAAGATATAGTTACTGGTACAATTCAATGTTGCAACAACATATTTAGCTTCTGCTGTTGACTGTGAAATACATCCTTGTTTCTTGCTAAGCCAACTCACTAGTCTTTCTCCTAAAAAGAAAGCTCCACCACTTGTGCTTTTCCTAGTCATCTATGTTTCTTGCCCAATCAGCATCAGTATAAAATTTTAAATCAAAGTCATTTCCTTTGTGATATACTAAGACATAATCCTCAGTGCCTTTCAAGCATCTAAAAATTCTCTTGATTGCTATCATGTGTGTTTCCTTGGGATCTATAGAAAATCTTTCAACTATACCTATTGCATGTGCAATATCTGGCCTACTATGAACAACATATTCCAACTTTCCAATCATAGATCGATAAAGTGTCTCATCAACAGATGCAGATTCATCATTCTTTGATAGTTTACAGTTGGTAGTCATAGGAGTACTTACTGATTTTGAATCCTCCATTCCAAATTTCTTCAAGATTTCCTTTATGTACTTGGATTGAGTAATGAAAATTTCATCTTTCATTTGCAGTATATGTAGACCTATATTATACTTTATCTCACCAATTAATGACATCTCAAATTCTTTGCTTATTTCATTTCCAAAGTTCTTGCATAAAGAGTTATTTCCACAAAAGATAATATCATCAACAAATATGGCTGAGATCAATATTCCATTTTCATCATTCTTCATGTACATATTTCTATTTTCACTTGTCCTTATAAAACCAATCTTGATTAAATAAGAGTGCAATCTTTCATACCATGCTCTAGGTGCTTGTTTTAGACCATATAAAGCTTTGTTCAGTTTACATACCTGATCTTTATTCTCTCCTTCAACAAATCCTTTAGGTTGTTCAATAAAAACTTCTTCTTCTAATATACCATTTAGAAATGTAGATTTGACATTTATTTGATATACTTTGAAATTCTTGTAAGCAGCGTATGCCAACAATGTTCTTACTCCTTCAAGTCTTGCCACATGTGTAAAAGTGTCACCATAATCAATTCCCTCTTCTTGAGCATAAACTTTGCAAATGAGTCTTGCTTTATTTTGAATGACCTCACCTTTTTCATTTAGCTTGTTTATGAAAATCCACTTTGTACCGATTACATTTTTGTCCTTTGGTCTTAGGACCAGTGTCCATGTGTCATTCTTCTTCATTTGATCAATCTCTTCTGTCATAGCATTTATCCAATCTTCACTGTTAAATGCCTCTTTCACTATCCTTGGTTCAAATTCAGATATCAGACATGTGTTCTGTCTCAGTTTATTCCTTGTTATCACTGGATCATTCTTATCTCCTATAATCTAACTTGATGCATGATTTCTTTTGACATACTTGGCTAATATAGGCTCAGTAGATTCTGTATGATCTTCTTCATCACTCGATAACTGGATATTCTCTTCATTTCCTTCAATAGTTTTCTCGGTAGGACTTCTCGGTTGAACATATACAAATCCTTCATAATCTTCTAGTTCTTTGGAGTTTCCTTCATTATTTCTTTCTGCAAATTCATCAATTTTCACATTTGCACTTTCTACTATTTTGTTAGATGATTTGATCAGACATTTAAATGCTTTGCTTCTAGAAGAATAACCAAGAAATGTTCCTTCTTCACTTTTCTGATCAAACTTACCATTTCTGTCATATTTGTGAACATAGCATCTACTTCCAAAGATTTTAAAATAACTTACATTAGGTTTCTTGTCATACCAGATTTCATATGGTGTCTTCAAAGTTTCTTTCTTCAGTTGTACTCGGTTTAGGGTGTAAACTGCAGTGCTGATTGCTTCCCTCCAAAATGTTTGAGGTACCTCTTTTCAATCATCAAGGATCTTGCACAATCCACAATTGATTTGTTTCTTCTCTTGGCTATCCCATTTTGTTGGGGTGTTCTTGGTGCAGATACTTGCCTCTTTATACCATGATCATTGTGGTATAAGTTAAATTCATCAGAAGTAAACTCACCTCTTCTATCAGATCTAAGACATTTCAGTTGTCTTCCTGTTTCATTTTCAACTCTTGCCTTGTACCATTTAAACATTTGAAAAGCTTATGATTTTTCTTTCAAAAACATTAGTGACAGCATTCTTGAGTAATCATCCACAAATAATATGAAATACTTATCACCATAATAACTCTAAACTTTCATAGGACCACAAAGATCAGTATGCATAGGATCTAAAATTCCCTTAGAAGTGTAGGACTTACGTGTAAAGCTTGATCTTGTCATCTTACCCATCTGGCATCCTCAACATATAGCATTCTCAGGTTTCTCAAGACTCGGTAGACCTCTTACTCGATGCTTCTTTCTTATTTTGATCAGATTATCAAAATTTACATGACAAAACCTTTTATGCCATAACCAGGTATCATCTATCTTTGCATATAGACACTTATTCTGAGTTGAGTCAAGGTGAAATGTGTTACCTTTTGTTTGTGTTCTGGTAGCTGCTAACTTTCCATGCTTGTCATGAACTTTGACAATTCCTTTTTGAAACTCTATTCGGTATCCTGTATTTTTTAGTTGTGCTACACTCAACAAATTGTATTTCAAACCTTCAACCCAATAAACATCATTACATTTAGCATTGTCAAGAAGTGTTATAGATCCTTTACCTTTCACTGGACATGGTGCATCATTACCAAATCTTACATAACCTCCATCATAATCTTCTAACATAACAAACTTGTGTTTATCACCTATCATGTGATGTGAGCATCCACTATCTATGATCCAAGAATCATTAGTATTTATGTGAGATATTAAAGATTTTTCTTCATACCTTTCTTCATTTGATCCATCTTTGATAGCCACATAACCAACTTCCTCTATATCAGTTTCATCTGATTTATCATCATTAGATTCCTCATCAGCTATTAGACATGTCTTTTTATCTCTTCTTCTGAAGTCTCGATGTCCTCTGTAATGATTATCTTTCTGTTTGTCATCTTGGTAATCTCTCTTTTCATTGGATTCTTTGTTAGGACAATTAGAAGCCATTTGTCCTATTCTATCACAGTTAAAACATTTCAAAGGCAACTTTCCTTTATACTTACCTTTTCCTCTCGGTAGCCTTCTGGCTAATAGTGCTTCAAACTCTTCTTGATTTCTGATTTCTTCATAAAGTTTGTGTACCTCCTCCATGTTTTTGCAAAATCTTTCACTTGCTCCACTATGATTGCCTTCAGAGTACTTATACTTTCTATCATTGTAATCATCAGATCCATCAATATGAAAAGAAATAAATGCAGACTCAATTTTATTTACCGAAGACCCACTGTTATCAAAGTTACTTAACTCAAATGCATGTAGCCTACCAATAGTAGCATCCAAAGAAATTGGCATATTGGGTATAGACCTCAATTCATTGATTGCAGAGACTCGGATTGCATAAGCAGGTAGAAGGGTTCTTAATAGCTGACTTGTGACATCCTTCTCTTCAATGGTTCCTCCTACTCCTTTGATTTGATTGACAATCTCCTTTAACCTTGTACTGTACTGGGTTATGTTCTCACCTTCATTCATTTTCATAGATTCAAGTTGTCCTCTTAGACTGTCCACTTTTTCTCTTTGAACATGTTCATCACCAGCATACACAGATATGAACTTGTCCCACATTGCCTTGGCATCATTGCAGGCTTCTAGATCATTAATCTGTGAGTCGGCCAATGAAGATGTTATTTCAATCATTGCTTGAATATGTTCTTGCTTTGCCTTTATCTCTTCCATTGTCAATGGATAGGTGCTAGGTGTAATGAAATCATTCTCCAGATAATATACAACATATTCTCCAATTCCTAATAGGTGCAACTTCATCATTTTCTGCCATGTAGAGAAACTTGACATATTCAGCTTCGGTGCAACCATCTTATACATCTTTGGATCTATTACCTCAAGTACCTTTCAACTTTTCTTCTAGAGTCCAAAGCTCTGGTACCAATTGATAACTCTGATGCCAATTGTTAATAAGATGAGAGGGGGGAGGGGGGGGGGGGGGTGAATCATATAAACTTAATCTTCAATATATTCAATAGATCCAACCTCGGTAACTTTAACAGCTAATGTAACCAAAACTATAAAACATGCAAACTTAAGAACACATAATCATAACAACACTCATAACACCAGATTTAACATGGAAACCCAAACAGGGAAAAACCACTGTGGGATTTTGGACCCACTAAGAAATATACTCTTCTAGAGTATGCTCGGTTAAAAGCAAATCCTGTTAAAAATTACAAACACATTGCTAGATGTGACCCGGTTAAGGGATTTCCCTCAGATCTATTAGGATCTTCACCTTGTTAGAGGTGACCTTGTTAAAGGGTTTCAAACACTCAATCAGAATGTCACCTTGCTAGAGGATTTACAAATAAGACTATTAAGTCCACTCGATTAAGACATTTTCTGTCACTTACACATAAATAATAGTAATGAATATGTCTGCAACTTTGCATCTAAAATGCTAAAGCAGATTCTTATTTGCTCAATACAATCTAGTCATAGGACTTATCTTGTCCCTCTGTTGGGCTCCTTACTCTATTATTCAAACCGGTCTTCAAGCTTCTGTGCTCGGTAATCGCTATGTAGCATCCCTGTGCTTACACTTGCCCACATACATTGTTTATCAACAGTTCCTTATTCATAAACAATTTGCTAATCGCTTAATCTCTTTGATCACATTTCCCATGATCAATCATAGCCATCACATCTTCAACCTTGACCAGGTTCAATGTATCCTTTGATCGAAAAATGTTTTACCTCACTTTGGAACTTGCATACATTTCTTGAAACTTGTGCTAGGGTATTGCAGTTCAATCTAAGCTGTAGATCTTCCTGTCGATCTTCCATTGCCATAGATCCTTAACAAACTTCATACATGTTGTATCAATCATTTAATCATAACTAGCTCATCAGCTTCTATCATTAAATAACGCATGTATACATCCAATGCATTTTGTTATTACTCAGTTGCAACTCGATAAATATTAAACTTCACTCGGTAGACATTCTGCCTTCATTAACCGATAGCGGTAACCTTAGGGTTTACCGACTAGGTTCCTTGCTCGGTAACATAGTATAGTATTACCCTTACAAACAATAGCATATGTAGTATATCAAAACAATCTAAACAACATGATCTCATCATTGTCTAACTCGGTAATAGTTTCCCATTGAATAACTTATTCCTCCCCTTATTCATCACATTCTTTCTGTCTTTTACCGACATCTTAATTATCTTCAAAACATACTTCTTAAGATAGGGCAACATCATACTAAATCAGAAAATCAATTTCTTGACATCAATGACAAAATAATATTGTGAAGATAGTAAACATCCTTAATCAGTTATATCCATAATTATCAACAACCTTCTCAATATCCTAATTGAAATGCCAACAATCTCTTATTGTCTGTTATAATTGATAACGAATTTGAGAAAAAGTTAGCCGGACTATGGCGGGAGTGTACACAGTCTTCCCAAAAATCTGTGAAACAAAAAGGGTTTTTCTACCTTTGCAAGTGGAGTCCAAATCTGAAAGTATAGCTATGCACCTACAACCTACACACAGAAAAGAGAGGAAAAGGGGTTAGGATTGGGGGTTTGCCTTCAGGTCAAACCCTAGTTTTGGAATTAACCAAATGATGAAAGCAAGTACTTGCAAGTAAATGTAAATGAAAGACTGAAATGTAATTCACCTCAAGGGAGGTTGTGATAGAAATGTTGATAGAATTTCTTGTATGAAGTTGAATGTTGGAATGAATCTCCTCTTCAATGGTTGAATCTTTGACTTGAATGCAAGACCTAGCCTTGAAAGGAGACTTGAGAATGCTTAATGCTAGAACAAAATGCTTGAATGGCTTTGAATGCTTGAATGCGTGATCTCATGTATCTTTGTTATTCCAAAATGGAAGGGGAAATGCAACTTACATACTTGTCAATTAGGGCTTACTGACTTATTTTCTGTCATAGGCTGACACTGGGGGAGTTTTCCCGCTCAATGCATAACCTCCAAAGCATAATTGAAACGTGTCTTGCCCCAAAATGGGGCAGGGAAAGGGGCACCACACCCCTATCCTAGGAGAGACAAGGGCATCCACCCCTCTCCTACCCTTTTTTCCAAGACAAGATGTAGTTCCGACAGTGCGGAGGGCAAGAAAGATGCGACTTTCAGGTGCCGAGCAAGTCTTTGGTCTTCTATCAGGCTTAGGGATTTGATTCGCATGTGTGAGGACCCTAATGCGGTCAAAAATTGCAAGTGTCACAATTTTATGGTGCTACATTTAGCCCCTACTTTAGCAGGAGTATGAGCGTACGCCAATATTGTCAATAAAGTACAAGGAAACAAGATTGAAAGACTTCTACCACATCAAGCAGGCAAGATGCACCAAGCTCCCAATGGACTAAGGATCTTACGACATCTATTGAAAAAGTAAAAGGGAAGATCAATAAGGGAAAACTATGATTGCAAGTAGCAAGGTTCCCCTCACTATGAGTCCCAAAAAAGATACCAAAATTATGAATGAAAGCCAAGTTCACTAAATAATTCTAAGTATCAAAAAGGAAAATATGAGTGGAGTGTATGCCCCCACATTAAAGCGATTGTGCATGCCTTATCGAGAGTGATTGCTTTAAGGTAGGATACACCCAAGAGAGAGAGAAGAGAGGGAGCATGTTATCACAAGGATTTTAGCCCCCAAGTGAGAAATAAACCCAAGGATAATGCACATAAAACATGAAGCAATTTCACTTTCCTCGGGGTTAGTATGATGTATGATAACTCATGTATATCATATATGTATATGTGCATATAATAATCGTCATTCCCCAAAGAAAGGACACTACCTTAGAAGAAAGGGAAGAGAGGATGTCTTTCAATTTAACATGAAAGAGACCAAAAGAGATCTCATTGATTTGCATCATCCTGAAGTAGACATTGAGGGAAAAATAGAAGAACAGGGATACACATAGAAAAATGGTCACAAAAGAGAATAAAGGAGAGAGAGAAAATCTACAGTGCTAATATTGCTAATCTAGCACGACATCCACCTCTTGATCTTGCTGATCACTATTTTGGGAAGGTGAGAAACATGCCAGAGGAGAGACATTGAGAAAAATCAATGTCGCTATCACAAGATATAAACAAGGACTATGCTCATGTGATAAGTCACTTTGTTCAATTCTAGGAGCTAGGATTAGGGTTTGTGAAAACTCAGTTGATAAATGCTTGTCCACATCAACATATTCATAATCACTATCAAAATCATTAGGAGTTGTATTTCCATCATTAATTACACTTTTACTCATTTCTTCATCAATATTTAGAGAAAGAGATTGTTGGCATTATAACAGACAATAAGAGATTGTTGGCATTTCAATTAGGATATTGAGAAGGTTGTTGATAATTATGGATATAACTGATTAAGGATGTTTACTATCTTCACTATATTATTTTGTCATTGATGTCAAGAAATTGATTTTCTGATTTAGTATGATGTTGCCATATCTTAAGAAGTATGTTTTGAAGAGAATTAAGATGTCGATAAAAGAGACAGAAAGAATGTGATAAGGGGAGCAATAAGTTATTCAATGGGCAACTATTACTGAGATAGACAATGATGAGATCATGTTGTTTAGATAGTTTTGATATCCTACATATGCTATTGTTTGTAAGGTCAATACTATACTATGTTACCGAGCAAGGAACCTAGTCGGTAAACCTTAAGGAACCTAGTTAGTAAACCCTAAGGTTATCGCTATTGGTTAATGAAGGCGGAATGTCTACCGAGTGAAGTTTAGTATTTACCAAGTTGGAACCAAGTAATAACAGAATGCACTAGATGTATACATGCATTATTTAATGATGGAAGCTAATGAGATGGTTATGATTAAATGATTGATACAATGTGTATGAAGTTTTTTAAGGATCTATGGCAATGGAAGATCGGCAGGAAGATCTACAGCTCAGATTGAACCACAATACCCTAGCACAAGTTCCAAGAAATGTATGCAAATTCCAAGGCGAGGTAAAATGTTTTCCGATCAAAGGATACATTGAACCTGGTCAAGAATGAAGATCTGATGGCTATGATTGATCATGGGAAATGTGATCAAAGAGATTAAGCGGTTAACAAACTGTTTATAAATAAGGAACTATTGATAAACAATGTATGCGGGCAAGTGTAAGCACATGGATGCTACATAGTGATTACCGAGCACAGAAGCTTGAAGACCTGTTTGTATAATAGAGTAAGGATCCTAGTAGATGGACAAGATAAGTGGTATAGGAGCACCCTTATAAGGTCTTCCTCCATTTGATTTTGTTGGGATTTTGCTTCTTTAAGAAGCCATGTAAATGTAATAAGAGCCAAGAGCTCATTGGTCTTGTTTAGGTCCTAGTTTAGGTCCTAGGTTCACAAGTCTAGGTTGAGTTTTCTTTTGGAGTAGAGGGTATGTGTGCCCATTGATGAGTTTGGGGTCCTTTCAGTATGGTTGTGTCCATAGGATAGCCCCATGTAGGCCTAAAAGTCAAGAAAAGCAACATTGCAAAAGTTGCTCAAAAGTTGCAAAAAGTTACATGACAACTTTTCAAAGTTGTCATGCAACTTTTCCACCTAATAGGTCATAACCTTAGCTTGGTATGGAGAACCCTAGCATTGGCACACAAATCAAGGCAAAGAAATTATATATTGTTGCAAACCCTAAAATGAGGGGTTGGATGTCAGATTGTACGACCAAAGGGTAAAAACCTTGACTGTGACTGGGTTTTTGTTGCCAGTCGGCACAAATGGAGCATTGAAAGATTGAAAATGCATTGTTTTGCAGACTAAACTATGTTGAGAGTCTTGTATTGTGTTTATACTTTCATTTTGAGCATTTAGGTTAGGTTTATTGTGCAAGTTTTGGTGTGTTTGTAAATACTTTGCAAATTTCTTCTTTATTGTCCAGTTTTGGACTGTTTTGTGTAAATGGGTTGACAACTCCTATCCCCATTGTGGAAACACCATGAAACCATGGGGAATAGGAGTGTAGACCCTATACAATATCTTAGAGGAAGCAGGGCCCTTGAAGATGCAGGAAATCCTTTCAAAGACCCACTCCTAGGCAAGACTAGACTGTGCCCGGGTAGGAAGGGTTAAGGTTGCAGAGGTCTGTGAGAGCAAGAAATGACAAGAAGGGAGGCACCCTTTGGAGGAGTTGTGGAGGGGTGTGTGGAGTACCATTGGTGAGAAGGAGGAGTTTCTACCAATCTAGACAAGGTGGTGAAGACAACAAACCATCACTATGACCCTGGTAAAAACCCTCATAAAAACCCTCAAAAACCCCTAAATTCACCTAGGGCAGTGTACGGACACTTGGAGGCCCAAAAATAGGAAAATATTTGAGCCTTTGACAAATGAATAGTAGTCCCTTTCAGAATTTTCACAATTTTGGGCATCGTTTCCAAGAGGGAGTCCTAAAAGTTCAGAATGGAGGCCTAATTGGGCACATTCCTTGTAGCCCTATTTTGTAGGAAAGAAGCAAAATAGTGAGATTGGTAACAAATAGGAAGGTCAAAACCTCTTGGGAGCACATGAATGGATGGAGAACTATGTCAAAGACCTATCCTATCCTTGCTAGGACCTAAGTAGGTGTAGGAGGAGCTAAACCCTTATTAGCCTATGTGAGGGTTTTTGAAGCTTGTGAGTAGGTGAGACCTTAGGAGAAGCATCACATGTTGTTGGTGAGTGGATTAGGCAAGGTTAGGGGATTCCACAAGCAAGGGATGTCCTAAAGACCCTAGGGTGTGATTGGAATACCTAGTGATCCAAGGAGAGGATCAAAGAAGATAGACTAGGCTAGTCTATCCCATACCCATTTCCATCAGATTGGTATCAAAGCAAGTTAAAGATTTGGTGGACCGTGCATGTCTCTATACTCTGGTGAATCAGTAGGGGAGAACATAATGGTCACTAATATAGAACTAGCTAGGGAGGTAGAAGAACAAAAGAAGAAAAATAGACTCTTTGAAGATGCTATGAGTGAGATAAGGAACAAGCTGCAAGAAGTGGTTGATTAGAGAGCACAAGAACTCTGGGGTGCAGACACTAGTGACAGAGGCAAGAAATCTATTGATCTAGATGACATCATACCTGAACTAGACCCCTTAATCAATGAAGAACCTTTTGTAAAGGCCATCAAGGGTTTGAATACAAAATCTTTTGAAGGATTGCCACATTTCAGTGGAAGGATGGACATTGACACCGTCATGGAATGGATTGAGGGTATGGAGAACCACTTTAAGTGTGAAGGGGTGACAGAAGCTCAAAAGGTTAAGGTTGCCAAATCAAGACTAAGGGGGGTAGCCTTGACATGGTGGAAGTACTTGCAAGAGGAGAGAATTAGCATGGGAAAGCTACCTATTGCAAACTGGAAGGCCATGGTGAGTAAGATCAAGGAGAACTACTTGCCAGAGGATTATGAAGTCCAACTTCATAAGAAGAGACAAGGATTGAAGTAGAAAGATCTTGATGTGGCCTCCTACATAGAGGAGTTTCAAAAGTTTTGTCTTAGATCCAAAGTCCAAGAAGAGGAATCTATCAAGGTGGCTAGGTATCTAAGTGGCCTAAAGTGGAACATCCAATAGGAGATAAGCCTATGGACTCCTACCACTATCCAAAAGTGTCATCAACTTGCTGCTAAGGTAGAAGAGAGGAATAAAAGGAAGGGAGACTCCAACCATAGGGGTAGAGGCAAAGCTAGAGATCAAATGAGTCACTGAGGTGGTTACCAAAGAAAGGCAAGTGAGCAAACGAATCAAGGAGAGTCCAAGTTGACTGAGTATAATAGTGAAAACACTCTTAGAGGAGGCCATTCTCAAGGAAGAGGTCCACAAGGGGGCCCAAATAGGGGTAGAGGTACCAACAGGGGTAATTCCTACTTTGCAACCATGAAATGCTACAATTGTGGTCAATTGGGACACCCGACCTATAGATGCCCTAACAAGCCTACCTCATCAAACAGTGGAAAGAGGGTTGCTTATGCCCATGAAGACACATCAAGCAGAAAAACACTTGAGGTGGACCATATTGAATCAGAGATTGGAGAAAATCTGATGTTCAATAGAGTCTTGATAAGATAGCCGGTTAAGGATGAACCTAAGCATAGGAGAGCATTGTTTAGGGGGAGATGCAAAATCCTTGGTAAGGTTTGCAAGGTGATAGTTGATTCAAGGTCAACTAATAACATCATATCAGATGAGGTAGCCAAGAAGTTGAAACTCACAAAGATACCCCACACTAGCCCTTATAGGGTGACATGGTTGAATCAAGGACAGAGTGTGCTTGTCAATGAACAGACTTGGGTAGAGTTCTCTATTGGAGGATACAAGGATAAGATCCTTTGTGATGTGTTACCCATGGATGCTTATCATCTGCTACTAGGTAGACCCTGGCAATTTGATAGGAAGATGATCAATGATAGAGAGGAGAACTCCATTTCCTTCAAGAAAGACAACAGAACCTATAAGATTCAGTCTCTGACAGAGAATGATGAGGGAACCTCAAGAACACCTAGTGTCTTACTTAATACTGGTAAAGAGTTCTTACACCTGCTACATGAAGAGGAGATAGTGGGATGTGCCATCTTTGTTAAGCCAAATGAGGAGGAAGATAAGTTGCAGACAGAGGTACCTAAGGAGGTAAAACAAATGTTGCAAGAGTATAAAGACATAGTGAGTGATGGAGCACCTGCAACACTTCCACCAAGAAGGTCTATAAGCCATCAAATAGACTTTGTCCCCAGTGCATCCCTGCCCAATAAAGCAGCAAATAAGCTCACACCTAATCAAAACAAGGAGGTGGCAAGGCAAGTGCAGGAGTTGTTGGATCAAGGACTGATCAGGAAGAGCATTAGCCCATGTGCAGTCTTGATAGTACTAGCAACAATGAAGGGAGGCAAGTGGAGACTTTACATTGATTCAAGGGCAATTAATAGGATCACCATAAGGTATAGATTTCCTATTCCTAGAATACAGGATTTGATGGACTGTTTAGGAGGTGCCATGTATTTTACTAAGTTGGACCTTAAAAGTGGTTATCATCAGATTAGGATTAAGGAGGGTGATGAGTGGAAGACCGCTTTTAAGACCACAGAAGGGTTGTATGAATGGCTTGTGATGCCATTTGGACTTACCAATGTCCCAAGAACCTTCATGAGGTTGATGAATGAGGTGTTGAAGGAATTCATAGGCAGATTTGTGGTGGTGTTCTTAGATGACATACTCATCTATAGTAGAACCAAAGAGGAGCACCTAGAACATTTGAGGTTAGTCCTAGAGAGGTTGCATGAAGAGAAGTTGGCAATAAACTTGGAGAAGTGTGACTTTTTGAAGCAAGAGTTAGTCTACTTGGGGTTTGTGGTGTCTAAGGGAACCTTGAAGATGGATCCAAGCAAAGTGGAGGCAATTTTGAATTGGCTTGCCCCTAAAACAGGGACTGAAGTTAGGAGTTTCCATGGTTTAGCCCAATTCTATAGAAAGTTTGTGAGGAACTTCACTGGAATATGTGCACCAGTACTTGACACCATAAAAGGAGGCCTTAAAACTAAGTTCAAATGGACTGAACAAGCTGATGAAGCATTCCAATTATTGAAGCAAGAAGTAGCCACAAAACCCATCCTACTCTTACCTATGTTTGACAGGCTATTCACATTGGAATGTGATGCAAGTGGAATTGTAGTAGGGGGTGTATTGAGTCAAGAGGAAAGGTCTGTGGCATTTTTCAGTGAGAAGCTTAATGAGGCAAAGAATAGGTATTCAACATATGATCTAGAGTTGTATGCACTAGTTCAGTCTCTCAAGAAGTGGAGGCATTACCTACTCCCAAAAGAATTTGTGGTGTTCACTGATAACCAAGCTTTGAGTTACATTAATACTCAAGAGAAGCTTAGCAATAGACATTTGAAGTGGATGGAGTACATCCAATCCTTTACCTTTACCATCAAGCATAAAAAGGGGCAACTTAACAAGGTGGCAGATGCTTTAAGCTGGAAGTTGTTAACTGTCCAAGAATTACAATTGCAGAGCATAGGGATAGAAGGTTTCAAGGATCTCTATGAAGAGGATGAGGACTTCTCATCAGCCTACAAGGTCTGCAAGGAGTTTGAGAATCTTTTTCATGGTGAGTATGCAGATTACACTCTTCAAAATGGTCTCTTGTTCAAAGGCAATCAGTTATGTGTGCCTAGAGGATCCATGAGAGAAAATATCATACAAGAGAAACATAATGAAAGTCTAAGTGGACAATTTGGAATCAATAAAACTTTGGATCTAGTATAGAGGTACTACCATTGGCCTAGGTTGCCAAGGTATGTGGAGAAATGTGGTGTGTGTCAAAGGGAAAAAGGAGGATCGAGCAATGCATGCCTCTATCAGCCATTACCAGTCCCAAATAGGCCTTGGGAGTGTGTGAGCATGGACTTTGTGGTAGGACTCCCCAAGACAAAGACAGGTATGGATAGCATCTATGTGGTGGTAGATAGATTTTCTAAGATGAGCCATTTTATTCCATGTAGAACTACTCATGATGCTAGTTATATTGCACATCTCTTCTTTAAGGAGATTGTAAGGATTCATGGACTCCCATTAAGTATTGTTTCAGATAGGGACAGCAAGTTCATGGGCCATTTTTGGTAAACCTTATGGAGAAGACTAGGGACTAATTTATCATTTAGCTCAGCTTACCATCCACAAACTGATGGTCAAACTAAAGTCATTAATAGGGTGTTAGGCAGCTTGTTGAGGTGTCTAACCAAGGAGTATGGGTAGACTTGGGATCTAGTTATTCCACAAGTTGAGTATACCTACAATGACAGTGTAAATAGGACCATTGGAAGGAGTCCTTTTGAGGTTTTCTATGGCAGACATCCAAGAGGGGTGTGTGAACTAAGAGAACTTGGTTCCATGGAGATGAAGAGTGGGAAAGTAGAGGACTTCACTCAAACCATCAAGGAAGTCCAAGAACAAGTCAAGAGAGCCATCCTAGAGTCTACTCAAAAACTGAAAGCTAAAGTGGATGAAAAAAGGAGAGAGGTTCAGTTCAAAGTGGGTGACTATGTGATGGTCCATCTAAGTAAAGCTAGAATGCAAAGCAGCAAGCCTACTAAGCTACAAATGAAGAGGGTAGGACCTTGTAGAAACCTGCCCAAATATGGTGAGAATGCCTACAAGGTGGATCTTCCTTTAGATTTGGCTATATCAACAGTCTTTAATGTTGCTAGTTTGATATTATATAAAGGTGAAATAGTAGGGCAAATTGAGAATCAAGCCAAGGTGCTGCAGGACTTGGATGTGAATGCCTTACCTCAAGTGAAGCAGCCCATAATAAAGGAGATCTTGGAGTCAAGGGTGAAGAAGTCTACTAAACACCAGGTCTACATGGAACACTTGGTGAAGTGGGCAGGTCAACCTGAGTCGGAAGCCACTTGGGTTGAAGAGGGTAGGTTCAAGAAACTTGGTATTGACCTAGCTCTCATCTCTCCCCTAGTTCCTTAATTATATGTAGAGGGGGAGTATGGTGTAGGAGCACCCTTATAAGGTCTTCCTCCATTTGATTTTGTTGGGATTTTGCTTCTTTAAGAAGCCATGTAAATGTAATAAGAGCCAAGAGCTCATTGGTCTTGTTTAGGTCCTAGTTTAGGTCCTAGATTCACAAGTCTAGGTTGAGTTTTCTTTTGGAGTAGAGGGTACGTGTGCCCATTGATGAGTTTGGGGTCCTTTCAGTATGGTTGTTTCCATAGGATAGCCCCATGTAGGCCTAAAAGTCAAGAAAAGCAACATTGCAAAAGTTGCTCAAAAGTTGCAAAAAGTTACATGACAACTTTTCAAAGTTGTCATGCAACTTTTCCACCTAATAGGTCATAACCTTAGCTTGGTATGGAGAACCCTAAACTTGACATAAAAACCAAGGCAAAGAAATTATATATTGTTGCAAACTCTAAAATGAGGGGTTGGATGTCAGATTATACGACCAAAGGGTAAAGACCTTGACTGTGACTGGGTTTTTGTTGCCAGTCGGCACAAATGGAGCATTGAAAGATTGAAAATGGATTGTTTTGCAGACTAAACTGTGTTGAGAGTCTTGTATTGTGTTTATACTTTCATTTTGAGCAGTTAGATTAGGTTTATTGTGCAAGTTTTGGTGTGTTTGTAAATACTTTGCAAATTTCTTCTTTATTGTCCAGTTTTGGACTATTTTGTGTAAATGGGTTGACAACTCCTATCCCCATTGTGGAAACACCATGAACCATGGGGAATAGGAGTGTAGAACTTGTATAGTATCTCAAAGGAAGAAAGGCCCTTGAAGATGCAAGAAATCCTTTCAAAGACCCACTCCTAGGCGAGACTAGATTGTGCCCGGCTAGGAAGGGTTAAGGTTGCAGAGGTCTGTGAGAGCAAGGAAGGACAAGAAGGGAGGCACCCTTTGGAGGAGTTGTGGAGGGGTGTGTGGAGAATGATTGGTGAGAAGGAGTTTTTTCCACCAATCCAGAAAAGGTGGTGAAGACAACAAACCATCACTGTGACCGTGGCAGGCCTAAAAACCCTGATAAAAACCCTCAAAAACCCCTAAATTCACCTAGGGTAGTGTACGAACACTTGGAGGCCCAAAACTAGGAAAATATTTGAGCCTTTACCAAATGAATAGAAGTCCCTTTGGGAAGTTTCACAAGTTTGGACATCATTTGCAAGAGGGAGCCCTTAAAGTCCAGAATGGAGGCCTAATTGGGCACATTCCTTGTAGCCCTATTTTGTAGGAAAGAAGAAAAATAGTGAGATCGGTAACAAATAGGAAGGTCAAAACCTCTTGGGGGCACATGAATGGATGGAGAACTATGTGAAAGACCTATCCTATCCTTGCTAGGACCTAAGGAAGTGTAGGAGGAGCTAAACCCTTATTAGCCTATGTGAGGGTTTTTGAAGCTTGTGCATAGGTGAGACCTTAGGAGAAGCATCACATGTTGTTGATGGGTGGATTTGGCAAGGTTAGGGGATTCCACAAGCAAGGGAAGTCCTATAGACCCTAGGGTGTGGTTGGAACACTTGGTGATCCAAGGAGAGGATCAAAGAGAATAGACTAGGCTAGTCTATGCCATACCCATTCCCATCAATAAGTCCTATGACTAGATTGTATTGAGAAAATAAGAATCTACTTTAGCATTTTATATGCAAAGTTGTAGACATATTCATTACTGTTATTTATTTGTAAGTGATAGAAAATCTCTTAACCGAGTGGACTTAACAATCTTATTTGTAAATCCTCTAGCAAGGTGACATTCTGATTGAGTGTTTGAAACCCTTTAACAAGGTCACCTCTAACAAGGTGAAGATCCTAATAGATCTGAGGGAAATACCTTAACCAGGTCACATCTAGCAATGTGTTTGTAATCTTTAACAAGATTTTCTTTTAACTGAGCATACTCTAGAAGAGTATATTTCTTAGTGGGTCCGAAATCCCACAGTGGTTTTTCCCTATTTGGGTTTCCACATTAAATCTGGTGTTATGAGTGTTGTTATGATTATGTGTTCTTAAGTTTGCATGTTTTACAGTTTTGGTTACATATATCTCTTAAAGCTACCAAAGTTGAATCTGTTGAATATATTGAAGATTAAGTTTGTATGATTCACCCCCCCCTCTAATCTTATTAACAATTGGCATAAGAGTTATAAATTGGTATCAGAGCTTTGGACTCCGGAAGAAAAGTTTAAAGGTACTTGAGGAAAAGATCCAAAGATGTATAAGAGGGATGCACCGAAGCTAAATAAGTCAAGTTTCTCTACATGGCAGAAAAGGATGAAGCTACACCTATCAGGAATTGGAGAATATGTTGTATATTTTATCTAGAGAATGATTTCATTACACCTAGCACCTATCCATTGACAATGGAAGAGAAAAAGGCAAAGCAAGAACATATTCAAGCAATGATTGAAATAACATCTGCATTGACCGACTCAGAGTTTAATGATCTAGAAGGCTGCAATGATGCCAAGACAATGTAGGACAAGCTCATATCCATGTATGGTGGTGATGAACATGTTCAAAGAGCAAAAGTGGATAGTCTAAGAGGACAACTTGAATCTATGAGAATGAATGAAGGTGAGAACATAACCTAGTACAGTACAAGGTTAAAGGAGATTGTCAATCAAATCAAAGGAGTAGGAGAAACCATTGAAGAGAAGGATGTCACAAGTAAGCTATTAAGAACCCTTCTACCTGCTTATGCAATATGAGTCTCTGCAATCAATGAATTGAGGTCTATACCTAATATGCCAGGTTCTTTGGTTGCTAATATTGGTAAGCTACATGCATTTGAGTTAAGTAACTTTGATAACAGTGGGTCTTCGATAAATAAAATTTAGTCTGCATTTAGTTCTTTTCATCTTGATGAATCTGATGATTACAATGATAGAAATTATCAGTACTCTAAAGGGAATCATAGTAGATCAAGTGAAAGATTTCGCAAAAACATGGAGAAGGTACACAAACTTTATGAAGAAATCAAAAAGCAAGAAGAGTTTGAAGCACTATTAGCTAGAAGGCTACCAAGAGGAAAAGGTGAGTAGAAAGGAAAGTTGCCTTTGAAATGTTTTAACTATGATAGAATAGGACATATGGTTTCTAATTGTCCTGAAAAAGAATCTAGTGAAAAGAGAGATTACCGAGATGACAGACAGAAAGATAATCATTACAGAGGACATTGAGACTTCAGAAGAAGAGATAAAAAGACATGTCTAATAGATGATGAGGAATCTAATGATGATAAATTAGATGAAACTGATATAGAGGAAGTTGGTTATGTGGCTATCAAAGATGGATCAGATGAAGAAAGGTATGAAGAAAAAGCTTTAATATCTCACATAAATACTAATGATTCTTGGATCATAGATAGTGGATGCTCGCATCACATGACAGGTGATAAACACAAGTTTGTTATGTTAGAAGATTATGATGGAGGTTATGTAAGATTTGGTTATGATGCACCATGTCCAGTGAGACGTAAAGCATCTATAACACTTCTTGAGAATGCTAAATGTAATGATGTTTATTGGGTTGAAGGTTTGAAATACAATTTGTTGAGTGTAGGACAGCTAAATAATACAGGATACCAAATAGAGTTTCAGAAAGGAATTGTCAAAGTTCATGATAAGCATGGAAAGTTAGCAGCTATCAGGACACAAACAAAAGGTAACACATTTCACCTTGACTCAACTTGGAATAAGTGTCTATATGCAAAGATATATGATACCTGGTTATGGCATAAAAGGTTTTGTCACGTAAATTTTGATAATCTGATCAAAATAAGCAAGAATCATCAAGTAAGAGGTCTATCAAGTCTTGAGAAACCTGAGAATGCTATATGTCGAGGATGCCAGATGGGTAAGATGACAAGGTCAAGCTTTACAAGTAAGTCCTACACTTCTAAGGGAATTTTAGATCTTGTGCATACTGATCTTTGTGGACCTATGAAAAATCAGAGTTATTATGGTGATAAGTATTTCAAATTATTTGTGAATGATTACTCAGGGATGATGTCAGTAATGTTTTTAAAAGAAAAATCATAAGCTTTTCAAATGTTTAAATGTTACAAGGCAAGAGTTGAAAATGAAATAGGAAGACAACTAAAATATCTTAGATCTAATAGAGGAGGTGAGTTCACTTCTTATGAATTTAACTTATACTGCAATAATCATGGTATAAAGAGATAAGTATCTGCACCGAGAACACCCAAGCAAAGTGGTATAGCCAAGAGAAGAAACAGATCAATTGTGGATTGTGCAAGAACCTTGATGATAGAAAATAAGGTACCTCAAACATTTTGGAGGGAAGCAATCAGCACTGCAGTTTACACCCTGAACTGAGTACAACTGAAGAAATGAACTTTGAAGACACCATATGAAATCTGGTATGACAAGAAACCTAATATAAGTTATTTTAAAATCTTTGTAAGTAGATGCTATGTTCACAAAGATGACAAAAATGGTAAGTTTGATCAGAAAAGTGAAGAAGGAACATTTCTTGGTTATTCTTCTAGAAGCAAAGCATTTAAATGTTTGATCAAATCATCTAACAAAATATTAAAAAGTGCAAATGTGAAAATTGATGAATTTGCAGAAAGAGATGATGGAGGAAACTCCAAAGAACCGGAAGATTATGAAGGAATTGTATATATTCAACCGAGAAGTCCTACCGAGAAAACTGCTGAAGGAAATGAAGAGAATATCCAGTTATCGAGTGATGAAGAAGATCATACAGAATCTACCAAGGCTATATTAGCCAAGTATGTCAGAAGAAATCATGCATCAAGTCAGATTATAGGAGATAAGAATGATACAATGATGACAAGGAATAAACTGAGATAGAACACATGTCTAATATCTGAATTTGAACCAAGGATAGTGAAAGAGGCATTTAACAGTGAAGATTGGATAAATGCTATGATAGAAGAGATTGATCAAATCAAGAAGACTGACACATGGACATTGGTCCCAAGATCGAAGGACAAAAATGTAATTGGTACAAAGTGGATTTTCAGAAACAAGCTGAATGAAAAAGGTGAGGTCATTCAAAATAAAGCAAGACTAGTTTGCAAAGGTTATGCTCAAGAAGAGGGAATTGATTATGGTGAGACTTTTGCACCTATGGCAAGACTTGAAAGAGTAAGAACATTGTTGGCATACGCTACTTACAAGAATTTCAAAGTATATCAAATGGATGTCAAATCTACATTTCTGAATGGTATATTAGAAGAAGAAGTTTTTATTGAACAACCTAAAGGATTTGTTGAAGGAGAGAATTAAGATTAGGTATGTAAACTGAACAAAGCTTTATATGGTCTAAAATAAGCACCTAGAGCATGGTATGAAAGATTGCACTCTTATTTAATCAAGATTGGTTTTATAAGGACAAATGAAAACAACAATATTGACATGAAGAATGATGAAAATGGAATATTGATCTCAGCCATATTTGTTGATGATATTATCTTTTGTGGAAATGACTCTTTATGCAAGAAATTTGGAAATGAAATGAACAAAGAATTTGAGATGTCATTAATTGGTGAGATAAAGTATTTTATAGGTCTACAGATACTGCAAATGAAAGATGAGATTTTCATTACTCAATCCAAGTACATAAAGGAAATCTTGAAGAAATTTGGAATGGAGGATTCAAAACTAGTAAGTACTCCTATGACTACCAACTGTAAACTATCAAAGAATAATGAATCTGCATCTGTTGATGAGACACTTTATCGGTCTATGATTGGAAAGTTGCAATATATTGTTCACAGTAGGCCAGATATAACACATGTAGTAGGTATAGTTGCAAGATTTTCTGCAGATCCCAAGGAAACACACATGACAGCAATCAAGAGAATTTTTAGATACTTGAAAGGCACTGAGGATTATGGCTTAGTATATTAGAAAGGAAATGAATTTGATTTAAAATTTTATACTGATGCTGATTGGGAATGCAACATAGATGATAGGAAAAGCACAAGTGGTGGAGCTTTCTTTTTAGGAGAAAGACTAGTGAGTTGGCTTAGCAAGAAACAAGGATGTATTTCACAGTCAACAGCAAAAGCTAAATATGTTGCTGCAGCATTAAATTGTACCAATATAGCATGGATCAAACAACTATTGGAAGGCATAAATGAGAAAGTTATCGAGCTAGTAACTATATTCTGTGATAATACTAGTGCCATTAACATTTCAAAGAATCCTATTATGCACTCAAAGACAAAGCACATCTCTATCAAATATCATTATCTTAGAGAAGAAGTTCAAGAGAAGAAAGTGGTGTTGGAGTATATTAGCTCAAAGGAACAAATAGCAGATATTTTCACCAAGCCATTACCAATGGATACTTTTGAGTATCTCATAAGTAAGTTAGGGGTCCTACCCCTATCTTCTACTCACTAACCGAGTTCGGTGAATGCATCAATTCGATGACTCTAAAGAATACCTTTTAGGAGTTGATGCTAATTTACACACTTTAGGATGTTTTCTAAAGGTGTACAAGAAACAAAAATAGGGAACATGAATTGAAGATAAAATGCTCTAACCAAGACTGAGTTGATACCGAACAGCAAAGGAATTACTCCACACAGGAAGAAATTATGTGTTAGTTTTCTTTTGGCATTATTGTCAAAGGGGGAGAAGACTAATGAAAGGGGGACAACATTTCAGCAATCACAACAATCTGAATTCGAATCTTTTTAGGTCAAATCAATTAGTTTTGCCATCAATGCCAAAGGGGGAGATTGTTGGCATTATAACAGACAATAAGAGATTGTTGGCATTTCAATTAGGATATTAAGAAGGTTGTTGATAATTATGGATATAACTGATTAAGGATGTTTACTGTCTTCACAATATTATTTTGTCATTGATGTCAAGAAATTGATTTTATGATTTAGTATCATGTTGCCATATCTTAAGAAGTATGTTTTGAAGAGAATTAAGATGTCAGTAAAAGACACAGAAAGAATTTGATGAATAAGGGGAGGAATAAGTTATTCAATGGGCAACTATTACCGAGTTAGACAATGATGAGATCATGTTGTTTAGATTGTTTTGATATCCTACATATGCTATTGTTTGTAAGGTTAATACTATACTATGTTACCGAGCAAGGAACCTAGTCGGTAAACCCTAAGGTTATTGCTATCGGTTAATGAAGGTGGAATGTCTACCGAGTGAAGTTTAGTATTTATCGAGTTGCAACTGAGTAATAACAGAATGCATTGGATGTATACATGCATTATTTAATGATGGAAGCTGATGAGCTAGTTATGATTAAATGATTGATATAACGTGTATGAAATTTGTTAAGGATCTATGGCAATGGGAGATCGACAGGAAGATCTACAACTCAGATTGAACCGCAATACCCTAGCACAAGTTCCAAGAAATGTATGAAAGTTCCAAGGTGAGGTAAAACATTTTCCGATCGAAGGATACATTGAACCTGGTCAAGATTGAAGATCTGATGGCTATGATTGATCATGGGAAATGTGATCAAAGAGATTAAGTGGTTAGCAAATTAATTATAAATAAGGAACTGTTGATAAACAATGTATGCGGGCAAGTGTAAGCATAGGGATGCTACATAGTGATTACCGAGCACGGAAGCTTGAAGACCTATTTGTATAATAGAGTAAGGAGCCCAATAGAGGGACAAGATAAGTCCTATGACTAGATTGTATTGAGCAAATAAGAATCTGCTTTAGCATTTTAGATGCAAAGTTGCAAACATTTTCATTACTGTTATTTATTTGTAAGTGACAAAATCTCTTAACCGAGTGGACTTAACAGTCTTATTTGTAAATCCTCTAGCAAGGCGACATTCTGATTGAGTGTTTGAAACCCTTTAACAAGGTCACCTCTAACAAGGTGAAGATCCTAACAAATCTGAGGGAAATCCCTTAACCAGGTCACATCTAGCAATGCGTTTGTAATCTTTAATAGGATTTGCTTTTAACCGAGCATACTCTAGAAGAGTATATTTCCTAGTGGGTCTGAAATCCCACAGTGGTTTTTCCCTATTTGGGTTCCCACGTTAAATCTGGTGTTATGAGTGTTGTTATGATTATGTGTTCTTAAGTTTGCATGTTTTACAGTTTTGGTTACATATATCTGTTAAAGCTATCGAGGTTGAATCAGTTGAATATATTGAAGATTAAGTTTGCATGATTCACCCCCCCCTCTCATCTTATTAGCAATTGGCATCAGAGCAGGGCGGCTTCATCTCGATAGATTATTGCTAGATCCAGGTGCACAAATTCATCCTATGCTTCTATCTCAAGTTATAATCAAATCTTTTTCACTTTTTCACTTGGTTATAAGTACACAATTCAGTCAATTCAAATTTCATTCGAGAAGAGGGGATTAAATTACCATTCTTATATCACTTAGAATTCAATCTCCTTCTCTGGAGGTTGAATATTATATATTTCCACCCTCTTCTATTGTAATGCATGAAAAGTGTTTGAAGGGAAATCCATCTCTCCTTGGAGGGAAGAATAGATTTCCTCTAGATCTCCATCATTCACATTTTTCAACATTACAAGATGTTATAACAAAAGATTGGATAGGATTTTGGAAAGCATAAATGTCAAGGTGGATGAGAAAGGTAACAATCAAATCAGATCATATGAATATGGACCAGAAGATGAATTTGTCAGATTAGAATTGGCAGTGCAAGAATTAGTTTAGAACATTGATCCAATTGCTCTGGTAACATCAAAAAATTCCACAGTGACTGTTGAAGAGCAAAAAGAATCAGAAAGTCAAGACAATCCTAAGCCCTCTAGGTATGTGAAGTTGAATCATTTTGAAGATCATATCATTGGAGATAAAAGGAAAGGTCTGATAACAAGAAGAAGGCTAGCTACTGAAGAGGTATGTTTAATTTCTCAAATTGAACTAGAATATTTTATTGAAGCAAGTAAAGATGAGAATTGGATGAAAGCTATGGAAGAGGAACTAGATCAGATAGAAAAGAATAAGACTTGGGAATTGTTCTTAGGCCAAATGATAAGAATGTTATTGGAACTAAATAGGTTTTTAGGAATAAATTAAATGACGAAGGTCAAGTTGTGAGAAATAAAGCTAGATTGGTTTGCAAGGTTATTCATAGGAAGAAGGAGTTGATTATGATGAAACTTATGCGTCGGTTGCAAGAATTGAAGCAGTAAGACTATTTCTTGCCTATGTTGCACACAAGAACTACAAGGTATATTAGATGGATGTCAAATGAGAATTTCTGAATGGAGACATGAAGAAGAAGTCTACATTGAGAAGCGTGATGGATTTTATTTATCAGAAGACCAAGACATGGTTTGCAAATTGAAGAAATCCCCTAGAGCATGGTATGCTGGATTAGATAAATATCTTTCTAAGCTCGGTTTTAGAAAAGGTAATGTTGATAGTAACTTATATTATAAGATTGAGCATGATGACATACTGATCATTGAAGTCTTTGTGGATGATATCATTTTTGGAGGAGAAGAAATTTTATGCATGAAATTTAATGATGATATGAAGAATGAATTTGAAATATCTATTATTGGAGAGATGAAATTTTTCTTAGGTTTATAGATTACTCAGATGATAAAAGGTATTTTCATTTATCAAACTAAGTATGTGCAGAAATTGCTTAACAAATTCAGACTTGAAAATTCTAAACCTGTCGGTACTCCTATGATAATCGGTTGCAAATTGTCAAAGGATGATGAATCTCCTAGAGTAAATCCAAGTAGATACAAATCAATGATTGGTGGATTAATATACTTAACTCAAAATAGAACTGATATAATGAATATTGTTTGTATTGCTTCTAGATTTCAGTCAGATCCTAGAGGAACTCACGATATTGTTGTTAAAAGGATATTCAGATATTTGGTAGGTGCAACAGATTATGGGTTATGATATCCAAAGGATGATGATTTCAGACTATGTGCCTATATAGACTCTGATTGGGCAGAGGATGTGGATGATCGGAAGAGCACTTCAAGTGGTGCATTCTTTCTTGGGAAGAAATTGGTTTATGGCTTAGCAAGAAATAATCACGCACTTCATTATCTACTACTGAACCTGAATATGTAGCTATTGCAACTAACTATACTGAGATTTTATGGATGAAACAAATGTTGAAGAATATAAGGATAAGTTATGACGAGCCTATTGTTATTCACTATGATAATATTGTTGTTATTGATATTTTAAATAATCCGGTATTTAATTCCAAATCAAAACACATTTCTATAAGGGATATTTTCTTGAAAGAAAATGTTGAAGCAAAGGAAGTCGGATTGGTTTATGTTCCTACTAAGGAACAAATTGCAGATATTATAAAAAAACCATTACCTAAAGATACTTTTGAATATCTCAGAGATCAGTTGGGGGTCACCACCCCTTTAGAAGAGACTTAGAGATGTAGGGATGAATTAATTCGGTAAGCTTATCAGACATTTTGTGATCCGGGTTGATGAGATGACGCTGCTGCTCAGGGGGAGTAGTTAGCTATTCAGTTCAGTATTTTTGGTTGGTAGTACCCATCCTTTTTCATTGATGTCAAAGGGGGAGATGGTGTTCATGTGAAAATCAGTTAATCTAAGGGGGAGTTATATTTTAGATTAGTCTTTGGGAGATTGTTGGCATTCCTTCACACTTCGATGGTTTTCACATTCAATGTTGCCATCAATGCTAAAGGGGGAGATTGTTGGCAATATGCTGGATTTGGTTAAGTGTTATCATTGATGTCAACCCTATATCCCAGTTGGATATGGTTCTGCTATCTCGGTTAGACCTATCCTTGTTAGACTTGGTGTTTGTCTTGGTTTTGGCTATGATTCCGATTCGGCATGATTGGATCCTTGGATTTGGTTTTGGATGGTTATTCAGGTTGGATATATGCTTGTCATTTTCTATTGGTTCATGATTTGGTGCTCTAGAAGCTATTGCTTATGTTCCTAGTTGATATTTCTGCGTACTAGTTATCTTTACCAGTTGGTGATACTTGATGATTTGGTTAAGTGATTTTTCTTTGGCTTATCGAAATGGTTTCTTATCATGTTGAAGGTGTTCTTGATCATGTTATAATTTTTTGGTGGCTTTGCATTAGTTGGCATGCTGATTTGGTGGTCCTATTTGGATCTGGTTGATTATTCTGTGTTATTGCACTAAGGGTTTCTACCGGTTGGTGAAATGTGTTGGAGATCGGTCTTAGCACGATTTTCAACAGATTAATTGTTTGGGAATTTGAATTAGGTCAATGCTATGCATTGTAAATCATAATATTGGTTCGATGATATCGTGTGATATTATTTTTATAATTATGGGTTTATAGGTTTAGGGTTTAGCCGAACTTATCATTAAGGTTGATGAATTATATTTATAGGCAACTTATTCATGTAATATTGGCATCGATGGTTATGTTTGCATTATCAGAGAAAGTTTTATGTGCAAATAATGATATATCATTCGATGGAAGGTTGTAAAGGATTTGGTGTTGTAGGGAAGACATCCATGCTTAACTAGAACTGTATCAAGAAATAAAAGATGCTACTTCCACAATTCATTCTTTTTGGATTATGGTCCGATGTGTTGGTAAGTCAGTGAGACTTCCCTATTGTGATGAGCAATATGCTCTAGGTGGTTGGCCTGATTGCAAGTGCAATACCCATCGTAATTATTTCACATACTGCTACAAAAGTATTTGTAGTCACTCAAAATTGGTCATCACTCTTACATTGCTAACCTAATTCTTAGCATCTCTTCTATGTCACATTTGATTTTCATCATATGTTGGCATTGTGTCATTCTTCTGGTTTCAATTCATTTCAAATCCAACCCTCATCAATCTCGTTCAATCACATTTGGTCCTAAATCATTATAATTGGCTTTTTTTTTTTCATTTTTAAATCATTCGAATTGGTATCATCTTGACAATTAGACTTAATTCCCTCTTTGTTGATAATTAATCAGTCATTAATTATCAACCTCAATATCAATTAATATTATCAAGTCATTATCAATTTTGGGTCTTTTTCGATCCTTTGTCCTATGTTGTTGTCAAATTCAGTCAATTGTCATTAATTTTCATCAATTATTAGCCAATCAATCATCACTATTGGGACTTAATTCATCATTAGGGTTGGTATCTTAATTTATTCAAATCATTTCCCCTAGGTTAATTAATTAAATAATTAATTAATCCCCTTTCTTACTAACATGTCCCTTTTTGAATAAATAAATATATATTTATTTATTCACCATATTTTTGTCCATGTCACAATTAATATTTTTTTTAATATTAATTGGCTAATTTGATTTTATGAGTGAAATTAATAATTATTAATTATTAATTTCCACCTCACTCAAATGTCTTCACTTAAGTGATTCACTTTCTAAAAAGTGAATCACTTGTCTCCTCTCTCAAAGGCAAAGTTTCCATTTTTGACCAAGTGTCAAAAATGGAATTGTCCTTCTAACTCATCTTCCACTTGCCATCAAAATGGCAATTTCCCAAGAGACTCCCCTTTGCATGCGATGTCGACCGTCAGATTAAATCGATCTCATCCATCGAATTCTTGTCTCATCTGTGTCCAAATTCTATAAATTGGAGGCCTCTTTCAATCATTTAAGGACCACGTCTCTAGTATCCTTATGCTATCATTTTTGAATTATAATCTTGCTTGCATACACTTGCATTTTGGAGGTGAGATCCAAAATAATTTGGAGGAGAAAGAGAAACAATGGAGGTCAAGGAATGAGCTCAAATATATGGTTTGCATAGTATAATAGTGTTTTTATTTCCTTCTTCTTTTGAATGTTTTGCTAGAATTATCATATACTAGGTTATGTTTGTGGTTGCATAGCTTATGATGTATTTGATGTTTTACAATATTTTTAGCAACATTAAATGGTGAACCCAACGTGAAAATTCTTGGATCTAATATTTTTTTGAATGTTTTGTGAAGTTGCAGATTTTTTTGTGGAGAAATTGCAGATTTTTCTTCTAAAAAAAATAGTCATAATCAATTGATCATGTAAAAAATTTCGTGTAGAATTAAAATAAACAATTTATGGGTATATTAGATCACATTTTTACCTTTACAGATCATCTTATGATTTGTGATTTGGATAAATATTGAGGAAGTTATGACATTTTTAATTATGCTGCTATAAATGGTCAAAATTTTCAAAAACAAAATCATGCAACCTTCATCTAGATTAATTTAGCTTGGCAAATTAATCATGCATTCATGCAAATTTTATCTAGATTAATCTAGGGTGGTAAATTTGATAAATTTCACATAGATTAATCTAAGAGGACAAAGAATCACAACTTTTATGGATTAATTTTGATGGTGATTCATTTCTCTTGATTCTCTAACATTGTTGGTAGCTTTGTGGCGAAACGCTTGACAAAGAATTATTTCACAAACTACTAATGAATTGTTTGCAGGTTCACTAGTCAAAGACCAAACAAATAAAACTCCTAACTTAGTGATTTTGTAGGTTGCCTTATATTCCAACCAAACTTTGTGTTTGTGATTTTTAATTAGGCACCTAGTATGTTTGCTAAGTAGGATGGAATGAACATGTGTTCACTTTGCTTGTCGAGTTTGACATTGGAGTAGGAGAATATGCTCTCATCCTTCTTAGGGTGATCAGAAATCCAGACCTTTGATACCATTCTCATGTTTTGGATTGTTTGTTACCTTTAGAGGGCCTGCTTTCCCAACCATTTGCTTTCTTTTGCAAGCAAGTGACAATCATGAGAGGGGAACGACCCAAAGTGAGCACATCTAGAGTACCTTGGCATTCTAACTCACTATAAATAAATACCTGATGGGAAAAAGATTTGAAGGAAGGGTTACGTGGGAATTGTAGTTACTTGGGAAGTGATGACCCTTGGACTCTTTCTCATATCAGCATCTAAGTAGGGCCTCACGGTCTAAATCATGCTTGCACGACTACATTTCTTTGGTATCTTGGTGGGCCTGTGTCTCAATCACACTTGTGTGACACCAAGGAGTAGCGCTTAACAGAAATCCTTATTAAACACCTTGTATTTAGAGGCCAAAATCCTTCTAGTTGCTTGAGAAGCAGGAGTTCAGATACTTGGAAGAGATACTAAGTTCGCCATGGGTAGATTTCCATGGGGACTGATGCTTGGCTACCCTAAGAAGTGAGTACCGTGGAGGGGAGCCCGTGGGGTCGATCATCTATGTATTCTCCTTGAATCTCATAACAAGTCTACCTCTCAAGTACCTACTGTCCTTACCTACCATAAGAAATGTGTGAATGAGCATGATTGTCTTGAGTCTAAGTTAAAATATCTTGTCTTCTTTGCTTGTCAAAAGCTGAGTTGTGTCTCATTTCAAAAACAAGACAAATTGATTCAAAACAAGGTTAAACATAAGAGTATTTTATTCAACAAAGTTCAAAACACCTTCAAACATGGTTGTCAAACATTTTTCAAAATCTTGTCTCAACATTCATGTCACTTAGATTTAGGTCCTCCATTATCCATACTTAGGGCTTAGAGCATCATTCTTGCATTCCACTTGGTCCATTTCATTTAGGTGTCCATTTGCATGTCCTTATTAGGTTCTCATTAAGGTGTCCCCTTGCATGTCATTATTAGGTCCTCACTTAGGTGTCATATTGCATGTCCAACATTAGGTTCATCCTAGATTTGCTTTTTGCAAAGTCATTGTCAAGTACCAAGGTTAGGTTTCACCTAGGTCATACTCCTTTGCATATCAATAAGGGTTATCCATTTGCATGTGTCCTCTTGCATTAGAGTAATACCATTTCATAATTCAACCTTAGGTTTTGTCTTAGGTTGACATTGTCATACATTTGCATTTGCATCTTTGTCCTCATAACATTAGGTCACATTTGCATACCCTAGGTCTCTTCATTAAGCTTAGGTCATTATCATATCATATTAGGGTCATTTGCATAGTAATTTTCCCTTTGCATATAGTGTCAAAACTAGGTTTTGTCAAACTTGAGTAATCCAGATCTTTGATAAACCCTAAGTCATTGTTAGGAAGTCTAGACCTTATCAAACTTTTGTCTTTTTGTCATCAATGTCATTTGGTCAAACCTAGCTTAGTATCCAAGCATATAGGGGAGATATTGTCAATTTGTCCTATTGTCATTTGGTCTTTTGTCCTTTAAGGTCTTCACTTCATTTCAACTTCCCAAGGTTGAGTCTTTAGGTTTGCATTCCAAAAAGTTTGTCAAAATCTTGAAAACCAACAAAAACATTAAGTTTCATTGTCATCCTTTTAGGTTGCATTTGTCAATCCCATTAGTTGCATTGCATAGGGACATGTTTGTTGAAATGAGGTCTCAACCTTCTTACGAAGCCATGTCATCACAATTGAGAAATCAATCATGTCACTCCAATCTCTACATGTCTCAGAACTTGGATCAAACTTATCATGATGATGTAAATGTCCAAATACAAAAACTAGAGGAGAAACTAGCTCAAGAACAGGAGATTTTGGAACAAAAAGTGAAAAACATTGAGAAGAATAGATCACAAACGTCCAAAATGTTTTAAAAATTTCCAAGTCGAAATCCAAATATTGAGCCAATTGATGTAAGATTTCTTATTGAACGATCAGACATACCAGCTCTGCTCTCACAAATAGAGATGATGAAACAATTTCAAGAAAAGAGACAACAACATTATGTACCTTCACAACAATAACAAGAAGGTGTTTACTATCAATTAGATTTTCAACCATCACAACCAATTGTTCAACAATTCCAACATATACAACCAACACAACCAATGGTCCAATTTCAACATGTCCAACCAACTATACAATGTCAACAAATGGTTCAACCAATGGTGGAATATCAACAAGTTCAATCAACATATCAATGTCAACAACCACAACCAAACATTCAAAAACAAAACTTGCAGCACACACTAAACCAAGTTTCAAACATGTCAGAACAATTGAACCAAGTTCAATATCAAAACATGACATCAAACCAACTCCTTTCCAAACAAGTTCAAATTCCAGATACAACTATGTCAAAACCTCAAAAGAAAGGTGGCATTATTGCAAGGATCTTAAGGAAATTACCAAGTGAGTTCTTTGAGGAAGAATCAATCAATCACATTTTTGAGTAACTTTATGCTGCGAATTTCATCTCTCAACAACTTGCTTTCCACTTGCATTTTGCACTTGTAGGTGAGATCCACATCAAATTTGAAGGTGAAAGAAGAACAATGGAGCCACATGAAGGAGATATCTGCGTCGATTTGCTTCAATTTCATTTGATTTGAATATCTTGTCTTTATGTCTTCATTGATTGGATTGGGATTGCTTTCATAGCAGCTTTAGGTTTTGTGGTTGTCCTAATTGCTATTGTTTTGATGATTTTCAATTTCCTGATCTACATTTTTGGTGAACAATGCTCATAATCACATTGTCTCAAAGAGGGGCAAAATGTAGTCACTCAAAATTGGTCATCACTCTTACATTTCTAACCTAATTCTTAGCATGTCTTCTATGTCACATTTGATTTTCATCATATGTTGGCATTGTGTCATTCCTTTGGTTTCAATTCATTTCAAATCCAACCCTCATCAATCTCGTTCAATCACATTTGGTCCTAAATCATTATAATTGGCACACCCACCTCCGTCCCTCGATCTACTGGGGCATGATCTTCTTATTTATTCTTTGAAACAATGCTCATAATCACATTGTCTCAAAGAGGGGCAAAATGTAGTCACTCAAAATTGGTCATCACTCTTACATTGCTAACCTAATTCTTAGCATGTCTTCTATGTCACATTTGATTTTCATCATATGTTGGCATTGTGTCATTCCTCTTGTTCCAATTCATTTCAAATCCAACCCTCATCAATCTCGTTCAATCACATTTGGTCCTCTGGTTTTTTAGCAATGCACTCCAATGAACCACAAAAGCATGAAAAATCAAAAACCATGTGGATCCCTAAGAGGCTCCTTGAAGCACAAAAGCCTAAAGAAACATCAAAATTGGCATCTACAATTTCTATTCCTCCATCACCTTCTTCATCCATTTTGGGCCCTTATGTCCCAAAATCCATAGCCTTTCTTTCCTCAAAATCTCAATATCCAAAATACATTTTTCCTCCATCAGTCCATCACCCCTCAAGGTGTGTGCCAATGTCAATCTTGCCAACATTTCTATCCACTCAAGCACAGTTCTTCCAATACCCTATCCATTATCCAATGCATATTTTCCATCCTTCGATCCCTTTGGTCCAATCCTTTGCATAAATCCTTGCCTTAGTTTCATCTCTTTTTCCATGTCCTTATCCTACCAACATCTTTGAGCATACTTTTAAAGGTCATGGTCCATTTTTATTTCAAGGCTATTATCCAAAAAATAAAAGACGCTTGAGTCCTTCTTCCATCCCCTATCATGTGTCCATCTTCTATTAAAAAAGTCAAAATACAAAAAAAAAAATGGTGAAAAAAGAAAAGAAAAAGAAAAAAAAAGTAAAGCCAAAATAATTCGTCCACTGGTGAAAACCTGGCAAACAGGTGCCTTGGGCAAGTATCGTGATGAAAACCTAGCAAACAGGTGTCATGCGTAATCTATGAACTTCTTGCATACCATACCTGGGGATAGGTTTTATCCTATCATATCCTTTTGTCCTTCATTGTTCCATTATCCTATCGAACCCCTGTCATTACCCTCCATTATCCTATTGTCCCTCCTATCCATTTCCTCTTTCCACCTTTGATCTTGACAAGGCTGAGGATCTTCATGAGCATCATGCATCTTGTTTGCAGCTTTTAGTCCATCATAGCTTTTGGTATTTATCCATTTGCTTATTATACCCTTTCATCCATATTCCCTAGCTTATTGCAACTTTCTGCCACTATCATTTAGCCTACCCCGACCTTCAGTCCATGTCCCTTATCCATTCTTGGTCTTGCTTATCCTATCCATATCTTATCACTATCCATACACCCTTTTTCATTCCTTGATCTTGATCTGACATAAGGATGCAAAATTTAAACATGGTTTCAAAAACTTCTTGACATGTCCCTCATGCCATGTCACTGCTTTACATTGTCATATCCAATCTTTTGTCTTATCACGCAATAGCCCTTGAAAATTGCATCTGTATTGTCTCCATAATAAAAGGCCTTTGTCTTCCCTCTATCCACCAACATTTCAGAAAGCCTACTTATTCACCTATCATATTCCTTTCCTTGCTAGACACTGGGGGCAAAATCATAAAAATCAAATAATGTCCTGAAAAAATCCCTAAAAATCAAATAATGTCTTGAAAAAACCCAAAAAATTCAAATAATGTCCTGAAAAAATCCAAAAAAATCAAATAATGTCCTGAAAAAATCCAAAAAAATCAAATAATGTCTTAAAAAAATCCAAAAAAAATCAAATAATGTCCTGAAAAAATCCAAAAAAATCAAATAATGTCCTGAAAAAATCCAAAAAAATCAACTAATGTCCTGAAGAAACTCCAAATCCAAAAACAAGCATTTTGCATTTTGTCAATAAATGATCCCTTTATGCATAGACAGATCACTAAGCATACCTCCAACGACACTCACTTCAAACATTGTGCTTTAATGAAATCACGCATTCACAGATGAACTGTTCAACCAAGCATTCAAACTGATCAACATTGTCTTATCAATCGAACATCAGCATCAACATTATCTGTCCTTGTCAAATTATCATGGGTCTTATACAGGGTGTGGTATACTCGAAACCAGGCTATGTCTTGTCTTAGACTAGGTACCACATGTCCTGAAACCAGACAACATGATCATCCTATCAACACTTTCAACTTTTGACAATGAAGATCAAGATGTTTGTTTGACTTGTTGGAATTAGCGAGTCTTATAATTTATTGATTTATCTTTGATCATGATCCTATGTTGCTTGATGATGTCACCAAGTGATTTAGAGTGGTCGGGATGGCTCATGATCGTCATTTTTTTGATTTCTATCTACGAGGCGTTTCATCAAATTCTGGGAGAATTATGTCTTAGGATGCTTGGAACATTCCTTGTCTGTGACATGTCTATCTTATGCAAAGGGAATGCATTATCATCCTTGGCCTTCATTTGCCATGGTGCACTGCATCCATTTTGCCATATCAAATAAAGGTTCTCACCTAATCTTTGTGCATTTATGAAAGCAAGATTTTTCTTCATCATTTACACTTCTCCATCTAGTTTCCTCTTACTAACATTTCTTCTATCAGTCCTTGTAGTCATCTTGGTTTAGTATCAGCATCATTCATTCAACTCTTTATCTCTAATGAATTAAGTATTCTTCTCTTTCATCATATTTTCACTTTCTAACATTTCTTCTCTTCTTTTCGAGAGATCATTCATTCCTTTCATACATAAAAAATCTCTCGAGGGGGCACCCACCTCTGTCCCTCGATCTCCTGGGGCATGATCTTCTTAATTCTTCTTTGAAACAATGCTCATAATCACATTGTCTCAAAGAGGGGCAAAATGTAGTCACTCAAAACTGGTCATCACTCTTACATTGGTAACCTAATTCTTAGCATGTCTTCTATGTCACATTTGATTTTCATCATATGTTGGCATTGTGTCATTCCTCTAATTTCAATTCATTTCAAATCCAATCCTCATATATCTCGTTCAATCACATTTGGTCCTAAATCATTATAATTGGCACACCTACCTTCATCCCTTGATCTACTTGGGCATGATCTTCCTAATTATTCTTTGAAACAATTCTCATAATCACATTGTCTCAAAGAGGGGCAAAATGTAGTCACTCAAAATTGGTCATCACTCTTACATTGCTAACCTAATTCTTAGCATGTCTTCTATGTCACATTTGATTTTCATCATATGTTGGCATTGTGTCATTCCTTTGGTTTCAATTCATTTCAAATCCAACCCTCATCAATCTCGTTCAATCACATTTGGTCCTAAATCATTATAATTGGCATTTTTTTCTTCATTTTTAAATCATTCGAATTGGTATCATCTTGACAATTAGACTTAATTCCCTCTTTGTTGATAATTAATCAGTCATTAATTATCAACCTCAATATCAATTAATATTATCAAGTCATTATCAATCAATCTTATCAGTCTCGTATCAAAATCATTATCAATTTTGGGTCTTTTTCGATCCTTTGTCCTATGTTGTTGTCAAATTCAGTCAATTGTCATTAATTTTCATCAATTATTAGCCAATCAATCATCACTATTGGAACTTAATTAATCATTAGGGTTCGTATCTTAATTTATTCAAATCATTTCCCCTAGGTTAATTAATTAAATAATTAATTAATCCCCTTTCTTACTAACATGTCCCTTTTTGAATAAATAAATATATATTTATTTATTCACCATATTTTTGTCCATGTCACAATTAGTATTTTTTTAAATATTAATTGGCTAATTTTATTTTATGAGTGAAATTAATAATTATTAATTATTAATTTCCACCTCACTCAAATGTCTTCACTTAAGTGATTCACTTTCTAAAAAGTGAATCACTTGTCTCCTCTCTCAAAGACAAAGTTTCCATTTTCGACCAAGTGTCGAAAATGGAATTGTCCTTCTAACTCATCTTCCACTTGCCATCAAAATGGCAATTTCCCAAGAGACTCCCCTTTGCATGCGATGTCGATCGTCAGATTGAATTGATCTCATCTGTCGATTTCTTGTCTCATATGTGTCCAAATTCTATAAATTGGAGGCCTCTTTCAATCATTTAAGGACCACGTCTCTAGTATCCTTACGCTATCATTTTCGAATTATAATCTTGCTTGCATACACTTGCATTTTGCAGGTGAGATCCACAATAATTTGGAGGAGAAAGAGAAACAATGGAGGTCAAGGAATGAGCTCAAATATATGGTTTGCATAGTATAATAGTGTTTTTATTTCCTTCTTCTTTTGAATGTTTTGCTAGAATTATCATATACTAGGTTATGTTTGTGGTTGCATAGCTTATGATGTATTTGATGTTTTACAATATTTTTAGCAACAATATTAACTGATTGTGGGTAGGGTTTCCCACTATGGTTTTTCCCTAGATTAGGTTTTCCACGTCAAAATATTAGTGTTGTGTGTATTGTGCTTTCATGCTTTATCTGTCATTTTGTTGGTTTCTTTGTTCTCCGGTATAAAGTTTATAATCTGCATTAACTGTTATACTTGTAAGAAAATTGATTCACTGCCCCTCTTAGTTTTCTCTCGGTATCAGAATTGTCTAACACATTATTTGTTTCTTAAAAACAAATAAAGAAATATAAAAGCTCATTTTGAGGTATTAGGGCATGCAATGAAGAAAAGTGGTAAGATCCTAAGAATATCTCATTTTGTCTTGTTGAGAAAGTCTCTCTGTCGCCATGCATATTGCCTGAACCAGAGTTAGGGTTTGATGTTTCAGACTTCTTTGCATGATTTTGGATTAAAATATGGAATGAGGTGGCTTTTCTTCTTCTCTGTCGCTTCTTCATGCACATGGGTTTTTGAAATGGATCTAGGGCTCATACTAAAAGTAAACTAGGAAATATCACATAGTTTTTTGATAGCATGAATGTGGTATGTATCTTATTACTTCTTCCTCATGAAATACCCTTTCATTCTTCTTTGTGCATAATAATCTTTGCAAGAACTATGCTTTTTGTGTATCTGGCTATATTTAGGGTTTAATGTGAAATATTTTATTCATGCTTTTCTAGAAGTGTAGATGCATTTTATTCATGCATGTGTATGTGATGATAGTTCCTTCAGACACTTTGACTAAGACTGTCTTTCTTTTGATGCTTTATGACAGTGACAGCGGTTGTACATTTGATGTGATTTTATCTCGCATTTTATAGTGACCTTACTTGATTAGGCTGCAAGATCTCTGGCATTTTGGTTCTCATGCATTACACAACCTTCATAGTCTATCCTTATGCCACTGTATGACTATAATAAGATTTATTTTTATGACCTGAAATGATGTAGTTTTTCTATTATTCCAAGGTTATAGCTTTTGTTTTAAGTTTATTTCTATAAATTACTTATTGATAATACTATACTTCATATATATGTTGCCCTTAATGTTGCATCAATTCACTGGAGTGTGATTTGCTATGTTTGGGACTGTAATCTTTGTCTTGTACCTTGCAAATCTTTTGCCTTGATATGAATATTATGATTTTTTGATAGCTGGGTTGAATGCTTTGTATGCTTTCTGTCACTTTTCATGGCCTTTATTGCATTTTGTTAATGATGAAATAATATTAGTTGTCTTTTACCATGCACTAAGATATTTGATCTTAAATACTATCTTCCAGCAATGATGAATCACTTTACTCATTAGTAGCAGACTTTGTAAAGTTGTTTATGACTTATGATAATCCTTAAGATTGCCATTACTATGCACTTGACTGTAACATTGCCCCTATGGTGACTGTGTTCTATCATTCTTTTTAAGATTGTGATCTTTGCTAGTATTAGGATGCTATAGATTCTTCAAAATTGCTATATGATTAACTGACCTTTATTCTACCTTTAATTGTTCTGAACATTGATTTTTTAACTTATTAGGAATCAATGGTTTTAATCAACAAAATATTAGTCTCTTGTGAGAATATCAAATACCACTATCAAAAATCGATGAAATGAGTGTATTTTCAGATATGTTGTGATTGTTATGTTGCTTCTAGTGTCTATAAATGTTCTTAGTGGTCTCTGACATTTTGTTGTAAATAGAGATTATGATTTCTCTAAGTGCTATAATAGTCACCCTTTTCTTATACTAATACTACTATTTGAAACTCGTGTTTGTAGCTTATGATCTTTTCATGGATTTTGTTCCCCATTTCATTCCTTCTTTGTTCATAGCTACAAATAAGACACTACAAGTGTACCTTTGAGTTTATTTGCCCATGTCACCTTTCATATGTACTATCATTATGGTTTGTAAGTTGATTGCCTTAGAATTTGTGCATATTCTTTTTTAGTAATACAATTCTCATAACTGATTAAGGTGTAATGTATTGACTTTTATAATGAAGACCACCTTTGAATCCTTTCATCTTGTAGGTGATGGTGTAGATTACTATTTTTATATTGACACTGGAACTATCCTTTAGTAAATTAATAACACTCTTTGACTGCTCTAAAAAATACTCTTAGGTATTTGCTTACGGATCACCATGGATAAATCTGAAGCTTTCATGGAATCTAATATTATTGCTCTTATGTTACACCATTGAAAAGTTTAGTGTGTTTGTGAATGTCATTGCATTGTCTTAATAACTTGAGGGTGCTATGATTGTAAACTCTATCACTGAATTAATATCTGAGACTGCTCCATGTTGGGTTTATTCAAATACGCCTGTGACTTTTGGCACTGTAGCTTCACTGTGATTACATGATTATTATCTATGTTTTGTATGGAGTGTCTAAGAATCTTTTTATAGATATAGTTTGTTGGCCATTGGGTGGAATTTATTATGTGTTGTATTGATGTTTTGTCATTGATGTCAACACTAGCTATTTGGATGCTTTACAGACACCCTTCTAGTCCCGGTAGGATGAGTAGTTTCTGGTTGTTTTGGATTCAATATGATCTGGTAGGCTCCGGTATGGTTTGGTTATGGAATTGGCTTATTCATGATACTCATGTTCATATTCAATAAGTTGATTTTGGTCTAGTGATCAAATGCTATCCTTTTTTCTTAGAAGCTTGTCTTTTGGTTTTAGCGAGAGTGTTTCATTGACAGAGATTTTGATGAAGATCTTTGATGATATGCATAAGTGGTTTTGGTGCAGCTTCTGGTGGAGTTTCATGATGCTGTTGGTGATCATGTTTGAGACTTGGTGGATGGAGATCATTGCTTTAGTGTGTGGACCTATATTGGGTCCCGGTTGATCTAGGTTATGGATCGACTTAATGTAACATGTGGATTGGACCTCTCGATGTATTTCTGAAATGTCTTATGTGTTGGATATTATTTGTTTGGTCTAAGGCTGACATGTTTTGTAATTATGCAATTGGTTTATTGTCTCCTGGCTAACCTGATTGCTTATGGTTGAGGGTTGGAATATATATATATATATGATGCAAGATCTCATTGTAGATCATCATGGTATGGAAATGGATATGTAATGTGCGAATAATGTAATATCATTTAGACAGAGGATTTGGTCAATCATTGGAGATCGAATTGGGTTTATGAAAGAGGATTTAGTCCTCCAGTATTGAGCTTAACCGGAACTGTACTCAGGCATAGGAGATGTTATCTTTTATAGTTCAACACTTCTTCGAATTATAGTCTCAATTTCTATGTAGTTAGTGAGACTCCTTTTGTGATGAGAAGTGTGCTCTAGGCTATTGGCCTTCCTACAAGTGCAGACCCCTCAATTGTAATTCACATACTTACTACTGAAGTATTATCTGACTGTGGGTAGGCTTCCCACCATTGTTTTTCCCTTTATCGGGTTTTCCACATATAAATCTTGGTGTCATGTGGATGGTATTTATTTTGTGATTATTTTTTATGCTTAATTGGTTTAACTGCTATTTTGGTATTTGGTTTAAGAATTCTGGTATTAAATTTTTAATTGCTTAAGGTTGCGGTAATTTATGACAACTGATTCACCCCCCCCCCCCCCCTCTCACTTGTCTTCCAGTTATTTGAGTTGTCTAACAATTGGTATCAGAGATTTGGTCCTCTCTACAGAAAGCTTAACTCCTTGAGGAAGATCCTATGGTGACTAACAGTTCAAGTTCATCTAGTTCATCTGGAGCCATCTTTCAAAGAGATATTCCTAGGCTTGATGGAACAAATTACACAGTATGGAAGATTTGGATGGAGACTCATCTGAGATGTCTTGGAAAGGAGATTTGGGAGATCAAACAGAATGGTATCACACCTTATAATCTGACATCTGGCAATCCTCCTATGACAAACCTGGATAAGGAGCTTGAGAATGATTGTAGAGCAAGAGAATCCCTCTTGTGTGCACTTTTTGATCAGCAAATAATGGGATTAACCAACAAATCATCTGGAAAAGATATATGAGATAAGTTGGAGACTCTTAATGAAGGTGACCCTACAGTGAAGATTGCTAAACTTGATTGTTACTAGGTGAGATATGAAATCCTGAAGAAGGAAGATCAAGATGAAAGGATTACTGCATTCATGGAAAGGGTAAATGAGATTGTTATGGGAATTCAATGTTATGGTGGAACTCTGAGTGAAGATGAAATTGTTTCTAAAGTTTTGAGATCCCTACCACCGGCTTACAAAATGAAGACCACTTCTATTAATGAGTTGAGAAAAATGGCTAATACATCTATCAACATATATACCTTGGTTGGGAAACTATCTTCTTTTGAGCTTGAAGAATTTGGACCTTCTGGAGCTATGAAGATTGAACCTTCTTTTCATACATCTGCATCATCAACCGGTAAACAAGATTGGAAAGCTTTATATGCAAAGGAATTGGATGATATGAAGAGAGAAGATGAAGAGTTTGAGCAACTTGAAGCCCTATTTGCTAGAAGAGTACCTAAAGGACCGATAGGAAGTAAGTATGAAGGAAAAGCACCTTTTAAATGTTTTGCATGTAATAAGATTGGTCATTTTGCATCTAGATGTCCTAAAAGGAATTCAAGATTTGAAGAAAGAGTTAGAAGATCTTTTAAGCCTAACCTTGGATATCAATACAAGTATAAGAACAGAAAAAATAGAGACAAATCATGCTACGTAGTGGATGAGGAAGGCATTACCGATTCTGATGATGAACCAACAAAAGACTTTGCTAGTGGTTCCTGCGATGGGAAGGAATGGGTGTTCTTAGCTATGAAGGAAGATATTCTGACATTGAAAGAGAATGTACCTAAAGAGAAGGCACTTGCTGCTAAAATTGAAGACAAGGATGAATGGGTAATTGATAGTGGTTGTTCACATCATATGACTGGAGATAAAGGGAAGTTTCTATCTTTGCAAGAATTTGATGATGGTCTAGTTAGATTTGGAGATGACAAAGCATGTATGATAAAAGGAAAAAAAGCTATGTCACTGGATGGTAAGAACAATACATACAATGTTTATTATGTTGAAAGTTTAAGGTATAATATTTTCAATGTAGGACAATTGGTGGATAAGGGATTTCAATTACAGTTCAAAGATGGAAAATGCAAAATTATTAACAGATCTAGTTTGGAGATTGCAACCGGTACACAAACAAAAGGTAATATATTTTATTTGAATTTTGGTGAGAAGACATGCTTGATTACACAAATTGATGAGAGTTGGCTATGGCATAAAAGGTTGTGTCATGTGAATTTTGATTGCATTGTGAAGACCAGTTCAACTAAGGAAGTTAGGGATACACCTAAGATTATGAAACCCTCTAATCCGGTATGTAAAGAATGTCAAATGGGTAAACATGTCAAAACCTCTTTTGGGAGTATACAAAATAAATCTAATGATGTTCTTTATCTTATTCATACTAATTTGTGTGGCCCTGCTAGAGTTAAAAGTTTTGAAGGTGATAGATATTTCATGCTAATCATTGATGATTATTCTAGAATGATGTGGGTTATTTTTCTAAAGGAAAAATATAAGGCATTTGAAAAGTTTAAAATATTTAAGGCTAAAGTGGAAACTGAGACAGGATTGAAGATTAAAAGTTTGAGGTCAGATCACGGTGGAGAATTCACATCCAGTGAGTTTAATGAACTTTTGTAAGAAACACGGCATAAGAAGATGATGAATACTAAGAGGGGGAGGTCAATTAGTATGCCAAAAATATTTGTCCTAAAGCCCTTAAACAGTCTAAAGATAGACCGGTAAAACAGTTTAACAAATAGATTGGTTATCACACATGCAAACCAAAATACAAATAAAGCATTCACCCACAAAAGTAATGCAACCATAACACAAGATATTTGACGTGGAAACCCAACTAGTAAAAACCATGGTGAGATGGAACTCACAAGTCACTATCTGCAGAATAGAAACCAGACCGGTTAAGGTCTTACAATGTTCTTCACCAGAACAGATCCTGTTAGGAATCTCAATCTCTGTTAGGAGATAAGTCTGATTAAAGACTACCTTGCTAGAGGATTTTAGATTCACAGAAGTGAACCACCTTGTTAGAGGATTTTACAGAAGGCTTTTGGGCCTACCCAGTTAAGGGCTACAGACTTGTCAAAGATGTGAGTAATCAACAAGTGTTTGATCTATCTAATAGCACATATTGCTTGGTTAGATCCAGTATAGCTCACTACTAATGTGTTCCAGCATTACTTCAGTATTCTCTATCTCTCTCTCAGTTACAACTTGATCTTCTCAGATAAGATCACTCTTACAACAACTCAACAACCATCTTAAAACCTAGCACAACATGAACCCTTTCAGCTACTCATTGAAACCCTAGACATGATGTCCTTTTAAAGGAATCTGATTTCATGTCGGTCCAATAGGATTACATTACAATTTCCTAGGTTCAATGAATCTAGACATACTCAGTAACACGACACAAAAAGCACTGTTAGTGTGTCGGCACCGTCAAACAATCGGTGGATTGGTAACTCATCATAGAGTATTACTGGTTCATACAAAATACCGGTTGCCGGTTTGACAAAAATGAAGATTGGTAAGAATGTGTTATGCCGCTTTGCTCCCTTGTACTGCTTGAGATCTATGAACCGCTTGGGGTCAACATGCCATTTCAGACCGGGAAACACATTCTGCAAAATCACCAATAGTCTAAAGACTAGAATACAACATACCAGTTGAGCTCTAGCTCATACATATAAAGGGGATCTCAATTAAAGTGTGTGTCCATCAATTACAATCACAACATAAACATCAAAAATGCCAACAATCTCCCCCTTTGGCATTGATGGCAACACTTAGGAAAATAAAATTTTGACATCTAAGTGTTTTACAACAAAAACATGCCATTAACAAAATTTCTCCCCTCCCCCTAAGCATATACACTATCCCTTAATCAACACAATGTATAGCAATTTTGCATACAGAGCATAAACATTTAGATATCAGAGCATAAAGCATGCATCAAAACATATATCAAAATTTTAAAACCAGATACTTCTCCCTATTCTTCTCCAAAATAGATAGAGTACTTCTCCCCCTTTGCCAACAATGACAAAGTACCGCTGAACAACCCTATTTCCATTTGATATTAAAATAATAAAAGTTTATGACAACAAGGAATAATATTTGTCAAAAACTGATTTATAGTCCTGCAAAAATTGTTTCATGGATAGAGACCAGGACTCAAGTAGGGAGGTGGCCACTTCTTTCTCTATTTGCATCTGGGATACCTGTTCCTCCATGGCATCAACTGTGCTCATCTCCTACATAACTGTCAAGGCATCCAGGTTCAGATAACACTTCTGAAGAATTTGTAGATGTGGAAGTAAAACCAGTTGTAGCTCCTGCAAATCTCTAGACCATGTACTGATCTCTTGCTCCATTTTGGCTGACTGGATCTGCAACCGGTGAATGGTTTGCCCATAAGTTGCAAAGGAATCATAAGGTGGCTTAAATGTGCTCAAGTAAGACTGTAAGTCCGTTTGAAGCTTTTGCTTCTGAGCTAGGACATCACCGCAGAATAGATGGGGTTGACAGATTTTGCTTAGTAGCAAGTTTCCTTCATCCAAAGCGTCCCTTATATCCTTTTGGTCTTTCAGAAGTTCAGACTGGAACTCATTCAACTTTTTCACTAGAGCAATGTTAAGAGCCTTTTGATGCTCTTTCTTGACATTTGCCTTAGCTGCTTCTTCCAGGCTTTGCACTTGATCATCCACTAGAGTACATAGTAGTTTGAGCTGTGCTAGTGATGATTCAGTGTTAGGAATATTGGTACCGGGGATCAAACCGGTAAGGGTGTCTACAACAGCTTGAATTATGTCTTGCTCCTTTTTCCTGCGAATGATTTCAAGGCACTCTTGAGCAACCTTGATGCTCTGCATAAGCTCTGACTCACTTGCAGACTGAAGATCGATAGGACTGGAGATATCAGTCGGTTTGGCTTGACTCTCGGTTACCTTTAGAGTCTCCATCTGTGTTCTCTTCATCGCTTCCGTTGCCTTGTCTGCTTCTTCCTTCTTCCTTTTCTCTGCTTCTTTCTTTTGTTCTTGTTCCTTGTCTTCCTCTTCTTTCTTTTTCCTCTTTGCTTCCTTCCTCTTCTCCTCTTCTTTCTCTTCCTCTTCCTTCTTCTTCTTTTATTCCTCTTCCTTCTTCTTCTTTTCTTCTTCTTCTTCTTCTTTTCTTCCTTATCCTCTTCTTCTTTCTTTTTTCTCTTATCTTCCTCTTTCCGCTTTTTCTCATCTTCATCTTTTCTTTTCTCCTCTTCCTCTTTTCTCTTCTCTTCCTCTTTCTTCTTTTTCTCATCTTCATCTTTTCTTTTCTCCTCTTCCTCTTTTCTCTTCTCTTCCTCTTTCTTCTTTTTCTCATCTTCATCCCTCTTCTTCTTCTTTGCCTATTCCTTAGCCACTTCCTGTGTGTCCTTGGCTTCTCACTACCCTATTCAGCTTGTTGCCCATGTTCTGTTCCCTCAGTAGGTATGTCCTGAGTGACATCTTCTACATCCAGGGCATTGACATCAATAGTGTCGATTGGTTCTTCAACCAGGTTTCCTTCTTCATCAAAAACTTCATCCAGTTTGGATATGACTGGTTCTTTTTCTGCTTGCGGGTTGACCATTCATGCTTTGTGAGCTTGAATAGCATGATTCATATGCTGATGAGTGTCTTTTTCAACATCATCAACTCTTCCCCCCAACAGCCAGAGTCTTCTTCTCCTTGTGAAGAAGAGTCTTTTATTTTAGTCCAAAACATCAAGCAATTTTGAGTTTGAGAGGTCAGGAAAGTATTGTGCAAAGAATTTCTCCCTAATCTCCTATTCTTTTTCTATGGCAATGCGCCATTTATTATCTAATGCCTTATATAATGAATCCAGTGTCTGAGATTTAATCTCTGATGGTGACCGGTCATTTTTACACAAATAAAGAATAATTTCCTATAGTACTTCATCTTTCTCCTCACTATTAAAATCATCATAATAATATACTAAATCATGCAGTAATTTTCTCCTAATGTTCTTAGTTGTCCTTTGAGAATGTGTCAAAGGTTTGTATGAGGAGATATCAATATTTACCGGTGTGGATGCTACCGGTTCATTCTTCTTCATCTTCTTTGTCTGTCTGGCTTTCTTTGGCTTTTCATCAGACTCAGTCTCTTCAGAGTCTGGTTCATTTGACTTAGTCTTCCTTTTTCTTTTAAAGACTTTTTCCGGTGTCACTTCCAATTTTTTCTTTGTAGGTGACTGCTTGGTCACTCTTGGAGTTGCAGTAGTAGCCGGTGTTGATGCTGCAGGCACTGCCTTTTCTTTCTTTGCTGCCGGTTCTTTTCCTTTCTTAACAGAGGGTTCCTCTACTGGTGCAATCCTCTCTAGATAGGTTCTGGTTCTCTTCACCTTAGGATCAAGAGGCGAGGCAATAAGGGTTGAGGCATACCCTTCTAGCATATCATACATCACCTCATAGCCCATTGGCTCCACTTCTTCCATTCTAGGCTCAACAGCCTCCATTAAGCATTTGTCCACCTGGATGGTGAAACAGATGTCATCTTCATATTTATTAACAATATCACCTGAGATCCTCACCTTTTGACTCATCTTCCTCCTGAACTCATCAAAATATTTGTTCAGTACATCAGGGTAACCAGTTCTGATAGCTTGAATGCTTTCCTTGATCTGTTTGGTTACCAGTTGGTCAGGGGACCATTGGACATCTCCTACTCTAGGAAAGAAGCCTTGGAAATAGAAGAACAACCCAATGAATAGTTGTCTGAATTTGAATCTCAGTGCATTATCCTATTTAATCGACTTCAGGTTAGATAGGAGTTGCCTCTACATACCGGTGCATAGGTCAAATGATGCATCCTCTTTAATCATCCGGTAAGCGACACTTACCGTTGCAGTAGATACAAAATTAATCCTATTGGCTAAGAATGTTCTGTAGCCTATCACCATGTAGGTGTACTTCACCAGATCATCCTTGATAGAATTAACTATCATTCCTCATGAGTCACTTATTGAATCGATGAGCTTGGCCATTTCCATTTTGCTTACCATTCTAAGGGCTGGCACTTCCCCTGTGTTGCAAAAACTGATGACTACATGAATTGCTTGTGGCCTGATATCATGTGTCCTCTCCAGGTACATCTTGTCACCATGGACTCTGCTCAAGATGATCCTAATATGATCCTTTGTAAAGTCTTCCAGAAAGTATACTGCATTATGGAGTTTCTTCTTCTCTAAGATACTAAATTCTGATTTGATTTTCTTATCCTTGCCACAAAATAAACCTAACTGGGTGTGAATAGCTAAAGACCCTAGGTCTTCTATTTTGCAATCAATATAGTCTGAAATTACCTCTTTTACTATGACTCCAGCTGGAACTTGTGATAAGGCATTATATTTCGACTTCCTTTGAATGAAACTTTCTAACTCAATGGATGTGCTAGAACTGGTATGAGATGCGGAAGCCATTGTAAAGTATTTCAAGAACACAAAAAATACCTTTAAAAATCAAATTTAGGGCTTCCTGATTCTGCTTCACTCCACTCTCTGTCAGTTGCCAAATCACCGCTTTGTGTTCTCCATGACCATTTGCAATCTGGTTTTGAATCTCCTTCAAGACTTGTCAATTTCTTGAAATCTTAGCTCAAATCACCTTTTCTTCGCTCTGCACTTTGAAAAAATCTACTTCACTTGAAAATAGATAGAGAGAAATGATTTGAAATATGCTTTTATACATGTCTCTCACCTACCACCATTAATGCTCCTCTATTAGGGTGTAAACCTTAATTTGCCTCTTTTACCATTTCCGGTCTTCTGCCAAGAGATAGGTATCACATACCAGTTAAGGTCTTTTATCGGTGTAACTAGGGGTTCACAAACATTTCGCCGTTTGCTCCCCCTAAGCCTTTTTGGAGCTTAGTTTGCCGGTTCCAATATTTCCACACTAGGTGCAGAAACCAGTTCCTTTTCCAACATTGTTGGTTTCTTCCTCCAGGTTGTTTTCATGACCGCTTGAACTGTTTCAACATCAATTTCTCCTTTTTGAGTGACTGGTATATCATCAGATATACTCTTTCTGCTTCTGCAGAATATTGCAATATGACTTGGTTTGTTGTAGTGATAGCAAACCAATCCAGGTGCTCTCCAAGGTCCATTGTTCATATTTCCATTCTTCCTTCTGCATGTAGCAGTAGTGTGACCATGTCCATGACAAATCCAATAGTTTTCTCTCCATCCGGTTGCTGCTTGATGGCCACCACTTCTTGACTCATGATTGTAGTTTTGGTTTACAAAAGGTTCAGGACCAACTCCTTGGGTCCTCTGAGGATATCTTTCGGTGTTGTTCATCACATACCTGCATTCAAATGCTCTATGCCCAAACTTGTTGCATGCATAACAATGACCAATGAACTTATTGGATCTAGGTACATTGTTGATAAATTAAGGAAAATTATTGTAGTTTGCTCCTACATACATTGGTAGTGTGTCCTTCTTTAAGATAGTTAAAGCAAACAGGTTTGAATTTTTGCTTACCTTTTCCTTTGAATGTTGATTGCTTCTTTGATGCTTTAGCATTTGTTCCTGAGGATTCTCTTTCCTCATGTCTAGAGAAACCAAGTCCATTGGTATTCTTTACCGGTCTAGATGACTCAAGCTTTTTCTCTAGCTTAACAGTACTTTTGCTAAACTTAGCAAGTATTTCCTTTGACTCAGAGAGTTATTTGGAAATAGTAGTATTTGTCTCCATTAGGCTTGCATTTTCAGAGATGGCTATGTTCAGTTCTCCTTGCATGTCTTCCTTTTCCATCCTGCTTGCATGGAGTTGAGCATTTAGGGCACTAATCTCTTTCTTCAACTTGGAGATCTCATGATCTTTGTCCTTTACCAGATCTTCAACTTTCCTCTGGTTCTCAAGCTCTTGACTAAACCAGATAGTTAGTCCTTCCAACTCCTTTCTCAGATTGGAGTTTGAATCATTCAGTTTATTTACTTCTGCAATCATGGCTTCCATATTTGCTTCATCTTCAGAACTATTTTCAGATAGCTCCATCACCTTCTCTGCATGTTCTCTCCTTTTTGCTTGAGATGCTTTGTATTTGACCATAAGATCATCATAGGCTTGCTCAGACTGAGTGAGCCGTTGAGTAAGTTCCCTCAAGGTGTATTCCCCCATATCTCTTTCCAAGTGGTTAAACTTATAGAAAGGTTGGCTTTGATACCAATTGATGAATACTAAGAGGGGGGGTGAATTAGTATGCCAAAAATCTTTGTCCTAAAGCCCTTAAACAGTCTGAAGATAGACTGGTAAAACAGTTTAACAAACAGACCAATTATCACACATGCAAACCAAAATGTAAATAAAGCATTCACCCACAAAAGTAATGCAACAATAACACAATATATTTGATGTGGAAACCTAATTGGGAAAAACCACGGTGAGATGGAACTCACAAGTCACTATCTGCAGAATAGAAACCAGACTGGTTAAGGTCTTACAATATTCTTCACCAGAATAGATCATGTTAGGAATCTCAATCTCTATTAGGAGATAAGTCCAGTTAAAGACTACCTTTCTAGAGGATTTTAGATTCATAGAAGTGAACCACCTTATTAGAGGATTTTACAAAAGGCTTTTGGGCCTACCCAGTTAAGGGCTAAAGACTTGTCAAAGATGTGAGTAATCAACAAGTGTTTGATCTATCTAATAGCACTGATCTATCTAATAGCACAGACTACTTGGTTAGATCTAGTATAGCTCACTGCTAATGTATTCCAGCATTACTTCAGTCTTCTCTATCTCTCTCTTAGTTACAACTTGATCTTCTCAGATAAGATCGCTCTTACAACAACTCAACAACCATCGTAAACTCTAGCACAACATGAACCCTTTCAGCTACTCACTGAAACCCTAGACATGATGTCCTTTTAAAGGAATCTGATTTCATGTCGGTCCAATAGGATTACATTACAATTTCAGTAACACGACACAAAAAGCATCGTCAGTGTGTTGACACTGTCAAACAATTGGTGGATTGGTAACTCATCACAAAGTATTACCGGTTCATACAAAATACCGGTTGCCGGTTTGACAAAAATGAAGACTAGTAAGAAAGTGTTATGTTGCTTTGCTTCCTCATACTGCTTGAGATCTATGAACTGCTTGGGGTCGACATGCTGTTTCAGACTAGAAAACACATTCTACAAAATCACCAATAGTCTAAAGACTAGAATACAACATACCGGTTGGAATAAATACCGGTTGAGCTCTAGCTCATACATATAAAGGGGATCTCAATACAAGTGTGTGTCCATCAATGACAATCACAACATAAACATCAAAAATGCCAATAGAAGATAATTTTCTACTCCCTGGACACATCAACAAAATGGAGTTGTGAAAATGAATAACATAATTATCTTGGATGTTGCTAGAACAATGATGATGGAAGCTAGTCTACCTCATATCTATTGGAGAGAAGCAGTGAGCACAATAGTTTATACATTCAATAGAGTAAATATCAAAGGAGAAACTAGTAAGACACCTATATGTGATGAAGGAATATTTCTTGGTTATTCTAATGAAAGAAAGGCATATATATGTTATAACAAGAGATTGTAGAGAATTGTGGAGAGTGCTAATGTCAAAGTGGATTATCTGAATAGAGGTCAAATCAAAGTTTATGAGAAGGAACTAGCAATGGAAATGATTATATCTAAACTGATAGCATCTTTATCGGAACAGAGTATTGAACCAGTTACTCTAGCAGTATCAGAAAATTCAACAGTAACTGAGGATCAGGGAAGAGGAACAGAGAGTCAGAGGACTCCAAGGTATGTGAGATTGAATCATTCAAAAGATCAAATCATTAGGGATAAGAACAATGGAGTAATGAAAAGAAGAAGACTAGCAACTAATGAGGTATGTTTAATTTCACAAGTTGAACTGGTATCAATAATTGAGGCATGTAAAGATGAATATTGGTTGAAAGCTATGGAAGAATAATGAGATCTGATTGAGAAAAATAATACATGGACTTTGGTTCCTCGACCTAAAAATAAGAATGTTATTGGAACTAAATGGGGTTTTAGGAATAAATTGAATGAGGATGGTCAAGTTATAAGGAATAAGGCTAGATTGGTTTGTAAAGAATATTCTCAAAAGGAAGGAATTGATTATGGAGAGACTTTTGCACTTGTAGCTAGGATTGAAGTTGTAAGATTATTTCTTGCTTATGCTGCCCATTAAAACTATAAGGTTTATCAGATGGATGTTAAGTGTGCATTTTTTAGTGGGGATCTTGATGAAGAAGTTTATATTGAGCAACCTGATTGTTTTTCACTATCAGATGATACACACATGGTTTGCAGGTTAAGTAAAGCTTTATATGGATTGAAACAAGCACCTAGAACTTGGTATGCAAGGTTGGATAAATATCTTTTAAAGCTTCATTTTACTAAGGGTAATGCTGACAATAATTTATATTATAAGATCATTGGTGATGATATACTAATTATTAAAGTATTTATTGATGACACTATTTTTGGAGGTGAAGATAAGTTGTGTAAGGAATTTACTAACAATATGGAGAATGAATTTGAGATGTCAATGATTAGTGAGATGAAATTTTTCTTAGGTTTGCAGATTACTCAGTGTCGTGCCCTAACTTTTGGGCAAAAACGAAATGACAATTTTTTTTTTGAACAACATAAACTCATTAAAATATCTACGTTTAATTTGAAATCAATTAAGTTTTGTCTTAACTAAGGTGTGAATAGAAGTGTTTACTAAAGCTGAAATGATTAACTCCATCAATGAAGTGATAATATTTAATGAAGACTAATTATTCCCTAAGAAGGTCATTGCAATTTAATTAGTTAATTTAATCAACCTAATTAATTTTTTGGTAATTAAAGTCAAGGGATATTTAAATATCTCAATTGCATTTAAAACATTCTAGACCAAAAATAATGATAATGCTATCTTAAATTTAAAATTAATTAATTGGGCGCATGCAAGTTCATTATTTAAATTTAACCAATAAAGTTACAAATTCAATAATGTTATTTGCCAAATAAATGTAATTTATACTATAGCCAATATCAATCTCCCCTAAACCTTCAAATTTCGACTATTAAATAATTTGGCCAAAATTGGCCTCATAGGCTAACAATTCGTGTAAAATAATTACTAATTTTCATTTACAAATTTCTCCCAAATTAAATTTAACTTGACATCCACATTTAATTAAATACAAAAATTATTTATGAAATATCCTTATTAATAATCCTTGCTAAAATTACGTCAATAATTGCGATATTAGAACTCTATAAAATTAATCCCCCAATTTAATTTTAGCTAAAAGTGAAAGGGGTCTAATTATTACTTAAACGTTCATTAATATTTATTAATAAAATAAAATCAATTTGGTTTCAACTTAACCTCTTATATATATATATATATATATATATATATGGTGTTAAATTAAATAATCCAGCTATACCAACTAATTATAATACTACATCTTACACCAAAAACCCTAAATTTAAAAGTTATAATAAAAAATATAATTCAAATCTCTCTTTTATTTTTATATGCTAACCCTAACTCGAATATGGGCTAGGGTTGCATTTCTAATATACTTTTATTATTTAAATGCTAACCCTAACCCAAAATTGGGTTAGGGTTGCATTTTTACCAACTAAAATTCTTTTCTTTTCTCTATTGCTTTTACCCTAACCCAAAATTGGGTTAGGATTTTTTATTTTTTTATTTTTTTTGTGTGTGTTGCAAGGTACGATGGCCGTGAGGCGGTGGCCATGGAGGCTGGTTCTTATGTAGGCAGCGAAGGTTTTAGGGTCTACGTGGGGGGAGGTCCCTGGATGCCACTGTGAATACCCACAACAGCGGCCAGTGCTGCCCATTGTGGGCACCCACATAGGTGGCCGTGAGCTGTCCACTATGGTTACCCATAGTGGCAGCCCTGTGCCGACCGCTGTGGTTAACCATAGTGGCGCCCCGTGCTGTCCACTGTGTGTAAACATAGTGGTTTGGCCCGTGTGTCGTCCACTGTGTGTTAACACAGTGGTTCGACCTCAAAAAGGAATTTCTTTTTTTTTGTTATATATATATATATATTTTTTTTTTTATTTAAAATATATTTAATATAAATATATATATATATATATATATATACACACATATATTTCCAAAGTTAGATTTTTTATCTCTTTTTTTTTTACATGCAGGAAATAGCAAAATAGTGACAGCATAAAACAGATACACATTCATTTCTCTTTTTTTTTAATGTAAAATGTGATCTAGTTAACATGTATACAAATATTCATTTAGCTAGATTAAATAGATTTATATTATGCATCATTAACAACATTATGGTTGTCAGTTTTTAATAGTTTGATAAATATATCAACCAGTTCATTTCCTCTTTTAAAATTAGACATCGATCTATTTGCAATTTCTGATTTTCTAAGTCTGTGTATGTATATATTTTCTTTTTTTTAAAGAAACACATAACAACAGACTTTCTAAACTAACAAATTTATTTAACAACATTTCCCTTCATTTTAACTTCTAATAGATAACTATAGGAAAGAGGTAAATTTAAATTTGTCTACTTTAGCTTTCTGCATTTTTTTGAAGTAGAAAAATGACAGTAATAAATATAATAACAACAACATTTAAATAGTATAGACAAACACTTAAAACATTATCATTTCACTCTCTGCATTTTTTTTTTCTTTTCTTTCTTTATATAAATTACAGAGATAAATAGATGACAGATTTTTAATATAAGACAGATTTAAATAAAAGACAATAGCATAATACATTTGCTTTCCTTTGAAATTTATACAAAATGGAGTTAACCATATGCACTCTTTTTTATTCATTTTAAATGATCCATACGTCAATAAAATACATCTTAAGGCTCAGTCAATAATACAGATTTCTAAATCATTTTACAATATATTTACAGTAGAAATACTATTTCCTTTTCCCTTCCTTTCTTTACAACAATACAAAATTACATTCTTATTTCTTTCTGCAACTAAAAACAAATCAGCAACTCCTAGCTTTCTTTTTCTTTTCTTCTTTCCAAGAAACCTGCATACAAAATCTTAAGGCTGTGACCATGGAGTACTCACCTCCCAGCCTAGGCTTACTAGAAGCCACCCCCAAGCTTGGAGAACCAAGTCCTAGATGGGTTACACTCAAGCAAACACAAACAAGCATGGGAAAAACTCAACAAACACATTCCCATCCCAAGGCTGAAACTTCATCACATAATGTGATGTTTACAAGGGTGGAGGTGGACCAAGTACCTTGAGGAGAACTGCAAGATAGTAGGTCACAGCCAACTCATGGCAACCAAGAAACACAACAAGAATCCATCTTAACCCAACATCCTTATGACCCCCAAGGCATACATGCCATACTCTCTCCCCTTATGACCCCAAATGCATTAACAAAACTATGCAGCAAGGGTCACATCAACATACCCTTGAGATCACTCTCATAATGAGAGCCTCTCACTCTAAGGCTGTCAAACTCCTTCCACCCCCAAGACTATTCTACCCTCCCAAGGGTAAGAAGGCCTTGGATACTCCCAAAACACAAGAAAATGCATAAAAAGAAATAAGAGAAGATTACATAATACTTTCACAAAGGAAATACAAAGAAAGCAACATTTACATTCAAGCAATCCTACAACTAGATTTCCAACATACAAGTAAGAAAATGCACCAACCTTGAATCTGTCAAGGGTTTTCTAGGGATAGCTTGGAGAAGAGTAGGCCAATTCCACAATTCTTTTCTGCAACACTTAGCCAAAATTCTATTCTAAAACTGGTTTTTTTCAAAATTCCAAGATCTCCAAAAATGGAGAGTGGGTGATTAACTCACTAAGTCTCAATCTCTTGCCTAAGAAGGCTTCTCCCACTCTTTCCAACCTCTCGGATAGAGTGAGATGCTCCCATTGGTTGGTCTTCCCTAGGTGTTACACACTCCCTAACCAAGGCACCTCAAGAAGAGGAATATAATGGGGAAGAGGAATGACACATACCAAGAAGGTTATCTACCCAAGGATGGCACTCCTAAAGATGAAATTCGGCCATCTAAGAAAACCCACTTTTTTGGGAAGTAAAACAAGTCCTAGGGGAAGGACACATGGCCAAATTTGGCCTTCACCCATAGGTACCCCATAGGGCCCTCTAAAAATGCTCCAAAACTGACTCTAGGAGTTGGTTTAACCCTTAGAAAGTCCACCTAAAGTTAACCTACGGGTCAACTCTGAGTTGACCCTCCTTATGGCTCACTATCCTAGATTTCTTGAAACCTTCAAGGATAATTTTAAAATATATCAATTAAACAAAAAGTAAATCTCTCAAAAAGGTGACATGACAATTGCCAACACAACATACAACATATGTGTCAAGTGACACTACAAAAATAATTCCACATCACAAATAGACACATGGCAATTTTCCCTTGAATGATTTAAAAATTCTAATAAATACAATTTACACACATGCAAACATTTACATTTATGAATAAAATACAATACATATGGGGTGTTGTCTCTCCAAATAGACAACCCCTGGTTTTACAAATGTACATAGGCCTAGGCTTGATTCTCCATAATGTTTCCATGGTGACATGAATAATTTTGCTGCGCATCTCAATTACATATTAGTACTTCCCAATAGCCTTATATAATATTAAACACATAATAAGAATACAAATCAATCACTTTGCATACAATTGACATCATACAAATCAATTTACCATATAACAAGGCAAATCCACATAAGCAATTATCATAATCCTCATAAACTTAATCCATTCATAAGATATGCATCATATTTCTAGCATCATAATAAAGTCCTACAAATCAAATAATGACCTACACCATCTCAATGTTGTCCTATTCTAGAATCATATAAAATTCTATATCCACAATGCATAGAATTGAAGCATCAATATATCAATGTTATCCAATTCCTGGGATCATATAAAGTTCTATGTCCATAATGCATAAAAATAAAGCATCCATAATAGTTCCAACATGAAAATCATTGAAATGTTAGGATGGGTTGGGTAGGGCCTCACGCCCTCCCCCTCTAGGCATGGACTTCCTCCTAAAGTTCATCAAAAAGATGAGGGTACTGTGATCTCATATGTGTAGCATCCTCCCATGAAGTTGTAACCTCATCATAGCAATCCCACTGGACCCTAGCCTGGTCGAGCTCTCGACCTCGAAGGGCCAACGTTCGACGAGCCAAAATGCAAATGGGCTCCAAAGCTAGCTGCCTGTCTGACTCCACCTGCAAGGCATCCCAATCTAAAATATGAGACTCATGATAGATATACTTCCTCAACAATGATACATGAAACACATCATGGATGCGTGACAAGCTAGTGGCAAAGATAGGTGATAAGCAACTGGTCCTATCCTCTCAATGATCTCAAATGGTCCGATAAAGAGAGGTGCAACCTTAGAACCCTTTCCATAATGGATTGGACTCTTATGCAGCTGCACTCTTAGGAAAAATCTATCCCCAACCATGTTACTCCGGTCTATCCTTTTTGCATATGCATACTTCTTCTTCCTATCATGTGCCTCTCTAAGGTGCTATCTAATCAAAATTACCTATTGCTCCATATCATGAACCATCTCAGGACCTATGGCCACTCTATCCTCAATACGGTCCCAACTCAAAGGTGTCCTGCAAGGTTTGCCATACAAATCCTGAAAAGGTGGCATCCCTAAAGAAGTGTGATGCCCATTATTATAGGAAAACTCTACTAAATGAAGGTACTCCTCCCATCGGGTCTGATGATCCATGACGTACATGTGGAGCATATCCTCTAACACCTGGTTAACTCACTCTATCTATCCATCTATTTCCAGATGATAGGTTGTGCTGAAATTGAGCTTGGTGCCTATTGTTGCCTGTAATGCCTTCCAAAAGGAAGAAGTGAAGAGAGAATCCCTGTCAGAAATAATCTTGTGTGGAACACCATGAAGTCTGACAATGTCTCACAAGAACACCTATGCCACTACAGGTGTTGTGAAGGTAGTCCAGACTGGTGAGAAGTAGGCCACTTTGGTCAACTTGTCAATTGTCACCAAGATAGCATCATGGTGACGAGATGACATGGGAAGACCAGTGATGAAATCCATGGATATAGTATCCCACTTCCACTCTGGTATAGCATGGGACTAGAGCAACCCACTAGGATGGTAGGGCTTCGCCTTAACTCTCTGACACTCGAGGCATCGAGCTACTAATTCAGCAATAAGCTGCCGCATACATGGCCAATGATATAACTGTCTCAAGTCTGCATGCATCTTCTTAACATCGAGATGCATTGCATAAGGAGCTCTATGAGCCTCCATGACAATGAACTCTCGCAATCCCCTAGGAGAAGGTACATAGATGCGCCCTCTATGGCGTAATAGTCCATTAGACTCTAAGGAATAATCGACATACTTCCCCTCTAGGGTCTCCGGTGATCGAATCACTTGACAAACCTCTAGATACCATCCATCCTCTAGCAACCGCTGCAATATACGATCTCTCAAATCTGTGCTCATAGATGTGGAGTATACCTCATGTCATCGCCTACTCAAGGCATCTACAACTACATTCTTGTAAAGACATAAATCGAGCTAACTTCAATAATAGCTGAAATACTCTTTATTCTTAAATAAACACATAGATCAGTTAATAAGTCTATTTCATTCCAATTTTACATCCATAGCTTCATTTGATCATTCCATTAAGATCGTAATAAACACAAAATTTATGTAAAAGATAAAGATTCTTTATTCCATAATTTGATAAAAGTAGTATCTCAATCATACAATACTTATGCATTTCAAGTTGTCATAAGTTCAATAACAAAATAATACAAAGTAAAGGGGTGAGATACATCCGTTGATCTGCAACCCAAGTTATCGCTAATGCAATCTTTAGCATGAAGACGAGAACAAGATTCAAGTGCTTTTTCTGCCCAACCTTGAAGCTTACGCTTCCCCAGAATTCTTGGTTAATCAAGAATACTTGACCCTGCATGAATTGCTTAGCAAAAGAATTCAAAAGGCAAGATGGAATCTGGTGTGTGCCTAGATGATACATGCATTTTCAATTTTCTAATTCTATTAAGAAATAAGCATTCATTATCAATCAAGGATATGGTAGAGAGAATAAAAGAAAAGAATTCCATCTATTTCAATGGTTTATTCAATTTGATTACTCGGCCGAGTATAATGCCATGCACAGCAAAAATAGATAGTTGGAAAAGTAACTATTCTCTCTATAATCCACATTCGGCACCCGTCCTGGAAGGTAACTTTCCACAAACACAAGCCTATCTATCTTTTTTCACATAAATCTAGAATAAATTCATACAGAAGACAATCTTTTGCCTTTCAATTCTAGCTTCCTATTTCTTGCAAGATAAAAATACTATGCTAAGAAGACAATCTTTCGTTTGAATAGAAATTGTGTGTGTGAAAAGTGGACCTGTATCTGTATGTGGAATACACAAAACTTCAATTAAGTCATTAGATGAATGGTTAGTAAATCAATAATCAATGAACAATAAAACCATAACAAAGAGACCCATGGCCTTCTAGTAGATGCAAGTTTGGATTGCTCTCAGATTGCTAAGCTATCCAGTGACTAGACAACACCTAAATGAAGGATTTTTAATATATATGAGCATGGATTAAGCTAGATGAATGCAAGATTAATCTAACATGATTTAAGCAATAAATGAGATAAATGATCTAAATATGTATGCAATATTCTCAATGAACCTAGAGCAAAAATAGTATAATAACAATATATTCTCCAGGATTTTTTGAATGAGAGATGAGAGCCTGAATTTATAAAAAAATTCAGAAAGAAACCAAAGGCTGAGATCAAATGATGATGAGTGGTCAAGATTTTCCAAGAGGAAGCACAATCCAGGTGAATTGATGTGATTTGATGCTTTTCTCAGTTTAAAAGGAAATTGAACTAAAATTAAGATAAAATCAAGAAAAACTGATTTATTCTCTATTTCATTCAATTTTAATATTTAATTGTTTTAATTGCTTTCTTTGAGATTATTTATCAATTTTTAATTTATTTTTTCCAAGATTATCTCCAATTGATTTCTTTTCTCAAATTTTTAATTCTTTTTTGGTCAATTAATTCATTTTTTGATTTATTCCATTTTTGAAGATTTGTGCTTATAATTTCCAATTCCTCTTTCTTGATTTGTTTCCTTTTTTGAAGATTTATGACAATTTTTTTTATTTTTCAAATTAATTCCTCTTTTTGATAATTTAATGGCAAATTGATTTATTTAATTAAATATGCAAAAGATATTTAATTAAAATAAATAAGATAATTGTTTAAAATGATTTACTTGGAATGATTGAATTAATTAAATAAATATTTAATTAATATTGATTGATTAATTTTCCATGTGATGTTTGATAATTGAAGGATTAATTGTGTCCTCAAGATTTATTTAATTGCATTTGGTTAGGACCTTGGTGATGTTTTCAAGATTAGGGGCTCATGGTTTAGATGACCATTTTTAGGGTATTACATTTGCCTTTCTTTGAATTAATGTGCGAGCAGTGCATTCGTTCAAAGAAAATTTGATGTCTAGGAGATACCAGTTCTGAACTTGATTGATCACGAACTAGATGAAAGCAAGGTGTTTAGCTTGATTCGAAGTGACGAAGCTGAATGAAGTTTGATTAAAGTGATACCGATCCCGAACTTGATTGAACTTAGGAATGATAGAAAACAAAAGATACTGAACTTGAACTTGATTGATCAAGAAGTGGATCTTACTGATCTAGAACTTGATTGATCTAGACATAGTGAGTGATGATAAAAAATGATCTTGAACTTGATTGATCAAGATACAATGAGCGAAGATAAACTGTCCAGCTTGATCCAAAGTGACAAATACTAAACACGTTCTTAGATTGAGTGTGATCAAAGAAACTCTTTAAATCCTTGATTGAGTTTAAATGAATAATCAGCTTGATAAAAAGTGATGAAACCGATTAACGTTAAGAGATTGATTCAAATGAAGACAAATATCAGCTTGATTTGAAGCGATGAAAATGATATGCCCCTAGCGATTGATTTGATTCAGATGATTGAGATATCTCAACTTTATATAAAGCGATGAAGTTGAGATGCCCCTAGTGATGAGGTCTTATTTGATTGATTTTCTTTAGTTGAAAAAGATTTTTTGCTCGACTTTCGATGAAGATTTGAATTTTTTTTTGACATTGGAGAATGTGAGGTCTTAAGGTCATGAGTATGCCCCCTTGGGAGTGAAATCAAAAAATAGTGAGGGTACATGATGATAGGCAATTTCTTTAGCGATGATAAGTTGTTTTGAGCGTAAATTGTTTCAGAGGAATTTTTGAAAATTTTGCATTGATTGATAAGAAATTGAGTGCAAAGTTGATTTTTAGAAATTAAATTGAGATTCAACATTGATTAACAAGAAATTGAGTGCAAAGTTGATTTGTAGAAATTAAATTGAGATTCAACATTGATTAACAAGAAATTGAGCTCAATTAGAAGAGAGAATGAGCTTTTGATGAAAAGCGCTAAGTGGTCCAAATTTTGTGAAATTTTGATGAGAGAGTTGACATTAGATTTTGATTTCGATCCCGAAAATGGACCCAAGACAACCGATTTACAAGCTCGTGATTTGATTTCATCGTACTTGTGTTGATTGATTATGAGATGTTGTTCTATATTCTTTATTCTATATGTATGCATTTCTTTTCAGTATAGATGAATGAATGCAAATGGAATATGGGTGTTTATTTTTGTTTCTTTTTATGCAAATAAATGAGGAGAATGAGTAACTAGTAATGCAAATATTTATTTTTCTTCATGCAATAATATGAATGGAAATAAGTATAAAATGAAATGTATGAATCTATATAAGATGCTCATGTATGCAGCTAACATCTCAATACACAAGTGCTCTATCAGAGAAACGATGATGAAAAAGAGACCACTTAGTTGAGAAATGATGAAGCTTCCAACTTATCATTCAGAAGATAAAGAAATCAGTGTTACCATACTGGAATCACTCTAAATTCACAAAATGCAAAATGAAATGCAAAATGAGATGCAAAAATGAGATGCAACCTAAACCTAGTCACTGGATTTAAAAAGCTTAATTTTCATCATTGAGCGTTTTACAAACATAGCAGGCGGATTAGAGTTCCTTTCTTTTCATTTGCAATATTAATTATCTTATCCACAATGACCCTTTTTTCGTTCATATCCTTGGACAGATATCATAGGGACCTGGATTGCTTGATAAAGAAATTCCCTCAAAACAGACAAAGAAATGATGGGAACCTCCCTGTAGCATTCAAATAAGCAGAGTCGAGGTATGTGTAGTGGTTTCACCTTGATGTGAAAGCTCTTATCACAGACACCCAGCTGATTAGATGTTTTTAGATCATCGAAATCATTCCTACAAGGAGAAAACAAAGAAAATATTATGCCCCCAATCCTTGCTCCTCTTAGTCAAGATAGACTTCCTTGAGTTACTCAGAGGCATAATAATCGAAAACCAATATAAAAGATAGCACACAAAGAAAATTTTCATGCATAGCTCAAATTGTTTAGTGATTGTTTTCCATTATGTTGTTTTTCTTGTTAACTTAGTGATAAAACTCTTCATTAGTTAGGAAACAAGTAACTGACTTGGAGTGGATGACTAGGTTTGATTGACGGAAAGATGACTTGGTTGACACTACTTAGGACATGTAATGTGCTCTTGTCAATTACCTAAGACTAAGACATTGATCAGTTTCAAGCCATGAGGGTTCCAATGAACCAGGACATCACAAAAGTGATTGAAATATGTACAAGCGAAAGCAAATATGCAGGAAAGCAGGAATGCCAACGTTGCATTGATAGATGGAGAAGTTGAGTACAAGAGGCTCCTGTTTACCAGGTTTTCACCTACTTGGCAAAGATTCCTTTTTTTTTGTAAACTTTTTCTAATTTTTAGGATTTCTTCATAACTTTTTATGAATTTTAGGATTTCTTCAAGACATTTTCTAATTTTTAGGATTTTTTTATGTTTACCCCTAGTGTCTAGCAAGGCAAAAGGGATTTTGATTATATGAATGGATAAGCAAATGATGGTGGACGCTTTCAAGGACTATCTCACAATGTTAATCCAAGCCCAGGAACTAGATATAGCAATGTAAAGCAAAGATTTTAGCAATGTAAATAAAGGATTTTAGTGATGTAAAGCAAGGATTTCAGTGATGTAAAGCAAGGATTTCAGCGATGTAAATCAAGGATTTTAGTGATGTAAAGAAAGAATATAGAATAACAAAGCCATATGGTCCAAAGAAGTGGCCATGTCAAGAGGTTTGTGGAAAACATGTTTTTGCATTTTGTCCATAGTGTTGATCAAGATCAAGGGATAGATTTGGATAAGCAAGATCAAAAGCGAGTAATGAAGGATGTAAGCGAGCAATGGAGAGGAGATAAAGGGTCTAGATCAAGTGTAATATATAGGACACATGAATCTTGCAAATATCCATAAACTTGTTAAGATCAAAGGTGGAAAAGGGATATGAACGTAGATAAAGTGGATGAGGGATAATGGAGGGTGAAGGATAATGGAGGAAGAAGGATAATAGATGGATGTACATGGATGGAACTTGCCCCCAATGTAAAGTGAAAAAGGATAATGGATTATGCATGATGCTTGTTTGCCAGGTTTTCATCATGGTACTTGCCCAAGGCCCCACAAGAAGTGGTTTTCACACATGGACGAATTTATTTCTCTTTACTTTTTTTTTTTGATTTTTTTTTTTTTACTTGTTCATCACTTTTTTTTCTTTTGGAAGATAATGGATGCATGATAGGAGATGGAAGGACCATATTATCTTGCTTCTTTGGATGGTACCCTTGGATTATGAATTGCAATAGACCATTGCTATGAAGGTATGCTCAAAGATGTTGGCAAGATAATAAAATGAAACAAGGGAAAGGATTTATGCAAAGGATTGGATAAGAGGGATGGAAGGGTGAAAAAGAGGTGTTGGATAATGGATGGGATGTTAGAAGAATTGTGTATGGCTAGATGGAAATGTTGGAAAGATCAATATTGGCACACACCTTGAGGGATGGTGGACATATGGAAGAGAAGTGAATCTCATATTTTGAGATTTGGATGGAGGAAAGGTTACATATTTTGGGGCATAATAACCCAAAATGGATGAAGGAGGTGATGGAGGAACAACTATTTTGGATGCCAATTTTAATTTTTCTTTAGACTTTTGTGCTTCAAGTAGCCACTTAGGGATCCACATGGATTTTGATTTTGGATGCTTTTGTAGTTCCTTAGAGTGCACTGCTTGTACAAGTGCCTTAGGAACCCATATAACTTTTGAATTTTCTTCTTTCTTTGTGGGCCTTTGTGGAATTTTGTATTTTTCTTTGTTTTGACATGTCGATTAGATGGGACATGTTGATCCTTGAATACATGTGGATTACTTGACTTATGACTTTTATGCTTGGCATCCAAATTGCTTGGAGGGAGATGCGTGGATAGATATGAATTATATGGAGGTCTTTTAGATGGATGGAAGGTACTTGAAGATGTGTGCCTTTGTTGATCCCGCATAACGGATGGAGGGATAGAGGGACCTAAAATGGATGGAAGCGATGATGGGGAAAGCGTGCATTTGGATTTAACTGGAGAAATGTAGGATTTATGAGAGATACCAACATCTTGAGAATGAGCAATGTAGCCAATATAATCAAGATTTTCTTTTATAGCCTGGGGTTCTAATATACCCTATTCATGAATGTCTAACCCTTTTCTTTGATAATGCATGCTTTGAAAGATCTTTTTAACAAAGGATTTCTTCTTACTTTTGATGCTAGAGGCAAGTCCATTTTGAGGTGGAGGTGGCTTGCAAGGTATGATAGGATCATGAAGTGAACATGGAGGATTATGACAAGGAGATGAAGAGATACTTTGATATTGACATGGAAGAGGACCATTGGATAGAGTAGGAAGGGTGTTTGACTCTTAATTTTGAATAGGATCATTTGAAAAGGTGGAAGAGGCATCATGATCTTGCTTAGGAAGTGGATTAGGAATGGGATTTGGAAGGATGTTTTTCTCTTGAGATAGAAGTGGGTCATCTTGAAAGAAATGGAAAGGTATAAGGGGATCATCATGGAATTCTAGTGAAATAGGATTTTTTTCAATCATTAGATGGGATTGAGGAGCTTTGGTGTCTTGGTCTTGATTTATGATAGGACTTGTTTCTTCATTCTTCAAATTATCCTCTTGGCATGGAACCACTTCTAAGGAATGGATAGGATTTTTCATAGACGTAGGGGATTATTGGAACGTCTCCATATTTTGGCATGATGGGGAAGCATTTTGAGTGGGACTCTCTAGAGTGGGTACATTTGGAATTGGAGTGCATGATGGCATAGGATCTAGAATTTTTAAATATTTAGAGGAACTTGCATCAATATTGGCATTAACTTGGATTTCCATAAGAGATAGCCCTTGAGGGTCAACATGAGAAGTTTCATTGTTTAAAGGAGATGGTATGGATTATTTCTGAGAAGTCTTAGGAGATGAAGGCATCATGGAAGGGATGGAGGCTACATATGGAGCCTTGCTAGACATAGGTTCATGATTTTGATCATGCTTAGAAATAGTTCCTTCTTTTTCTTTAGGTGAGTCATTAGGATCTTCAATTTCAATGACACTATTATCAATGAGATCTCTTGAATCTTATGTTCATTTTGTCTATGATATGCACAGTACTTACTAAAAAATTCCCATCCCCATGTGCTCTTTTTAGGTAATATGATAAGATTGTTCTTAAGAAGCTCTTCCAAAGCTGACTCAATAGATTGCCCCAAAGGTGTAAACTATCTATGTAGGGAATATTTGGAGGAAATGTCTTTATGTCTTGGTGAAGGTGTCTTGTGAGCTTGTTTGAGATTTGGTCTTTGATTGTCAATTATTTGTTGGTATTCTCTTGTCAAATCACATAATCGTTTTAGTATTTCTTGAAGTTTCTCACACTTGATATCATACATTTGTTTTTCAAATGGAGTCATTGATTTATTTTGTTGGATTTCCATGTCATATATTTCTTCCTTGATATCTTGAAGCATTTGAGCAAAGGTAGCCATGGGAATTGGAGCTAAGGTATCCATGAGATTCTTACTTTTGTCAGAATTTTTAGAAGAGCTTCTGGTTTGAACAGGCATTTACAACTGATGGGACCAAGAGCTAGATGTGTTGTAGAAGTCAAGATAAAATTGTAGCTAGTAGTTTGTTTAACGTAGTGATTGAGAGAAGTTAATAAGATCTGGTCTAGTTTCAGGAATGATCTATCCTGTGTAAGACATTATCTAAGTTAACTTAGGTTTGATAAGATGTTGTTTGAACTAGGTTAAAGATGATCGACAAAATCGTGCAACACAACAGCAGGGGTACACTATCAAGGCTATTTATGCTCTAGAGGATGATAACCAGTTTTAGGCTCGTTGTAGACTGATCTGGGCAGTTTTGACTATTTTGACTGACAAGATCAGGAATTCATACGATAGAGGATTGGACAGAGATGAGATTCTGACAAACAACATTTCAATGATTGACGACTACTAGTTTTTGATAAGGACTGATGTTTCAATGATTGACAGAGACCTGTTTGGACACAGATAAAGTTTATCACTAATTTTGTTTGTTGTTTTCTCTAGTTTTGGTATTCCAATTTTAGTTTTAGGAATGAAAACATAGAAAATGTGCAAGATATATAATAATTCAATCACAACACGCTAACCCTATGGAAGTTGGCTTAGAGAAGAAAACCTTTGCTTGATGACTTAGGTACACACCCTATAGCTAATCAGAATACGGTCATTGAGTCTCACACAATGGATTCTCAATGCCATATTAGCCAACTCCAAATGCTAATGGGGGAATGATATGGCAAGTGTCTTGGGTGAGTTACTATCTCTCTTGCACAAAGATTATCAACCTTTCGGAGGTGAATCAGGTAGCTTCTATCTTATAGTTCTTAGTCAGGAATTCCGTTTGAAATTACCCCTTCAAATCATGCAAGCATGATTGAGGCCTATAGCCCAACAAGGTACCGACACAAGTTGTAGTCACGTAAACATGATTGAGACCGTGAGGCCCTACAAAATGCTCGATATGAGAGATCTCAAAGAGAAAACTCAAATAATCCCATCCTCTAAGACTTTAATCACCAGAGGCCTATTTATTATAGTAAGTTGGAATGCTCAAGTCCAGCTGTACTCACTTGGGTCATTCTCACAGGGTGATTACTTTTTCCCACTGTGACAGGCCCGCTAAAGGTACACAAATCTCAAAACTTAGAAAAAAGCTTCGAGGGTCTAGATTTTTGATTGTCTAAAAAAGACAAGAGCATACTCTCCTACCTCTTATATTTTTTTGAAAACATGAAAGATAGATTTGTTCTTTAACCAAATAGCAATTTAAGTGCCTAAGAAAATACTAAATGAATACACAATGTTTATCGATTCTCCTTAGGCAACCTACAAAACCAATATGTCAGTAGTCATTTTCTTCTTGATTCTTTTGCAAGCATATGTTTGATTGATAGATTCTTTGACAAGCATCCTGCAAACATTAAAAGCCCAAAATTAGTTTCCAAAATTATATTAAAAAAAAATCATCAAAATAAAATTATAGCATGCAAACTATAAATTAAACTAATCTAACAAGAATTTCCATTTTTTATGACTATCCTAGTTACGACAGTTTTGATAGTACTACATTCTGTCATTTATAACTTTTCAACCAAAGATAATTTTGAAAATCGCTTCAGTGGAAATGTGGAAAACTTATTTTTACAGAACATATTAAAATTTGGTTTAGCTCCAATAGATAAATAAAAAGTTATGCCCTCCAAACCGAGACCATTTTTGACTGTCACAAAAGAATAAGTAAAATGATAGTAATGCACTTTGTCATTTATAACTTTTCAACCAAAAATTTGTAGGACAATCGCTTTGGTGAAACTGTAGAAAACTTGGTTTTAAACAAAATATCCAAAATTGGTTTAGATCCAATGGTTCAATAACAAATTAATCTCTCCAAACCGAGACCATTTTTGACTGTCATAGAAGAACAAGCAAAAACAAATATTTTTTATTTGCAAATTTAACACATGTTTATTAGTTATAAAAACCAAACATTAAATTTGTTCAAGAAACATTTGAAATCTTGTAGTTGTGGGTTCGAACCCCATGGTGGCCGCCAAAAATGTGTGTTTGAAAAGTGGACCTGTACTTGTATCTGGAATACACAACACTTCAATTAAGTCATTAGATGCATGGTTAGTAAATCAATAATCAATGAACAATAAAACCATAACAAAGCGACCCATTGCCTTCTAGTAGATGCAAGTTTGGATTGCTCTCAGATTGCTAAGTTATCCAGTGACTAGACAACACCTAAATAAAGGATTTTTAATCTATATGAGCATGGATTAAGCTAGATGAATGCAAGATTAATCTAACATGATTTAAGCAATAAATGAGATAAATGATCTAAATATGTATGCAATATTCTCAATGAACCTAGAGAAAAAATAGTATAATAACAATATATTCTCCAAGATTTTTTGAATGAGAGATGAGAGTTTGAATTTATAGAAAATTCAGAAAGAAACTAAAGGCTGAGATCAAATGATGATGAGCGGTCAAGATTTTCCAAGAGGAAGCACAATCCAGGTGAATTGATGTGATTTGATGTTTTTCTCAGTTTTAAAGGAAATTGAACTAAAATTAAGATAAAATCAAGAAAAACTGATTTATTCTCTATTTCATTCAATTTTAATATTTAATTGTTTTAATTGCTTTCTTTGAGATTATTTATCAATTTTTAATTTATTTTTTCCAAGATTATCTCCAATTGATTTCTTTTCTCAAATTTTTAATTCTTTTTTGGTCAATTAATTCCTTTTTTGATTTATTTCCATTTTTGAAGATTTGTGCTCATAATTTCCAATTACTCTTTCTTGATTTGTTTCCTTTTTTGAAGATTTATGACAATTTTTATTTATTTTTCAAATTAATTCCTCTTTTTGATGATTTAATGGCAAATTGATTTATTCAATTAAATATGCAAAAGATATTTAATTAAAATAAATAAGATAATTGTTTAAAATGATTAACTTGAAATGATTTAATTAATTAAATAAATATTTAATTGATATTGATTGATTAATTTGCCATGTGACATTTGATAATTGAAGGATTAATTGTGTGCTCAAAATTTATTTAATTGCATTTGGTTAGGACCTTGGTGATGTTGTCGAGATTAGGGGCTCATGGTTTAGATGACCATTTTTAGGGTATTACAGAAATTGATAGAATAAATCTTTTATTACAACCAATCCTATCTGACAGGAAACAATCTTTTATGGATAATCAAATATACATCTAAAAGAAAACAATCTTTCCCTTCTATCTTTTAAGCAATTTAAAGACAAGATTAAAATATTAAAAAGGTGTAACACATGTATGAATCTTTACATAGAAATTGAATAAAATGAGCACACATTCTTTTATTCAATTATCAAACATTTAAATAACATAATCAATAACGTGCATTCCATTTCTTATGGTTTAGAAATCTAAGTTTTATTTCCTCTAAGATCTCTATCTTTCCATGTGTCTTGGTTCATTTACCTCTTTTCTCGAACATCATACTAATATGTGACTTTCCATGATTTAAGAACTCAACTCACTGATTTTTCTAATTATCCATAACAACTATCTAACATGATGAAAATTCATAAAGTGCCTATCTATATGGCCTTTCAAATGAGACACATAATCACCATTTTTTTCATGCAAGGATCAAATTCAAAAGTGTAAGTCTTTTCTACACAAATTCAAAATAAACTTCAATTCTTAATAATTTATTATCCTAGTATCTCATCTTCTTTGAAGTTCAATTTTAGAGTTCCTCTTTCTATCCTCTTACTCTATTCCTGGAGGATTGGGTGATCTAATTTCTAAGAGTTTCACTAAGTTTTATCAACAAACTTTCATAAATATATCATTATTGTATCTATATTTTCATGATCATAATTTAAACAATTAAAAATGATTCATTTTGCAACTCTAGATCTTCCATTAGAATATTTTATAATTCTAAAACTAGATCAATCTTTATCTCTTAATCTCTTCAACATAACATACTAGATTTGAGCCTACCTCAAGAAACACAATCCAGGTCTACTATGATCCTTGATAACTTTGAATTGTCGGTAATATGTCTGGATTCCAATGTTTTCCTTCTCGATGCTCTTCTATCTCACTAGTTCTTATCCTTTGCATATTCTTAGAATTTCTCTAATAATACTAAAATAACTATCACTCAATCAAGAATCCTAACCCCTAAGTTCGAAGCTAAATTGAAGATGATCATCATTGATCTTTTACGACATAGTCATAATCACGTCTAAATCTCCTCTACTCTTCTCTTCCACATTCCATTCTCTAATCCTTCATTGATCTATCTTTTCCTCTTCCATCTCTATTCTTGCCTCCATGAGTCTATCGTCCCTCCTTGCGTGTGAGTGTGTGTGTATATCCCATCTTCCTATCCTACATCTCTATTTATCCTATTTTCTCCTACAATCTCTCCCCATTTAGAGGCTCGATGATGATTGTTGATTTGAAGTCTATTACATTGAGTCTTTGTTTAACTCTCTCTCACATCTCCACATCTAATAGAGATGGCAATTCTAAATGCATTTTTTGTTGTTCTAGTGCATGAGTTAACTACGCAATAGTTTCCTATTGTTGATATTCCTATATTCATGGCACCACGTGCCTGTTGTCTCATTACTTCTTGCAGTTATATGCCACTTCTTCCTGCAATGTATATGCCACTGATTGTAGACTTCTAATCTTTATTCAACATGGACATTATCAGTCGATTCCAACCCATGGAAGGAAAGAGTTATCTGTAGTTTACTCGCTTGATGGAGGGGATGACAAGTTAAACTTGTTTACAAACACTTAAGTGTTTGAGTGAGTTCATTGTTTTCACTGCCAGGTCGATGGCCATTGTTTCCACGTCGCAACCTCTAAGTTCTGCATTTAACTAATGGTCTATGCCTAGTTTATCACCATGATCTCCATGTTGATGGACATGCGATCCTCGGTCTGGGTTAACCGATAGTCTTTATCTAATTGACCACCCTAACTGCCATGTGACATAGTCGCTATGCTAGACCGCCACCTTTCTAACATAAAAATGTAATATGCGACTATATTTCAGTTGCAAAGTAAATATTAAACATTAAACTCTTAACAAATTCTTTAATAACCATTTTCTATAATTAAATATATATAAATATATATTTTGGATTTTCATTAAATAACTTAATTTCATAAATTTGATTATATATATAATAATTACATATGTATTTATAAGAACATGAGCGAATTATTAGAACTTATATACATTATATAATGCATATATATATATATATATATTAATCTCAAATGATTACGTAGATGTAAACAAAATTCATGAAGTAATCATTATATATATATATATAAATCTCAAATGATTACATAGATGTAAACAAAATTCTTGAAGTAATCATATTTCACGATAATTGGATATTTATAACTATATAGATATACATGTATATGATTGAATTGATTTCTCATATACATATATATTTTATGTTGTTGTCCAATTTACAAAACTAAACTCATAAGTATAATTTTTCATACATTTATACATATCTAAAAAAAAAAAGAATATAAAAACCTAGGGTCAATATTCATTTTTGAATCATTTACACATTCAAATTCATCATTTCAATTTGAACAAACACTCAAATAAGGTTATCTAAATCATCCATATTTTCAAGATGCAAATTATAAATCCTAATCTGGTGTGTGAGAGATTCCATCTATTCTAACAAAATACAAGAGCTAAGACAACTCTACCTGAACCATGTTCTCGCCTTCATCATTGTTCACATGTTCCTGCATTGACTTGCACTCAATCGCTCATTAGCAATGATGATCCCAATTTATAATAAAAATTATTACTGATCATTTAATTGTATATAAATCATTTTAGTACATTTGATCTCCTATTTTATTTCATTAACTGTTCTATTTTCATTTCATTTCCAATTCATTTGCGAAAAATAAACATTATTTTCCTAATTAAAAAATTATGGAAAAATAGGGTTCGTGATAGTTCTCTTTCCCTTTGATGTAGTGGACATCAAAATCATACTCACATAGAAACTCCATCCATCTCCTCTGACGAGCATTAAGATTAGGATGGGTGAAGATGTACTGCAAACTTTGATGGTTTGAATGAAGCTCGAAATGATGACCTAAAAGGAAGTGTCTCCATCTCACAAGTGCATGCACTATTGCTGCAAGCTCAAGGTCATGTGTATGGTAGTTAAGCTCATGAGTCTTAAGCTTCCTAGACTCATAATATTTAATTCACCCTCCTACATAAGGACTGCTCCTAATCCATCCAAAGAAGCATCTGCGCATACCATGAAATTAGGTGTGGGGTCTGGCACAATAAGAATAGGTGTACTAGTGAATTCCCTTTTCAGATCTTGAAAAGCCCTCTCACACCTTTCTGTCCACTTGAATTTCTTTCCCTTTCACTGGAGGGATGTAATGGGATGTGCAACTCTGAAAAATCCCTCAACGAACCATTTGTAGTACCCTGCTAGACCCATGAAGCTCCTGACCTCTATCACACTGGTTGGCGCTGGCCAATCCATAATAGCTCTGATCTTTGATGGGTCAATTGAGATCCCATCACCAAATATAACATGCCCAAGGTACTGGACCTCTGATCTAAAGAAAGAACACTTCGAAAAATTGCCGAACAATTGGTTGTCCCTCAAACACTACAAAACCTACCTCAAATGCTCCTCATGCTCCTTCTCATTTTCAGAATATATCAATATGTCATCGAGGAACACAATCACAAATCGGTTGAGGAAAGTGTAGAATACCCCATTCATGAGACTCATGAATATAGCTGGAGCATTTGTAAGACCGAATGGGACCATAGTGAACTCATAGTGACCATATCTGGTATGAAATGTGGTCTTGTGGATATCACTCTCCACAATCCTCAACGGATGATATCCTGACTTCAGATCTATTTTGGAAAACACTTTAGCACCCTGAAGCTGATCAAACAAATCATCGATCCTGGGCAAGGGATAACAATTCTTGATGGTTACTTTGTCCAGTTGCCTGTAATCCATACATAACCAAAGGGATTCATCGTTCTTCATGAAGATGACTGGTGCGCCCCAAGGGGAGATGCTAGGATGAATGTGACCCTTCTCTAAGAGTTCCTCAAGCTACATCTTGAGCTCATTAAGCTCATGTGTGGTCATCCTATAAGGTGCTCTCAAAACTGGCTCGGCTCCTAGTACAAGATCTATGTGGACGTCAATCTCTCTGCCAGGTGGCATACCTGGTAGCTCGGCTAGAAACACATCTGTAAACTTCTCAAGGATGGGATGATCATCTAGGGAAGGCTCCTTCTCATTTTCTTCCTCTCTATCACTGATGGTGATAGCAAACAACTGGCATCCCTTTCACATGCTCCACTTAAGGTGCATAGCGAAAATCATATGAAGAGACACGGGCCTCTGAATCCTAGTGATTACTATGGGAGCACCATGTTCATACTCACACTCAATCTTTTTCAGGCGATAATCCATTTTGGCTCTATGGGCATAAAGCCAATCCGTGCCAAGTATGATGCCATAAGATCCGAGTGGTGTAACTTTAAGGTCTACTAAGGTGGTGGTATTACAAATCTGGAGAGGACATCCCCTAACCTCTGAATCCACTGACACTCTAGCCCCTAAAGCTAACTCCACTTTGAAATTGACACCTTGCCTAACTACCACTAGCCCGCAATGCTCCACAACCAATGGAAATATAAAGGAGTTAGTAGCTCCTGAGTCAAACAATATAGAAATACCAATACCTCTCATCATACCTGCAACCTCAATAACTGTGACCTAGTGCTCTTCCTAGTAGTTGTCAACCACTACGAAGACCCTATGGGACTTGCCCATATCTCCAACTATAGGCTCTAATGCTGCCATCCTCTGACTACCTGCCATCTGACCCTACAGACACTCTCTCACCATGTGCCTCATGGCTCCACATGTGAAACAAGCACCATGTTCGTGAAACTATTCACCCTAAGGCCTAGAGAAGGGTTGTCCACCTTTCCTACTCGAACCACTGTACCCACCCCCGAAGGACTGTTGAGTCCATGTCGGAGGTGTGTAAGTACCCTATTCTCTCTTATCGTGCGTAAGACCCTATGAATGTCGCTGCTTGGGCTTGGAGCCCTATTGTCTCTGAGGGGGCCTCTTCCTCAGATTTTGTTGTGACTGCTATGGAGGAGGGGGTTTAAAGGACCTCGATGCATTTCTATGGTTGCCTTTCCAGTGGGGTTTCTGAAACTCAAAAGACTGGGGTGTTGCGTTTCAGTTCTGAAACTGATCCCTCGTGCCCTATGGCCTGACCTGAATCTCCTCTACTATCAAGGCCTTCTCCATGGAAACCCGAAGGCTTCCTGGAGTGGCCATCCTTACCAGTCCTGCTATCCCGACATTCAGTCCCCTGATAAAACAGTTGATGAGAATCTTTTCATCCTTCAGGTAATCCACATACGGTAGGAGCTCAATGAACTTACTCTCATACTGGGTCACTAAGAGACCCTTCTAGTGGAGGTCATGGAACTCATCTATCCTACGCTACTTGAAGTGCTCTGACAGGTATCTCTCCCTTAACCTCTCTGTAAAGATCTCCCATGTGAGGGTGTCTGCAGCTAGGCCACACTTGTATTCCTCTTGCCTCCACCATGTGGAGGTCGTCCCTTTCAAAAGGTGGACCGCTACTCGTGCCTTCAGATTGCTTTCGTAAGAACGCAATGCAAAACACTGATCTAGGCTCAAAAGCCAAGCCTCAGCTTCTACCCCATCGGTAGATCCCCCAAAAGAGGGTGGTTGGAGGCGCAAAACCTCTATGATCAGATCCCTTGGATCTTGATGTGCCCTCTCAATATGAACCGGTGCAGCTACTGGAGGTGATTCAGGTAGATGAACGGACTCAGGATCATGCTTAGCCTAACCCTCTAAGGGATTAGGAGGTAGGATCCTACTCCATTCCCTAACTGTTGATCTATGGCTCCCTGAGTTCTAGTTTTCTGCATGACAGTTGACTGCTGGAAGCCTATCCTAAACTATCCCAATCAGGTTCTGAAGTGCTAATAAGATGTCTTGGTTTGGGTCAACCGGTGGTTCAGGAGGGGTGTCTGGGTTCTCTTCCGGAACCGGTTCCTCCCTATCAACATCTTCGTGTGCCATATGTGTATGCCTAGAACCCCTTCCATGCTTGTGAGCTTGTCGCATAGTCGGAGGCATCCTTATGAGAAAATAAAATAAAATAAATAAATAATTTTTGGAGAAAAAATTAATTAATTAAATAATTAAAGCAAAACATAATGGAGAAAGGTTCCTAGTGTTGGAAACTCGGCTCTAATACCAAAATGTCATGCCCAAACTTTTGGGCAAAAACAAAACAACAAATTTTTTTTTGAACAACATAAACTCATTAAAATATCTACGTTTAATTTGAAATCAATTAAGTTTTGTCTTAACTAAGGTGTAAATAGAAGTGTTTACTAAAGCTGGAATGAGTAACTCCATCAATGAAGTGATAATATTTAATGAAGACTAATTATTCCCTAAGAGGGTCATTGCAATTTAATTAGTTAATTTAATCAACCTAATTAATTTGCTGCTAATTAAAGTCGAGGGATATTTAAATATCTCAATTGCATTTAAAACATTTTAGACCAAAAATAATTATAATGCTATCTTAAATTTAAAATTAATTAAATGGGTGCATGCAAATTCATTATTTAAATTTAACCAATAAGGTTACAAATTCAATAATGTTATTTACCAAATAAATGTAATTTATACTATAACCAATATTAATCTCCCCTAAATCTTCAAATTTCGACTATTAAATAATTTAGCCAAAATTGGCCTCATAGGCTAAAAATTCATGTAAAGTAATTACTAATTTCCCACAAATTAAATTTAACTTGACGTCCACATTTAATTAAATACAAAAATTATCTATGAAATATCCTTATTAATAATCCTTGCTAAAATTACATCAATAATTGCGATATTAGAACTATATAAAATTAATCCCCCAAGTTAATTTCAGCTAAAAGTGAATGGGGTCTAATTATTACTTAAACGTTCATTAATATTTATTAATAAAATAAAATCAATTTGGTTTCAACTTAACCTCATAGATATATATATATATATATACACACACACATATATATGGTATTAAATTAAATAATCCAGCTATACCAACTAATTATAATACTACATCTTACACCAAAAACCCTAAATTTAAAAGTTATAATTAAAAATATAATTCAAATCTCTCTTTTATTTTTATATGCTAACCCTAATCTGAATATGGGCTAGGGTTGCATTTCTAATATACTTTTATTATTTAAATGCTAACCATAACCTGAAATTGGGTTAGGGTTGCATTTTTACCAACTAAAATTCTTTTCTTTTCTCTAGTGCTTTTACCCTAACCCGAAATTGGGTTAGGGTTTATTATTTTCTTTTTGTGTGTGTGTGTGTGTTTTGTGTGTGTTGTAGGGTATGGCGGCCATGAGGCGGTGGCCATAGAGGCGGCTTCTCACGCAGGTGGCGGAGGTTTTAGGTTCTACGTGGGGGGCTCCCTGGATGCCACTATGATTACCCACAGCGGCGGCCAGTGCCGCCCACTGTGGCCACCCACAATGGTGGCCGTGAGCCATCCACTGTGGTTACCCATAGTGGCAGCCTTGTGCCAACCACTGTGGTTAACCATAGTGACAGCCCGTGCCATCCACTGTGTTTACTCAAAGTGGCGGCACCTTCCCATGTCATCCACTATGTGTAAACATAGTGGTTCGGCCCGTGTGCCTTCCACAATGTGTTAACACAATAGTTCGGCCTCAAAAAGAAATTTCTTTTTTTTTGTTATATATATATTTTTTTTATTGAAAGTATATTTAATATATATATATATATATATATATACAACATATATATTTTCAGAGTTAGATTTTTTATCTCTTTTTTTTTTACATGCAAGAAATAGCAAAATAGTGATAGCATAAAACATATACACATTCATTTCTCTTTTTTTATGTAAAATGTGATCTAGTTAACATGTATACAAATATTCATTTAGCTAGATAAAATAGATTTAAATTATGTAGCATTAACAACATTATGACTGTCAGTTTTTAACAGTTTGATAAATATATCAACAAGTTCATTTCCTCTTTTAAAATTAGACATAGATCTATTTGCAATTTCTGGTTTTTTAGTCCGTGTATGCATATATATATATATATTTTTAAAGAAATAGATAACAATAGACTTTCTAAACAAACAGATTTATTTAACAACATTTCCCTTCATTTTAACTTCTAATAGATAACTATAGGAATGAGGTAAATTTAAATTTGTCTACTTTAGCTTTCTGCATTTTTTTGAAGTAGAAAAATGATAGTAATAAATACAATAACAATAGCATTTAAATAGTACAGGAAAACACTTAAAACATTATCATTTCACTTTCTGCATTTTTTTATTTCTTTCTTTATATAAATTACAGAGATAAATAGATGGCAGATTTTCAATATAAGACAAATTTAAATAAAAGACAGCAACATAATACATTTCCTTTCCTTTGCAATTTATACAAAATAGAGTTAACCAAATGCACTCTTTTTTATTCATTTTAAATGATCCATACCTCAATAAAATAGATCTTAAGGCTCAGTCAATAATATAGATTTCTAAATCATTTTACAATATGTTTACAGTAGAAATACTCTTTCCTTTTCCCTTCCTTTCTTTACAACAATACAAAATTACATTCCTATTTCTTTCTGCAACTAAAAACAAATCAATAGCTCCTAGCTTTCTTTTTCTTTTCTTCTTTCAAAGCAACCTACATACAAAATCTTAAGGCTATGACCATGGAGTGCTCACCTCCCAGCCTAGGCTTACTAGAAGCCACCCCCGAGCTTGGAGAACCAAGTCCTAGATGGGTTACACTCAAGCAAACACAAACAAGCATGGGAAAAACTCAACAAACACATTCCCATCCCAAGGCTGAAACTTCATCACATAATGTGATGTTTACAAGGGTGGAGGTGGACCAAGTACCTTGAGGAGAACTGCAAGATAGTAGATCACAACCAACTCATGGCAACTAAGAAATACAACAAGAATCCATCTTAACCCAACATCCTTATGACCCCCAAGGCATACATGCCATACTTTCTCCTCTTATAACCCTCGAATGCATAAACAAAACTATGCAGAAAGGGTCACATAAACATACCCTTGAGATCACTCTAATAATGAGAGCCTCTCACTCTAAGGCTGCCAAACTCCTTCCATCCCCAAGACCATTCTAACCTCCCAAAGGTAAGAAGGCCTTGGATACTCCCAAAACACAAGAAAATGCATAAAAAGAAATAAGAGAAGATCACATAATACTTTCACAAAGGAAATACAAAGAAACCAACATTTACATTCAAGCAATCCTACAACTAGATTTCCAACATACAAGTAAGAAAATGCACCAACCTTGAATCTGTCAAGGGTTTTCTAGGGATAGCTTGGAGAAGAGCAGCCCAATTCCATAATTCATTTCTGCAACACTTAGCCAAAATTCTATTCTAAAACTAGTTTTTTTTCTTCAAAATTCCAAGATCTCCAAAAATGGAGAGTGGGTGATTAACTCACTAAGTCTCAATCTCTTTCCTAAGAAGGCTTCTCCCACTCTTTCCAACCTCTTGGATAGAGTGAGAGGCTCCCATTGGTTGGTCTTCCCTAGGTCATACACACTCCCTAACCAAGGCACCTCATGAAGAGGAATGTAATGGGGAAGAGGAATGACACATACCAAGAAGGTTATCTACCCAAGGATGACACTCCTAAAGATGAAATTCGGCCATCTAGGAAAACCCACTTTTTTGGGAGGTAAAACAAGTCCTAGGGGAAGGACACATGGCCAAATTTGGCCTTCACCCATAGGTACCCCATAGGGCCCTCTAAAAATGCTCCAAAACTGACTCTAGGAGTTGGTTTAACCCTTATAAAGTCCACCTAAAGTTAACCTACGGGTCAACTCTGAGTCGACCCTCCTTATGGCTCACTATCCTAGATTTCTTGGAACCTTCAAGGATAATTTGGAAATATATCAATTAAACAAAAAGTAAATATCTCAAAAAGGTGACATGAAAATTACCAACACAACATACAACATATGTGTCAAGTGACACTGCAAAAAAAATTCCACATCGTAAATACACACATGGCAATTTTCCCTTGAATGATTTAAACAATTTAATAAATACAATTTGCACACATGCAAAAATTTATGTTTATGAATAAAATACAATACATACGGGGTGTTGTCTCTCTAAATAAACAACCCCTGGTTTTACGAATGTACATAGGCCTAGGCTTGATTCTCCATAATGTTTCCATGGTCACATGGATAATTTTCCTATGCATCTCAATTACACATTAGTACTTCCCAATAGCCTCATATAATATTAAACACATAATAAGAATACAAATCAATCACTCTACATACAAATGACATCATACAAATCAATTTACCATATAACAAGGCAAATCCACATAAGCAATTATCATAATCCTCATAAACTTAATCCATTCATAAGATATGCATCATATTTGTAGCATCATAATAAAGTCCTGCAAATCAAATAATGACCTACTGGTGCAGGAGCACCTAGTTGAGTCAAAACTCCATTTTTGGGTATTTCATGCTTATATGTTTGTAAAATCTTGTGTTAGGTTGTTTTGAGGCATTTGTAGTGGTTTTGATCTCATTTTGGGCTTGAGAGATCAAATCTTGCATTCTAGGCCTCGAGTTGACAATTTTTGGCCAAAATGTGAAAAATGGCCAAAAAGGTCTCCTAATTGTTTCAAGAGCATTGAAACATGTTTTTTTAGTGTTTTTAAGCATGTCTAATTTTTTTAGGAAAGTTGATGAGGTTAGATTGTGAAAAATGCATCTTGGAGCAAGAAAAGTTGTCATTTGGCTTAAGAAAGTTGTCAAAAATGTCATTTTCTTGAAAAATGTAATGTTTGAAGCCTCTTGTCCATACAAGGGCATGACAACCAACTTGAGAAACTATATAATGCCTCCCTTTTCCTTGGAAAGGGTTGGTGATGGTATTCATAAGAGAAACTCAATAGAAAACAAGTTTTTTTTGGCTTTTATGACTGTTTTTCTCTCCTTTTGAAGGGCAGTCCGTACTGTAGCTGTACAATCCATACTACACCTTCTTAGAAGTTGAGATTTTGATGTATTGAGGCTTCTCATGTAATTTTATCATTAAGTTTTCATTTGTAAGGTGTTCATTCAAAAATATTTTTAAACTATGTATTTGTTGCCCTTCCAAGGGTTTGGAGTTGTAAAATGCATCAACTTGGTTGATCCAAGTTTGGGATCCCTCCAATGGATTCTTCCAAGTTGATCCATGTATATATTATGTACATTATTTTATTTTTATGCTAGAAGGATGGTTTGAAGATGCCATTGGGTGAATGCTAGGCAAGTGTTTGACATTTGGCTAGTAATTTGAATAACACTCAAAGTTTGCACTCAAAACCAATTTGGGTGAGAAAATGGATGTGACAAGGTCTAGAAATGTGTCCAAGGATTTTAAGCACCATCTTGATGTACTAGAATATCTTACATCTTGTAATCATTCTGTTTTTGTAGGCAAAACAATGAGTTCATTGTTTTTGTGAAAATTATTGTCATTTTGCTAAATGGGATGCTCAAAGCATTAACCACGCCTTGGAACACTTAAGGAAATGTAATAGGGAGATGAATTGTTATGTGGAAGTCCTCACTAAGGTGTAACTCCATCCCAATCTCCTCATTCTTGTAGGTTCCAAAGAGAAATAGGTTGCTGATTGGTAAAGGCAGTGAAAAGACAGTGATAGTGACTGTTCTTCTTCTTGTTTGCCAAGTGTATGGAAAAATGCCAGTCCACCAAAGGCAAGGAAGGATTCAATATGGTGTGGCAGACCCTCTTAGATAGTTTTATGCCTTAATTCATGTAGGGAAATACAAATCAAACAATGCAAGCCCAAACCCTCACTAAACCCTCCTTTTGGGCCTTAAAAGGTGGACAGTCATCAAACACTCCCCATGGAACTCACAACCTAAAAAATATTCAAGCTTGTGCCTCTAAAACATCATCCCAAAATTTATTTGTGGTCAAAAAGGCCATCTTTGACTAGTGGGAGCAAAAAAGGGCCAATTAGGCCTCCACGGGCTAGTAGCCCTACTGCATAACACACAAATTTGGCAGTTTTTGTAAAATTGCATGAAACCGGTTGGAAAATGAAACTTGGGTTTATAAAACACAATGGAAGCATTCCTAGAAATCCACCAAGTGTAATTTGAGACTCCAAGACAGTGTGCAGCCTTATTTGTGGTAGTTGAGCCTTGTTAGTTATTTTGAGCAAGTTAAGGGTCATAGTCCTCAAACAAGGTTATGAGCATCCAAAGGTGTACAAGACCTTACTGCCCCTACATTTCCATGTGGAAGACCCCTAGTACACATTGAAACTGAAGGTTGAGGGCTCCAAGATCCAAGAATGAGCTAGAATAGGTGGAAGGGTTAAGTACTTTGAGTAGTTTTGTGTATGGGCAAGAGACAACACCAAGAGGGGAGTTTATTAGGCAAGCCAACCATGGAGTATTTGGCAACATGACAATTAGGTAAATTGAGGAAACATGTTCAATAGATTCTATAAGTCTATGGAAACAAACAAATCCTTTTTTTTGAACAAATTAGCCTTGTGAGTGCTTACCTACCAAGCTCCCTACCACCTACACCATCTCAATGTTATCCTATTCTAGAATCATATAAAATTCTATATCCACAATGCATAGAAATGAACCATCAATATATCAATGTTATCTAATTCCTGGGATCATATAATGTTCTATATCCATAATGCATAAAAATAAAGCATCCATAATAGTTCCAACATGAAAATCATTGAAATGCTAGGATGGGTCGGGGTAGGGCCTCACACTCAGACTAACAAAGGTATCTTCATCTGTCAAACTAAGTATGCTAAGGAATTGTTGAAGAAATTTGGTATGGGAGATTCTAAACTAGTAAGTACTCCTATGGTTACAAGTGAGAAATTGACAAGGAAAGATGTTTCTACATCGGTAAATCCTACAAGATACAAATATATGATTGGAGGTTTTCTTTATTTGACTCAAACTAGGCCCGACATAATGAATGCTTCTTGTATTGTATCAAGATTTCAGAGTGATCCTAGAGAAAATCATGAAAGTGTGGTGAAAAGGATTTTTAGATATTTGCAAGGTACATCAGAACATGGTTTTTCATACCCTAAGGATGATGGCTTTAATTTATGTGCATATATAGATATTGATGATTGGAAAAGTACTTCCGGTGGAACTTTCTTTCTTGGAAAGAAACTTGTTTCATGGATCAACACAAAACAATCATGTACTTCTTTATCTACTGCTGAAGTTGAGTATGTTGCTTCTGCTACTAACTGTACATAGAATTTATGGATGAAGAAAATGTTAAAGGATATAAAGGTGGATTGTAATGCACTGGTAGTTATTCACTATGATAACTCTGCTGCTATTGATATATCAAAGAATTCGGCATTTCATTCTAATACAAAGCACATATCTATCATGTACAAGTTTTTGAAAGAAAAATTGGAAGCAAATGAAGTTAGACTGGTTTATGTGAACACTAAAGAGTAGATTGCATATATTTTCACTAAACCTTTGTCTAAAGAATCATTTGAGTACCTAAGAGATAGATTGGGGGTTTATGACTATCTAGTAGAGACTTGATTGATGCTATTTGGCATCAGTCCAGTATGCATTATCAAAGATAGTATTCATTCTGGCACTGATGTGGGGATGCTACTGCTCAGGGGGAGTAGTCAACTTTGTGATTCAGTAATTTATGTTTTTTCTTTGATATTTTTGTTAGCTTTTTGGAATTGATGTCAAAGGGGGAGAGATATTGATGTGAAAAAGAAAAACTTAGGGAGTTGTATACATCAGGGGGAGAGATATATGTATAATTCAAAGCTTTACAGAGATATCATTCACAGGGGGAGTTTGGTCTTTGTTTCAAAACTTCATTGCTATATCTTTGAGCGGGAGATTGTTGGTTGTCTTCCATTGGGGGAGACTTGTTTGACATTTATTGGTACTTAGATGTTTTTCACATCTAGTGTTGCCATCAATGCCAAAGGGGGAGATTGTTGGCCATTTGGTGTAATTGATTGTGTTGCATTGATATTTCGTCATTGATGTCAACACTAGTTGTTTGGATGCTTTACCGACACCCTTTTGGTCCTGGTAGGATGAGTAGTTTCTAGTTGTTTTGGATCCGGCATGATCTAGTATAGTTTGGTTATGGAATTGGCTTATTCATGATACTCGTGTTCATATGCAGTAAGTGATTTTGGTCTCGTGATCGGATGCTATCCTATTTACTTAGAAGCTTGGCTTTTGGTTCCGACGAAAGTTTCATCGACAGAGATTTTGATGAAGATCTTTGATGATAAGCATAAGTGGTATTGGTGCAGCTTTTGGTGGAGTTTCAGGATGTTGTTGGTGATCATTTTCAAGACTTGGTAGATGGAGATCATTTCTTTAGCGTGTGGACCTATATTGGGTCATGGTTGATCTAGGTTATGGACCGACTTAATGTAATGTGTGGATTGGACCTCTTGATGTGTTTCCAGGATGTCTTATGTGTTGGATATTATTTGTTTGGTCTAAGGCTGACATGTTTTGTAATTATGTAATTGGTTTATTATTTGGTGGCTGACTTGATTGCTTATGGTCGAGGGTTTTTTATATATATATGATGTAAGATCTCACTGTAGATCATCATGGTATGGAAATGGATATGTAATGTGCGAATAATGTAATATCATTTAGGAAGAGGATTTGGTTGATCATTGGAGATTGAATTGGGTTTATGTAAGAGGATTTAGTCATCCGGTATTGAAATTAACTGGTTCAATTGTACTCGGGCATAGGAGATGCTATCTTTTGCAGTTCAACACTTCTCTAGATTGTAGTTTGTATTTCTATGTAGTCAGTGAGACTCCTTTTATGATGAGTAGTGCGATCTAAGCTATTGGCCTTCCTGCAAGTGCAAGCCCCTTAATTTTTATTCACATACTTACTGCAGAAGTATTATCTGACTGTGGGTAGGCTTCCCACCATGGTTTTTACCTTTACCGATTTTCCACGTATAAATCTTATTGTCATGTGGATGGTATTTATTCTGTGATTATTGTTTATGCTTAATTGGTTTAACTGGGATTCCAGTATTAAAGGTTTAATTGCTTAAGGTTCCCATAACCTGTGACAACTGATTAAACCCCCCTCCCCTGTCTGAGTTGTCTTCCGGTTATTTGAACCGTCTAACATATTTCTTATTGATTTGACTAAAAATATAACTCTCAAAGCTAACTAAAAGCCTTCAATCATTAGTACTATTCTCATAGGTCTCATATGCTTATAACTATTACCTCCATATGTTGATTTGGGTCTGGAACCTTTATAGGCTATTCATATTTCTATGACATTGTAATATGTGATGATTATGATACATTATTGAAAGGAATGTACATAGTTGTTTTGATTCACTGTGATTTGCTTCTTATAGGTCACTTCTCTTTGGTCATTATCAAGATTGTAAATGGTCTTCAAATGATTATGTTTAAACACCGAAACTGTCTTTTAATTGTCAAAAGATGCCATTATATTGTACTTCTTCTCTTGATGTATGCATTTAAACCAAATTACCTTTATAAGTCTGTGATTGTAACTACTAGAAGGTCTTATAATTGGCAATATAAAAATCTCCCTTGGCTATGATTTGATGCTTTTCAATGTTTAGGTAGAGGGTTGTACCTTTGACTATATTTATACATAACAACTTTTCATCCTTCTTTCATGATTGATACTTTATGTTGGTGTCATTACTATTATGACTCATAGCAATATTTACTATACATTTAAAGATGTTGCTCATATGTTGGAATATTTCTCCTTATTTCTATGTGCATAAACTTTAAAGAACGCTTTTATGATGTGTAAATTTCAAGAAATCCTTTTAGAGCTGTAACCTTTACCTTTTTTGACTATTCACTATTATCATAGTACCCATGACCATCACAATCTTTTTTGGCTGCTATATCTCTATCACAATGAATTTGATTCTTTACCAGTCAACTTAGCTTTTGTTTGTAATCTCACTGTCTTTTATAGCTAATTATTTTCATCACCAGCATGAGGGAGTAACACCTCATATTATCTTTAAGGCCCATAGAGCTACTTAGGACTGTAAAATCTACATCTCATCTACACCTTGATGATTGCTTCATAGAAACTGGTGCATGCTACTATCTTTATAATAGTCTATAAAGATTATGATTGTCAGTCTTCTAAGGAAAATAATAGCCCTCTATTATACCATGTATCATTATTGATTATCACACTTTACTAGGTATACCATTGTCCTGATATGTGTTTAATATCCCTAAAACTGCACACATTATTGATATGTGTTTTAGGTGATTGTATTTTTGTGAATACCAAAGACTTTCTCTACTTTTGTGTATATGTGGGCTAAGTATCCTTAGCCTTATGCACTACCCCCTGTATATGTCACTTGTTGTAATGGTCAATGATAGGCTCCTTCTCACTATACTTGGGCATTGGATTCTCAAGGCTATCCAAAACCAGAGCTTTTGAGTAATGAACATGTATATTTTTAGCACTTATAACTTCACTACAATGTCCAAGTTGAGCACCATTGTATTTTTTTGACTTCTTGGGGATCCTACAAACATTGCTTAATAGAACTAGTTTTGGATACCTTGAGAATAATTGCAACCAGTTATCCTCACATATACAAATGTATTTTCTTACTATGAATAGTCCATCGGCTTGATGTCTCAAACTCATGCTTTGTATTGGCTAATATCATTTTTAATGGCTTAGGATAATCTTTGTATTTTGATGCTTACTTATAGACTATTTTTGTGGCTAGTTATGGCTATCTTTCACATAATACAGTGCTATGATTGTCTTCTCTATCCTTTGTTACTTTTCATGGCCTTTACTGCATACTATTAATGATGCAATACTACTATTTTTTTTATGACTTATGATAGTCCTTAAGATTGCTATTACTATGCACTTGACTATAACATTGCCCCTATGGTGACTGCATTCTATCTTTCTTTTGAAGATTGTGATGTTTGTTGGTATTAGGATGATATAGATGCTTCAAAACTGCTATATGATTAATTGACCTTTATTCTTGTTAGAAATTAGGATCTTAGGATACTAATCATTATAAACAAGATTATAAAGTAAATGAAATATGAAACATACATGTAAAATGTACACAATACACAAGATATACATGGGGAAAACCCTTTCAGGTAAAAAACCCCATAAAGCATCATTTAATTAAAACACTTACAAATATAGTCTATAATAAAATAGACATGAACCAGGGGACACTCCTCCAATACTTCCACATGGCCAATAATACCTCATATGCATAGTGATACAACTCACAATAAAGCTCCAAATTCACACACCTCTCAAATGAGAGAGAACCTCCTTAAATATAGGAGGAAGGGTGACTTCACTAGTCACACCTTTTCAATAACCCCCACTTATAAATAATTAATAATCTAATAGTTATTAGATTATAATTATTTCAAATGGGATATGCTTATAAAGCATATAATATATAAGGTTTTATAACCTTATATTAGAACATTATATTTAAATGTTATAAGGATGTGATCCCTAATAACATTATGTTCTAACACTCCCCCTTAATGTTAATAGGGGATCACATGTCAATTTCCATAAAAGAAAAAATGAAGCACCCCAGTAACGAAGGTCTTCTTTGACAGTGATAAACAGGGACACAAATATATGCCAACATGAAGATCATGCATTCCAGACTCCATGAAAGTCATCTTGTCATAATTTATAATCCCAATGTTTTAAAAATGATGCTGTGAGGTCTTAAAAGTTATATTGGAGCTACGGTCCCCTCAAATTAGCCTCTCCCTAGGTTCATTACATAATGCCCGTAGGTCTTAATACAATGCTTTTACAAGTGGAAGTTTTACAAGGAGAAGAATTTGCAATATGCCCATAGGACTTAAAAAAATCTGCTTGTAGGTCTTACGATACTATGCCCGTAGGACTTAAAAAAATTCTGCTCATAGGTCTTACGATACTGTGCCTATAGGACTTAAAAAAAAATCTGCTCGTAGGTCTTACGATATTGTGCCCGTAGCACTTAAAAAATAAAGGATTTAGCCACTAGGTGGTGTCATTGACATGCACACTCCCCCTAAATAGCATCACTTAAGGCCAACCATTATTTGAATTTGGAGCATATAATGCCTAAAGGTCTTATGCCTATTAGGTCTAAAATCTAGGATTTACCCACTAGGTGGTGTCATGTACAGTCCCCCTTAATGGCATCACCTCAAAGCCAATCACTACATAGAGGATTTCAAAGTGATGGCTAAAAATATAATATATAGTATGTGCTCATGATCTTCAAAGTGTCTTTATTATAAAATGCTTTCACTTGAGTGAGGTGCCAATGATCTTCAAGGTGCCTTTATTATAGAATTCTTTCACTTAGGTGAGGTGCCCATGATCTTCAAGGTGCCTTTATTATAGAATGCTTTCACTTGAGTGAGGTGCCCATGATCTTCAATGTTTATTTTGATATTTAGAAATGATATTCTCTAGAATGAGTAAAGTAAATTCAAGAAATATGGTACTTTCATATGTATGCAAATGGAACTCTTCCATAAATCTTCAAGGCCATATTGATTCTTTAAGAGCTACATTCATATTTTGTCCATTTGATTCAAAGACACATAGAAGATAGTCTTCTTATTAAAGTATTGCCGCATCCATGTAATAGCACTTGCACCATATGTTTTGAAGGCATAACCTTGCCATAGAAGAAACAATATAGTTAGTAACATAGTAATCAACTTCATTTTTGGTGCAAAGAAAGAACATAATATTATTTTTGTCATTTGCCAAATATCATATAATATTCCTTATAAAAATATAGTCTAATGATTGGTAGAAAGGAGAACAACATATACTTTCATGAGAATAGGATTGAATAATTTGTTGTCTTGTTTAAAATACAAAAATAGACATGCTACTACATATAGTAATGATCCATAAAAAATTAGGCAATGGGTGAGCTATCCTTTCTAGGTTTGCTCCCCAGACAGTTTATAAGGGCGATAGTCACCCATTATAAATAGTATGATTGAAAAAAAGAATGGATCAAATATAGAATAGAATAACAAATCTCTTGGATATCAAAAAAAATGCTAATGAGAAATTTTTAAATTTACGTATGCATATTTAATAGCCTTTATATTTCATAGGTAAATATTTTATCCTCTATCTATAGATGATCATTGTGATAATTTGATAGCAAATCATTCGTACATCAAACATAGTACAAGTAGGATTCTCCTCAATATTAATATAATGCATATCCTTCATCAAATACTAAAAAAATAATTTAAGAAAATTCATGATGTTCCTTTATTCCTACTAGTTCATATGTGACTTTTTCTGATGCACTTAAAGAACTAATATAAATAATAACAGGTATTTTGGGAGGGCCACTTGAAGGGCATGTGGCACATTAAAGTAAAGTTAGTTGATTGAAGATTCAAAATTAATTCCATGGGTCTTAAATATATATGAAGACTTCCTTTTATTTATTGTATTTTTTTAAATATTGAAAGTAGATGGGAAATGTCATAGGTAGACAAATTATACAATAATGACAATGGATACCAAAAATTACCCTATCAAAATGTAGTTTGAGATATTCCCATAATAATAACATGCCAATTAAAATGACAAAGAGACCTCAAATATATGGCTTGCTTCTAGATACCATCAAGCCAATTTATATGCTTAGAAGGGGTGTAGAATAAAGATTAATACATACAAGAAAGCCTAGATTATGAATATAGACAATGACATAAGGGATTTAATTATCATTATGATGGTCGACTTCCTCATATGGTGGATCTCCAATGTAGCCGACGTCATTAATATGTGATCAATGATTATATTACAAAAGACTTTGTTGATGTGATATGGTCGACCTCAATGTTGGTCATATTACTCATTATGTGGCTAACATCTTCAATTACTATATATGTGACTTCAAGAATAAATAAAGGAACTGATATGTTTAGCCAACATTAGCAAGACACCGATAATATTGGAGATACATATATTTAAGGAAGCACTGATTAGAATGAAGACAAATAAGGTGCGATTCAAGTTCATAAGAATCCTGGCGACTAGGGTCACCATGGAGGGAGCAAGCAGGGGTGTCATATTATCTGATACAAATTGGATAAAGTAATAATCAAAGAGGAATCCCAAGTGTAAGATATCATATTTGAAGTTGTACTAGATAATTCAATCTAGCTATTTATAACATAAAAGAACTCCTTGCCTTCATCCCTGAATATAAAATTGTGCAAATTCTTAGAAAAGGCAGGTTTAGGTGTTAAACTTGTCGAAGGAAAATACAAAGGCTTTATCTCCTGGCCCTGATCCCCAGATCTGACAAAGAATCTAAATAAGAAATTGTCTTATGATGGTAAGGCTTCACAATTTATTTTCCTAATTTGACCTTATAAAAAAATGCAATGAGTGATTAAATAAAGAGAAGTATCTATAAAGATACATATGGTGGATAAGCAGCAATGAATATATCTCAAGAAATAGATTAATTTTGAAGAGTACAGGAATAGCAATTAATATACAATAAGCAGTGATTCATTTTCTATGGAGTAGCAAATCATATTTAGAAGAGAGATAATGTATTGAAAAGAGGTCTAGTTCTTTATGTACAATGATGACATTATATGTGAAGGTTTGTGACCCATTTTGCCCTTCTTAACCTTTCATACAAGGACAAATCTTTCATTTTAAATGAGGAGTATGGAGATTAAAGAAATATGACAATGAAAAGTAGGTGGTCTTCTTATGAGGCTTAGAGGAGTTTTTTTTTATACAATTCTATGCATGATATTTAAAATAATGTATAATTTTAAATATTTATTTAATTTCAAGATATTATACAAAATAAATTATAAGTTGATGATGTAATTTACTAAAAGGTTTACGAATTATCAATTAGTTACTTAATATGAATTTAATTTTGGTTAGCATTCAATTTTATTCTTTCTTGATGGATTTAGATATAAAATGACATAGTGATGATTGAGATTGTTGAAACTTTTCTTAGCATATATTATAGATGAGTACCAATTTTTTATTTTAAGATGCAAGCCAAAATATTAGCCTTTTTTGTTTTTTGGAAATGGTGTCCTTGTAATAATGTTGCTCAACTAATGTAATATATGATATATTTCTTCCTCAAAAAATATATTAGCAATGAACAATTATGTCACTAAGATTTGTTGATTTAAAGAAATTAAAGTGAATGATAATAAGAATGAAATTTGATGATTTTTAATGTACTAATGGAGAAGGAACATTAAATTCATGTGAGAGGAGAGAAACCAAGGTCACGACTTGTGACTTTTAAGAACATTATTTGACATTTTTAATAAGGGATAATAATCTATTAAAAGAAGCATAACTTTCTATAGAATTGGCACTCAAGGGTTTTGATAATAAAGTTATTTTATAAGAGAACAATTTTTGATTTAGTTAGATTATAAAATCATAACTACCTAATAATTACCTATATGCATTATAAATATTTAGAAAAAAAATTGAAATATTCTTGAAAATATCACTTATGAAAAATAATAGTTAGAATTTCCTCACTTGGCCTTGATAAATTGATTTTAAAAAAATAGATAAATAAGACCTTGCACATGTGTTGATTCAACATAAATAAGAATTCCATCAAGTTGAACATATCTTTTCGTATAACCTATAAAAAATGATTAGTATAGCCTAACAGGCTCTAATACCATGTTAGAAATTAGGATCTTAGGATACTAATCATTATAAACAAGATTATAAAGTAAATGAAATATGAAACATACATGCAAAATGTACACAGTACACAAGATATACATGGGGAAAACCCTTTCGTTTAAAAAACCCCATAAAGCATCATTTAATTAAAACACTTACAAATATAGTCTATAATAAAATAGACATGAACCTGGGGACACTCCTCCAATACTTCTACATGGCCAATAATACCTCATATGCATAGTGATACAACTCACAATAAAGCTCCAAATTCACACACCTCTCAAATGAGAGAGAACCTCCTTAAATATAGGAGGAAGGGTGACTTCACTAGTCACACCTTTTCAATAACCCCTACTTATAAATAATTAATAATCTAATAGTTATTAGATTATAATTATTTCAAATGGGATATGCTTATAAAGCATATAATATATAAGGTTTTATAACCTTATATTAGAACATTATATATAAATGTTATAAGGATGTGATCCCTAATAACATTATGTTCTAACAATTCTACCTTTAATTGTTCTGAACATTGATTTTTAACTTATTAGGAATCAATGGTTTTAATCAGCAAAATATTAGTCTCTTGTGAAAATATCAAATACCACTGTCAAAAATCGATGAAATGAGTGTATTTTCAGATATGTTGTGACTGTTATGTTGCTCCCGATGTCTATAAATGTTCTCAGTGGTCTCTAACATTTTGTTGTAAATAGAGCTTCTGATTTCTCTAAGTGCTATAATAGTCACCCTTTTCTTATATTGCTATTGCTATTTGAAACTCTTTTCAGTAGCTTATGATCTAGTCACTTTTTGGATATCGAATGCAGTTTTACACTTCTGAGATGGGTCTAGTCACTTGTTGGATATCGAATGCAGTTTTATTTATTGTTGTATGTGCTATCATTGGATGGCAGTTTATATTGTCATTGAATGCCAATATATAGGACCATGGATACTATTGTATTCTATTTTTAATAACTGATTAGTGTCACCTTGTGAGTGATGACTGGTATGCTAAGCTCAACCCTTATGGGAGCCCATTTTAACCCACATACCTGATAGTTATGAAATGAAAACCTACTTTTGCACATGAAACAAAGAAATTAGATAAAACATGGTACTTGCTACTATTTCTTGGCACCTTATCTACATTGATTCCTTTCTTCTAAATCTGATGTATCATTGTAATCAAATTGGGAATAACATTATGTATGTAGGAGTGAGATAAGTAACCTAGATCTCTAACAAATATTTTATTTCTCTCTTTTCAGGTCATCTCTTGGAGTGGACAGTGGAGCACTTGGACCAACCAAACTGTTCAAAAGACTTCTGAAAGAAGTCATCAACCTATCCAGGCAATGATGGGTTCCCTCTCTCTCTCTCTCTTTCATATATTCTTCTGATTTCTTATGTATTTACTGTGCTATGTCACATGATATCTCTTGGCTATTCCCACGACTTGTGTGGGATTTCATGAAAAATTTATCTTTATAAATAAAAATTTATTTCATGCAAATGTTTTATTCATCTATCTCTCTTTTGGTTTAAACAATTGCACATTTGAAAATGAAACTTGTATGGTATACATGTTTGTTTATAGAGATAATGAATTTGAATTTTTTGTGTGTGTACCTTTCTTCAAAATTCAATGTATAGGGCCTATAACAGGTCACCAAATTTAGGTGTAGAAAAATTTGGTAACAATTGGATAATGACTTCTTTTATTTCACAATACTTCTTTTCATTCATAGCACTTTCGCATATTGTGTTTTTAGACTTTCAAAATTCCTTCCTTTCAATCAATTTGATCTCAAAGATTTCATTTTTAGTGCATGTTGTTATATAATGATGTTTTTAGGAATGTGAATTTCATATACAGATCACATCAAAGCTTTTGTAGATCCCAATCCTAGAGATGCTAATGGAAAACCTAATACTTGTGCCTCTCCTAGGGTATCTAATGTGAATAAAGAAAGAGATAGTACTCCTATCAATGATCTCTCTAATGGAGATAAAGAATTGAAGAGCAACATGGCCCCATCTTCTTCTCATACACATACCCTTGTGCAAGGTGGGTGAAATCAAAATAATGGTGTTTACATCTCTCTAGATCCTCCTCATTATCCTAGAGCCTATCTTAATCATCAAAATATTTGTAGAGAAGATGATTTTATGCATTGTATTCATGATCTCTCTCTCCACATAACATTAAGAAAAGATGAGGCCTTAGATGATAATGATCTTCTTTCCCAATCTACCAAAGAGGATATGCATGATGAAAGGAAGGAAAATACTCCTCCATAGGATATTCCTTCTTCATCTACTAATCCCTAGATTCCTTCTAAACATCTTTACACTACAAATTTTTAAAAAAATTATTATTATTTTCCTCCACCTCATCAATTAAAAGATTCTTAGAGGAGTGGCTTTAACATAATATCAGAACAAGGTTTTAGAGAATGAGGACTTGGAAAAATTGAACAAGGAATTTGAATCCCTATAAACCCTCCTACACAAATTACCACATAAGGCCTAGGAAATGATAATAAATCTCCTATGGATTCAAGATTTTAAAGGCCATATTTCAAGACAACAATCCATTCATTCCCATAAAAGTGCTTCTTCTTTAAAAACTCCTTTTTGTTCATTTCATCAAACTCATGACCATCATGCTAATTTTTGTCTTGATTTTCAAAATGCAATGAAAGAACTTATTGATAGTGGTAAAGTTAAAATCATAGATGATAATCCTTCTTCTTCTAATAATAACCCTTGTCCTCAATCTCAAAAGAATAAGCATACACCTATTGATGATCAAGAAAAATTGGCTACTAGAATCTTTTGGAAATTGAAGTATGACAAGAATGTGGTTTTTTCTTTTGTGAAGTTTAGCACTAAGCATAAAGAAGGTAGCGGATACTGCCTTTTTCATCATGGTGGTTCTCATTCTCTTGGAAAGTATAGATAATTTAAGGAATTTGTTCAAGAATAATACAATCATTCTCGTATATGTCTTTCAACAGATCTTTCTCTCTTTCTTGGTGAAAAGGTAGTGCCTTCGCACTCCTTTCACCCTCATGTTGCTCCTCACCCTATGACACAAGTAGTTAACTTAATTGGGGGCTCTTTGTCATTAGAGGTGGTGCTTTTTCAATTTCAAATATCTTGGGGTAGAAACATGATTCTCTCTTACTTCTATCATATCTCTCATCTTTAAAGTTTCACCATGTCCTTTACGGATTGCATTCTTTGTAACTTGATGTTCTTTCTTACATAGAGATATCCTTCATGTGAATACATATGTGTTCCTTGGTTAAGACTTATTATTTGTTTGAAATGGCATGTCTATTATGAATAATCTCTCCTTATGAAATGTGTGATTGTTCTCCTTGTCCTATTTCTTGGGGGGCAAGGATGGCATTTTCCCTCTCTATCTTTCTATCTAAGGTGTCACTATTCCCTTTAGGGGTTTCATTTTTCATGTGTTGATATCCTTTCTTGCATGAAATGGTATGTCTTCTATGACTGATCCCTCTCTAGGAGAATCAATGATCTTTCTTTCTTTTTCTAGATCTCTCCCTTTGAAGATTACCACTTCTTTAGAGTTGCATTTTACATATATTAATGTCTTTTCTTGCATAATTGGATATTTATTGATATGAGTACATTGTACATTTTCTTATGTTTTATCTCTCCTTAAAGGTTGTGTAATTATTCTACTTGTCCTTACACTTGGGAGGCAATGATATATATGTTGGCAGTGGGCCAACATCCCTCATGGGGATTTGTGACATGGTTTGACAACCTTCAGTGGATTTTATAAGTCTAGTGGTTGTATCAGGCATTGACAGGTCAATATTTTGGTGCAATGACAACCTTAGTTTGTAATAGGTGGTGTCAAAGCTTTCATAGGTTTGAATCACATAGGCCGTGGTGAGTGACGCTAGGAGGGGGATTGTTCGTAGTGGGCCAGCATCCCTCATGGGGATCCGTGACATGGTTTAACAACCTCCTATGGATTCTATAAGTCTAGTGGTTGTATCAGGCATTGATAGGTCAATCTTTTGGTGCAATGGCAACCCTAGTTTATAAAAAGTGAGGTAATTGTTAGATAGCTCAGATAATCGATGAACAACTGAGAGTGGGGGTGAATAATTTGTTAATAGATTATAGAACTTTAAGCATTAAAACCTTATTACTGGAATACATAAACCAAATACCAGAATAGAAGATATAATAGTTAAGCACAAATATAATCCACAAAAAATTTACCAACCATCCACAAAAGATAACACCAAGATTTGTACATGGAAAACCCGATAAAGGGAAAAACCATGATGGGAAGTCTACCCACAGTCAGATAATACTGCTGCAGTAAGTATGTGATTACAAAAGAGGGGCTTGCACATGTAGGAAGGCAAACATCCTAGAGCGCACTACTCATCACAAAAAGAGCCTCACTGACTACAAAATATCTTATCACGTGCATCAAAAGATCTTCAACAAAGCTCTATCGATAGAACCCTTACTGGTGACCAAAAGGCTTACTAGAACAAATGATAGCTCCTGAGTCATCAAATCTCGAACCAACTGATCGTGATACTTATCTGAATAGTATGAATGATAGATCCAAACCAATTCCACAAATTGAAGCATACCAAAGCATACCAAATCAATATCATAATCCAACCGCTTTATCGGAACCTACTGGAAACTGGTAAACAACCAAAATAGCTAGTGTTACCATCAATGACAAAACATCAATGCAACACATAATCAATATCTCTAATTTGCCAACAATCACCCCCTTTGGCATTGATGACAACACTAGATGTGAAAAACATCCAAGTGCCAAGAAATGCCAAACAAGTCTCCCCCAAAGGAAGATAGCCAACAATATACCATAAGATGATATTACAATGAAGTTAACAAACTCCCCCTATGAATGATATCCTCGTTAAGCTCTATTTTTCACATATATCACTCTCCCTTTGAAATCAAATGCCAAAACTCTAACGTAAATATCAAAGAAAAAATCATAATTCCACTGAACCACACAGCTGACTACTCCTCCTGAGTAGTAGCACCAACACATCAAACCGGATGGAATAGTAGCTCTATAAATGCATATCGGGCTGATGCCAATCAGCATCACCTAGGTCTCTACCGGAGGGGTATAAACCCCCAATCTATCTCTAAAGTACTCAAATGATTCCTTAGGCAAAGGTTTAGTGAAGATATCTGCAATCTGCTCTTGAGTGTTCACATAAACTAGTCTGACTTCATTTGCTTCCACCTTCTCCTTCAAAAAGTTCTACTTGATAGATATGTGCTTGTCTTATAATAAAATTCCAAATTCTTTGATATGTCAATAGAAATAGAGTTATCACAGTGAATAACTACGGGTTCATTACAATCCACCCTTATATCCTTCAACATTTTCTTCATCCATATAACTTGTGTCTAGTTAGTAGCAGCAACAACATACTCAGCTTCAATAGTAGATAAAGAGGTACATGACTGCTTCTTATTGATCCATGAAACAAGTTTCTTTCCAAGAAAGAAATCTCCACTGCATGTGCTCTTCCGGTCATCAACATCTCTAGCCCAATCTACATTTGTATATGCACATAGTGTAAAATCATCATTTCTATGATACTACAAACCATATTCAGTTGTTCCTTGCAAATACCTGAAAATCATTTTCATCACACTCTCATGATTCTCTCTAGGATCACTTTGATATCTTGATACAATACAAACTGCATTCATTATATCTGGTCTAGTTTGAGTCAGATATAACAAACCTCCAATCATAGACTTGTACCTTGTAGGATTTACCGGTGTTGATGCATCTATCTTAGTCAATTTCTCACTTGTAACTGTAGACACCTAAAATTGTCCAGTCTAATTAAATAAATATTTTATTTATTTAATTATCTAAGCCTAATTCTTCTATTAATTAAATAAATCTTTATTTATTTAATTAATTCATTTATCCTCTTCTAGCCTTATTTTTTATTTAAATAAATACATTTATTGATTTAAATTATCCTTTTCCTAAATTAAATAAATATTCTTATTTATTTAATTGATCCCACTTCTTCTATTAATTAAATAAATCTTTATTTATTTAATTAATTCATTAGCCTTTTCTACCCATGACACATGTCATTCATCTCTTAATTCATACACTACCTACCCCTTTCATTATTTTATTATTTCTTTTACCTACCCTCTAAGCATAGCCGGCCTCCTTTTACACCTCTCAATCTTATCCCTCCATTTCATATTGTGTCTTCTATATAAGGAGATGCTTCCTTCATTATCAAACCCTAATGACTTGATCAATTGACTACACTACGATCCTACTTGCAACCACATTCCGTTCTTTGTTGAGCTCTTGTGCATATAAAATCTGAGAGCAAATATATCAAGCAAGATCAATGGAGATAGGAAGAATGGAGATCAAAACCCTATTGGACATGTGATGGTATAATCTTTGTGATTTCATGTGATTTGCATTGTCTTAGGTAATATTCATATGTTATGGTGGATCTTTGTTGATTGTTAGGCTAGGGTTTTGTGGTTGAATTCATTTAGCCTTTCAATATTGTTATTATTGTTATCCATTTTCACCATATATAGTAACCATAGGTGTACCAACCGGTTTAGAGTTTTCCATACCAAATTTCTTCAACAACTCCCTAGCATACTTATTTTGAGAGATGAATATACCTTTATCAGTCTGAGTAATTTGCAAACCGAAGAAATTTTTTATCTCCCCAATCATAGACATCTTGAATTCATTCTTCATATTATCAAAGAATTTCATACATAATCTATCCTCACCTCCAAAAATGATATCATCAACAAAGACTTCAACAATCAATATGTCATCATCAGTGATCTCATAATATAAATTATTGTTAGCATTACCTTTAGTGAAACCAAGCTTCAAAAGATATTTATCCAGTCTTGCATACCAAGCTCTAGGGGCTTGTTTTAATCCATATAAATATTTCCTTAACCTGCAAACCATGTTTTTGTCATTTGAAAGTGAAAATCCACAGGGCTCCTTAATTTAAAATTTCTCTTCAAGATCTCCTTTCAAAAATTCACACTTAACATCCATCTGATAAACCTTGTAGTTCCTATGGGCAGCATAAGCAATAAATAATATCACAACTTCAATCCTAGCTAAAGGAGAAAAAGTCTCATCATAATCAATTCCTTCCTTTTGAGAATATCCTTTACAAACCAATCTAGCCTTATTCCTCACAACGTGTCCATATTCATTCAATTTATTCCTAAAATCCCATTTAGTCCAAATAACATTCTTATTTTTAGGCAGGGGAACTAAAGTACATGTATTATTCTTTTCTATCTGATCTAATTCCTCTTTCATAGATTTTATCCAACATTCATTTTTACATGCTTCAATTACTGATGCCAATTCAATTTTAGAAATTAAACATACCTCATCAGCTGCCAACATTCTTCTTGTCATCACTCCTTTATTCTTGTCTCCAATGATTTGATCTTCTAAACGATTTAACCTAACATACTTAGGAGTCTTCTAATTTTATGTTCCTTTTCTTTGATCTTCAGTTATTGTTGAATTTTCGAAGTAACTGGTTCAACATTTTGTTCCAATGTAGGTGCTACCGGTTCAGTTATGATCATTTCCACTGTCAATTCTCTCTCAAAAGTTCTGATTTGACTTCTATTCAACTCATCCACCTTGACATAAGTGCTCTCCACAATTCTCTGTAATATTTTGTTATAAAATCTATATGCTTTAGTTTCACTAGAATAAACAAGAAATATCCCTTCATCACATCTAAGATCAAACTTTCCAATGGAATTATCTCTTTCGATATAGCATTTACTACCAAAGATTCTAAAATACTTAACTATAGGTGTATGACCAAACCATAACTCATAAGGTATCTTATCGGTATCTCCTTTGATATGAACTCTATTGAATGTGTATACCGCCATGCTCACAACTTCCCTCTAGTAGATATGAGTCAGATTAGCTTCCATTATCATAGTTCTAGCCGCATCCAAGATAGTTCAACTCCATTCTGCTGAGGTGTCTAGGGTGTAGATAACATTTTCTTCATCCATATAACTTGTGTAGTTGCCTTACTAGTAATATGGTTCATAGGTTACACCGGCAACAAACATCATCTACTGGCACCGATAGGCACTACAAGGTTATTCACACCGGCATACATTCTACACTGACAATAGATCACACCAGCACTCTAAGCCGACATGGAAATAATATTGTTTTGTATTGTAATTATATTTTATAGCCGACATGATATATTGTAAAGACTCATATATGTATGAGATCTTGTAGGTCATTTTATAATGTAAAAAAGGATATGTAATGAGGTAATGAATGCAAGCGGTTTATGAGAGCGAATAATTGTATATGCATTATGATGTAATTATTTTATGAGCGAATAAGAGCAGAGCAAAAAGAAGCAAGGTTTATGGCAGAGGTATCTGACAGAGCTTAAACTGGTACTGAATCTAGCATTGGAGATGCTATTTTGAGTAGTACATTGTCATTGGATTTAACTTTCCAATTGTAGTCAGTGGGACTCCATTTTGTTGTTGAGCAGTGAGCTCTAAGCTGTTGGCCTTCCTGTATGTACACTATTGTATAAGTAATATTTATTCATATTGGCCAGTGAGTAAATATTATGGGTCACAAATCCCACCGAGTTTTTTCCCCTATCGGGTTTCATCGCCAAAAAATATCTATGTTATGGTGTGCATTAATGGTTATACTTTTATTTTTCTTTACTGCATTATTATTTGTTTATCAGTATATTAATTTGGGTTATAAAGTTTCAAACAAGTTTAAATCTTTTGTTTACCGGTTAGACACTGATTCACCCCCCTCTCAGTGTCTTTGAGACTTATCAAGTATCTAAAAATTGGTATCAGAGCCTAGTCCTCTATTTGCAGAATCCTAACAGCTTGAGGAAGATTTTGAAACTGGTACTGATGGAAAGTTTGAGACAACAATTGGAAGGAGCTCTTGAATATTTTGATGTAGAAAAATTAAAGAATATCAAATAAGAACATGAACTCAGAATTGCTTGGGAATTCATCAAAGCACTTCAAGATAACCTGGTTATAGCAAAGAATAAGAGAAAAGAATTACATGTGCAATTGCAAAATCAAGATAATGAAGAAAAGGAAACTCTCAGAGATATTGGAGAGAAATTGAGACAAGAGAACAGTAACATGAAGAATGAGATGCAAGATTTAACCATGAGATTATGCAAGGATATTGAAGAGAGAAAGAGGAATGAAGAAGATTTGGCCAGAAGACTTAATGAAAGATTAGATGAATCTCTAAGGCTTAGTTATGAAAATGATATGCTTAAAATAGATTTGATTCACATGAATCATGACAAAGAGGAACTTATGAGACAAATTAGCACTTTGGAAAGAGATTTGGTCACTGCAAATGAATACAAAGACAAATTCAAGAAGAGTTCAGATAATCTTGACGATATGCTAAAAAGTCAGAAACCTGATGGAGAAAGTTCTAGGACTGCAAACAATCATGATCACTACAAACCAGTAAGGCAACCTAATACTTATAAATTCAATGGGAAATATTTTAATTGCAACAAATTTGGTCATAAAGCAAATCAATGTACATTTAGAAATAATCAAAATACAAACTTACCCACCGATCAATGTTCTAAATGCAATAAAAATGGTCATAACTCAGACAATTGTAAAATGAATGTGAAATGCTATGTTTGTGGTAGATTTGGACATTTATCTAATCAATGCAGAACTCAAACCGGTCAAGGTTATGGAAAATCTATTCAGAGAAATAATGTAACTTGTTATGCATGTAACAAGATTGGGCATATTGCAAAATTTTGTAGAAGCAAGACTATACCGGAAAACATTAAAGGATCTAATGACAAATGCAAAGAAAAGGTAAATGGAATCAAGCAAGAATTTTATAAACAATGGATTAGGAAGAGAGATCAGAGAATTGACAAATCTGTCTCTGCACCGGTAGAACAAGGCAATCCTGCACCGACAGGAGATTCTTCATCTATCTAAGGAATAATCCTTAGGGGTAAGGCAAATAATTGAAAATCATGCATTTACCCTTAGTTGGTGGTAAGAAGTTATAATTCTTCTTTACCGGTAGATATGTGAAGTTTTCACTTCATTGGCAAAGCATTTATTATAGTTGTAAGTTAATTTTTGGTTATAAAAGCACTGTAACTTCTCATTTCAACTCACCAAACATCCAAGCATTCGAAGAGAACAAAATTGAACAAAGGCATTCTAAAGGCAGAGCAACAAAGGTCTTCCAGAGCATTCAAGGATTTCTCAGTTAAAAGGTATTTATCTTTCACAATGGCTTCTTCATCCTCCATTCCCGAATTCATAGCAAACTCTACCACTGTGGAGAACATAAAATGACCTAGACCCATTTTCAAAATAATTCCTAAGATAGAAAAACTGGACGACTCCATTGGTGCATTTTCTAGAATCCTAAAGGGAGTTGCATTTGATGAAGACCCTAGGGCATACATACATTGTAACATAGAAAGTGTAGGGTCCAAAGATTTGAAGAACATGTACATGAATGTTATCACTGACAAGAATGGGGTAGTAAAACTGAAACACAAGGTAGTTGAGGATTTAGGTTTCATTGATATCCTCCATATGCCAGAATTCTCAGATGCAACTATCTGCTATGTTCTTAGCAGGGTTCATGGTGAATTTATGTGGTTGGACTCAATTTTTAAGATTAATAAGGAAGCTATAAGGGCTATTACTGGTTTACCATCCACCAGCACTAGGCCTGACAAGAAGAAGAAAATCCCTAACAAAGAGGTTATGAGCTTAACCGACACAACATTTGACAACAGATCACTTAGGTTCAATGATATAAAAGATAACAATGTTAAATTTGCAAGTATGGTCATTGGATATAAAGTTGCTCATACTAACAGGTTGAATTTTGTATCTAGTTCTTGCATTCATAGTGCTCATGAGATGATATTAAACAATGCTAAAATTGATATCTATGAATGGTTAAAGGATGAACTGTTAGAGAATTTGCACAAAATCAAAGGTGATAAGAAAGGAACCTTTAAATTTGGAAGTTTGATTGTGTGTTTAATGCTTTACTTTTCAAAAGAGATTCCCGGTATAGGACATAAGGATTTTGCCTATGATATTTCTGTTGGAAAATAGATAAAGGAGGCAATTACTAGTATTGGATCTGATGGTGATGAGTTGGTGAAAGACTATTTCAAGAATTTCCAAGATAAATGAGACAAAGCGAAAGGATTCCCCAAAGCATTGTGGATAAATATGATAAACAAATATGTATTGTAGTGAAAAGAGATGAAATTTGGATGGAGGCAATTAGACTCAGAACTATCTGGATTACAGAGATGGGATATGAGGTGGATTCATACATCTTGGATTCATATGCTAAAATACTCCTATATTCTTCACCAGAACCAATAGAGGATATATTCGGTAATGCTAAAACTATTGAAAGTGGTATTTCTATGATGAAGCAGAGGAAGAAAAGAGAGAAACTAATTAAAGATGATTCTAAATCAGTAAAGGATGTTAAAGAAGGATTGATGAATCTTGGCAGTATTGCTGCTAGTGTGAGAGAAAGTCAATTAGAGCAGAAACCGGTAGCTCACATTTCCCATGTGGCTACTTCATCTAATTCTGATACTGATCAAGCAACCGAATTCAAGAGAGTGGACAGGAAGAAAAGAAAACCCTCACCGACACCTGCTCCATATCCCAAGAAGTCAAGGACACAAAGAAAGAAACAACAGACTGTAAGAGAGCCCAGTGGTTCGAAGAAGAAAGTGACTCCAAAGAAGAAACCTGAACCTAAGGCACTAGATACTCTTTCACTGGAAGAGTTGATCAATAAAATCACCCAAGATGGTAACCTTGGTAGTATGAATAAATTTTATCATTCTTTCATGGATTCAGATAAGATAACCATAGAAGAAAGTATTATTTTATACCTAGATATATACAAGAAAGTTTTTATTGAAGTTTTAGATGATCTACCTAATGATTTATACTTAAGATTAGAGGCTAAGAGAATGTTTGTCATGGAGATTGACAATAAATTAAAGGTAGAAGCTCTATTAGCTATGCATCCTGTTAATTCTAAGCAGGAAATTGATGACCTAATATCTAAAGCCAATAGAATAGTTTTTGTGAGTGGTCACCAACAAGTTAGTCTTATGGTTGGTAGAGTTAAAGAAATAGCAGATGAAATAGTGGATAAGTGGGATATATTTTTTGTTGAGAGAGAGAAGAAAGAAGAGAAGGAAAGACAAAAAATGGATGTATTTTACCAAAGTATATTAGAAAGATAAAGGTTAAGGGAAAATTGGAAGTGTACCTGATATCACGGTCAAGGATAACCTTCCTCCACTGGCATAGGACACCCCACCACTAACTGCAGAGGCACCAACACAAACTGATAGTCAACCTAAAGAGAAGGCAGAGGAAATGACAAAAGATAACATAGATCCAGAGTCAGACATTCTTTTTACTATGAATATGGACACTCAAGACTGTAACATCATCATGGATAAGGAATCAACTAAAGTTAAGAAAAAAGAAACCAGTCTTGATGATACTCAGCTTAATATTGAGATACTGGTAGAAGCAGAAGCAGAAATAGGAACTAGAACTGGAACAAGGCATGAACAAAGTATATCTGAACCGACAGTCAGGAAGGCTAGGAATAAAAACCTGGGAGTTGAAGAACAAACTTGGTCCTAGATTGGAAAACTTATTAGCACACCAGAATGAGTTGTCTAAAGAATCTATTCAAGGCAATAGATCACCGGAGCAATAGATGCATTATCTGACTGGGATGATCTAATAGACAGAGACCATAATTTTTGACAGTACCAAATTTTTGCAAGGTCTTAACTTGGTTTTGGTAGATATTTTTCAGATTATACATAACCGATTACAAGTTTCTAGGTAAAATTTGAATTTTTTGATTCTTTTGACATCCTTTGTCAATGATGTCATCATTTGCTCAGGGGGAGCACACTTAGATTTTGGACCTTTAATTTTTGGATATTAGTTTTTGGATTTTTCTCATGAGTGTTGCCATCAATGCCAAAGGGGGAGATTGTTGGTATTATAGAATCAGATGAGAATAGTTGATGTTGTCATTGATGGCAACCAACTGGTAATATGGTTACACCGGCGAAAAACATCATCTACCGACACCGACAGGCACTACAAGGTTATTCACACTGGCATACAGTCTACACTGATAGTAGATCACACCGACACTCTAAGCCAACAAGGAAATAATATTGTTTTGTATTGTAATTATATTTTATAGCCGACTTGATGTATTGTAAAGACTCATTTATGTATGAGATCTTGTAGGTCATTTTGTAATGTAAAAAATGATATGTAATGAGGTAATGAATGTAAGCGGTTTATGAGAGCAAATAACTATATATGCATTATGATGTAATTATTTTATGAGCGAATAAGAGGTATCTAACAAAGCTTAAACGAGTACTGAATCCAACATTGGAGATACTATTTTAAGTAGTACATTTCCATTGGATTTAACTATCCAATTGTACTCAATGGAACTCCATTTTGTTATTGAGCAGTGAGCTCTAGGCTGTTGGCCTTCCTGCATGTGCAGGCCCCTATTGTATAAGTAATATTTATTCATATTGGCCAGTGAGTAAATATTGTGGGTCACAAATCTCACTGAGGTTTTTCCCCTACTGGGTTTACTCACCAAAAAATATCTATGTTATGGTGTGCATTGATGGTTATACTTTTGTTTTTCTTTACTGCATTATTACTTGTTTACCGATATATTAATTTGGGTTATGAAGTTGCAAACAAGTTTAAATCTTTTATTTACCAGTTAGACACTGATTCAACCCCCCCCCTCTCAATGTCTTTGGTACTGATCAAGCATCTAACAATTTCTTCCTTAGAAAAGTAACCCACATCATTCTAGAATAGTCATCAATGATTAGCATAAAATATCTACCACCCTGAAAACTCTTGATTCTAGCAAGACCACACAAATCAGTATGAATAAGATCAAGAACATCATTATATTTGTCTTGTTTATTCTTAAAAGAAGTTCTCACTTGCTTTCCCATTTGATATTCATTACATACCAGATTATAGGGCTTCACAATCTTAGGTATATCTTTAACTACCTTAGTAGAACTAATCTTTACAATGCAATCAAAATTCACATGACACAACCTCTTATTCCATAGCCAACTCTCTTCAATTTGTGCAATCAAACATTTGTTCTCGCTAGAGTTCAAATGAAAGATGTTACCTTTAGTCTGAGTACCGATTTCAATATCCAATCTAGATCTGTTGATAATATTGCATTTTCCATCCTTGAACTCTAATTGAAATCCCTTATCCAGCAACTATCCTACACTCAAAATATTTTTCCTTAAACCTTCAACATAATAAACATTATCAGTATCATTCTTACCATCCAATGATATAGTTCCTCTTCCCTTGATCATGCATGCTTTGTCATCTCCAAATCTAACTATACCGCCATCAAATTCTTGCAAAAATAGAAACTTCCTTTTATCTCCAATCATATGATGTGAACATCCACTGTCTATCACCCATTCATCCTTGTCTTCAAATTTAGCAGCAAGGGGCTTTTCTTTAGGTATCAGATCATCTTCCTTGATATTTAATAATACCCATTCCTTTCCATTGTCAGATCCACTAGTTGAATCTTGTGTCAGTTCATTATCAAAATCAGTCACACCTTCCTCATCTGCATAGTAGAATGATTTGTGTATGTTCCTCTTGTACTAATGCTTGTTCTGATAATCATGGTTAGGCCTAAAATATCTTCTCTCTCTTTCCTCAAATCTTGAATTCCTTTCAGGACATCTAGATGCAAAATGACCTATCTTATTACATGTGAAACATTTAAAAGGTGATTTTCCTTCATACTTACTTCCTATCAGACCATTAGATACTCTTCTATAAAATAGGGCTTCAGTTTTCTCAACCTCTTCATCTTCTTTCTTCTTTTCCTCTAGTTCCTTAGCATATAAGGCTTTCCAATCACTCTTGCTTGTAGATGATGTAGATGCATGAAAAGAAGGTTCAAATTTTGCAACTCCATAAAGACCAAATTCCTCAAGCTCAAAAGAAGATAACTTCCCAACTAAGGTATCTCTATTAACAGAGGTGTTTTCCATTGCTCTTAACTCATTAATTGTAGTAGCCTTCATCTTATAAGCCAGTGGAAAAACTCTTAATAATTTAGAAAGTATTTCATCTTCGCTCAGAGATCCACCACAACACTGAATTCCTAGAACCATTTCATTAATTCTCTCCATAAAAGCAGTAATAATTTCATCTTCTTCCATCTTCAGGTTCTCATATCTCACCTGGTAACCATCAAGTTTAGAAGTTTTAATAGTAGGGTCACATTCATTCAGATTCTCCAATTTATCCCATATAGCCTTTGTAGTTGATTTGTCGGTTAGTCCCATAATTTTCTGATCAGAAAGTGCACACAAAAGGGCTTTTCTAGCTCTACAATAATTTTCAATATCCTTATCCAAGCCTCGCAAAGGACAATTTCTAGATGCCAGATTATGAGGTATATATCCTTTCTCAGTGATCTCCCAAATCCCCTTACCAAGACATCTCAAATGAGTCTCCATCGGAATCTTCCATACTCTGTAATTTGTTCCATCAAGCCTAGGAATTTCTCTCTGGAAAACAGCTACAGATGAACTGGATGAACTTGAACTATTATATGACATAGGATCTTCCTCAAGTGGTTAAGCTTCTATAGAGAGGACCATGCTCTGATACCAATTGTTAGACAACTTAGATAACCGATGAACAACTGAGAGGGAGTGGGAGAATCAATTGTTAATAGATTGTAGTGTTGGAAATTGAAACTCATTTGATTGGTTTCATATGTTGTCATTGATGGAAACATGATCTGGCTTCATTCTTTGGTCTGGTTCTTCACCGACAAATACTTCATCGACACCGATAGGTATCTTCACTGGTAGAAAGGATTCTATGGGTACCGGCATTGAAGGCCAACATGAATTACAAAAAGGGTACCGATATAGGAGGCCGACATCATTGGGAGATATATCAATTGCTAATTCATTTTGTTATTTATGTATATATTTAATGAGCCAACATGTATAATCATTTTGTAATTATCTATGTAAGCTGACATGAGTGATGAAGGATTGTAAGGGTAAATGGGTTAGTTGATTAGATCATTTTGTGAAATGAAGGATATGATAGGATATAATAGAAATTATTGTAATTAAGGATGTTGTAATGCAAAGGTTATTCTGGTAAGGGTTTAGGGTTTCATAACCGAAACAGTCAGAGCTTGAACCGAAACTCTATCAGGCATAACAAATGCATTAAATGAGTTCAGTCTTATGTTTTATTATTCAAAGTGATTGTAGTCAGTGAGGCTCTTTTGTGTTGAGCATTTTTCTCTAGGTTGTAAGCCTTCCTGCATGTGCAGGCCCCCATATTATGTAAATATTTTCATATGGCTAGTGGATTGATATTATGGGTCACAAATCCCACCGTGGTTTTTCCTTTTTGAGGTTTTCCACGTATAATTCTCTATATTATGGTATTTATTTGTGTGATTGTCTTATTGATTACTTTACTTCTTTCAATTACATATGTATCAGTTTACCGATCGGTGAATGCATGTTATAATAAGGTGAAAATTGAACATTATGGTAGAACACTAATTCATCCCCCTCTCTCAGTGTTCTTGGATTCCAATAATTGGTATCAAAGCCTTGTGCCTCGGAGGAAATCTAACAACTTGAGGGAGATCTTGAATCCAGAATCCATGGCTATGAGTATGGAGAAGAAAATTGAGGTAGAACTTGAAGATTATGATTCTGAAAGGATGAAGAACTTGAAGTTACAAGATGAATTTAATTCTACCAAGGAATTCATTCTTATCCTACAAGAGAGGTTGTCATTTGTTCAAGCTAGGAGGAAGGAACTTCTGCAAAATCAGGATAATGAAGAGAAAGATGGCCTTAATGAAAAATGTCAGGAGTTGAGTCGAGAGAATATGGTCATGAGGAATTAAATGCAAGTGCTAACTATGAGGATGCCAAAGCATATTGAAGACCATAAGATGAATCAAGAAAACCTTGAGAGATCTCTGAAAGATAGATCTGAAGAATGCATCTAGTTGGTTCATGAAAATGATATGTTGAGAACAAAATTAGTGCAATCCCAAAGCAATGAACAATAACTTGAAAGACAAATGATAATCCTAAGAGATGATCTGACTATTGCAAGTGAGTACAAGGACAAATTCAAGGTTAGTTCAACACAACTTGATCGATTATTGAAAAGCCAAAGACAAAATGGAGATTCCAGTGGACTTGGATTTGAACAAAGTCAAAGCTCTAGTATTGAGAATGAAGATCAGAAATAGAAGACACCAGTAAGGCAGCTTAATGCTTACAAATTTAATGGTAGATGCTTTTTTTGTAATAAATTTGGTCACATGGCTAGGCAATGTAGAAATAGAGCAAATCAGAACTATAATTCTACTCTTGATCAATGTTCTAAATGCAATAAATATGGTCATATGACAGAAGATTGCAGAATGAATGTTAAATGTCATGCATGTGGAAAATTTGGACATATGGCTAATCAGTGTAGGTCAAGCAATTATACCGATTATAGCAAAGCAATTCAAAAGAAAAATGTTACATGTTATGCATGCAACAAGATTGGACACATAGCTAAGTTCTATAGAAGAAAAAATCCACCGGTTGGCAATGACGGATAAAATGATAAAGGGAAATAAAAGGTAAATGAAATCCGATAAAATTATATCAAGAAATGGGTCAGCAAGTTAGATGATCAATCAACAAATGGGAATGCTTTGGTTACTCAACCGATAGAGGAAGTTGCTCCTGCACTGACAGGAAGTTCATCCGGTAACTAAGGTAGATGCCTTAGGGGTAGGAAAAATTCATGAAAATATTGCATAAGACTTGGGAAGGCATTCTAGAAGATGTTCTAGACATTGGAAAAGTTTATCCGACATGGAGATGTTCGACTGAGATCCAGTATATTCCACAAGAAGTCGTTCATATGAATGACAGATTAGGGTTTCTTAAAGGTTAAAAGGTTGAATCCACTTCATTTTGATCACATTGCATTCAAAGCAAGTAAGAGTGATACAGAGTGAGTCTAAGGTGATTTAGTGTGATCAGATATCTTCTTCAGCGATTCCACCAATGATCGGAAGAATTCTATAGGGTTTCATCGGCAACCATTTCTTAGGTACTTATTGTTGGCATTCAACACTCTTATGAGAATAGTTGATATTGTCATTGATGGCAACCATCTGGCAACTAACTAGCAAGTCACCAACAATTGGTTTCTACCTGCTTGACATCACAAACTTCATACACCGGCAGACACTGGCACTAGCAAGCACTTCACAGACATTTGGATTACATTGACAACAAAGCATACCAACACTTCAGCCGACATGGGATAAAGTTTTATGAATTATTTTGTAATATAATTATCTTTTGTAAGATTAAATGGTATACTATAAAAGACTCATATATGTATGAGATCTTACAAGTCATTTTGATATAAGGAATGTTAATAGTAAAATGTATAGGCAAATATTGTATAAGGTGACATAGTTGACAACGAAGGTTTTGGTAATTCACTAAGCTTAAACTGGTATTGAACTTGGCATGAAAGATGTTGTTTTGAGCAGTACATTATATTGGATTTGATAATCCATTTTGTAGTCTGTGTGACTCTTTATTGAGCAGTGAGCTCTAGGTTGTTGGCCTCCCTGCATGTGTAGGCCCCTCATTGTAAGTAGTATTTATTCATTGGTCAGTGAGTAAATATTGTGGGTCACAAATCCCACCAAGGTTTTTCCCACACCGGGTTTCCTTGTTAAATATCTTGTGTTATGGTGTGTTTCTATGTTGTCTCTATTATTTTTCTCTATTTTAATAATTCTTATTTACCGATACACTGTTCTGAGATATAAAGCTATAAATAAGTTTAATTATTCTACTAATTGGTTAGACACTGATTCACCCCCTCCCTCTTAGTGTCTTTGGGACTGTCATTGAATCTAACACTTATTGAAATCATCTTTTATCATGGAAGCAATATCATCCTCTCTACCTACTTTCATTGCAAATCCTACTGTTTTTGAGGTTAAGGATCATCACAGGCCAATTTTCAAGCTAATGGTATGATGAAAGAATAAGTATCCAATAGAATACTAAGAGGGGGGTGAATCAATAAACTGAGAAAAATGATACAAACTTCCCAAACTCAAATTAAATCACACAAAGTAAACTTATCAATAGAATATCACTGTCAAGATCAATACTCATAAGAATACTGAACATCAACCAGTTAACTATTATAACAACTTAACAGTAAACAACATTCAATCTTGTAAACATCCAAATTCTTAATTATATATCAACACACTCCATCTCTCAATGCTTCCAATTATCATGTCTTATCAGAAGTTAATCAAATCAACAAATAAGATCATGACCACAAAAACATTCACCACATGACACAAATGTTTATATGTGGAAAACCCAAATAGGTAAAAACCATGGTGAGATGAGACTCACAAGATAGCTATCTGAACTCTTATGAAGTTCACCCTGTTAGAAGCCAAGCCTATTAAATCTTTTATAATAAGTCCTGTTAAGAACTGATCCTGTTAGGAATCACTTGGTTAAGGGATTTACAAAATTCCTTGATGAAAAGCAAATACCCTATTAGGAGTAACCTCACTAGAGGATTTGAGAATCCAAGCTAATGGATCACCTTGTTAGAGGATTTAAGAAGTAACCAAGTTTGTTAGAGCTTACCCGGTTAGGGGATTTCAATTCTACTGTAATTGTTAGAAGAAAACGGGTTTTTCTTGATCTGTCTGAATAACACTACATTTGCTTGATCAGATCCTTTTAAGCTTCAATCTTCCTTTACTCAAACTACAAATCCATTCTTTGGTTAGGCAACCACACACTCAACTGATTTAAACCAACACTTTGCCAACGCTAAACAAAATAACTTCATCACCCTTAAATACAAATCAATTAGGTTGGTAACACAACAAAAACCTAATTCTCTCATAGAGATTACAAACAAATCGGTTCAAGTGTGACTGTTGGATTTACATAGCAATCTATACACATTCTTCAATAAAATTCCAACCATTCCATGATCACCACTTCATCAAACTTTGTAACTCATCATGCACTATGGATTAGATGCAATCCAATTTGCTCATTCCCTAGATAATCAAACAAACACGCCAAAACAATATGAACTTATCCTCATACAATGATCACAGTGTCTCCATGATTACCGCTCATCATTAAATCTTAAACCAACAAACTTGATCGGTTAGGGTTTAACAAAAATAACTGGTAGGGTTTATCGGTTACATTTCATAGAAAAGGGTTTAACCTTATACACCGGTTTACAACATCTTCCTCAAAGCTCTTCCTACTAGTTACAAGACAATATCAATAACAACAACAATATCAGCAATATCATAAATACCATTACTAGTTCAATTGACATCAATGACAACATAGCATATCATTAATGCAATCTTCATGCAAATGCCAAAAATCTCCCCCTTTGGCATTGATGACAATACAAATATCAACGCCTCAGATTGCTGATGTGATTGGTGAATAGGAATCCTAGTTTAAATTACCAAGTATTCACCATTCTCTGTCTATCTTCAGCCTGTCGTTGGTTTCCCTTTTCCAATCACATAATTCTTCTCCTCAATCACATAATTCTTCTCCCCCTTTGACAACAATGCCAAATTGAAAGTAAAACATGTAATATCAAAATTCTCACTATGAATCAATAACATACTACAACTTGATGCTCCCCCTATGGAATACATCCACTTCTTCATCAATCCATGTAAAATTCTACAAGTGATTCAGGGACTGATGTAATAAACATCATGCTCAGTTAACTTCATGAAGAGGGACAACCCCTGGTTGTATTCTAAGACATTCAAAAGTAGTCTTAGGCATAGGTTTGGTAAAGACATCTGCAAGCTGCTCCTTGGTAGAAACATGCTCTAAGATAACATCTTTACTTTGAAATTTTTCCCTCAAAAAGTGATACTTTAATTCAATGTGCTTGGTTCGTGCGTGCAAAACAAGATTCTTAGAAATATTAATGGCACTTTTATTATCACATAAAATATTTATAGGCTTTGATTTATTCATCTTAAACCTTCCAAAATGTGCCTCATCCAAATAACCTGAGTGCAATTCATATAAGTTGCAACATACTCAGCTTCAGTAGTAGATTGTGAAGTATAACTCGACTTCTTACTACTCCATGAAACCAGCCTTCCTCCTAGAAAGAATGCTCCATCGGTAGTACTTTTTTGATCATCAGTATTTTTTGCCCAATCAGCATCTGTGTATGCCTTCAAATCAAAGTTTCCTCCATATGGATGCCATAATCCATAGTCAACAGTACCTTTCAGATACCTAAAAATTCTCTTGGTTGCTATCAGATGTGCTTCATTTGGATGCTTCTGAAATCTAGCAACTATACCAACTACATGGGCAATATCTGGTCTACTATGAACACCATAGTGTAATTTTCCAATCAATGAACTGTATTCATTTTCATAAACAGACTTAGATTCATCTTCCTTGGATAACTTAGAACCTGTAACCATTGGTGTTCCAACTGGTTTACAGTCACTCATGCCAAAAGTCTTCAAAACCTCTTTCACATATTTAGATTGTGTAATGAAAATACCATTCTTCATTTGTTGTATCTGCAAGCCTATGAAATTTTTGATATCCTCTACTAAAGACATTTCAAACTCATTTTTCATCTCATCTACAAAACTATTGCTCATGACATCATTACCTCCAAAAATAATATCATCAACAAATACTTCACTCACCCATATTTTTTCTCCTTCAAACTTGAGATAAATATTACTATCATCACTAGTTCTTGCAAAGCCTATCTTCATCAAATGTGTATGAAGCTTTTCATACCATGCTCTGGGTGCCTGCTTTAATCCATACAAAGCTTTGTGCAATTTGCATACCATATCTTTCTCATCAGTCAATGCATAACCATCTGGTTTTTCTATATATACCTCTTCTTCCAATATCCTATTCAAAAATGCAGACTTCACATCCATCTGGTATATCTTGAACTTCTTATGGGCTGCAAATGCAAGTAAAGTTCTGACACCTTCCAGTCTTGCTACTAGTGCAAAAGTTTCTCCATAACCTTCTCCTTCTTCTTAAGCATAACCCTTGCAGACTAATCTTGTCTTGTTGTGAACCACAACACCATCTTCATTTAACTAGTTTTTGAATACCCATATAGTACCTATAACATTCTTGTTTACCAGTTGGGGAACTAGGGTCCAAGTGTTGTTCTTCTCAATTTGATCCAATTCCCCCTCCATATCTTTAACCCAATGATCATCACCAAATGCCTCCTTAGCACTTCTAGGTTCAATGGTGGAGATCATGCAAGAGTCCTCTCTTATTCTTCTTCTAGTTAGTACTCCAACATCCTTATCCCCAATAATCTACTCACGATTGTGGTTTAGTCTCACATACCTAGGAATAACATGATCATTCTCTTCAGGTTCAACTTCTTCATTATCATCTTCTTCTGATTTTATTTGTTCTAGTTGAACAAGTGCATCAAAATTTGCTTTACCGGTTTCTAATTTAATAGTTTCAGGTTCCAAAAGCAAAATGAAAGGATCTTCATTCTTTTTCTCTGAACTAGTTCCATCTGAGACTTCAGGACATTCATCTACTCGAACATCAACACTCTCAACAATTCTCTGTGTCCGGTTGTTGAAGAATTTGTAGGCCTTATCTTGGTGGAATAGCCAAGAAATATTCCTAAATCACTCTTAGCTTCAAACTTTCTTATGTAATCACCTCTTTTAATAAAACATTTGCTACCAAATATCTTAAAATAGCTAATATCGAGTGATCTCCCATACCAATATTCATAAGGGGTCTTGTCCTTACCTCTTTTCACCAGAACTCGGTTCATTCTATAGACAACTATACTTATAGCTTCTTTCCAAAATGTTTTCGCTACACCTCCTTATATCAACATTGTCCTAGCAGCTTCAACCACTGACTGGTTGTTCCTCTTTGTGATACCATTCTGTTGTGGTGTCCTCGGTGCAAAAAGATGTTATTTGATACCATTCTCATCATAGTACTTAGTGAATTACTCAAAAGTAAATTCACCACCTTGATCTGTTCTCAGACATTTTATCTTTTTGCCACTCTCTTTCTCAAATAAGGCCCTGAATGCCTTGAACTTACCAAAATCTTCATTCTTATCCTTCAAGAATGTGACCCACATCATCATTGAACAATCATTAGTGAAGATCATGAAATATCTGTCACCTTGAATGCTTCTTAGTCTTATTGGTCCATATAGATTTGTATGAACCAAATCTAACAAGTGCTCTGCTGAGAAGGACTTGCTCTTGAAAGTTGAAGAGGTCATCTTTCCTAACTGACATTCTTTGCAAAGAGCATTAACCAGTTTGTCTAGCTGAAGAAGACCTCTTACTATCTTGGACTTGCTCACTTTAACAATGTTATCAAAGTTTATATGATAAAATCTCCTATGCCAAAGCCAGCTATCATCTATCTTTGCAATCAAACAGTTGCTAATTTTAGGATTAAGATGAAATAGATTTCCTCTGGTTTGTTTCCAAGCTGCAATCAATTCACCTTTCTTGTCAAATATTTTACACATAACATTTCTAAACTTCAGTAGGTATCCTCTGTCATTAAGTTGTGCCACACTCAGAAGATTGTGCTTTAGACCTTCAACCCAATAGACATCATCTACACTGCTCTTCCCATTAAGAGAAATAACTCCCTTACCTTTAACCATATGTAATGAGTCATTGCCAAATTTTACAACATCGCCATCAAATTCCTTCAAGGAAAGAAATTTGATCTGATCACCGGTCATGTGATGTGAACAACCACTATCAATGATCCAATCATCAGAGTTATCCATCCTGGACACTAGTGCCTTCTGATCTGATATCTCTTCCTTAATAGCTACAAACACAATATCTTCACTAGCATCATCATCAGATTCTTTATCAGTAATACCATTGTCAACCATTATAAGACAATCTCTCTTGCCTTTGCCCTTATACTTCTTGAATTTGTCTCTCTTGTATTCATTTTCACCATTAGGATAGTTAGCTGCTATATGACCAATCTTGTTGCATACAAAACATTTATAAGGTAGTTTACCTCTATATTTACCAGTGCCTCTAGGTAGTCATTTTCCCAACAACGCTTCAAGTTCCACTAAGTTGTCTTCATCATAAACATCTCTATTGGATCTAGATTCATAACCATGACTAGTATCTCTACTTTTTCTCACAGATGTGTTAGAGACAAAAGCTCTGAATGTAGATTTTGATTCCTGTACACTACCATCATAGCTGTTTAATTCAAAAGTAGTAAGTTTGCTAATGATAGAGTCAAGAGTTACCTTAGTTTTGTCAATGGACTTCAGCTCTTGAATAGTTGCAACTCGGATAGCATAGACCGGTTGTAGGGTTCTCAGTACCTTACTGATCACTGTGGCATCTTCCACTTTCCCTCATGTACTCTTTATTTTACCAACTATCTCTTTTATTCTTTGACCATACTACTAGATATTCTCACCTTCAGACATTCTCATGTCATCAAACTTTCCTCTTAGGCTCTCCTCTTTAGCAATCTTAACATGTTCATCACCGCTATAAATCTCTTCAAATTTTTTCCATACTTCATATGCATTTTAAAGACCATGAACATCTACATATTTAGTATCACACAAGGAACTGATAATAGCCTCCAATGCTTGATGATTTTCTTGTTGTTCTTTCTTCTGATCATCGGTCAGTGTTCCAGTAGGTGTAACATAGAGAGTTTCTACATGATTCCAATACTGACTTCCCAGACTTTTAATATAAATCTTCATTTGATCGCTCCATATCCTATAGTTATCTTTGTTAAACTTTGGACCTTCCTTCTTCATCATGATCTACAAGATCTTTTCCTCAAGTTGTTAGGCTTTTAGGTTAAAGAGGACCTGAGATGCTCTGATACCAATTGATGGTATGATGAAAGAATAAGTATCTGGTAGAATACTGAGAGGGGGGGTGAATCAATAAACTAAAAACCTGATACAAACTTCCTAAACTCAAATTCAATCACACAAAGTAAACTTATCAATAGAATATCATTGTCAAGATCAATACTCATAAGAATACTCAACATCAATGAATTAACTATTATAACAACTTAACAGTAAACAACATTCAATCTTGTAAACATCCAAATTCTTAATTATATATCAACACACTCCATCTCTCAATGCTTCCAATTATCATGTCTTATCAAAAGTTAATCAAATCAACAAATAAGATCATGACCACAAAAACATTCACCACATGACACAAATGTTTATACGTGGAAAACCCAAATAGGTAAAAACCATGGTGAGATGAGACTCACAAGATAGCTATCTAAACTCTTATGAAGTTCACCCTGTTAGAAGCCAAGCCTATTAAATATTTTATAATAAGTCCTGTTAAGAATTGATCCTGTTAGGAATCACCCGGTTAAGGGATTTACAAAATTCCTTGATGAAAAGCAAATACCCTATTAGGAGTAACCTCACTAGAGGATTTGAGAATCCAAGCTAATGGATCACGATGTTAGAGGATTTAAGAAGTAACCAAGTTTGTTAGAGCTTACCCGGTTAGGGGATTTCAATTCTACTGTAATTGTTAGAAGACAACAAGTTTTTCTTGATCTGTCTAAATAGCACTACATTTGCTTGATCAGATCCTTTTAAGTTTCAATCTTCCTTTACTCAAATTGCAGATCCATTCTCTGGTTAGGCAACCACACACTCAACTGATTTCAACCAACACTTTGCCAACACTAAACAAAACAACTTCATCGATCTTAAATACAAATCAATTAGGTCGGTAACACAAAAAATACCTAATTCTCTCATAGAGATTACAAACAAATCGGTTCAAGTGTGACCATTAGATTTACATAGCAATATATAAACATTCTTCATTAAAATTCCAACCGCTCCATGATTACTGCTTCATCGGACTTTGTAACTCATCACACGCTATGGAGTAGATGCAATCCACTTTTCTCATTCCCTAGATAACCAAACAAACGCACCAAAACAATCTGAACTTATCCTCATACAATGATCACATCTGATTCATTAGATCTTAAACCAAGAAACTTGATCGGTTAGGGTTTAACAAAAACAACTGGTAGGTTTTACCAGTTACATTGCATAGAAGAAGGTTTAACCTTATACACCGATTTACCAGTTCAACTCACATACATACATACCGGTTTACAACATCTTCCTCAAAGCTCTTCCTATCAGTTACAAGCCAATATCAATAACAACAATATCAACAATATCATAAATACCATTACCAGTTCAATTGACATCAATGACAACATAACATATCATTAATGCAATCTTCATGCAAATGCCAACACAAGCAATGCCCGCATATTGCCACATTGTATGATTGGGTTGGCGCATTTTCCTATGTTTCGGAAGGAGTTGTTTATGTGGAATACGTCAAAGCATACATTCACTTCCACATTGAGGATATGGGTACTAGTGACATCAAGAGTATGTATATGAGCAAGTTGATGGGAGACTCCAGAAAGATCAAGCCCGAGTATAAGCACATTGAGGATCTAGGGTTTACTGGCATTCTTGATATCCCTGAATTTGAAGATGAGATCATTAAATATGTATTGAGTAGAGTTCATGGAGAGTTAATTGGGTTGGGCAGACCTTATAAGATCATGAAGGAGGCCATTAGGGCCATCACCGGTTTGCCGCAGATTGGTCAGCGTCCAGAGAAAAAGGTTTCAAATGATGTGGTTAAAAAACTCATCGGTGCAACTTCGGATTGGTGATCGATGAGGGTCAACACTATTACTAACAAAGATATTAGATTTGGCAGCATGATCATTGGGTATAAGGTAACTCAATCCAATCATCTCAATTATGTTTCTAGCTCCTGCATATATGCCGAACATAAGATTATGAGGGAAAATGAGAAGATAGATCTTTGTGGATGTATGTTAGATGAGTTGTTAATTAACCTAGGGAAGATCAAAGGAGAGAAAAAGGGGATATTCTAGTATGGGAATCTTATTGTCTGCTTGATGCTATTTTTCCTTAATGAAACTCTCAGTTTTGGGATGAGACAATGGGCATTTGATAAATGATATCTCGGTAGGCATATAATTGAAACAAACTATTACTAGTTTGGGTAGTCAGCGAGATTATAAGGTTTGGGGTTACTTCAAGGCATTTCAGAAGGTAATGAAATCTAGAGAGAGGGTTCCTAAACAAATTATTGAGAAATACTCAATCAATACCTGCTTTATGATTAAAAAGGATGAAACCTTAATGGAAGCAGTTAAACCCTAGAAGATATGGATAGAGGAAATGGGATATGAGGTTGATGATCAGATTCTAGATGCTTATGCCAAAATGTTGATTGATGCTCCTATTGATGAAACTAAAAAATCCTTTGGTACTACAAAACCAAAGAAGAAATAGGTTCAAACTGAATTCAATCAAAAGAAGAGGGAGAAACAGCAAGGCAAGGCCAATAAATTTGTTGAACAAGTGTCTCGGGACATCAAGGCCTTAGTGGATGTTGTTCCTGGCAAAAGGAAGGAAGAGGAAAGAGCCTGAAATCTTCATTGAGCCTATTCCATCAAACTTTGGAACTGAAGATGACACACCTTTAGCATTCAAGAGGGTATTGAGGAAGAAAGGTGAGGAGTCTAAGGAGGAAGCAAGGAAGAAACTGGTAAGGAAGGTCATAATCAAGGTATCGGCAAAGAAAAGAGCTCCAAAGGAAACATCTCATACACCTTCTTCTCCATCCAGTACTGGTAGAAGAAAGAAGATGGATGACACAGACCTTGCTATTGTATCTGGTAATATAACTATAATCCCTCCCAAGGCCTGTGTAGAATTGATAGATGAAATCACTAAGGATGGTATGTTGAAAAATGTATAATTATATTATGAGCCTCTAGATGATGATGAACAAAGAGAAATTGAGGAAGCAGTTTTGTTATATCTAGATATATTTAAGAAAGCTTTGTTGGAACTTCAGAAGCAAATACCGGCATAACTATATGAAAATCTAGATGCTAGGAGATTATCAGTTGTGGAGGAGGATAAGCACATACAAATTCAAGAACTATTAACTACTTGTGGATCAATTACTCCAAATGATATGGATATGACACTTACAGTTGCAGACAGAACAATTTTTTGAAGCAAGCAGAGGATACTTAGTCTTATGTCAGGTAGGGTTAATGAATAATCAGAGAAACCCACAAGGCATGGGTTCAATTCTTTATTGATAACCCTGGTTTCTACACTTCACCGAAAGCTAAAATAGATGCTACTGACATCCCGATTGAAGGGAAAGGAAAAGGTATAGTAGGTACCCCACCTAAAATTTTGAAAGATAATAAGGCATTGGATGTAGATCCCTTGGTAGAATCTAATGTATAGGACACAATGGAGATACTAGTAGAATCACAGAGTGTGCATGCTACAAATGTTGAGGATAATAGTCCTCTGGGTCAGAATGTATAGGTTAAGGACACAATTCATGTGGAACCAACAGTAACTGATACTGCACCAAGTGGCAAAGCCACCCCTACAAAATAGGAAGTTATTAAAGTTAATCAACCATCAGAGGAGAAGAAAGAGGAATCTGGAAGGGAACTAGTAGTGAGCACATCATTGTTGTCAATTGACACCTCATAGGTAGAGCAGAACAACATAACTAAGATGAGTTCTACTGAACTCATGATGATGGTTGCTTAGAAGATGGTGAAGGAAGGATCAGTGGACAAAGGAATAATTGATCAATCAATCCCAATTTTGCATAGACTTGTCCTGGAGTGCCATTTTGACAAAGGAGAAAGCCCATTAGGCAAGCTCAAAATAATTACTAAGCATATTTCTAAGGATTTTCAATCACTACAACAAATATCTAACCGACGGGAATTGGAGAGATTCACACAAGCCAAGAGGGCTACTTTTGATCATATGATTGAATCAGAGAAGAAAGATATTTTTGACAAAATGAAGCTAATTGACAATTCTTTAAGGCAATGTACTAATATACGGATTACTTACTGCAGATATAGATAAAGGGATTAAGGATTCTCAACATAAAATTGTAGGTATAGTCAATTCTTTTGATGGTTCCAATTCTTTGACTACATCTACTAATGGACAAATTTTGGTATTAGAATATCTTGAAAGGGATAAAGACAAAATCATAAGGAGAGCTAAAGGGCTCAGAGGTTTGGTGAGACCCCAGTTGGACTCTTTGAGTGTACATAAGAAGGAATGCATTGATATGGTTGGTAAGCCCACACCGACAAATCTTAAGGAGAAAGAGTCCTATGCTCACATGCTCAATGGACTTGTATCTATTTCTAACACATTCAAATTTGGTTGGGATAATTATCTAGAGCTTTTGGAGAAAGCCTATTCAGAAATTTTCAAGTATATTTAGCTCTGGTAAGGTGTTTTGGGATACATTCTTTGTACAAGATTTCATTCTTCGTCCCAGTTTTTGGTATTTTTTCTAGCATTGATGTCAAAGGGGGAGGTATAGGCTGAAAAATATATTCTTGACATCAAGAGCTATTGAGTATTTTGTGTAGATCATGATCACAGATGGATATTCAGCTCAGGGGTTGCAGTTTCAGAGTGAAATCGACAGATGGAAACCATTATCATTTTTCACATGAGTGTTGCCATCAATGCCAAAGGGGGAGATTGTTGGAAAATGAAACTCATTTGATTGGTTTTATATGTTGTAACTAATGGAAACATGTTTCGGCTTCACTCTTTGGTTTGGTTCTTCACTGGAAGGTGCTTCACCGACAGACTCTTCACCAACACTGACAGGTATCTTCACCGGTAGGAAGGATTCTATGGGTACTAACATTCAAGGATGACATGACTTACAAATAGGGTACCAGTATTCTTGACATTGGGCTTATATGGAGTATTTTCTACAGATCATGATCATAGATGGATATTCAGCTCAGGGGGAGCAGTCTCAGGGTGAAACCGATAGATGGAAACCATTATCACTTTTCACATGAGTGTTGCCATCAATGCCAAAGGGTGATATTATTTGCAAATTCCACTCATTTGATTGGTTCATATGTTGTCATTGATGGCAACATGTTCTGACTTCATTCTTTGGTTTGATTCTTCACCGGCAGGTGCTTAACCGATAGACACTTCACCGACATTGGTAGGTATCTTCATCCATAGGAAGGATTCTATGGGTACTGGCATTGAAGGCCAACATCATTGGGTGATCCATCGATTGACAATTCATTTTGTTATTTATGTATATATGTAATGAGCCGACATGTATAATCATTTTGTAATTATCTATTTAAGATGACATGAGTCATGAAGGATTGTAAGGGTATATAGGTCAGTTGATTAGATCATTTTGTGAAATGAAGGATATGATAGGATATAATGGAAATGATTGTAATTGAGGATGTTGTAATGTGAAGGTTATTCCTGTAAGGGTTTAGGGTTTCAGAACTGGAACAGACAGAGCTTGAATCGAAACTCTATCAGGCATAATAAATGCATTAAATGAGTTCAGTCTTATGTTCTGATTAATAGGAAAAATAGGTTTTAAGGACCTGAAACCTTTAACAAAGGAGATTAAATAGGATCATCAAAGAGAATCCAGACCAAGAAAGAGCAACTAAAAACAAAGACTGGCAATAAAGCCAGTAAACGAAAAGGACAGCAAAGGGTAGAAACAACAAAATGAAGAAACTAGAGATAACACTGCACAATTATAAGGCCTTCAGGAGGTCCTCTGCCTTAATCATTAGCTGGTTGTAGTTAGCCAAAGCAGCTTTAAGTTCATCCAAGTCCTTATTTGGCTTCTTCTCCTTCTTTTTACCACTAGTTCTTGTTCTGGGTCCTTGAAAATCTCCTGTTCCTTCAGTGTCAGGGTCAATTTCTAGGGTATCCTTCTCCTCCAAATTGCTGATGAGGGTTTTGGTTTTGCCAGCAGAGGCCTTCAGAATGTTTAAGCTTTGCTCGGTGATAATTTTAAGCCATTCCTCAATTTTGCTAACTTTATTGATAGTTTCCATCATTGTTTGATCCATAGCATTGGCATTAGCTTTCCTCTCAATCAGATCTTTCTCAATTTGCTCAAATCTGAGGTTGGATCCTCTCATATTTTCAGCTCTAGCAATAGTTTTGATCAAATCCTCCACATAATTTGCTATAGACTTCCCTTTGCCAATGCTGATAGTTTCCAAAATCTGAATTCTGTTGATAGTTTCCAGAGTCTGGGTTCTGCTGATAGTTTCGAGAATCTGGATTCTGCTGATAATTTTCAGAAACTAGGTTCTACTGATAGTTTTCCTGTTGATAGTTTCCAGAGTCTAGATTCTACTGATAATTTCTAGAAACTGGGTTTTGCTGATAGTTTTCCTACTGATAGTTTACAGAGTCTGGATTCTGCTGATAATTTCTAGAAACTAAGTTTTGGTGATAGTTTCCAGAATCTGAAAACTGGTACTAACAATATTAGAATAGCTCGAAGCACTCCTTTTAATCTGTTTCATTATTATTTTGACTATTAATGATCTTTGGGGTGCTATTGTATCGATCCTTAAAAATGATTGTATATGGTGAAAATGGATAACAATAATAACAATATTGAAAGGCTAAATGAATTCAACCACAAAACCCTAGCCTAACAACAACAAAGATCCACCATAACATATGAAGATTACCTAAGACAATGCAAATCAAATGAAATCACAAAGATTATACCATCACATGTCCAATAGTGTTTGGATCTCCATTCTTCCTATCTCCATTGATCTTGTTTGATGTATTTGCTCTCAGATTTTATGTGCATAAGAGCTCAACAAAGAACGGAATGTGGTTGCAAGTAGGATCGCATATGCCAAGTAGTCAATTGATCAAGTAGTTAGAATGATTGATTAGGGTTTGATAATGAAGGAAGTATCTCCTTATATAGAAAACACTATATGAAATGGAGGGATAAGATTGAGAGGTGTAAAATGAGGTCGGCTATGATTAGAGGGTAGGTAAAAGAAATAATAAAATAATGAAAGGGGTAGGTAGTGTATGAATTAAGAGATGAATGACATGTGTCATGGGTAGAAAAGGTTAATGAATTAATTAAATAAATAAAGATTTATTTAATTAATAGAAGAAGTGAGATCAATTAAATAAATAAGATATTTATTTAATTTAGGAAAAGGATAATTTAAATAAATAAATGTATTTATTTAAATGAGAAATAAGGCTAGAAGAGGATAAATGAATTAATTAAATAAATAAAGATTTATTTAATTAATAGAAGAATTAAGCTTAGATAATTTAATTAGACTGAACAATTTTTGGTGTCTATATTTTGCCCCTCTTTGAGACAATGTGGCTTGTCGCGTTGTTTCAAAGAAGATAAGATGAACCGATACAGAGTTGCCCCAAGATGGGAATGATATGCCCCCTCGAGAGATTGGATGAAAATGTCTAAAAAGATTGTAGACAATCTCTCGATAAGAAAGAAAGGCTAGAATGGACTGATCAGATAGGATAGAGTGACAAAGTCATGGGATAATGAAGACTGACATAGGAGACTAGGGCTAGGGCTAGGGATAGAGTAGTCTATAAGATAGACCATGAGGGGAAAACATCCTCATTGTCTTCCACACATCCAATAGATCAGAGTGCAGAGTGAGATAGAGCAGCAGTAGTCAGCAGCGATGGCAATGGCTCACAGATTCGATTGCGTTCGCCGATTGCAGAGGCTAGCTGAGGCAGGAGAGCCAGTAAGTACCACAAAACCTCCTTGTACTTTGATGCATTTATTGTTGTCATTAATACATGCTAGGTAATGTAATAAATGCACATTTATGTCAGGAAAATGTGTTTGTGTCCAAAAATGTGAATTTATTTCTAGGTCAAATCGGCAGTTTTGTGATGAACATACGCTATCGATTGGATAAGCTACTGAGAGGATACATTCAAGCAGGTCCTCTAGGGAAGACTAGGATAGCAAATAGGGATAGGATTGACAATTCTATGATAGAAAATACATTGCCAATTAGGAAACTACTCAAGAGGATTCACTCAAGCATAGGCCCTAGGATAAGATAGATCAAGGCACTTTGTGATGAACAGTGAGTACCAAGATATAGTTTTTTGTGATGAACAGGGAGTACTAAAATATGAGTAGCACTTTATGATGAACAGTGAGTGCAAATGTGAGTAGCACTTTGTGTTGAACAAGGAGTGCCAAACACGTAGTACTTTGTGATGAACAGGGAGTACCACTAGGATAGAAGCAACACTTTGTGATGAACAGTGAGTGTCACTAGGACTGAGATGATTGATTTGCTTGACTGCAGGAGTATTTGCCTATGTCGGAGTCACGGGAGAGAGACACCTGCAGGTGATTGTAGCCATATGATTTTGACATCATTGTATCATGACACTTTATATATATATGAGATGATTCATCTTTGTGGTAGCTATATGCATGTGTACCTATGTGATGCCTCTATATGTTTTATGATGTATGTTTCTATATGATTCTTATGATATGGATACAAATATGTATATGATGCAATGCAATATATTTTTTTGTTCTTTTATGTTTTATATGTGTATGCATGATGCAAATGTGAATGTATGTAATGCAGATGAATATGATAATGCAAATGTAAATTGTGCTAACAGGTGTTGTGTGCAGGATGTGATGCAGTTGTGATATCTATATGTATGTATGAAATGCTTATATGTGGTAATGCAGGTGCAACTACATGAAATGCAAATGTTTTTGGCGTGTCATTATACTCAGTCATGTGATAGTAGGCTACGCGGACTCAAGAAGGACGATCGAAGTCAATCAATAAAGGGGGATGAAAGATAGAAGATATGAAAGTGAAAGAGCTTCTTGTGCTTTATCATCATTGAGCTTTATTATGGCAAGTAGGTTATGACAATCGAGGCATATGTTCGACCCAGAAAGTCATTGTACCTATTTGCATGGAGATAAGATAGTCACAAACAAGGAATGCCCCAGTTCATACTAGACTCATAGTGTCCTCATATCCTTGGACAAGTCATAGCATTACTAAGAGAAAATTCATAGATAGCAAATACAAATAGTTTACGATACCCCATCATCACCTTTCTAGTCAAAGACATCCTGGAGATAGAATCTCTAGTTAGAGACATCTTGAAAAAGCTAAAAGACATGTCACCAAAAGATAAAATCAAAAGAAAACCAAGACTTGACACCAACATCCACTGTAGTCCTCAAGTTTAGTGTCTCTTGTCACTTGTATAAGTCTTATTTGATTGTGGTCATAATGTTTACTTTCACAAATGGATAGATAGCACTGAACCATATGTTGTCTAAGTCTGTTGAAAGATTTGATTTGTTGAAGCCCATTGTTGTTGCTATGTCTCATCTGAAACTGATTGAATCCATGAAACTAATACTTTATTGCGGAGAAGATGAAACTTTATTGTGGATCTGTGATGCAAATGTTGCTTTATTACAGATTGTGCGCGGATAGACAGAAGAAAGCTGGAAGAAAATATACTCCTTGAAACATGTGATGTTCTTAGTTCCCCACCCATTACTAGACGTAGGATTTGCCTTAGCCACAGATAGGATCTGATTTATTATGGATGGAAAGGGAGGTGAAAAGGGAGGTTTATTATGAATGGCTAACCGATCTTGGGTAGATCAATAACAAGCCATGATGGGAATGGGTAAGTTTATTATGAATGAATAGGTTATGAGTGTGTGCAAAGTGAAAGCATGAAAGTGAATCCTGAAGGAGGGAGGAGCAATGTCTCTACACATGGCACTGGTGACCCAGTTTTCACCATGGTACTTGCCCAGGGCGCCACCGAAGTGGTTTTCACCGTTGGACGAAATGTTTTTCCTTACTTTTTTCAAATTTTCAATGTTTTTTGTGTCACAAGGCACCTATTTGCCAAGTTTTCACCAAGTAACGATTTTTTTTGTTTTATAATTTTTTTTGTATTTTTGAATTTTTTTTTTTTTTTTGTATTTTTGAAATTTTTGATTTTTTTGTATTTTTGAAATTTTTGATTTTTTTGTATTTTTGAATTAGGATATTCCAAAGAGCTATGTGTAGAACCTGCGAAGGTGCATGCTGTTGATAGGATCCTCCAAAGGTTCATCTTCTGTCGTTGAGAGCTGATATGCCCCAAATCCATATGTTGTTGTAATGATGTAAGGACCAAGCCAGTTTGGTTCGAACTTGCCCTTCTTCTCTCTGTCTTGCTGATTTTTGGGATTTTCTCTGAGAACCAAGTCACCTACCTCAAATGTGTGAGGCTTTACCTTGTGATTGTAGCTGCATTGTTCCTTGATTGAATGATGTGTAGCTCGAGTGACTATCTTCCTTGATAAAGGAACTGAGAGAGAATTACTAATATGTGGACTACACAGGCCCGTATGCATGTCACCTAAAGAAGTTTGGGCATCCTTGACAACAAAGTCCTTCGAGGAAGCTCCATTAAAGGTCCATGATGTATCGCCAAAAGGTAAAGGATGTGAGGAACAAGTGGATGAGTTATGAAGGCTTATGATTGTGAAAAGAAGTGAAAGTAGGATAGCATGATGGAGACTTAGGATCAACAAGTGTGCTTTTTGACTTGAAATTTTAGAACTTTTGCCCCTAGTTATTTTGATATTAGGGGAGATCAACTCTTGTTCCTTTTCCTTCATAGGATTTTTATCCTTGACTTTGATTTTTGCAGAGTCCAATAGCTTTTGATTTTGATTTGGACTAAAGCACTTTTCTTTATTTTTGACTTTTAGATTTTTCTTTTCAAAGCTTGATTCTTGATCCCCAATGACTAAGGGCTTTTGTGATTCTTGTTGATCCAAGTTTGGAAGTGGAGTGGAAATGGAATGAGTGGATGATATGGTAAAGCTATGTGAGTTCTCAAGAGGGCTGGTGATAGGCTCAATAGATTCTTTGTTGGAACCATTCTTATGACTATTGATATCAAGAGTTGCTTGCACCACTGGAGGAGATTTGCATTCAGACTCAGTAGCCACAACACTAGGTGGTTCACACCCAATTCCTTGTAAATTGTTTATAGATTGTTCTTGTCGACTGAATGTCTTAGGAGATAGTGGGAGTTGATCAACATGAAAGATATACTCACCACATCCCATGTCTTTAATCTTGAATTTTTCTTTTAGCTCTATTTGTTTTGATGTAGAAGCTATCAAGGATTCTGGATCCACATATGCCGAAGAAGGAACAACTTGTCGATTGACTGGTATTGTTATTTCTGATCTAGGTTGCAGATTGTTGCAATATATGAATAGATTTGGATCTGCTTTGACGGTCACTTCAACACCATTGTGTGGAAACTTGATACATCGATGATATGTAGAAGGGACTGCGCTCATCTCATGAATCCATGGACGTCCCAAGAGTATGTTGTATGTGAGATCTAGATCTTAGACTTGACAAACCACATCCTTTGTAACTGGCCCAACTCTGAGAGGTAAGGTGACTGTGCCCTTGGATGAACGCTCTTCATCATCATATGCTTTGATGGTAATTTTGTTTGTAGAATTCATAGCTTTATTAGAATATCCCAATTGTTTAATAGTGCTCAATGTACAAATGTTCAGACCTGCTCCTCCATCTATTAGGACTTGTTTTATTCAATGTTTGTGTATGAAGGCTTCAATGTGTAAAGGTGCATTATGTGGCTGATTTACGGAGGTGTCATCAGTTTCTGTGAATGTAAGGGAGTGTGGAATGGAAAGGTATCCCACCATGGCTTGAAACTGGTCCACGTTTAGATCAGTAGGAACAATAGTTTCTTTGAAGATTTTGTCAAGAATGGATTTATGTGCGGGGGATATGCGCAAGAGTTCAAGTATGGAGATGAGTGCAGGTGTCTTCCCTAACTATTCTACAAGGTCATACTCAGGTTTGGTTGATGAGGAAGCGGTGTTTTTGGCTGGAGCACCTTGTAAAGTCAATTTACCTCGGTGGGTTGTAACATGACATTCAGAGGTAGGTTCGGAAGAAGATCTGATGCCTTTTAGGACAATCTTAGGTCTTTGGGTAGAATTCTCAGGCATTTTGTCCTTGATGATAATGGTAGAGACATAATTGTCCATCAAAATGTGATTGATAGTTGAATCATAGTTATAAGATGCTCTAGTATAGTTGGTCTGGTCATCTGTGGCTTTAGCTTTTCCTTTGTCATGTTTTGGGAATGGTTCCTTAAACATCTCATGTTCTTGATTAGATGAGTGTCCCTCAATCTCAATGTCACCCCTATCAATGAGATCTTGTATGATGTTCTTCAGTCGATGACAATTTCCTATTTTATGACCTTTTCTCTTATGAAATTCACAATACTCGTCATCATTCCACCAATTTGGTTTGACCTTTGGCTCATATGGAGGTAAATCTGGAATAGTGATTACCTTGTTTGCCACTAGCTTTTTGAAAACTGACTCAAGTGGTTCTCCCAATGGAGTGTACTTCCTTCGTGATTTAGAAGTTGTTTGAGTATTCACCTGATTTGATCCAGAAAAAATGAATTTGGGTCGCACTGTATTAGCATCAACAACACCATCATTGACTGTGTTCTTGTTTTTATTCCAAAATCTTGGCTTGTCTTTTCCTTTAAAGTCATCTTTGTTTTCCTTGAATATCTTAACGACTCCTTGTTCAATTAGGACCTTTTATGTCACTAAGCCTTTTTCAATGACATTCTTGAAGGTGGACAAACAAGCTTTCCTTAGATCATAGCCAATGTATTTGTTAACATTTTGGGTGAACATCTCTACCATTTGTTTTTGTGGAATTTCACAAGAGCATCTACTGGCTAGATTCCTCCATCTTTGTAAAAATGATGCAAAAGACTCTCCCTCTTTTTGCTTGGTGTTGCACAAAGTAGTGACTGATATGTCTGTCTCTATATTGTAGGAAAAATGTTGAATAAATGCCTCTACTAAGTCACCCCATGACTTAATTCCAGGTGGAAGTTGGGAGAACCATTCCATAGCTTGATCGCCTAGGCTCTATGGGAATAATCTCATCAAATATGTCTCTTCTACTCCTATCTCAATGCAAGCTGTGAAAAATTATCTTATGTGTGCCTTAGGATCCCCTTTTCCTCTATACTTATCAAATTTAGGCATCACAAAGTGTGTAGGAAAAGGAGGCATTGGAATGCTCTTGTCAAATGGATAAGGACATATGTCTCTCATTGTGTATGTTGGCTTCGGTGTATTTATGTCCTCCATTTTCTTTTGTAAGTCCCTGATTTGTTGTTCCAAATTGCTCTTAGGTGGAGATCGACTTCTTGGACCATACCCCATGCTTGAGGCACCAATTGGAGGAGCATGTTGCATATATGGATGATATTGATCATACACATGTTCATATGGAGGAGGTCTATAGTGATGTTGCATATATGTACCACTTGGTATAGATTCATGTTGAGGAATGAAATATATATTTTTTCCATGTATACCATACTCTACAGGCATGTCATGTTCTAATGTGTTGCCCCCAAATTTGACACGGGGTTTCCTTGTGTCCAAATTTTTAGCATGCCTTTGAATATCCAATTGCTTTGGTGGTTGATCCTTAGCATTGATATGTGATTGAGCATATTTCTCTGCATAAGACTTCCATAATGGTATGCGAAGGTGAGTATCATAGGCTTGGCCATGTGTATGTGGGACCTCTGGTTTTTGAAACAAAGATGATGGTGATTCAGGCACAAGATGTGGTCTTCTATTCCCTCCACTATTAGGCCTCCTTTGATCCATGTTGGAGTGAGGTTGTTGCAAAGGTCAATTTTCCATTATTTGAGACATGTCAAAATCATGAGGTATCTTGGCTCCACTTTGTGCCATCATTTGTAAGAAGTATTGTCTATCCCTCCTCATTATTTCCTCAACCAATCAATTGAAATGGGGGTTGAAACAGGGATCCATAATGGATTCTTCCACATCTGCTGAATGTACTGAAAAGTTGTCGATATCATCATTGTGTGTATCATTGTTGTTTGTAGTGTCCATGTTCTCAACATTTGGAATGTTTCTATAGGCATCCATGTCAGGTAATGTAGTATGATCATAATTGAAAAAGATATCATTGTCATACTCATAAGAACTCATGTTTGCGTACTCTTGAGCCTCTTTAGTTTCTCTCCTAGATTTTTGGGAATGGGTTTCAACCATGAACTAGGTATTGACCAAGATGTGTGAGACTAGATGAAGATGGAAAGAGTATGGAAGACCAAGAGTTGGATGGAATGTAAATGAATTTGAGGTGTACTTGCAATGTCCAAAGTGTAAGACCAAGTATGTATGTAGTAGAGTAGGTGTGACTTCCAAAGAGAGGATAGTTTCTCTTGATGAGGTAAGTTGACCTGGACTCTAAGTAAGACCAAATGAGACCCAAAGGTGATAGACCTTGATGAGGGACCACTTAGCAAAATGTTGTTGTATGTAGTGTGTTGACAAAGTATGATGAGGACAAGCAAGTGACCTTTTGACTCAAGTTTAGACAAATGTAAATTTAATGCAAGATGTAAAGCAATGATGGACTTTGTGAGACCCAAAGACAAGTTGAATGCTAGATTAAAACCTGGAGAAACAACCTAGGAAGCTCAAGAATTCTGAAACTGATTGCTCTTGTTTGTTGGACTGTAAAATTTTTCCAATTTGTGAAGTTGTTGGTTGTGACCAAATCTAAATGTTTGACTATTTTTCGTGACAAGAGGACACAATGTTGATGAGGACTCAATGTTTTCAAGTGTTTAGACTCAAAATGACTCCAAGAAAAGTGTGTTGTTTGATGTAAAAATGTTTTGCATACACTTGAAGACACAAAAGACACAATGTTTTGCTATTTGGTCTTGAATGTTTTGAATGTTTAAAATAAGTCAAGCACAATTCTTATGGCTGGCCAAGACAATAGTTGTTGATCCCACATGAGGTTTTACCCTTGAGGCTACGCTATTCAGAGCAGATACTTAGATGCTTGACCTCACTAGCTCCACCCTCAGCACTCACTTCTTAGGTCAGCCAAGCATCAGTCCCCACGAAAACTCCCCGTGGCGAACTTTGTATCTCTACTAAGAACCGTATGTGTGTGGGCCGCAACCAGAGGTCCGACCTCCTGCCTCAACAACTAGAAGGATTTTGGCTTCTAAAACAAAAAGGTGCTAGTAAGGGCATACACTCATGTGGTCATACATGTGGCACTTTTAGCTCTGTAAATACAGAAGGCTCCTAGCCGGTAGGGGTTATGACCTACAACTGATCAAATAAATTTGATCAAACGAGTTTATGGGGAGACATAGTGTCGGTATGAACTAATCAGCACACGTTATCCATCGTTTTCAACATGAATACAATTGTTTATAGTGGTTCGGAAGAGGTGTGTTTTCCTTGCTACCACTTGGGTCATTCTCTTCTCACTAGTAGTCCTAATGACCACACAGGAAGATAGGCCCTCTAAAGATTAAACAATAAGAGCCTATTTCTCAAGACACAAAAGACAATGATTCAATTTTAGTGCACCAATTGAAGTGTTTGCTAGTCTATGAAAACAAGGCACACAATAAAAATCTAAAAACCCTTGCCAAGGACCTACAACAAAGATTTATTAGTAGTTTGGATTGTTTGAAATAATCACCCCTTCCTGCAAGCACACAAGTTAGGTAAATTTTAGATCCAAAAGACCTTGTGAAATAGGGGCCTTCAACAATGCATTTTGTTGACCAATTCAAAGATCTGATTGTTGGTGTAAATAATTATTCATCATGGATATTATTACACTTACTTAAGTTTACTTAGGATAATGCATTTCATAGTAGTTTGGATATGAGACACTTGGGTGTTTGTGCCACATTGGGATAGTGTGTGTAGGAGAAATTCCACCTCCTATGGTGTTGATCTTGTTATTACACTATCATATCCACTTATTGTGGAGTGATAATTCCACCTTCGGTGGGTGATCCACCTCATGTGGAATATTATATTATTTCTCCTACCTACCCACACCTATTTCCTACCTACCCTTGTTTCTTATTGAGCCACATGTCATGTTTGTGTGCTCATACATATCCCTAGCCTTGCCTATATAAGCAGGCTCATCTACATTGTATGTAACAACTATTGAACAATCATTGATCATTTTCTATTAATGAGAATACAGTTTATTCTTGTCCCATATTATGTCTCTATCTTGTACATTTCAATGACTTCTTGATCTTGGCAAAATCCAACACTGATTCATCATAAAAAAATAGAACTTGTAAAATTTCAAGAGATTTCCATAAATGTAAGAAAATCCAAAAAATTTGCAAATTTACTCCAAAAATTAATTTTTTATGAAAAATCATAAAAAATTCATATAAAATGCAAAATCGATCCAAAAAATCTGAAATTTTTACTAGAGAGTCTTGATGGTCTTCCAAACTTGCATAAAAACATTTCTGTAACAAATCCAAGCAGTTTGTGAGATATGAGTAAAATAATGCAAAACCCTAATTTTCAAAGATCTGATTTTTAAGGAATAATTTTGCATCAAATTTAAAATCACAAAAAAAAAATCCTATTTATAATTTTGAGATATCTCCAAAAATGTAAGAATATCCCAAAAATTTGCTAATTTGCTCTCAAAATTAATTTTTTATGAAAACTAATAAAAAATTCATATAAATTGAAAAAGTGATCCAAAAAATCTGAAATTTTTAGTGAATCCTTCTAATACTTTTCCTGAGCTATATAAAAAATTTGATGTCAAAATTCAAATCTTTTTGTGAGATCTGATCAAAATAAGGAAAAACCTTAATTTTTAAAGATCTAATTTTTAGGGAAATATTTTGCATCAAAATTAAAATCACAAAGAACAGATCCTATGTACAATTATGAGATATTTCCAAAAATGTAAGAAAATCCAAAAAATTCTCTCATTTTCTCTCAAAATTAATTTTTTATGAAAAATCATAAAAAATTCATAGAAAATGAAAATGTGCTCCAAAAATTCTGAATTTTGTATTGAGAGCTCCTGATACTTTCCTGAACCTGCAAAAACAATTTGGTGCAAAATTTCTGATCTTTTTGTGAGATATGATCAAATCTCTCCAAGATCTTGATTTTGTGTCCAAAACCCTAGCTGCACAAGATTATTCTCCAAATTGTTTTACAAAACAACAATATAGGGTTAGAAAAATCTGCAAAAAAAATACAGATCTAACAAAAATCCATGTCCCACGGGGCTTGCCAAAATGTATATGGTGAAAATGGATAACAATAATAACGATATTGAAAGGCTAAATGAATTCAACCACAAAACCCTAGCCTAACAACAACAAAGATCCACCATAACATATGAAGATTACCTAAGACAATGCAAATCAAACGAAATCACAAAGATTATACCATCACATGTCCAATAGGGTTTGGATCTCCATTCTTCCTATCTCCATTGATCTTGTTTGATGTATTTGCTCTCAGATTTTATGTGCACAAGAGCTCAACAAAGAACGGAATGTGGTTGCAAGTAGGATCGCATATGCCAAGTAGTCAATTGATCAAGTAGTTAGAATGATTGATTAGGGTTTGATAATGAAGTAAGTATCTTCTTATATAGAAAACACTATATGAAATGGAGGGATAAGATTGAAAGGTGTAAAAGGAGGTCGGCTATGATTAGAGGGTAGGTAAAAGAAATAATAAAATAATGAAAGGGGTAGGTAGTGTATGAATTAAGAGATGAATGGCATGTGTCATGGGTAGAAAAGGTTAATGAATTAATTAAATAAATAAAGATTTATTTAATTAATAGAAGAAGTGAGATCAATTAAATAAATAAGATATTTATTTAATTTAGGAAAAGAATAATTTAAATAAATAAATGTATTTATTTAAATGAGAAATAAGGCTAGAAGAGGATAAATGAATTAATTAAATAAATAGAGATTTATTTAATTACTAGAAGAATTAAGCTTAGATAATTAAATAAATAAAATATTTATTTAATTAGACTGAACAATTTTGGGTGTCTACAATGATTAATCTGACATCTTCTTGGAGGCCCTGTTCTCCCTTCCAAGTAATCAATTCATCTTGATTGACTGCCACATTGGTTGCCCAGTCAGCAGAACCATTAGCTTCACGGTAAATATTAGATATGAAACTTTTCTCAGAAGTGTTAATGAGGTCTCTAGCAACCTTTATAATGTTATTGATAGACCATGAGGGCTTAGAGGTCCCCTTGAGGCATTTAATGATGTTGTTAGAGTCCCCTTCAATCCATAGGTAGGGGAAATTCCATCTTTTTGCGAGGAGAATGCCTTGGAGAGCTGCCATTGCTTTTGCCTTGTGGTTTGTTTGGCTTCTTATTGGAACAATAATCATTTCCTTACATATACCTTTATCATCTCTAAGAATAGCTCCACATCCCACAGGGCCCGGATTACCTTTTGCAGCACCATCAAAATTGACTTTGAACCAACCATGAGGGGGAGTTTGCCATCTTGCTTCTAATCTTTTGTTTTGCTTGGGATCAAAATTGTCAGCAATCTTCAAACTCCAGGAACTTAAAATATGAGATTCCAAAGGGTTGGCCAAAAACTAGGGGGTCCAAATGATCCTAATGTTCTCCACTATAGCCCATTTTATTTTTTGGAAAACAATATCCTGAGTAAAAGAACTGTCCCTGAAAATACGATTGTTTCTTTCTTTCCATAACCCCCACAGAATGTGAGGGAGAGATAGCTGCCATAGACTTCTCAAAAAGGAGTTAGACCAATGATAATTCCAGGAGTAGAAAAAATCACTGATAGTGTTAGGAAACACCCAATCAATGCAAAAAATCTTAAGAAATCTTTCCCAGATAGAAGCAGAATAGGAACAGTGGATGGCCAGATGGTCCACAGACTCTTCCTTCTCAAGACATAGAGCACATCTATTAGGGAAAGAAAAACCATTGCCCTTTAGGTTATCTAAGGTCAAGATTTTATTTTGAAGAATAGTCCAATAGAAAAAATTGATTTTAGGAACTAGACCCTTAATCCAAGCTTTAGACCAAAAAGGATTTTTAGGAGGGGCAGGGGAGAGAACACCATACATAGAAGAGACAGTAATATTACCTTTAGGTTCATATTTCCAAATGAGGGAGTCTTCCTCTTTATTCAACTAGACCGATGACATATGGTTTTTAAGCTTAATAAGGTTTGGGTGGATACTTTCAATATTCTGCCATTTATTTCCTATTCAATACCCTTCAACTAAAGGACCAAAAGTTCTAATACAGGAGGAGGCATAAGGGGCCCATTTTGGGATGTCAATCAAAGATTTATCAAAAATCCAGGGATCTTCCTAGAATTTAATTTTTTTGCCATTACCTACTTTCCATATAACCCCTTTAGCAATGTTGTCTCTACACTTAAAGGCATGATTCCAGATATGGGACCCATTCATGCTAATATCAGAATTGATAAAAGAGGAAAGAGAAGAGGATAGAAGAGAATACTTACTTCTCCAGATTTTACACCATTCACTATCTGAGTGGAACATTCTCCAAACCTATTTAGATAGGAAAGCTTCATTTAGGGTCTGGATTCTTCTCAGTCCCAGACCACCTTTACTTTTCGGTCTGCATACTTGATCCCAAGCCACGAGAGACATTCTTTTCTTTTCCTCAACCCCTGACCAGAGAAAATTTCTTTGAATTTTTTCAATAGCATCAACATACTTTACTGGAATTCTGAAAAGGCTGAGGGCATAGATAGGTATGCTTTGAAGGGAAGCCTTTAGAAGTTGAAGCTTTCCAGCCTGACTTAAAAGGGCTCCTTTCCAACCAGCTAGCTTTTTATGAAATTTATCCACCAGGGAGCTCCAAAAAGAATGAGGAGGAGCAACGACCAATGGGAGGCCAAGATAAGTTGTAGGAAGATCAGCAATCCGACATTCCAAAATTCTACTGATTCTATGTTTTCTTCTCTTTGGAGTATTGATAAAAAAAACTTCACTTTTGACCCAATTAATGAGCTGACAAGATGCAGAGGCAAACTTACAAAGAGTGTCCTTCAGGGTTCTAGCTTCTAAGATACTTGATTCCCCCATGACAATGGTATCGTCCACAAACTGTTGGTGAGAACAGGTATGATCAGTAGAAGAAGGTTGAATTCCCTTAAAAGATCCTTGCATCACCATGCTTTCCATATACCTACCAAAACATTCAGCCATAATAATGAAGAGGATAGGGGAAATGGGATCCCCTTGCCTCAATCATCTAGATGCTTGGAAGAAGGGGGATGGTGATCCATTGACAAGAACAACAAAAGAGGCTGAGGTAATAAGCTGACTAAAGAGGTCAACACATTTGGAGGAGAAGCCATAAGCCACAAGAACCTTCACAAGAAAAGACCAATCAACCCGGTCATAGGCCTTAGAGAGATCAAGCTTGAGGATGAGACCTTGTTTCTTGCCCCTTACAAGAGAATGAATATTCTCATGGACAGTAATAATGGAGTCAAGAATTTGTCTTCTTGGGACAAAACCATTTTGCTGATGTTTAATCAAAGAGGGAAGGACAGTTAGGATTCTGGTAGTAAGAACCTTGGAGATAATCTTATAAAATGAGTTACATAAGCTGATTGGTCTGAATTTGTCCATGGAGTCAGCACCTTGAATTTTGGGAATAAGTGCAATGAAAGTGCCATTAATTTCTTTCAGAAGTCTTCTAGCCCCAAAAAATTCCTTAACCCCATTGGAAACATCTTTCCCTACAATGTCCTAGAAATCTTGGAAGAAGAACATGGGGAAGCCATCTGGACCAGGAGCTTTATTACCATCAAAGGAAAAAACAACATTTTTTATTTCCATGATCGAAGGTATGGAAGAAAGGGAGGCATTCATCTACTCATTAATGAGGCTAGGAATATTTTGAAGAAAGGAAGATTGAGCATCAGCATCCAACCTGTGATCCCTCCTTAGAAGATCCGAGAAGTACCTTTTGGCCTCATTCCTTATCTCTTCCTCCTTAACCAGCTCCCACTGTCCACTACCAGTTTAGTGATCCTGTTTGCCACTTTACGTTTGATAGTCGACATATGAAAGAATCTTGTATTCCTATCTCCTTCCTTTAGCCAAGTGCATCTTGATCTCTGTTTCCAAAAAGTTTCCTCTTTAGCAATGATTTCATGGTATTTTTTAAGGGTCTCGTTTTCTTCAGCAATAGACACAGTAGAGAAACCATCCTTCTGAATTTGGACTTGTATTTTCTTGAGGTCATCCTAGACTTTACCTTTGGCCTCAAATATGTTCTTGAAACTGGATTTATTCCATATTCTTATATTGTCCTTAACACTTTTGAGTTTCTTGACAACTTTGTACATAGCAGTGCCCTCAACTTGGATATTCCACCAATTCTGAATATTACAAGTGATAACAAGGTGATGAAGCCACATTTTTTCAAATCTAAAAGGAAAATGTCTTCTTCTATTAATAGGATCAACAAAGAGAGTGATGGGAAAATGATCAGACCCAACCTGGATGTGAGCAAACAGGGAGCAAAAATAATGTTTAAACCAGTCATCAGAAATAAGAGCCCTATCAAGGCGAACTTGGATAAGATCATTGCTAGTTCTCCTATTAGTCCATGTGTAATTGCATCCCTGCATCTCCACATCGTTGAGAGCTTGAGTATTTATGAAATCCATAAGGGCCAACCTACTTTCAAACTGAGAGGGGCTTCCACCAAACTTTTCCTCCTCTCTCAAAGGAGTATTCAAGTCTCCCATGACCAGCCAACAGAAATTCTTGAAATTGTCCCTAGTTTCTATAAGTTTTTTCCAGAAGGAGTTTCTAGCTTTCAAGGTGTTGGGTGCATATATGTTGGTGAGGACCCATGATGTTCCATCTTTTAAATTATCAAATCTAATGCAAGAGAAATTTTTTTCTTGAATAAGAACATGTCCTTTAACACTATTGAGATTCCACATAGTAGCTATACCTCCTGAAGCACCTTCTGAGCTTCCACCACTAATACTCCCATTTTTAAAAAACTTTAGAGTTTCAACTTTTTCTCTGCTCATTTTGGTCTCTTGAATTAGAAAAACATCAGGTTTACTGTCCCTTATCATATTCCTAATAATATCATGTTAATGAGGATTATTAAGTCCCCTAATATTCTAAGAGATAATCTTCATAGTTACTTACCGATTCCTAACTCCTTAAGAGTTTTCTCAGTCCCATCTACAATGTTCTTACTGGCCTCCTTGTCTCTAACTTTGTGATTAGAAGGTCGCCCTGGGGAAGAGGAAATGTACCCAACATCAACTTGAGCAATTCTGCTGGATTTCCTAAGTTGTGAAGCCGAGGGAGTGGAACCTTTCTTGTTCCTGTATTTTGGAATTTTCCAGTCAGCTTCTTCCTCAAGAATCACTTCAGAATTTTTGAGGAGTCTGGATATTTCATCTTCATTGCCCCATTTAGGGGTTATGGAATGATCTGAATCTGAAAGGTTCATACCCAATATAGTACATTTTTGTGCATTTCGGTATTATTCATAAATGGGGATGAGTCAATCTTCTCTTCTTGGGAGCCAGTGATCTCCCCTTCCTCAGGTTGTTCCTCTTTATTTTGCATTTCTTTACCAGCAAAAGTGTCAGCAATTACCACTTTGGCTATATCTTTTGAGGATACAGTCTGTTCTATCAATTCCTCTATTCGGATCTGCTCTGTTACGGGGTTGTTAACTTTTGCTGAATCTTTCCTCAATACTTCCTGTATTAGAACGGACGTTGAGGAGACAACTTCCTTATTTTCCCCCAAGGGTTCAAAATAGTTGTTGTCAACAATGTCAGCTTCCTTATTTTCTGATTTTTTAACTTGCCAAACCTTTTTTTCTAGAACCTTTTTACTTTCACCCAGGGGTTTAGTCTGCTTGAGCTCTCCTTTAGGCTTGACAGGACAAGATTTTTCCCAGTGGCCTACTTTCTTGCAATGAAAGTAGGCAAAGGGGATAGATTCATATTCTATTTGTTGTTTCCATGTCCCCAACTTTGAAACTATATCTATCTGTTCCGGCATATCTGCATCATGAGCTATCCCTACACAAAACCTAGCATGAGTGAGTCTCCTTTTAGATTCTATAACTAGGTCTATCGAGAGGAGTTCACCAAAGGAACTTGCTATTCTTGAGAAGATACTTTCTGCCCAATATTCAAGAGGTAGGCCTGGTAACTTTACCCAAATTGGAACTTGTGTCAAAAGAGAGTCATTCATATTCAGGTTCGGATGTCATTTTTGAAGGACCAAGGCTGTCCTTCCTACCATCCAAGGACTTCCACAAAGTATCCTTAATTTATCTTCTTCACATGAGAAAGTAAAAGAAAGGAGGCCTTTAGGCAATGCTGAGATTTCAATGTTACCCTTCAGAGCCCATTTCCATTTGACGTAAACCCTAACAACTTCAATGTTTGGGCAGGAACCCATAAATTTGCCTACCAGAGAGTTCGACATGCTATTTATATTATGATCAAGAACCAGATCAGGGATAGAGATAGTGAACTTTCTACCAGTTGGATCAAAAATATTATTGATAGGAGGTAAAGAGGATTTACTAGATGGTTTTGTTCCAAAAAAGGATGACCATTTTCTAGATTCTTTTCCATTCTCCAAGGGCACTTCACATGGGCTGGAACCCCCACTGGACCCCTCCCCCGAAAACCCAGAACCAGCTTTCTTCTCTGGCAGAGTACCATCAGACTATGGAATGTCAACAGCCTTCAGAATATCCAGAGGCTTGTCCTTCTCTCCCATAGGACCAGCAACTTCGTTCTGGCCACTCCCACCATTGGAACCAGAGTTCCCACCTTTCAAAGAATTTGAATTTTGAGTTCTCCCATTGTCGCTTACTGTTCCTCCCAGCTCCATCTCCTAACAACAATGTGAGTTCAGTCTTATGTTGTTATTCAAAGTGACTATAGTTAGTGAGGATGTTTTGTGTTGAGCAGTGTGCTCTCGGCTGTAAGCCTTCCTGCATGTGCAAGCCCCCATATTATGTAATATCTTTTCATATGGCTAGTGGATTGATATTGTGGGTCACAAATCCCATCATAGTTTTTTCTCTTTGAGGTTTTCCACATATAATTTTATGTGTTATGGTATTCATTTGTGTGATTATTTTATTGATTGCTTTACTTGTTTCAATTATATATGTACCAGTTTACTAGTTGGTGAATGCATGTTATAATAAGGTTAAAATTTAACATTCCAGTAGAACACTGATTAACATTCCGGTAGAACATTTTGGTAGAACATATAGAACTTTAAGCATTAAAACCCTATTACCAGAATACATAAACCAAATATCAGAATAGCAAATAAAATAGTTAAGCACAAATATAATCCACAAAATATTTACCAACCATCCACAAAAGATAACACCAATATTTGTATGTGGAAAACTTGGTAAAAGCAAAAACCATGGTGGGAAGCCTACCCGCAGTCAAATAATACTTTTGTAGTAAGTATGTGATTACAAAAGAGGGGCCTACACATGCAAGAAGGCCAACAACCTAGAGTGCACTGCTCATTACAAAAGGAGACTCACTAACTACAAAATAAATCCAAACTACAATCCAGAAAGAAGAGTGAACTACAAGAATAGCATCTCCTATGCTTGAATACATTTCTAGTTAAGCTCAGTACCGAAGGTCTTAAACCTCTTTCACAAACCCAATTCGATCACTTATGATCAACCAAAACATTTGCATATAATTACAACCTAATTCGCACACAGATAATCCCATAACCTTAATCCTATGAATATGCCCATGATCTACAAAGAGATCTTACATCATATTTATACCAACCCGGGACCTAAACAATTAGGTCATCCAAATAAAAAATAATACAATAAATTCATAACATAAACCCACAATCCAATGATCAACCAAGTCATCTTAAGATCGAAACAAAATAATCCAATCAATAGATCCAACCGAAAATGCATCAGGATCATCCACCAACACGTTACATAAACTAGTCCATAACCTAGCCAAATAAGATAGCATTAGGTCTGGATCCAGATCCAACACCACCGATCAACATGAACATGAACAAGATAACCACTAGCATCCTAAAAGCCTTCTAGAAGCCACACCAACACAATTTATCATGTGCATCAAAAGTTCTTTAACAAAGCTCTGTCGGTAGAACCATTACCAGTGACCAAATAGCTTACTAGAACAAATGATAGCTCCTGAGTCATCAAATCCTGAACCAGCTGATCATGATACACATCTGAATAGCATGAATGATAGATCCAAACCAATTCCAAAAATCAAAGCATACCAGATCAATATGATAATCCAACTGCTCTACCAGAACCTACCGGAAACAAAATAATCCAATCAATAGATCCAACCGAAAATGCATCAGGATCATCCACCAACACGTTACATAAACTAGTCCATAACCTAGCCAAATAAGATAGCATTAGGTCTGGATCCAGATCCAACACCACCGATCAACATGAACATGAACAAGATAACCACTAGCATCCTGAAAGCCTTCTAGAAGCCACACCAACACAATTTATCATGTGCATCAAAAGTTCTTTAACAAAGCTCTGTCGGTAGAACCATTACCGGTGACCAAATAGCTTACTAGAACAAATGATAGCTCCTGAGTCATCAAATCCTGAACCAGCTGATCATGATACACATCTGAATAGCATGAATGATAGATCCAAACCAATTCCAAAAATCAAAGCATACCAGATCAATATGATAATCCAACTGCTCTACCAGAACCTACCGGAAACCGGTAAACAACCAAAACAATTGGTGTTGCCATCAATGACAAAAAATCAATGCAACACATAATCAATTCCTCCAATTTGCTAACAATATATATCTCTCTCCTTCCTAAGGATCTACTTTTCCTTTGTGAGTGGTGTTTTCTTATGATTTGATGTCATTCCTTGTGTGAAGTTATTTTTTGCTCAAGGATTCTCTCTTATGCAAGAGGTGTAAGTCCTTGGCTACAACCTCTTCTTCACTTGGAAATGTGTATCTATTATAAACTTCCCCCCTCTCATTGGGTCAAATGCGGGTCATCCTTCATCAAGATACTATATTTGTTCAAGAAACTCCTCTTGGAGGTAGATGTTGTTAGACAACTCAAATAACCAAAAGACAACTGAGAGGGGGGGGGGGGGGTGAATCAGTTGTCACAAATTACCAGAAGTATTAGTGTAGACGTATAAAAATGACCATATTCCTAAATGAATATTTTATGTTCATTTCTCTATTTAATTAAATCTAATTTAATTAAATTATCCACATTCTTCTATTTTATTAAATAAATTACTCAATTTATTTAAATAAAATTCACTATATCCATTTAATGAATAAATCATTTTATTCAATTAAATCCTCCTATCCACTTTTATTTAAATTCAAATTTAATCAAATAAGTTATCCCAAAATTGAATAAATCTAATTTATTTAATTTCCCCAAATTGCAACCAAATTGAATTAAATCATTTATTTCAATTAAATCCTATTATCCCCCATCCACTTGCAAAATCTCAAACCCCTTCCTAATCCCTTCTAGAATCTTCTAATCAATTCTAATTAACCTAACCCTCCTCTAAACTTTGTCACATCCCTAAGCAAAGGGAGGTCACTTCTCAAATGACCCAAAGTCTTGGATAACCATTGAAGGTTTTCAACCTTCAACCACCAAAACCCTTAAAGTCTTTGAAAACCATTGAAGGCTTCCAACCTTCAACCACTTAATCCCCAAAGTCTCCAATAACCATTAATGGTTATTTCAAACCCTCCCACATGGTTAAAACATTTGTTTTGACTCAACCTCTACCCAACCCAAGGGTCTCATCAGGCCATTAATGCATTGACCAAGATTATCTCTTAATCATTTGCACAAAGGTTTATCCTTGGATTAACTCTTAATCTAGTGGGTAATCCTAATTTAAACTTGACCCTTAGCCTTTAGATAACCATGAGGTCTTATCAGGCCTTTAATGCCTCAAACCTCTTCTTTCAACCCAATCCTATGTTGACACTTGTCACGATTTCATTGGTACAAATTGTGCACATGGATCCCCAACTTTCAAACCTGGCCCTTGATTAAACCTTTCAATCCTGACCATCCATTGCCCTGTTTGTGCTATAAATAGAGCCCTCATTCCTCCATTCTTAACAATCATCTTTCAAATTTGAAGCATTATACTTATTCTCAAATACTTTCAAGCTTTTTCATCATCTTTATGCTCTTCATTTAGCCTCTTTTAGACTAATATTGCATGTTTAGAATAATTTCTTTATCATTTTAGTTCAATTATAGACTAAATATAGTATGCTAGGATAGTATTCATACTAATCTTGTCATCTTATAGTTAGTTTATTGCATTTTAGTATCATGCATAGCTTACAACACATCTCATACTAAAATCAATTAAAAGTATCTCTCGTTCTCATATTTGCCATCCCCAAACCATTTTGCTCAGTAATCTGAGAGCAAAAATGTTGGTTTGAGGGACATTGTGGGATAGAGAACCATGGGACCCTCCTTGGGAAGCTGAGTAACACTACGTTACTCCATAGCTTGCATCAAGAAGTCCTGTGTGTGTGTGTGGACTAGTATTCTAACATATTTTCATATATTAAGTTTTATTTGCCCACTTTTCCCGCATACAATTAGTAATTCAAACTTTAATACCAGAACCCAAAACATTAACACCGGAATATCAGTTAAACCAATTAAGCATAAACAATAATCACAAAATAAATACCATCCACATGACACCAAGATTTATATGTGGAAAACCTGGTGAAGGGAACAAACAAATGTGGGAAGCCTACCCATAGTAAAATAATACTTTTGCAGTAAGTATGTGAATTAAAATCAAGGGGCCCGTACTTGCAGGAAGGACAACAACCTATAGCGCATTTCTCATCAGAAAAGGAGCCTCAATGACTACATAGAAATCCATACTACAATCCAGAGAAGTGTTAAACTGCAAAAGATAGCATCTCCTATTCCTAAGTACAGTTCCGATTAAACTCAATACCGGAGGACTAAATCCTCTTACATAAACCCAATTTGATCTCCAATGATCGACCAAATCCTCTGTCTAGATGATATTACATTATTCGCACATTACATATACATATCCCATAACCATATATGATCTACAATGAGATCTTACATCTATATATACAAACCCTCGATCATAAACAATTAGGTCGGCCACCAGATAATAAACCAATTACATAATTACAAACCATGTTAGCCTTAGACCAAACAAATAATATCCAACACATAAGATATCTTGGAAACACATTAAGAGGTCCAATCCACATGTTACATTAAATTCGGTCCATAACTTGATGATATGATGAACCAATAAGGATCTGGACAACTACTAAGAGTGGGTGTGAATCAGCAGATAGAAAATTGACTTAACTTTCACCAAACTCACAAACAATCTCTCAAGTCAATCTCTGAACAAATTGGTTCAAACACTGACTAATAAACTGCAATAGTGCTGATAGTTTACCGGTTTGACTGGCTTATCAAAATAATAGTATAACAGCTCTGAAACTCCCAAACCATTTAACCAAAACATCAAAATACTTAGTCCAATAGTAGTAAAAGCACATTTCAGATAACTGTCGGTCATCTTATCATAACTAAGTGGATTTAATAGCTAAGAAAATTAACCATATCAAACATAACCACAAAAACTATTCACCACTTCACACAATGATTTTTGACATGGAAACCCAAATGGGAAAAACCACGGTGGAGATGAATACCCACAAGTATTTTGAACTCTTCTAAAGTTTTCCCTGTTAGGATCCAAGCTTGTTAAAGCTTTACAAAAAGTGTTGTTAAGAACAGATCTTGTTAGGGACCAACCGGTTAAGGGATTTACTATAATGCCCTATTAGAAGACATACCCTATTAGGAGTAACCTCGGTAGAGGATTTGAAATCCAAGCTAACGATCACCTGGTTAGAGGATTTAGATAGAACTAAGCCTATTAAAGCTTACTTGGTTAAGGGATTTAATTGTTGTAATTGTTAGAGAACAACAAGGGTTTTTTGATCTGGTAAATAGCACTACTCTGCTTGATTAGATCTTTTTCATGCTCCTATGTGCCTTCACACATACTGTAGATACTCCTTCTAGTTCAATAATCAATCACACTGACACTTAACCAAAATTGCCAACACTGCAATAGAACAACTCATCAACATAATAAGCAAAACAATAGGTCGGTAAAACATCACAAACCTAAGATCTCATAGAGATTACAAATAAATCAGTTCAAGTATGACCACTATATTACATAGAAATCAACTTCACATTGTTCAAGACAACCTCAGTCTCTCCTTGATCACCACTTCATCGATTCCTGTAACTCATCATGCGACTTCTTCTTCATGCAATGTACTCGCTCATTCCCAAGATAAAACCATTATCTCTATGCACCAAAAACCACTTGAAACTCATCACATACAACATACATACGTGGCATAATCATTACCAATCACCATTTGATCATATATCAATATAATCGATTCACCAAGCTCCATCGGTTAGGGTTTGGCAAATCAACAGGTAGGGTTATCGGTTGATCTCATTGCTTCTTAAGTAATATCGGTTTCCTTCACTTGCTCACCTACTGGTTGCAAAACAATATCATAACAACATCATTACCAGTTACAATTGACATTAATCATAACATAATAGTTCATCAATGCAATCTTCAATCAAATACTAACATAACCTAGATCAATCGAGACCTAGTATATGTCCACACGCTACAACAATGATCTCCGTCTGCCAAGCCTTGAACATGATCATCAATAGCATCCTGAAACTCCACTAGAAGCTACACCAACACCACTTACGCAATTCATCAAAGATCTTCATCAAAATCTCTACCAGTGAAACCCTCACCGGAACCAGAAACCAAGCTTCTAAGCAAATAGGATAGCATCCAATCATCAGACCAAAACCAACTTGCTAAATATGAACATGAGTATCATGATTAAGCCAATTCCATAACCAAACTATACTAGAGCCTACCAGATCATGCCGAATCCAAATCAACCAGAAACCACTCAACCTACCGGGACCAGAAGGGTGTTGGTAAAGAATCCAAACATCTAGTGTTGGCATAAATGACAAAACATCAATGCAATACATAATCATTTACACCAAATGGCCAATAGATGTCTTTTGAGAAAATATCCCTTCTCCTCCAAGGATCTCCTTTACACTTGTTGCAAGATATCTCTTTGTCAACTACCTTATCCTTGCTTGAAGAGTATTCCCTCTTTAGCTTGTATTTATGACATTGTTGCCTAAAGGATATCTCCTTGGTGTTCAAGGTTAGGTATCCTTGTTTCTAGCTTCCTTAAGACAACAACATAGGGTTATGTTGACATCTTAAGGGGGGGACCCACATCGCTCCCTTTGTACCATATTGTACTATATTTTGTATGTCTTAAATGGGGTGTTCATTCTCAAAACCAGAGGAAACAAACTCTTATACAAGATGCTTCATGTCTAAAACTAGACGCAACATTTGATAAATGTCTTAAATGGGGTTACACACCACTAAAACCATAGTAAACAAACTCTTACATGGGATGTCCTTGACACCAAGCATGCATTTGTTTCAATCGGTGTTACACATTCTTATAACTAGAGGAAAATATTAGAGTGAGATGTTATCGAGGCCACACATTTGCCTCTTGGCATTCACACATTCACCTCTTGGAATTACACAGTCCCCTCTTGGCATTTTCATTTACATTACATGTCTTAAAAAGGTTGATGCATTCTCAAAACCAGAGGAAATGAACTCTTATATGGGGTGCTATATATTTGAAACTAGACATCACTTGCACACACGTATGAGGATGAGTGGAACTAGCAGAATAGGGATATACTATTCCTACTCTCCTCCCCAACATGGATCACCTAGATAAAAACATCTAGGGGGGAGGTATCTATGTCGTCTGTCATCATTCTTTTCGTCGATCACTTGGAAAAGCATATCTAGCATGTATCCATGTTCTTTCTTTCTTTCTTCTCATGAATTCATAGCTTTTCTATTGATAATTCATGGATGATGCATGTTTTTCTCTTTTATGTGATCGCTTGTGTTAGTGAGATGGAATTTTTCAAGAATGATACTAGTGGTTGAGACATTTTGATATCGAGGTCTCTTCAGCTAGTTGATTTGAGGTCTTGCTTTTGGTAATTAGCTTTTGTTGTGTGTGTTTTTTGTGTCTTTGCCTTTATTTGTTCTTTTGTCTTTGTTTGAATTTTTGTTTTTCGTCTTGTTTTTTGTGCCCTTGCATATGTTTGAGTGAGTTAAGATCCTAAGATTGGGGTTTGGTTCCTAAAAATTAGTGATGTATTATACTCCTTGTGATTTTGCTCCTCCTCTTCATCTCTTTTTCATCTACTTTACCATGAGTATTTGTCTAAGCTCATACTCCCAATAAAATGGGGGATAAATGTAGTGTTCAAAATTGTACTCCCTTACAATTTAGTCTACATTTTGAGCCCTCACCTTAATGTGTGTCTCTCAATGCCTAATTAAGTACAAATTATGCATTCATCATGCAAATATGGCTTCATTTTCATTTCATTCATCATATGGCCCCTTAGTCTAGCCCCAAAATAAGGTACAACTAGGGTGTGGTGCTTTGGTTCTCATTAGGACTAGGGCACCACACTCTAGTTACCTTAATTGGGCCCTATCTTGGCCCCCTCTTGTATTCTCAAATTTGGGCAGGAAACCCCTCCTCGTGTCAGCCTATGTTGTAAAATTAATACATTTTTTGATGGGAAAGTATATAAGGAGGCTTTCTTCTCTCATTTGCATAGAGACATATTACATCATAAGCATACAAGGGAAAAATTATAATCATCAAGCATTCAAGCATTCATTATCAAGCATTTCTAGAGGTCTTTAAGGCTACATTCTTTATTCATCACTTGTGGAGCAACATTACATCATTCATATGCAAGCATGTGTGTGTGATTTGGGTTTTGTGATTTTCATGCTATTTCATACAACATATGTGATTACATTCAAGAAGGAAAGCATCATTATCAGTCATTATAGATTTGAGGTATATCTTTCCATTATTTATTTTGGTATTTTTAATATTTCAATCAAGGTTAATTCCTTAACCGGGGTTTGACTTAGGCAAGCCCCTATTCCCAACCTATTTCCCTTTATTTATATGTGCAGGAAACAAGTACGGACTTGCGATCTTCATAATATGCAGTATTTACAGAGATGAATCAACCCTCTTTGCCATGCAAAAAGTTATGAGGACCAGAGCGACGGACATTCCAATCCCAACATTTTTGGAGATTGGGTTCGAATTTGCTTATATTTCTTAGATCTAGGTGTGTGCCTAAATTTGATGATTGTAGCTCACTGTTTCCGCATTTTTACCTTCATTTTCAGCACTTTATCCTAATTTTAGCAATTCAACTCACAAAAAGGGGTAAAAAAATTCACACCCCCTTGAATCCAATTAGTATTCAGTCCTTATCATTACTTGTTTGTGATTGAATCTATTGGATTCACCCCTCTTTTGAATGTAGTGGAAAATTAGTGGTTTTCATCTCTCTCATGGTGGAAACCCTAATTTTTCACCAATTACATCCACATAAAGAGACATGTCAAGAGCTTTTTGAAACAATATTTTTGCATTTTTCTTTTTGTCCTTAGTTTTGATCAAGATCAAGGATGGAAAAAGGGATATGGATGAAGATAGGATATGAATAGGAGAAGAAAGATCATGGGTAGTAATGGATGATGGAAGGAAGGAATGGATTGTTGGCAATATGCTAGAATTGCTTATGTGTTGTCATTAATGTCAACACTGAGCTTTGATTGGATTTGGTTCTTTCCCAGTTGGTTCTTGGTCTCAATTGGACTTGGTTTTGGTTGATTCTGATACAGTATGATCAGATCCTTGGATTCCATTTTGGATGGTTATTCAGGTTGGTTATTGTCATGCCTATGAAGTGTGATACCTGCAGCTGCAACACAAACACTCAATAGATCATTACAAGCATGGTTAGCAAATAATAAGCAAATGAAAGATGAAACATTACAAAGTGACCTATCGCCTCCTAAGAGATGCGAGTATGGATTTTCTCTCAGATATAGATAAGCAATCCCAGTGACTTGACTACACCTAGATGGAGGATTTGAAATGATAATGATATGCAAAGATGAGATTAATTATGCTAGATTGATCCAAGAGACTAGTTAAGCTAATGATATCCATGATTAAGCTATGATGATGATGCAATTAAGATAGAAAAGATTAAGCTACATGATTCAACAATTATGTTAGAAATTGATCAAATTAAGCTAATGCAATTGCCTATAATAACAATGCTCAAAATGATATGCTAGAATGGATATGCCTATAGTAACAATGCTTAAATTGATAATGAGATGGGATCCTTTATGTTCCAAAATAGGGGATATTTATAGGATTTCCAAGGCTAGGGGTGAGATGGAAAGAATCAACAGTCAAGATTGAGTCTGAAGATATCAAGGGTGAAATTGGAGGAGGTTGGAGAAGAGGTTGGAGGAAGGGACACTTATCATCTCTGTGGTGACAAGTGTCAAGGAGCCTTTCTCATGAGAGGGCAAGTATCCAAGAAAGGAGACATGTGGCCAAAGTGCCATGTGTCTCAAGGGAAGAATATCCACACCATAAGAGGTTAGGATAAGGAGGTTAGGATGTGCAAGATAGGATAGGGTTGGTTAAACCCAAGGTTAGGTGGAATGGGTTAGCTTAGAGGGATGATTAGGTGAAGTGGTTAGAAGTTAGGAGGCATGTGGGTAATTTGAATTTTAAAATTCAAATAATAGGGAAAGACTAATTAATTCTCAACAACTCATAAATTGATTTGTTTTAATTAATTAGGAGATTAGAAGAAATGAATTTAAATGGAGGGAGGATTAATTAATCAAAGGAGACTATTGAAATGAACCTATTAAATAAATCCTTAGATTTTTTAATAAGTAGATGAAAGAGAGAATTTAATCAAATTGCCTAATGAATTCAATTAAATTAGGAAGGGGATTAATTAAATAATTTCTTATTTAATTAATTATCTTCAGACCATTTTTAGGTGTATATATTTTGCCCCTCTTTGAAGTGAGGTGTGATGACACATTGATTCAAAGAATAATCTCATTTTGATGATGATATTGGTTCGATAAGATGCCTCAGCTGTTGATTGATAAATTGTGATACGATGATGCCCCCTTGAGAGATCAATTGATATAATTGACCTTTGGAGTGTGTGAATTTTTTGCTAAATTGATGTCCCGATGAGAAATGATTTCATTTATGCAACTGTGGTTGATGAAAATGTGAGTTCTACGATCACAGTGATGTGGTTCTTGATTATTGATAAAGCTTGATTGATTAGATTGATAAGATCAAGATTCAGTCTGGTTTCAGGAATGACACCTCCTATATAAGACAAAGATGATCAAAGCATCTAGTTTAAGTAATGATATATCATGTATAAGACATGATCAGGATGTCTGGTTCCAGGAAAGATACATCCTGTATAAGACATGGTAGAATCAATTTAGATGCAGATGCGATCGATTGATAGAATTGATAAGGTTGATTGGATAAAGAACTAACAGTTTGTTGATATCAAGTTGTAGGAAGATTCAGATATGCTGATGTTGGTTCTGTTGAGGGGGAAACATAAGATTTTCACTGGGTCGACAATATCTAAAGAAAGATGAGTCATCAGTCTGATTGCGTATACACTTGTGCTGATACTTTGATGATTCCTGCGATAGATTTAACCTTGAATAAAATGAGCATGCGGTATTCCATGTAAGAATGAAATGCAAGCTAAATGCAAAGCTACGATTGGACTTGTCACTGGGTTATTGTGTTTTGTCATCATTGATATTTTTAAAATGTGGGAAGTGAGTGCAAACATCGATGGTATAATTATACTATGATGACCTGAGCACTACTTTCTTGAATTTTGATATTGCAAGTTAGCACAAGCATCAAGGTATAATTGAACCGAGATGACCTGAGTGTTGCTTGTGTAAAATAGACAATATTAACCATTTCAATATGCAAATCAGAAATGTCTTCAATGATACTTCAATGATCATGTCCTTAGACAAATTTGCACATATAAATGATTAATTTGCAAACAATAGACAAGAAAAATATCATGTTCCTTCCTTGTTCCTCTAGTCAGAGACATCTTGGAGTCACTTAGAAATCATGATAGCGAAAATCAAGATAGAAAAGTTGAACAATCATGCTAAAATCATTATCCAAAAGATATCATCCATTGGAAAGTCTGTGATGTACTTATATTGACATGTGATTGTTTCATGGTTGATAATTTGATCTCGTGTTAACATTGGATGTGTCTCATTTTTCTCTTGATAATAGTTGCTTGATTATTATTCTACCTGTTTGATTAAGCTCAAAATGATCAAAACTTTTGCCCCCAGCTAGGTGTAGTATTTTTCACCAAGCCTAGAAACAAATTCAATATGCCATACCCATTGATTCAAACCATGGCGAGAAGCCACCCAGGTGTCTGCGTATGTACAAAGGCTTTATTATGGATATGAACAATGCTGATGGAAAATGAATGAAAGCGAAAGGATGCATGAACCAATAGATGGAAGAGCTGGCAGATAGATAGCGGTTCTTTGCTAGGTTTTCAACATCTATTTTTATTACACTTTTTCTCATATTTGATTTTTTTTGGGGGGGGGGGGATTTTTTGTTTTTACATTGTTTATGGATTTTTCTATTTTTTTTACTGTTTTTGGATTTTTCTGCTTTTTCACTGTTTTTGGATTTTTCTTCTTTTTTAGTGTTTTTGGATTTTTCTGCTTTTTCAAACATAAAACTTCTTCAGATGCATGATATTGATAGGTTCCTTGAGTTGATCCCCATCCTGTGTTGATGGCTGATATGCTCCTGACCCAAATACTGATGTGACCACAAACGGACCTAACCAGTTTGGTTCAAACTTTCCTTTATTTTCTCGATCTGCTTGGTTGCATGGATTTTCTTTGAGTACTAGTTCCCCAACTTGAAATGTTATCAATTTGACCTTGTTTTTATAACTGTGACACATTCTTTGTTGATATACCTTTAAATGATCAAAGGCATTTTGTCTTCGTTCATGGATCAATTCTAACTCTTGCAATCTAGATACTCATTGTTCTTCATCTGGGATAAGACTTTTTAATGATACTCGTAGAGAAGGTATCTCTACTTCTATTGGTAGTATTGCTTCTAATCCATAAACAAGATAGAAAGGTGTGACACATGTTGGTGTGCGGATACTAGTACGGTAGGCCCATAGAGCAGGGTTCAATTGAATATGCCAATCTCTACCAGCATCATTCACTGTCTTTTTGATGATTTTCAGAATGGTTTTGTTTGATGCTTCTACTTGCCCATTTCCTTGGGGATAGTAGGGTGTGGAAAATCTGTGTTGGATCTTGAATTTCTCACATAGCTCTTGGACATCCTGATTCTTGAATGGTCGTCCATTATCAGTGAAAATGGTCATGGGTATTTCATAGTGATAGATGATGTAGTTCAAGATGAATGCAACAATTTTTTTTCCTGTGATATTTGTCAGAGGTACTACCTCAATCCATTTTGTGAAATATTTTGTAGCTACAAGGATGAATTTGTGACCACTAGATGAAGAAGGATTTATCTTTCATACTAGATCAAGACCCCATTAGCAGAAAGGCCAAGATGTTGCCAAAGCATGAAGTTATTGTGCTGGTGCATGAATCAAATTTCCATGGATCTGACATTGTTTGCATGTTTTAGCTATCTGAAAAGAATCTTGTTCCATAGTTGGCCAATAATAGCCCAAGCATATGAGTTTTTTCAAAAGGGTAAGACCACTTCAATGAGTGTCACAAGTGTTGTTATGGACTTCATTTAAGGCCTTCTCATATTCTTTTTGTTCAAGATTGTAGACACCTAAAAATGTCTCATTGATCATGTATTAATTATTCCTCTAATTGATTAAATAATATTTATTATTTAATTAATTTAATTAATCTATTTTCTTCTAAATTCATATTTCCTCATCATCTTATTAATTATTCTATCTTACTTATTCTATCATCATTTAATCATTTTAATCATTTTCTAAATATTAATTAAATATTTATTAATTAATTAATTATGGTTAATTCCCCAATTTAAATAATCTTTATTATTTAAATAAGTTACTAATTATTCAATTTCTATCTCCAATCATCTAATCATTCAGCCCTCTTCTAAAATATTTATTATTTAATTAATAGTGATTTAATCCTTTAAATTAAATAATCTTATTATTTAATTAAATTTCATTTCTACATAATTAAATAGTTTCTTTAAATTATTTCATTAGCTAATTAATTCTTCCATTTCCAAATCCCCAAATTCTAATTTCATTTAATTTCATATTCTTCTAATTTCTTCCAAATTCAAATACATATGCATGATTTCAAAAACCAAATTGAAAATCAAAGTTAAGTTCTAAATATATTCAAATGCTAAATTGAATTTATTAATTCAATTATTTGAATAATATCTCATGCAAAGATTAAATTAATAATCTAAATCTAAATGCAAGCACATGCTAATTTAGTTAATTAAATTAATTAATTAATTAAATCATTTATCTCTCCAGCTTCTATTTCCATCTTTTAGTTAGCTTTTTCTAGATTAAGCTTTCTTTGTCATCTTTTTTATTTCCTTCAATCATCCTTTTTCTTCCTTTCGTCAGCTTTTTCTCAATTATTTGACTCAATCAATCTATTCAATCTATTGAGTTTCACTCCTACAATCAGCAGTTCAACTATCAACTTGCATTTGAGTTCACCTCAGTTCACACCTCTTGAACATTCTATTCCACCTTTCAATCAGTCTTTTCCAATTTTCTATAAATTGAGCATCCAATCTCCTCAATCTTGGACAATTTCTTTGAATCACGAACTTTGAATCTTTGTGTCATTTGCAGGTTACTAGCGCAATATCTGAGAGCCATCATACCATGAAGAGGAGAAGAGCAATGGAAGTTCTACGCAGCCATGGAATAAGGGAGTTCTTGATTTGATTTGATTTATGATTCTTGTTCCTTAATTGCGTTATTCCATTGTATTGTTTGTTATATTCTGATTAGGATAGGCATTTATGATTTCCCTTGTTTCTAATTGATTACTTTGTTAACAGAAGAATGAATTTTGCATCCCACATTTTGGTGAACCCAACGTGAACTAACAACAATTTAACCTTTTTCTGTGTTCTGTGTGATTTTTGCAGATTGTGCGGAATTTTCATTTTTTTTGTAGATTGCACGAATTTTGAGAAAAGATTTTCCATCACGCAATTGAGTTTACATCATCATGCATTCGCTTTGACAGGGTCACACATTCGCTCTTACAGGGTCACGCAATCGCCCTGTCCAGATCACGCAATCGCCCTTTCTGGGTCACGCATCCACAGGGTTAATTGCTTTTTTATTTTTCTTCTGTCTGATATCAGTTCTGTATAATTATATCTTTAATTTGGTTAATCCGGGATCAAAATTACTTTTTTACTTTAGGATTTGATTAACACAGTTTATGGCAAGAAAAGTTCACTTCAAGATTTCTGGTGCAAGAAGGACGAAACTACAAAGGAGGGAAGCCAACCGCTATCAAAAGGTTCTCCAGGCAGAAAAAAATTGATATAGGATTCAAAAGAACAACTGGCCTTAGATAGATATAATAGCCTAGTTCTTTCTTATACAATTAAATATGATCTAATCAATATTGAATGGATGATGAGTGATTTGGCTAGGGCTTCACAGTTGGTGGTATAGATTCTTGATAGGGTTTAATTTTCTATTTTTTTTTAGTTTTTAACTTCTATTTTTTTCTGCCTTCTGTCATGCAATTGACCTGTTAGTGCTATGCAATCGAGCAGATAATGTCATGCATTCTCTCTATTAGATTTACACATTCACTCAGTAAGTATCACGCAATCGCTAAGGTAGTATTACACAATCGCCTCTATCAAGTTTTGAATTTCTATTTTCTGTTGGTTTATTAACAAAGTAATCAATTAGAAACAAGGGAAATCATGAATCCCTATCCTAATCAGAATTTGACAAACAATATAATGGAATAACACAATTAAGGAACAAGAATCATAAATCAAATCAAATCAAGAACTCCCTTATTTCGTGGTTGCGTAGAACTTCCATTGCTCTTCTCCTCTTTGTGGTATGATGGCTCTTAGATATTGCGCTGGTAACTTGCAAGTGACACAAAGATTCAAAGTTCGTGATTCAGAGAAATTGTCCAAGATTGAGGAGGATTGAAAATGGAGATTGAATGCTCAATTTATAGAAAATTGGATGAGATTGACTGAAAGGTGGAACAGATTGATCAAGAGGTGGAACTCGGGTGAGCTCAAATGAAAATTGATAGTTGAACTGTTGATTGTAGGAGTAAAACTCAATAGATTGAATAGATTAATTGAGTTAACTGATTGAGAAAAAGCTAATTGAAGGAAGAAAAAGAATGATTGGTGGAAATAAAGAGGATGACACAGAGAGCTTAATTTAGAAAAAGCTAACTGAAAGATGAAAAATAGAAGTTGAAGAGTTAAATGATTTAATTAATTAATTGAGCATGGGCTTGCATTTAGATTTAGATTATCAATTTAATCTTTGCATGAGATTTTAATTCAAATAATTGAATTTATTAATTCAATTTAGCATTTGAATATATTTAGAACTTGACTTTGATTTTCAACTTGGTTTTTGAAATCATGCATATGTATTTGAATTTTGGAAGAAATTAGAAGAATATGAAATTAAATGAAATTAGAATTTGAAGATTTGGAAATGGAAGAATTAATTAGCTAATTAAATAATTTAAAGAAACTATTTAATTATTTAGAAATGGAATTTAATTAAATAATAAAGATTATTTAAATTAAAGGAATTAAATCACAATTAATTAAATAATGAATATTTAATTAATATTTAGAAGAGGGTTGAATGATTAGATGATTAAAGATAGAAATTGAAAATTAATTTTTTTAAATAATAAAGATTATTTAAATTGGGGAATTAACCATAATTAATTAAATAATAAATATTTAATTAATATTTAGAAAATGATTAAAAATGATTAAATGATAGGAAATAGAAATTGAGAATTAATTTATTTAAATAATAAAGATTATTTAAATTGGGGAATTAACCATAATTAATTAAATAATAAATATTTAATTAATATTTAGAAGATGATTAAAATGATTAAATGATGAAAGAATAAGAAATAGAATAATTGAGAATTAATTTATTTAAATAATAAAGATTATTTAAATTGGGGAATTAACCATAATTAATTAAATAATAAATATTTAATTAATATTTAGAAAATAATTAAAATGATTAAATGATGAAAGAATAAGAAATAGAATAATTGAGAATTAATTTATTTAAATAATAAAGATTATTTAAATTGCGGATTTAACCATAATTAATTAAATAATAAATATTTAATTAACATTTAGAAAATGGTTTAAATGATTAAATGATGATAGAAATAGAAAATACAATAATTAGTAAGATTATGAGGAAATATGAATTCAAAAGAAATAGATTAATTAAATTAATTAAATAATAAAGATTATTTAATCAATTAGAGGAATAATTAGTACATGATCAATGAGACATTTTTAGGTGTCTACATTTGCCCCACTTTGAGACAAAGTCAGAATGACATTGTTTCAAAGAAAATGAAAAAAATTTGCCCCAATATGCCTTGGTGATACTTAGGGTGTAATGCCCCCTCGAGAGATTGTTTGTGCATTAAAGACATGAATGATCTCTCGAAAAAAAGAAGAATGTGAGATTAAAGATAGAAGAATGGTTAGTTGATTAGAGATAGAGATAGGTCATGTGAAGATGTTATTGAGATAAAATATGAGAGAATGAACCTTAGAATGAAATAGATTGATGTTAGATCATAAAAAATGATTTAAAAAGAGATGATCAAAAAAGAATCAGTAAACTAGCAATAAACATATGAGATGATAATGAGAATGAAATTGAAAGAATCATGAACCTGTGTCACATATTTTATTGTGTCAATATATATTCATCACTGAGCCTTATTATTGAACAATGAAGCTTAGCACATCAGGGTATAAGGAACCAAGATGTAAGATATCTCATTGAAGAAACAAACACATAGTAGACAAGCAGCAAACAAAGAAAAAGATAATGCCCATCATGGCTCATCTAGTCACTTGTGGACTTCCTTTAGTAGCATAGGAACATAATCTATCGCCAAATGATAAAAAGATAAAGATTGACCCGGACAAAATTCAATAGCTATACTGACCTTGTGCCTTCGTTCTCAGTTGTTTGATATGATAGTTGATAATGTCTGATCTCAAAAAGTTGCGGACCCCGTTTAAGACTGGCCTGCTTGATTTCAAGTGTATCCTCTTCTGTTTAAGACAAGATAATGATCACGTTGATATGGATATGATATGATTGATAACATAGTTTGATCAGTTGATTGAAGATGTTTGACTGGATAGTCGTATCCTTTGTTAACTTCGTGCGAAGTGTTTGCTAGATATCTGCGAGGGTATTTGTTTCTCACAAGACATTTTATTGCAAGTTTTTCTAACTAATTGATTTTCGATTTTTAGTTCTTTTCCAAGAGATTTTTCAATGTTTTTTGATTATGTGGATCAATATTTGAATGTTTTTTGTTGATTTTTTCAAGATCGTATTTCAATGTTTTTGGTTGATCTTTTCAGGATCGTATTTGAATGTTTTTGGTTGATTTTTTCAAGATCGTATTTGAATGTTTTTTGGATTTTGAGGTTTTCACTGTTTTTGGATATTTTTTTAAGGACGTTATATGATTTTTAGGATTTTTTTAGGACTTTATCTGATTTTTTTGGATTTTTTCAGGACTTTATCTGATTTTTTTGGATTTTTTTTAGGACTTTATCTGATTTTTTTTTTGGATTTTTTCAGGGCTTTATCTAATTTTTTGGATTTTTTCAGGACTTTTATCTGATTTTTTGGATTTTTTCAGCTATGCCCCCAGTGTGTGCAGACCTGTATCACATGATGATCTGTAGAATGTGTGTGGAGACAAAGAATTTTTGACATGACCTATATGAATGCAATATGCAAGATGAAGATGCACTTCCTATTCAAACAAGGTTGAATGTCTTTGTATTTAGCATTTGTAATACACCGATTGAAAATGAATGTGCAAAAGATTTCGTAGATAAGTGGTCAATTGATCTCTAAGGCTCTTCAGAACATTCATCTCAACACACTTAGTGACTAGGATTTACAAATGGAGATGCAAAAAACTTTCCCATTGGTTCTTGAAACTTTGATCTTCTTTTGCCCATGTGTGTGCAGATGAGTTAATTCCCGCTCTTGTGTTCACTAAAGATCCTTAGCATCCTATATGACTAGCTACATGGATTATTCTAACTTCAAAAGCATCCCGAATAGAGCCTCGCTACCAGCAAGCCTTGAGAACTCCGACGAGGTTGTAGACTGTAATTTCTCAAATATTGCTCCATTGCTAGTAGGCGTTCATAGCCCTGATGGAGTTACTTGCATGTTCCCATAGTCAAACTTTTTTATCGCATTTGTATACATGATATTTCAATTATATATCATTTCTCTTTTTGCCTTTAGATGGATATTTGGCATATCTCTTTTTTACTTTTATTTTCTTGCCTTGACTTGAAAGTAATGAAAACCTACTTGAGTGTGACAATTGCAGCAGCGCTGAAGTAGAATTTTAGATTTTTCACTAGTCATATGATCAACTAGGTGTCTAGAATGAATTAGAGATTTATTGTGCTTGAGATATAGCAATTGATAGATTGTGGGTTAACAAGTCTCAAATAGTGAAATTGTTGCCCAACCATAAGTAAAGCGTCATCACAGGGTAATGTTGAGAATGAAAGACTTCATGTCTGAATATCTAAAAAAGGAGATGACACTTGTTTTCCTTAGATGCAAACAGATGATAAACTTGAACAATTGCCTTGCTTTATTGATGCTTTTATATGAAAATGTGGAAACTACATGCCATGAAATCTGTGAATACGATGTGCTTGAAACAGAAACTATATGTTGTGATGCTAAAAATGTGGTATAAGATATGCATACACAAATAATAAGACAATAAAAACATAATTGAAAAGCTTAATTGAAAAACTAAATCAAAGACGCAAACCATAAGCCTTCCTTGAAATGTCCCATTTTCCTCTATTCTTGAGGACCTTGAAGGTGTTGGATTGATGGGCTCTCAATGGAGCAATGACCTCCAAAGTGGCAACTCAAGAGTTGAGTAGCTATTTGATCATGATTGACTATGGAGATGATATGAAATGCATGATGCAAGAAAGTAGATTAACATGCTATGATTAATCCAAAAGCTAATTACTAGATAATTGAAATGCAAATTGGCTATAGTAACAATGCCTAAATTGATATGAGATGGGATCCATATTTCTCCAAAATGAGGGGTATTTATAGGAATTCCAAGGCAAAAGTTGAGGTGGCAGGAATTGACGGTCCAGATTTGATCTGAAGATATCAAGGGCCAAGATTGAGGAAGTTGGAGAAGAGGTTGGAGGAAGGAACACTTGTCATCTCTGTGGTGACAAGTGTCAAGGAGCCTTGCTCATGAGAGGGCAAGTGTCCAAGGGAGGAGACATGTGGCAAAAGTGCCATGTGTCTCAAGGAGAGAATATCCACACCATGGGAGGTTAGGATAAGGAGGTTAGAATGTGCAAGATAGGATAGGTTTAGTTAGACCCAAGATTAGATTGAATGGGTTAAGTTAGGGGATGGTTAGGTTGGGTGGTTAAAGTTAGGAGCCATGTGCTCATTTGAATTTAGAAATTCAAATAATAGAAAAATGGTAATTAATCTCAACAAACTTGAGTTTGTTAATCTTAATTAGGGATTAGAAGAATTGATTAGTATGGGGAGACATTAATTAATTGAGAATTAATTAATCAAAGGGGGATATGAGATGAACTATATAAATAAATTATTTAGATTTATTTACTAGTAGATGAATAGAGAAATTAATTAAATTGCTTGTAAATCCAATTAATTGGGAAGGGGAATTAATCAAATAACTATGTATTTAATTAACTATCTTCAGACCATTTTTACGTGTATACATTTTGCCCCTCTTTGAAGCAATGTGTGACAACACATTGGTTCAAAGAAAGCTTGATTGATGATGTTGCTAATATTGATTTTGATAGTATGCAGATTCAATCTTGATTGGATGCGGATTTAGTTTCGATATGATACTGATTTGATTTGGAGATGATAAATCTCGATATGATGTCGATTCGATTTTGGAGATGATAAATCTCGATAGATGCCCTAGATGTTGATTGATAGATATCGATGTGAGGATGCCCCCTCAGGAGATGAATTGGATAATTTTCGAATGTTTTTGAATTTTTCGCGATTTTTTTATTTTTTTGAAATTTTTGAGATTTTTGCGATTTGTAAATTTTAATGATTTTCTGATTTTTAGAGTCAATCTGATTCATTTCCCGATAAGAAATTTGAAAATATTGTCCTGCCTGGTTGATTAGTTGATTAGATGATTGACAATAAGTGGAATAAAAATCCCACTTAAATGCCCCATTATGAGTTTAAAAAGGTGAATTCCTTTTTTTACTCCTCATTTGTGCACTGCAGTTGTTGGAGAAAAATTGCTCTAAAGAAAAGAAATGGTTGTCTCGTATCAGCAGCATAGGTTCGAGTGAGTTCGATGATATGAGCGTCCTCCGGCATACGGTCCACCGGTACGTACTTCAAGAAAACCCAGTTTTGTTGACTTTTTTTTAAAAAAATTAATAGTTAGCATAAAAAATCATTTTTTTAGCATTTTCATCAGATGGGTTGGGAAAAAAATTGCATTTTTGAGATGGGTATTTTGATTAGTGAAATGGGTTTTTTCGGTTTTTTAAAAAAACATTTCACTTTGCATCTCAAAATTTATTTATTTTTATTATTTCATGCATTTTTAAAAAAAAAAATACATTAAAAAAAAATTGTTTTTTTTTTTAAATTTTTGGGCGGGAAAGGAAGGTGGAGGTGGAGGTGTGGCGACGGCCACCACCAGCACCATCGGTGCTGCAGGTGTCATGGGCGCTGCGGGAGGCACCGCCAGCACCACCGCAGGTGCTGTGGGCGCTACAAGCGGCACCGCCGGCGCCACCGCAGGGCTTAGAAATTTATTTTTTTTTTGAGTTTTTGAGTTTTTTTTTTTAATTTTTTGATTGAGTTTTTTGATTTTTTGATGATTTTGATTGATTTTTCAATTTTTGATTTTGATGATTGGATGATGATTTTCATGATTTTTTATTTCAATTTGGCGATTGGTTGATGAGTTTTTCGCAATTTTTGATTTTGATGAGTTTTTCGATTTTTTGATTCTTCAAATTTGCTGTCAATTGGATTTGATTTTTGAAAGGGTAGGATTTGATTTGATTTTTCAATTTTTGATAGGGTAAGATTTGATTAGCTATCTAATTGATAAAATTAGATGCTCCTGATTGTTAAATTTGCTGATCAGTTTTGATTATCTCGATGCATGTGCAAGATGAGATAAGATTGATAACGACCTCATGATAGATGAACATCATTGAAAGGGGCCCAATGAGATTTGATAAAAATCTCAATTGAGTAAAATTGACCGATAGATAGATAAATCAAGAAACTGATATGATGAAGTGATTTGATTGCAGGAGCACTTTAGCGTTCTTCAGTCTCAAGAGCGTTTCTTGAAGACATGGATGCTGATACCTCACTTTAGTCAAGTAGAGCGAGATCACATTAGCAAATGTGGTTTGTCTTCCCTTCTTGACATGCCCCGACCTCTGATAAACTGGGGATTAATGACAGCTTTAGCAGAGCACTATCATAGTGAACATAACACGTTTCACTTGCTGACTGGAGAGATGACGGTGACACCCGAGGATGTCTACCAAATTTTGCGGATCTCTGTGATGGGTGATTTAGTATATTATAATCTCAGCGAGTTGGGTGGGACAGAGGCACTTTGTCACGTGTTTGAGGATGACGAGATCGGTGGGTATGATATTGCGTGGCAGGAGATGTTAGAGCTAGGGTATGCCACGTTACCGACTATTCTTGTTGGATTCATTGGAGGCTTCCTTTGTCCTGATCATAGGTCAAAGGGATTATCTGTTGGATGGGGTCATCTACTTGAGCAGATGGTGACAGAGGGGACCTAATTTTCATGGGGATCATGTATGTTAGCGCATTTGTATCATGACTTGCACCGAGTTGTATACCAGGGATCAACTGCATTATCAGCAGGGGTGACTTTGCTTCAGATATGGGCCTAGGAGCATTTACCTATCACATGACCATTGGTGGACAAAGAGAGACCTGTAGGTAGACCTTATGCTGATGGGTATCCTAGTGTCATTGTCCAGCGAAAGCTAGGCAAATTAGAGTACTGGAGATGGACTTTGGATGACCTAGATACTGTGATATGGAGGCCATATAGGGACTGCAAGATTTGGCCCGAGGATGTAGCAAAGATGCCATATGTATTCATGACGCGATATCTGATTGGCTCGACACCTTACATCATTGAGAGATTTCCTTGTATGAGGGTGTTGAGACATTATGGCGGGATACAGGGGATACCACAGGGTACAACTCATTATGCTTGTTGAAGATTGGATGTGGCTACTTGGGGGCCTTCTATTTCATATGACCATGCCTGCGCAGAGTATCGATCATTGGGGCCTATCGATTGGGATTATCTTCCAGGTGTGATGGATAGTAGAATGACACATGAGTATGCCGTGTATTGTATTGCACATAGGTTTCTGAGGCTGACATGTCCAGATGAGCCAGAGCCATTGTTAGATGAGGATGATGAGAGGCTACGACGCAGAGCTCCTAGATGACAGAGGGGTGGTAGAGACAAAGATGATAGTAGAGATGGAGATGGATATGGAGGAGATGCAGAAGATCAGGGTGTTGGGGATGATGATGGAGGAGATGATGATGGGGGGAATGGGGGAGATGATGATGAGGGAGATGGTCGAGCAGTGGGAGTGGTAGCGACAGGCACACTAGGAGCTAGTAGTTCCAGATCTGCTAAGGATGTATATACAGATTGGATGGCCCGAGTGGTCAGACACAGGAGATTAGGTCTAGGGGATCAGGAGCATCAGGTTCTAGAGTAGGTACCTATGATAGTATCATGGGCTGAGCAGCCACAGGCAGAGGCACCTTGGCGAATCCTCATTAGGATGTCATCGTATCAGCAGTAGGCTCGGATTACAAACTTACAGGCTCAGGTTCAGCAGCTAGAGAGTCGACTAGTAGAGAGGGACTCTCAGATGGCCCAGCTAGAGACTTGGATGGCTTCTCTCCTAGTCGAGAGAGTTGCAGCTATGGATAGGTGTCGGTAGGCTAAGACACAGGTACAGTTGTTAGGAGGGTCTACTTTAGGTAAGAGTACCCTGAAGATGATGCGCCAGGGGATCCGAGAGGCTGAGTATTACAGGACATTATATTTAACTATTGTTCCTCCTAAGTGGAGGGCTCTAGGATTTTCATAGCTGAGTAGGAGATCGGGATAGAGCTAGACTAAGAGTCGAGGAGTGACAGGGCCACTTCAGATAGCTCTCCTAGGTGGGGACTCAGGTACAGGGGTACTAGCTGGTGCTACTCTACCTGCCGCATCAAGACAAAGTTTTGCTCCGCGTCCGAGTGGTCACACTGATATGGGACATTGATCTATTAATGTACACACCTTTTTTTGATGAGGTATTGATGATTCCGGTGATGTATATTTGTGATGTATCTCATATATTTTGTGATATCATTGTACCTTGGACATTGATCTTGTTTTGATGATATGATATGCAGTCGATCCTATTCATTCTACATGACCTATGAGATGATGGATGCATTCTATTTGGTATATGATTATGATGTGCAGTTACTTTCATGATGTATGCTTTAATTTCTATATGCTTATGAATTCTATATGGTGAATATATGATGATGCAGTATTTACATGATATATGCAGATGCAAATATGTATGGTGATGCTTATAATTTATATGTGATGTATGTGCAATTGCAATGCTTTCTATGTTTATGATATTTTTTTATGATTTTCTCATGCATGTTAATATGAGATGGATGCAATGCAATGCAATGGTGTTATTTTATATGATTTGAGATTTGATGAATGTCATGCAATGATCCTATTAAATGAATTAATGATTTGATGCTTTATATGAATGATGCCTTGGTATGCAATGGTTACTTGAGATGAACTAAGTTATCATGTAGGATGAATGAATTGATTATTTTTGTTATTGTCCAATGTACTCAATCACATAATAAGAGAGATAACACCATGTTAGCTTTGGCCTTGGAAAAGATGAGCATTGTGATCCCATGCAGAATGAAATGCAAATCTATCTTAAAATGCAATGCAATGCAGTGATCGGACCGGTCATGGAGTCATTGCTTTGTTTCATCATTGAGCCTTTAAAATGTGGGAAGTGAGTGCAAACATCAATGGTATAATTGAACCATGATGACCTAAGCACTACTTTCCTGGGTTTTGATATTGTAAGTTAGCACAAGCATCGAGGTATAATTGAACCAAGATGACCAGAGTGTTGCTTGCGTAAAACAGGCAGTATTAACCATTTCTATATGCAAGTCTGAAATGTCTTCCATGATATTTTGATGATCATTTCCTTAAACAAATTTTCACATATTAATGATTAATTTATAGATAGTAGACAAGAAAAATATCATGTTCCTTCCTCATTCCTCTAGTCAAAGACATCCTGGAGTTACTCAGAAATCATGATAGCAAAAATCCAAATAAAATTGTTGAACCATTATTTCCAAAGTGTTAAGATCATGAGTCAAGATATATCATCCATTGATATGTGTTTTGTCATGTTTAGATTGATATGTGATAGTTAATGGTTGATAATGTGATCTTATGTTCAATGTTGGATGTGTCTTAGTTTTTCGCTTGACAAGCATTGTCTAACTGTTGTTCTACCTGCTTTGATTAAGCTCAAAATGATCCAAACTTTTTGCCCCCAGCCAGGTTCAGGATTTTGCCCCTAGCCTAGAAACAAGCCTTATTATGATATAGTCAATGATCCAAACCATGACGAGGAATCACCTGGGATGCCTGCATACGTACAAAAGGCTTTATGATGAATATGAACAATGTTGATGGAAATGAATGTAAGCAGAAGAAAGTGTGTACCAATAGATAGCAGAGCTAGCCGATAGATAGCACCTGTTTGTCAGGTTTTCACCATCTGTTTTTATTGCACTTTTTCTCATATTTGATTTTTTTTTTTTTTTGGTATTTTTGCTTTTTCATTATTTTTGGATTTTCTGCTTTTTCACTGTTTTTGGATTTTTCTGCTTTTTCCAATGTTTTTGGATTTTTCAGACATAAAACTTCTTCAGATGCATGCTATTGATGGGTTCCTCGAGCTGATCTTCATCTTGTGTTGATAGCTAATATGCCCTTGACCTAAATACTACTGTGACCACAAATAGACCTAACCAGTTTGGTTCAAATTTTCCTTTCTTTTCTCGATCTAACTGATTTCATGGATTTTCCTTTAGTACTAGTTCTCCAACTTGAAAGATTCGTGGTTTGACCTTGTGATTATAACTTTGGCACATTCTTTGTTGATATACCTTTAAATGGTCAAAGGCATTTTGTCTTCGTTCCTGGATCAGTTCTAACTCTTGTAGTCTAGACACTCTTTTTTCTTCATCTAGGATGAGCCCTTTTAGTGATACACGTAGAGAGGGAATCTCTACTTAGATAGGAAATATGGCTTTTGATCTGTATACAAGAGAGAAAGGTGTGGCACCTGTTGGTGTGTAGATACTGGTGTGGTAGGCCTAGAGAGTAGGGTTTAGTTGAATATTCCAATCTTTCCCAGCATCGTTCACTGTCTTTTTGAGGATTTTCAGAATAGTTTTGTTAGATGCTTCTGCCTGCCCATTCCCTTGAGGATAATAGGGTGTGGAGAATCTGTGTTGGATCTTAAACTTCTCACATAGCTCTTGTACATCCTGATTCTTGAATGGTTGACCATTATCAGTGATAATGGTCATTGGTATTCCATAGCGACAGATGATATAATTCAAGATGAATGCAACAATTTGTTTTCCTATGATATTTGTGAGAGGTACTGCCTTGATCCATTTTGTAAAATATTCTGTAGCTACAAGGATGAATTTGTGACCATTTAATGAAGAAGGATTTATTTTTCCTACTATATCAAGACCCATTGACAAAAAGGCCAAGATGTTGCCAAAGCATGAAGCTCTTGTGCTGATGCATGGATCAAATTCCCATGGATCTGACATTGTTTGCATGTTCTAGCTATCTGAAAAGACTCTTGTTCCATAGTCGACCAATAATAGCCCAAGCATATGAGTTTTTTTGAAAGGGTAAGACCACTTGAATGAGTGCCACAAATGCTGTTATGGACTTCCTTTAAGGCCTTCTCAGATTCTTCTTGTTCGAGACATCTTAAAAGAGTATCGTCTAGACCTCATTTAAATAAGGTATCTGCGACAAGAGTATAATGGGAGGATTGGCGAATAAAGTTTCTATTTTGATTTTTTGATAAGTCAGGAGGTAAGATGTTATCTTTTAGGTATGTATAAGTTTGTCCATAGCAGGAGGAATCATGTCCTATAAGTTGACAAATGGTTTGGGAATCAAGACAATTATGAGATGGGTAAAACAACTCTTCAACCAGGAATTCATAACGCTCTTGATTTTCCTGTGTTTGTAATAGAGAAGCAAGTGTTGCCATGGCATCTACTGCTTTGTTATCATTTCTTGGAATTTGTTCAAAAGTGATTTCAACAAAATATTTCTTAAAGTCATCCACCATCTTTTTGTAGGGCATGAGTTTGTCATCTTTTGTTTGATAGTCATCATTGATTTGATTGATGATGAGCTAAGAGTCTCCAAAGACCTGAAGTTGTGTAATGTTCCATTCTATAACCATTTTGATTCCTATAACCAAAGCTTCATACTTTGCAGTGTTGTTGGTGCATGGAAAGCTTAATTTGTATGCTTTCAGGATGGTATGACCTTGTGGTGTGATAAATAAAATTCTAGCTCCTGATTCGTGCTGCGTATATGAACCATCAAAGTATAGTTGCCATGCTTTTGTTGTGACTATTAGGATATCAACGTCAGGAAACTCAATCTATAGAGGATGATCATCTTGAAGTGGTGCCTCTACTAGTTGGTCTATGATGACTTGTCCCTTGATAGCTTTTCTATCTACATACTCAATATCAAACTCACTTAGGATCATGATCCATTTTGGTAGTCATCCTGTCAATGTTGCCTTGCTGAGCAAATATTTCAATGGATCAATTTTAGCTATCAACTTGATGGAGTGAGACAGTAGATAGTGTCTTAATTTTTGAGAAGCAAAAACTACGGCCAAGCATGCTTTTTCTATTGGGGAATAGTTGAGTTCATATCCCACTAGTGTTCTGTTGATGTAGTAGATGGCTCGCTCTTTTCCTTCATTATCCTATTGTGCAAGCAAAACTCCTAATGTTACTTTAGTGGCCGATACATAGAGCAATAATAGCTTGTCTGGAATTGGTGACATTAGAATGGGTGGTTGCATGAGATATGCCTTGATCTTGTTGAATGCATCCTCACATTGATGGTCCCATTTGAAATTAACATTTTTATGTAATAGATGGGTGAATGGTTGACATTTATCTACTAATTGAGCCACAAATCTTCTAATTAACTGTAGTCTTCCTTATAGTGATCTGACTTGACTTATATTCCTAGGAGATGTCATTTCCATGATTGCTTTGACCTTAGCTGGATCTACTTCGATACCTCTAGCTGAAACAATGTATCCCAATAGCCTTCCTGAAGTGACACCAAAGGCACATTTCTTAGGATTTAGCCATAGCTTGTACTATTCTAACCGATCAAAGATCTTTTCCAGTATTTTGATATGTTCTTCTTTGTTGTGTGATTTTGCCAAGATGTCATCCACATAGTCTTCCATGAATGTATGCATCATGTCATGGAATATCATTGTCATGGCTCTCTGATATGTGGCACTTGTGTTCTTTAATCCAAAAGGCATGATGTTCCAGCAAAAAGTACCCCACGGACATGTGAAAGTTGTCTTTTCTTGATCTTCAGGTGCTATTTTAATCTGATTGTATCCAGAGAAACCATCCATTAGAGAAAACATGGAGTGTCCAACTGTTAAATCTACAATGATGTCAATGTTAGGTAAAGGAAAGTCATCCTTTGGACATGCATTATTAAGATCTCTGAAGGCTGTGCATACTCTAATACTTTTTTCTGGCTTTGAAACAATAACAATGTTTGATACCCATTGAGGATATGCTATAGGTCTGATGAATCCTACATCCAGTAATTTTTTTAGTTTTACTTTAACCAAGAGAGCAATATGTGGATGAATCTTTCTTAATTTTTCTTTGACTGGTTTGGCTCCTGGATTGACATTCAAGTGATGCATAATAAGCTCTAGATCCAACCCTAGCATGTCTACATATGACCAAGCAAAACTGATTTGCCATCGTGTAAAGAATTCCATATATTCTTTCCTTTCTTTTTCTGATAGAGAAGTTGCTGGATGTAGGATCTTTGGTTGTTCTGTTGTCCCAATATTAACTGCTTCTATTGGTTCAATCAAAATTGATGACCTTTCTTGATAGTACTCAGGTAAAGTGTCAAATCTCCCATCTTTCGGTGCCTCAAGGAGGTTTTTACCATTAGATGCATCCTTTCTTTTTACTTTTTCCTGATCTAATGTTGCCAAGAAATGGTTTTCAACATTAGACTTGATATTATTTTCTTTATTTTCACTTTTGCAACTAGGTGATTTGGCACCCACTTGACTAGAAGATGCATTGCTGAAATTCCTGGTGGAAGTTGTTGTGGGTTCAATTGCATTAAGATATACGAATATGGCATAGTCATTTGGAAAGGTATCAATGGTAGTATGTCCTTCATTTTCCCATTCAATAAGTTCAGGGTGGAGTAGAGGTAAAGGATCATTTGGTTGAGATGTTTTGAGAGTATTTAGGGTCATGATTGAGTTATCCAAGTTTTCGATATGTATGTCAATGTCTAGAATGGTACCCTCATCAGAATGACCTTGCCCAAGAATTTCTTGATCATCCTCAATTAGGTCCAAGTCAGCCGAATGTGATTCTAATTCAAGTGAACTAGTTCCTAACGTTTGTCCTGCATACGTGTGAACTACATCAACTCCTACATCTTCTTTAAAGCAATTTTCTTTAGCTGATTCTTCAGAATGATAGGAATTCCATTCCCATTCGTCAGAATCTGTCTCACTTGTAGCTTGCAATCTACAAATTTGTTTATATAGCTTTTGATGTGTTTCTTCTGTTTGTCTTGCTATATCTTTCCTTCTTTCATATTCAACTTCTTCTGGACTGAGATTGAGTTCTGTCAACTTTACTATCAGTTCTCCTTGATTAGTACTAAGTTCATGCTTGTTTTGATTGAGAGTTAATGCTGCTTGGGAGGTATTATTGGTTTGTTTCTCTTGTTGATTTGAGGATTGTTTCTTTTTCCATTTCATGTTTGGTTGTGCTTGTTGCTTTGCAGATGCTTCTTCCTTTTCAATTGCAAGTTGTTCTTGTCTGTTCTCATATTCTTCTTTTTGTTGGTTATAAAATGTGTCTTGTAGTAGAGTAACTTGTCCATACCCTAAGCCTACTTTGTCTGTAGCTTGCTGATTATGAGGTTGGATAGGTTCTGAGATACCTTCTTTTCTTTTTCCTATAGGACCTGTTCTAGTGTATCCCATCTTTTGAAGAATGTTGAATCCTTTTCCATATTTTTCTCTAGGTATTCTGACATTGTTGACCTTTTGTTGAATTTATTCATCTTTGTATAGCCACTGTAGCACATCTTTGTCTTTTGTCTCCTCTGACAAGGTTCCAACACTAATGAATGTTCCATCAAATATCGGAAGATGTTTCACAATTGGTTGTTGTTTAGAGTTTGATGGTTTTCCAAAGGATTTAGGAGAGAGTGGTAATTGTGATATTGAGTATTCTACATTTTCTCGATCTCTTAACTGCATTTGTTTTTCCATACTTGATAAAATAGAGGCAAAGGATTATTCTTTGGATTGTGTGTTCGAAGATGACGCCTCCTTGTTATGAGGAACAATGACTTCTTGAGCCATTTTTAGATTGCTGCAATACTGGAATGCAGATATTGTGATTTCTTGTCCATCATAGGGAAATTTGACACACTGATGATAGGTTGATGAGATAGCTTGCAAGTCATGTATCCATGGTCTCCCCAGGAGTATATTATATGATAAGTCCAAGTCCAGAACTTGGCATGCTGTGTTTTTCTGTAAAGGTCCCACTCTGATGGGTAGTATCACAATTCCCTTGGAGGAACGTTCTTCTTCATCATAGGCTTTTATGGTGATCTTTTTGCGGGGATCAACTGCATCTTCTGAATATCCTAAGGCACGAACAAGACTCAATGAACAAATATTTAGGCTAGCTCCACCATCTATTAGAACATGTTTAACTCATGTTTTGTGAACGAGGACTTCAATATGCAAAGGAGCGTTGTGGGGGTGTTGCAAGGACATGTCATCTTCTTCGGTAAATGATAAGCAGTGAGGAGTTGTGAGGTGTCCCACCATGGTTTGGAATTGATCTATATCAAGATCTTTGGACACTGTGGTATCTACTAATGCTCGTTCAAGAATCTCTTTGTGTGCAGGTGACAGTTTTAAAATTTCTAAGATGGATATTTGTGCGGGTGTTTTCTGTAATTGATCCACTAGATTGTATTGTTTGGTAGTGGATGACGTGTTTGTTGTAGGACTCGGAAAAACCACTTTGGCTTTACTTAGTGTGATAACATGAGCAGGTTCGTGATGTTGTTTCTCTTTAACCATGATTACATTTACCACATTGTTATATGCATGAGCATAGTTTACCTTTGCTTTACCTTTACCATTCTGCCCTATTGATGATTCACCCTTCTCATAATTAGGAAGTGGTTGTGTGAGATTCGTTTGTTGTATGTCCATCCACAGTTATTATTCCATTATCAATCAAATCTTGGATGACATGTTTTAATCATTGACAAGCATCTATTTGGTGTCCTTTGTTTCGATGGAAATCAGAGTAATGGTTGTCATTCCACCAAGCAGGTTTTACCTTGGGTTCAAAGTTTCTTTCTTCTAGTAACGGAATCAATTTGTTTACGATGAGTATTTTTAATGTGGACCCAAGGGGTTCACCAATGTTTGTAAATTGTCTTCGAAAGAAATTTTTGATAGTTACTTTTTGGTGATTGTTGTTTTGTTGAGCTGTTGTTGAGTGATTGGATAAGTTGAAAATTAGTTGCTTTGGTTTTACATTGTTGTTATCCACTATCCCATCATTGACAACATTATGATTTCTATTCCAAAATTTTGGTTTATCATTGTGATTATTGTTGTTATTGTTGTTAAGAGGGTGAACTCCTTCTTTGAATATTTTCAACTCACCTTTCTTTATCATGGCTTCTTTCATTCTGATTCCATTATCAATCATTTTTGTAAAACTTTGATTTCCTTACATTTTTAAGTAATAACTCATTTGATCATTTAAGTTATCTATGAAAATGTCCATTTTTTCATACTCTGGCACTGTACGAGGATACCTCGAAGCTTACCGCCTCCATCATTGTAAGAATGTCATGAAGGGTTCTCTGCTTTTTTGTTTTGTGTTACATAGGTCTAGCATTGTTATTTTGTGTTAGATGTTATAAGCATATTGGCATACAAACTTATCCACCAACTCTGAAAATGATCTGATTCCTGGTGGAAGTTTTGAGAACCATTCCATGGCTAATCTAGTTAAGCTTTTTGGAAATAGTCTCATTAAGTATGTATCTTCATGTGCAAACTCCATGCTCATTGTGTAAAATTCTCTTATGTGATCTTGAGGGTTAGTGCTTCCATCATATTTTTTGTACCTCAAAGTCTCGAAATCTATAGGAAAAGGTATCATGTTGAGGTTGTTGTCAAATGGATAAGGACATATTTCTTGAAGCAAGTATCGTCTAACATTTCCTCTTTGCATATCTTGGATTTGTGTTTGCAATGTTTGTAGTTGTTGTGTGAGAGTCATGATAGGATTATCAACATGATTTGTTCTTGTATGACCATGATTTTGCATTCTAGGAATATATTGATCTCTTCTTGTATCATCTCTATCCCTTCTTGTATCTTCGTTGGATTGAGTGTTATTTAGAATTTCTACTTCCTCCCTTGTGGGAATGTAAGTTTCCTCATTGTTTCTGGTTTTGCTAAGAATTGACGTGTTATAAATTTTGAGACCAAAGATGTCCTCATATTGTTCATCATTAGGAGGAGGACCACTTTTCTTTTGTTTCAATTTGTTTACATCAAAATCTTGGGGGAGTGTAGCACTAGATTTGGCTAACATTAGGAAATATTTTTCTTTTTCTCCCTCCAATAATTTCTTCATAAATTTGTCGAATTGAGGATCTTTCTTGATGTCTCTGATATTTTGTTCTGTTATTTCCTCTTCAACTTGTATTTCATCTTCATGTTCCATGATTCTATAGTCTTTAGTTATCTCAAATGTTTCTATTTCTATTTCTGCAATTTTCCGTCTCTGAGCCCTGGTTAGAACAGGCATACACGTGTTTTGAATGTTTTTCGGGGTTTAAATCTTGAGTAATGTGTCATTATAAGTGATCAATTATTGAGGTGAAAGTTGTAGATGTATAGACACAAAATGATCTTTTCAAGTATTTTCTTGTTTACAAGTTTTTTCGATCTTAGTTTTTGGAGTGCAAATTTTGTGATTTTTGATATGACCAAGTTCAAATAGGAATGATATATCTTATGATAATGAACGAGGTTATTCTGATCAAGTGTTGTAGTTTCATGATTAAAGGATGATAGATCCCGATGAGAAACTATGTTTGAACAATTAGTTTATCAAAGGCAATGTGTTGTTGCACTTTAAGGTGTTTGATCTTTAACTTGTTTGAGGTGAATACTTGAGACTTTTTGTGTGTCTTGTTCTTGAATCTGTTTTTGACAGAAGATAACTTGATTAAATGACCCAACAAGATGACCTACTCCCTATGTTTGATTGTTTGAGAAATGGGTTGTTTTTGTTTTCTGATTTTGATGTATTTTACCAAAAACACTGACAAAATGACCAGGAACTCTATTGTTTAGACCAGAAACGCTACTATTTAGACCAGGAACTTTGTTATTTAGACTAGAAATGCTGCTGTTTAGACCAGAAACGCTGTTGTTTGGACCAGAAACTCTGACAAACTTACCAAAAATGCTACTATACTGACCAAAAATGCTGACATACAGACCAGAAATGCTGACTGACAAACCAGGAACTCTGTTCTGCTATACAGTGACTCTAAAGTTCAAATAATGATATGTAGGTTTAGCAAATTGAGTGTTTGAACTTAGGAGATTACAATTTTGACCCAACTCTGTAATATGCTCAACCTTTGAGAGTTAATGTTGAAATATGAGAAATTTGACATTAACACCAAGAGAGCTGACCTTTGGATTGAAAATGCAACTATTTGGACTGAAGGTGCGACCATTTGGACTGAAAGAGCTAATGCTTGAACTGTAAACGCTAATGTTTGGACTAAAAGAGCAATTGTTTGGACTAAAAATGCTAGTGTGTGGATTGTAAATGTGATCGTTTGGACTGAAAACGCTAGTGTTTGGACTGTTAATACGACTGTTTGGATTGTAGATGTGACTGTTTGGACTGTAGGTGCGATTGTTTGGATTGAAAGAGCTAATCTGCTGCAAAACTTGTGAATTTGACAATTTGAAGTTTGAGTTTTCAATGTTTGTTGTATTTTAATGGATGATATCTTGACTTGACTTACAAACATAGAAATCAGATTATATTTTTGTTTCAAAAGGTTTTTAATTGTTAAAAACACATCAATCAGTCTATCCTAAGGAGATTGGCTGAGAATGAAAACCTTTGCTTGCTGACTTAGGTACACACCCAATAGCTAATCAGAATACGGCCGCTGAGTCTCACGCAATGGATTCTCAATGTTGTATTATCTGACTCCAAATTCTAATGGGGGCATGATATGGCAAGTGTCTTGGGAGAGTTACTATCTCTCTTGCACAAAGATTATCACCCTTTCGGAGGTGAATCGGGTAGCTTCTATTTTTAAAGTTCTTAGTCAAGAATTCTGTTTGAAATTACCCCTTGAAGTCATGCAAGAATGATTGAGGCCTATAGCCCAGTGAGGTACCAAAACAAGTTGTAGTCACGTAAATGTGATTGAGACCGCGAGGCCCTACAAAATGCCCGATATGAGAGATCTCAAAGAGAAAACTCAAATAATCCCATTCTCTGAGACTTAAATCATCAGAGACCTATTTATTATAGTGATTTGGAATGCTCAGGTCCAGTTGTACTCACTTCGGTCATTCTCACAAGGTGATTACTTTTTCCCACTGTGACAGGCCCTCTAAAGATATGCAATTGAAAGCAAAGGATGAGTCTAGCTTTCTGATCACTTAAGAAAGGTGAGAGCATACTCAGCTATCATCAAGACACATAAGACATGTTTGTTCATTTCCATTGTAATTAGTCTATGTGCCTAATTTAACAAATATACGTGCAAAATCCCATAGCTGCAAACAAAGTTAGTAGTTTATATTGCATTATTTGGCGGTGAAATAGTTTATGACTCCGGTCTTTCACAGCGAAATAAGTATCTGCAAAACCAACAATCTGCCAATTAGGTTCAGAAAAATGACAGTCCAGAAGCAGAAATGAGGAATGCAACATACAATATTTGCAAAATTAATAAAAAAATTGAAAACGCCATCAAATTGACCAAGAACGCCATCATATGTGCCAAGAATGCTGCTCTGCACACTAGAAACGCTGCTCTGCACACTAGAAATGTTGTTCTGCACACTTAAAACGTTGTTCTACAAAACAGAAATATTGTTAAACAGATTGAAAACGTTGATAAATTTGCCAAAAACGTCACCATACATACCAAAAATGCTAAAGTACAGACTGAAAGCGCTAAAGTATAGAAAAACTTAAAAGCAGAGTTGAGGAATCTCCCATAAATGTCATTTGAGGTTCCAGAACACCACAAAAGATGCCAAAAATGCGACTCGGGAGCCCAAGAGAGTTAATCTGCACTCCAAAAGAGCTAATCAACCTATCAATAAAATTTCCTACAAGCAAACTTGTTAAAGATCAAAGGGGCTAGGCCCCACGGTGGGCACCAATTAATGTGATGCTAAAAATGTGGTATAAGATATGCATACACATATAATGAGACAATAAAAACATAATTGAAAAGCTTAATTGAAAAACTAAATCAAAGACGCAAACCATAAGCCTTCCTTGAAATGTCCCATTTTCCTCTATTCTTGAGGACCTTGAAGGTGTTGGATTGATGGGCTCTTAGCGGAGCAATGACCTCCAAAGTGGTAACTCAAGAGTTGAGTAGCTATTTGATCATGATTGACTATGGAGATGATATGAAATGTATGATGCAAGAAACTAGATTAATATGCTATGATTAATCCAAAAGCTAATTACTAGATAATTGAAATGCAAATTGCCTATTGTAACAATGCCTAAATTGATATGAGATGGGATCCATATTTCTCCAAAATGAGGGGTATTTATAGGAATTCCAAGGCCAAAGCTGAGGTGGCAGGAATTGACGGTCCAGATTTGATCTGAAGATATCAAGGGCCAAGATTGAGGAAGTTGGAGAAGAGGTTGGAGGAAGGGACACTTGTCATCTCTATGGTGACAAGTGTCAAGGAGCCTTGCTCATGAGAGGGCAAGTGTCCAAGGGAGGAGACATGTGGCAAAAGTGCCATGTGTCTCAAGGAGAGAATATCCACACCATGAGAGGTTAGGATAAGGAGGTTAGAATGTGCAAGATAGGATAGGTTTAGTTAGACCCAAGATTAGATTGAATGGGTTAAGTTAGGGGATGGTTAGGTTGGGTGGTTAAAGTTAGGAGCCATGTGCTCATTTGAATTTAGAAATTCAAATAATAGAAAAATGGTAATTAATCTCAACAAACTTGAGTTTGTTAATCTTAGTTAGGGATTAGAAGAATTGATTAGTATGGGGAGACATTAATTAATTGAGAATTAACTAATCAAAGGGCAATATGAGATGAACTATATAGATAAATTATTTAGATTTATTTACTAGTAGATGAATAGAGAAATTAATTAAATTGCTTGTGAATCCAATTAATTGGGAAGGGGAATTAATCAAATAACTGTGTATTTAATTAACTATCTTTAGACCATTTTTAGGTGTATACATATGTAATGCAATGTTTTGAATGATATGATATGCAATGCGAAAAGTAAAACCCAAACTAGCCCAACCTTTAGGTATAATATTTGTGTAGGTAGTTCATTGGTTTTTGTTTGAAGAGTTGGATAAAGATGTGTTTTCCAATAGGACATAAGGACTCAACTAAGTGTACACGTTCAACATCTCCAATGTTTAGTTTTTTAGTTTTTTGATTTTGTGGATCATCGTAAGGAAATCTAGCTTTGGAACCCATGAATTCAGCTATAGAGTTATCATTTTCAAAGAAATCCAATCGTGGTAGGTTCTCTTGCCCCCAATATTTCAAGTGTAGGTGTATGAGACAAATTAGTTTCGGTTTTGAAGTTATGACATGAGCAGGTGTTATGCTTGTTTTTATTGATGCACTTGAAGAGGATGATGAAATCAACCAGTTGTTGATCTCATTAACTGGTGTTACGATTGTTCTTGAACAAGATGATGAAACAATTGTTGACAAGTTGTTCTGTGTAGTATGATCTAGATTGGTGATTTCATTAATAAGGGGTTCATGATCAACTTGTGTAAAGGGATTGGGATCACTAGGAGAAATGGTAAGTTTGTTTGAGAGGGAATATTGTGAAGAACATGGAGGATTATGACATGGAGATGAAGGGATCTTGATCAATATTTGGAAAAATAATGGGATCTTGTTTAGGACATGAAGGTAAAGGTATACTTTTGTAAAGGGATTATTAGGGAGGATGGAAGGGATATCTTGATCTTTCTTAGGAGGTGGATGTTGAATGGGACTTGAAAGGACACTTTTTTCTTGAGATGAAAGGGTGTCATTATGAATGGAATAGAAAAGAGCAAGGGGATCATCATAAGATTCTTGGTTAGTGGGATCTTGATCAAAAATTGGGTAGGATGGAAGTGGTTGTTCTTGATCTTTATTTGTTTCAGGACTAATTTCTTCTGATTTTGGATCATCCTCTTGAAACGGGGAAGGAGTTTGGGAATGCATGGGAGATTGTTGGAATGTTTCAACATTTTGGCCTGATGAAGAAGGATTTTGAATGAGATTCTCTGAATCATGACTTGGATTAGATTGGTTTTGTACGATGGATAGCCCTTGGGAGGTTGTGTTATTAGATAGAGATGGCATGGATTGGTTTTGTGTGATTTCAGGGGATGATGAAATGGTGGATATATATGGTTGATTTGGGATTTGGTGGAAAGGGATTTGATTTTGGTTGAAAGGAGTATGATTTTGGGTGAAAGAGGTTTGATTTTTTGTTGAAAAAGGTTTGATTTTGGTTGAATGAATTTTGATTTGGACTTTGGTTGAAATGGGTGTGATTTTGGTTGAACGAGGTTTGAAAGTTGGGTTGATATGAATTTTGATTTGGACCTTGGTTGAATGGGGTTTGATTTTGGTTGAATGAGGTTTGAATGTTGGGTTGATATGAATTTTTATTTGGAATTTGGTTGAATGGGGTTTGATTTTGGTTGAAAGGGGTACTTTGAATGTTGGCTTGATGTGATTGGTATGAATGATGTAGTGGGTTGAAAGAAAAAGAAGGTTTACATGACTCTAATGTTGGTTGAACTGAGGTAGGAATGGATTTGTTGAAGAATGAAGGTTGGTCTGATACTAATCCCCTCTTGGCCATTACTTCTATCATCATGTTTTCTAACCAACCCCTATGGTTGTCAGGACTAGCCATGTTTGTCACTTGTTGTTGCAAAGTTTTGATTTGTTGAGCTAATATTTCTATGGATGGCGATGGAATAGGAATGGAAGGGATGAATCCTCCACCTTCCCTATGAAATTTATAATTACAATCCATGATGTTTGCTTGTTTGGTTTGGACCTAGGATCACAAAATGTAAGATATTTCTCCATTTCTCTGAATGTGACAATGTTTGATTGAACTTGACCAACTTGTTTGAGTTGAGGTTGAGTTTGACTGATCCTCTGATTGTGTTTTGGAAATTTGGGGTATGACTTTCTAGGATGATTATGCAAATGATGATGAACTAAGACAAATGTATATGAGGTCTAGACAAGGATGTATATGAGGATGATAATGTGGACTCAAAATTAGGACTGTGCAACGACTATGGATGATAATGAAGATGTGAATGAGGACTATGCAAGGACTTTAAGACGATAATGAGGACGTAAGTGAGGACTATGCAAAAGACGTAGGACAATAATGAGGATGTAAGTGGGACTATGAAGAAGGTGTAGGACAATAATGAGGACGTAAGTGGGACTATGCAAAAGATGTAGGACGATAATGAGGATGTAAGTGGGACTATGCAAGGACTATGTAAAAGGCTGCCTAGGGTCACAAGTATGAAAGGAATTTTGAGTTTTGGTTTCAAAATGGACTTTGTTTTCTGTAACTTCGTGTGTAGGACAATGTTTTGTAGTTTTCCAAATCTAAGAACAATTGTTGGTAGGTATGTATAGCTGATTGACTCAATTTTCATACAATCTCAGAAAATTCAAAGATACATGGGATAGGGCCTAAAATAGCCCACGGGACTGACTCAATACTGGTCTATCACAACAATACATAAAAAAGCATGGAATACAATCTTAGGCTGGATAGTGGACACCATTCAGTGAGGCCCCTGCAGCAAAATATCGAAACAAGATGGATAGATAGAGAGTTTGGTAGCACTGGCTCCACTTTACGGGGCACACTTCTCGAGCATGCCAGTCTCTCTTACCTTGAAGATCCAAGGATCTTTTAGTCCAGGGATTTCTGCCTCATAATGTAAGGTACATGAGGGGTATCTATGGGGTACGATCCGCACTCCCGGAACCACTAAATGTAGGATTTTTGGCAACTAATTTGGTTCTTAGTATTAGGTCTTGAGGGATCCCGATCCAATGATGGATTCTCAAAGCAAGCCACTTAAGGCTTTAGTTGAGCTTATCGGTGCAGGGAAGGCCCCCACATACGTCAAATTCACTCAACACTCTAGCGGCCTGACCAGTATATTTATATAGCGGCTCTAAAAACCCACTCGAGAGTACGCTGGGAGATATGATATCCCCAACGCATCCCAATTTGAAGTACCTCTGTGGGGTGATGAAATCCCCAATCAAAGATACCCCTCACTACGTAGAACAAAAAGAAAATTTGGATGATGTTGTCACCTTCCTTCTTTCTCCCATGGGCCCGATGGCGGGTAGAAAGTCAGTTAGTGCAATAGTAGGTCCACCCCAAACATAATGAAAAGTTCTTTTCCCTTAAGAAAATAAAAAATGATTTAATCTAATGCAGCCTGATTCACGTTCATTTTATAGCCCAAATTTAGTTGTTAGATCCGCATGTGCATGTCAATTTTAAACACCAAATCCAAGTATGAAGGCATACATGTCAATTTTAACCATTTGTTGACTTTTAAGCACCAAAAACCAAGTGTGAGATACATGCATGTCAATTTTAGCCCATGTTCATTTTAAACACCAACAACGAAGTGTGAGATTATCCATGCATGTCCTTTTTAACTGTTGTTGATTTTAAGCACTAAAAATTGAAGTGTGAGATTATCCATGCATGTCCATTTTAACTGTTGTTGATTTTAAGCACTAAAAATTGAAGTGTGAGATGTGCATGTAAAATTACTAATCTAATCCTCTCTGCGAATCTGCCATAGGCTGTAAACAGAATATTAGTAGCAAAATAAACCAACAAAAAATAGAAATTCAAAACTTGACAGAGGCGATTGCGTAATACTACCTTAGCGATTGCGTGACACTTACGATGCATGCGTAACTTTTAAAGCATTTGTGGTACACTAAACACTAATGTGTGAAAATCGACAAGCGATTGCATAACGACAAGCAAAAAATGATCAAAGACAATTTTTGAAAAATAGGCATAAAGACAGGAAAAACAATGAAAAATACCATGCCGCTAGTCCCAGGAGGTCTCTGAAATAAACGTACTCGGCCTGACAAGTGCATTCGAGCTCTATAACCAACCATGATGATCAAATACTCAGAAACATGCACATAAATTGCAAAGAAACCAAGGAATTACCAAATCACAAATGAGCAAATGAAAACCTAAAAATCTCTATTTATAGCTCAAAATTAGGGTTTTTTTTAAAGACACCTTGATGCCCGTGGTCCCCGCCATCTTCAAACAACTTGTAGCCTACTCAAATGATCTCAAAATGACATGAAATTTCACACACTTTCTCTTTACATTGGTATTGAAAACATGGTCTCAATTTTTGAATTTTCCGACCACCTTTTCCGACGGGGCACATTCACACTATACAGCAATACCAAGGCATATTGGGGCAGAATTTTTCATTTTCTTTGAAACAATGTCATTTCGACATTGTCTCAAAGAGGGCCAATGTAGACACGTAAAAATGTCTCATTGATCATGTACTTATTTTTCCTCTAATTGATTAAATATCTTTATTATTTAATTAATTTAATTAATCTATTTCTTCTAAATTCATATTTCCTCATCATCTTATTAATTATTCTATCTTACTTATTCTATCATCATTTAATCATTTTAATCATTTTCTAAATATTAATTAAATATTTATTATTTAATTAATTATGGTTAATTCCCCAATTTAAATAATCTTTATTTACTAATTATTCAATTTCTATCTCCAATCATCTAATCATTCAACCCTCTTCTAAAATATTAATTAAATATTAATTATTTAATTAATAGTGATTTAATCCTTTAAATTAAATAATCTTTATTATTTAATTAAATTTCATTTCTACACAATTAAATAGTTTCTTTAAATTATTTAATTAGCTAATTAATTCTTCCATTTCCAAATCCCCAAATTCTAATTTCATTTAATTTCATATTCTTCTAATTTCTTCCAAATTCAAATACATGTGCATGATTTCAAAAACCAAATGAAAATCAAAGTTAAGTTCTAAATATATTCAAATGCTAAATTGAATTTATTAATTCAATTATTTGAATAATATCTCATGCAAAGATTAAATTAATAATCTAAATCTAAATGCAAGCACATGCTAAATTAATTAATTAAATCATTTATCTCTCCAACTTCTATTTCCATCTTTTAGTTAGCTTTTTCTAAATTAAGCTTTCTTTGTCATCTTCTTTATTTCCTCCAATCATCCTTTTTCTTCCTTCAGTCAACTTTTTCTCAATCAGTTGACTCAATTAATCTATTCAATCTATTGAGTTTCACTCCTACAATTAGTAGTTCAACTATCAACTTGCATTTGAGTTCACCTCAGTTCACACCTCTTGATCATTCCGTTCCACCTTTCAATCAATCTTCTCCAATTTTCTATAAATTGAGCATCCAATCTCCTCAATCTTGGACAATTTCTCTGAATCATGAACTTTGAATCTTTGTGTCACTTGCAGGTTACCAACACAATATCTGAGAGCCATCATACCACGAAGAGGAGAAGAGCAATGGAAGTTCTACGTAGCCATGGAATAAGGGAGTTCTTGATTTGATTTGATTTATGATTCTTGTTCCTTAATTACATTATTCCATTGTATTATTTGTTAAATTCTGATTAGGATAGGGATTTGTGATTTCCCTTGTTTCTAATTGATTACTTTGTTAATAGAAGAAAGAATTTTGCATCCCACAAAGACATCTTAAAAGAGTGCCATCCAAACCTTGTTTAAATAGGGTATCCACTACAAGAGTATAATGAGAGGATTGGCAAATAAAGTTTCTCTTTTGGTTTTTCGATAAGTCAGGAGGGGGGATATTATCTTTTAGGTATGTGTAAGCTTGGCCATAATGGGAGCAATCATGCCTAACAAGGTGACGGATAGTTTGGGAATCAGGACAATTATGAGCAGGGTAAAACAACTCTTCCATCAGGAATTCGTAATGCTCTTGATTTTCCTGTGTCTGAAGGAGAGAAGCAAGTGTTGCCATGGCATCTGCTGCTTTGTTGTCATTTCTTGGAATCTGCTAAAAAGTTACTTCTACAAAGTTTTTCTTGATATCATCAACCATCTTTTTATAAGGCATTAACTTTTCATCGTTTGTTTGATAATCGTCATTGATTTGATTGATGACAAGCTGAGAGTCTCCAAAGACTTGAAGTGTGTATTGCTCCATTATATAGCCATTTTGATACCTATAACCAAACCTTCATAATATATTGTATTGTTGGTACATGGAAAGCTTAATTTGTATGTTTTTGGAATTGCATGACCTTGTAGTGTGATGAATAGAATACCTGCTCTTGATCCATGCTGTGTATATGACCCATCAAAGTATAATTGCCATGTTTTTGTTGTGACCGTTAGGATATCAGCATTGGGAAACTAGATTTGTAAAGGATGATCATCTTGAAGTGGTGCTCTGCTAGTTGGTCTGCAATGACTTGCCCCTTGATATTTTTTTTATCTACATACTCAATATCAAACTCACTTAGAATCATGATCCATTTTGCTAATCTTCTTGTTAATGTTGCCTTGCTGAGTAAATACTTCAATGGATCAATTTTAGCTATCAACTTGATGGAGTGAGATAGTAGATAGTGTCTTAATTTTTGAGAAGCAAAAACTACCACCAAGCATGCTTTTTCTATTGGTGAATAGTTGATCTCGTATCCTACTAGTGTTCTGCTAATGTAGTAAATGGCTCATTTTTTTCCTTCATCATCCTATTGTGCCACCAGAACTCCTAATGATACTTCAATGGTTGATACATAGAGTAATAATGGCTTTCCTAAAATTGGTGATATTAGGACGGGTGGTTGCATGAGATAGGTCTTGATCTTGTTGAATGCGTCCTCACATTGATGGTCCAACTTGAAATGAACATTTTTGTGCAATAGATGAGTAAATGATTTGCATTTATCTGCTAGCTGAGCAACAAATCTTTTGATTGACTGTAGTCTTCCTTGAAGTGATCTTAGTTGACTGATATTCCAGGGAGATGCCATTTCCATGATTGCTTTGACCTTAGCTGGATCTACTTTGATACCTCTAGCTAAAACAATGTATCCCAATAGCTTTCCTGAAGTGACACCAAAGGCACATTTCTTGGGATTGAGTCGTAGCTTATACTGTTCTAACCTGTCAAAGATCTTTTATAGTATTCCTATATGGTCTTCTCTATTATAGGATTTTTCCAAGATGTCATCCACATAATCTTCCATAAATGTATGCATCATGTCATGGAATATCTCAGATATGTAGCACCTGCATTCTTTAGTCCAAAAGGCATGACATTCCAGCAGAAAGTACCCCATGGGCATATGAAAGCTATCTTTTCTTGATCTTCGGGTGCTATTTTAATCTAATTATATCCAGAGAAACCATCCATTAGAGAAAACATGGAGTGTCCAACAGTTAAATCTACAATTATGTCAATGTTAGGCAAAGGAAAGTTGTCCTTTGGACATGCATTATTAAGATCTCTGAAGTCTATGCATATTCTGATACTTTTATCTGGTTTGGAAACAAGAACAATGTTGGATACCCATTGAGGATAAGCTACAAGTCTGATGAATCCAACATCTAGTAATTTCTTTAATTCTGCTTTGACTAGAGCAATATGTGGATGCATTATCCTTAATTTATGTTTAATTGGTTTGGCTCCTGGACTGACATTTAAGTGATGCATAATAAGCTATGGATCCAACCCTAGCATGTCTTCATATGACCAGGCAAAATTGATTTGTCATTGTTTGAATAATTCCATATATTATTGCATTTCTTGCTCTAATAGAGAAGTTGTTGGATGGAGAATTTTTGGCTGCTCTGTTGTCCCAATGTTAACTACCTCCTTTGGTTCAATCAAAATTGATAACCTTTATTGATAGTGTGCAGGTAAAGTATCAAATCTCCCATCTTCCGGCACCTTGAGGAGGTTTTCACTGTTAGATGTGTCATTTCTATTTACTTTTTCCTGATCTAATGTTTCCAAGAAATGGTTTTTCAGCATCAGACCTGATATTGTTTTCTTTATTTTCCTTTTTGCGACTAGGAGATTTGGCCCCACTTGACTAGAAGGTGCGTTGTTGAAATTCCTAGTGAAAGTTGTTGTGGGTTTGATTGCATTAAGATATACAGATATGGCATGGTCATTAGGAAAGGTATCAATGGAAGTATTTCCATCATTTTCCCAATCAATAAGTTTGAGGTGGATTAGAGGTAGGGTGTCATCAGGTTGAGATCTTTTGAGAGTATTGAGGGTCATGATGGATGTATCAAAGTTTTTGATATGCATGTCTATGTCTAGAATGGTACTCTCATCAAAATGACCTCGCACAAGGATCTCTTGATCATCCTCGATTAAGTCCAAGTCAGCCGAATGTGATTCTTATTCAAGTGAACTAATTCATAACGTTTGCTCTGTATACATGTGAACTACATCGACTCCTACATCTTCTTCAAAGAAATTTTCTTCATCTGATTCTTCAGAGTGATAGGAATCCCATTCCCATTCGTTATAATCTATCTCACTTGCAGCTTGCAATCTACAAATTTTTTCATATAGTATTTGATTTATTTCTTCTGCTTTTCTTGCTATATCTTTTCTTCTTTTAATGTCAACCTCTTTTGGACTGAGATTGAGTTCTGTCAACCTTGCTATGAGTTCTCCTTGAGTAGTACTAGGTTCGTGCTTGTTTTTATTGAGAGTTAATGCTACTTGGGAGGTGCTTTAAGTTTGTTTTTCCTATTGATTTGAATCTTGCTTCTTTTCCCATTTCATGTTTTCTTGTGCTTGTTGCGTAGCTAGTGTTTCTTCTCTTTCAATTGCCAGTTGTTCTTGTCTGTTTTCATATTCCTCTTATTGTTGGCTAAAAGATGTGTCTTCTGGTAGAGTAACTTGTCCATACCCTAAGCCTGCTTTGTCTATAGTCTGCTAAGTGTAAGGTTGGATAGGTTTTGATATACCTTCTTTTCTTTTCCCTATAGGACCTGTTCCAATGTATCCCATTTTTCTAAGAATGTTAAATCCTTTTCCATACTTTTTTGTAGGTATGCGAACATTGTTGATCTTTTGTTGGACTTCTTCATCCTTGTATAGCCACTGTAGTACATCTTTTTCTTCTGTTTCCTCTGATAAGGTCCCAACACTAACAAATGGTCCATCAAATATTGGAAGATGTTTCACAATTGGTTGTTGTTTAGATTTTGGTGGTTTTCCAAAGGATTTAGGAGAAAGTGGTAATTGTGATATTGAATATTCTCGATTCGCTTGATCTCTTAGCTGCATTTGTTTTTCCATACTTGACAAAATTGAGGCAAATGATTTTTCTTTAGATTGTGTGTTCGAAGATGATGCCTCCCTATTCTGAGGAACAATGACCTCTTGAACTGGTTTGAGCTTACTACAATACTAAAATGGATTTGGATCTATTGAGATCATGATTTCCTGCCCATTGTAGGGAAACTTTAGGCACTGATGATATGTGCATGGAACAACTTGTATGTCATGTATCTAGGTTCTTCCCAAGAGTATGTTGTATGATAAGTCCAAGTCTAGAACTTGGCATGTTATGTCTTTCTATAAAGGTCCCACTCTGATGTGTAACATCACAATTCCTTTAGAGGAACACTCTTCTTCATCATAGGCTTTGATGGTGATCTTTTTTTGGGGATCAACTACATCTTTTGAATAACCTATAGCACGGACTAGACTCAAAGAGCAAATGTTTAAGCCATCTCCTCCATCTATTAGGACACGTTTAACTCGCATCTTATGAATGATGACTTTGATATGAAAGGGAGAATTATGGGGATGTTGCAAGGACATGTCATCTTTAGACACCTACTAATGCTCATTCAATAATTTCTTTGTGAGTAAGTGAAAGCTTTAAAAGTTCTAAGATGAATATTTGCATGAGCATTTTTTGCAATTGCTCCACTAGATTATATTGTTTTGCAAGACCTGGCAAAACAACTTTGGCTTTGCTTCTTTTGATAGCATGAGTAGGTTCTTGATTTTTCTTTTCTTTAACTACACTCACATTTACCACATTATCATATGTATGAGCGTAGTTTACCTTTGTTTTACCCTTACCATTATTTGTTGTTGATGATTCACCCTTCTCATAGTTTGGAAGTGGATTTTTAAAATTTGTATGAGATTCATTTGTTTTATGTCCATCCACAATTATTACTCCATTATCAATCAAATCTTGGATGACATGTTTCAACCATTGACAATTATCTGTGTGATGCCCCTTGTTTCGATGCAAATCACAATAATGGTTATCATTCCACCCAGGGGGTTTTACTTGAGGTTCGTAGTTCCTTCCTTTTGGCAAAGTAATCAATTTGTTTGTGAGAAGTGTATTTAGTGTTGACCCAAGGGGTTCACCAGTGTTTGTAAATTGTCTTCGAAAGAAATTTTTGATAGTTTCTTTTTGGTGATTGTTGTTTTGTTGAGCCGTTGCTAAGTGATTGGATAAATTAAAAACTAGTTTTGGTTTCACATTGTTGTTATCCACTATCCCATCATTGACGACATTACGGTTTCTATTCCAAAACTTTGTCTTATAATTTTTTTTGTTGTTAGTGTTGTTAGGAGGGTGAACTCCTTCTTTGTATATTTTCAACTACTCATTTGATCATTTAGGTTGTCGATGAATATGTCCATTTTTTCATACTCTGGCAGAGTACGAGGCTATAGTGAAGCTAACTGTCTCCATCTCTGTAAAAATGTCATGAAAGGTTCTCCACTCTTTTGTTTGGCATTGCATAGGTCTAGCATTGTTAGTTCATGTTGTATGTTGTAAGAGTATTGTGAAACAAACTTATCCACCAATTTTGAGAATGATCTGATTCTAGGTGGAAGTTTGGAGAACCATTCCATAGCTAGTCTAGTTAAGCTTTTCAGAAATAATCTCATCAAGTAGGTATCCTCATGTGCAAACTCCATACTCATTGTGCAAAATTCTCGTATATGATCTTTGGGGTCAGTGCTTCCATCATATTTTTCGTATTTGGGAGTTTCACAACCTATAGGAAATGGTATCATGTTTAGATTTATGTTGAATGGATAAGGACAAATTTCTTGAAGTGAGTATCTTCTAACATTTCCTCTCTGCATATCTTGAATTTGTGTTTGTAGTGTTTGTATTTGTTGTGTGAGAATTGTGATGGGGTTATCAACATGATTTGTTCTTGTATAACCATGATTTTGCATTCTAGGAGGATCTTGATCTCTTCTTGTATCATCTATACCCCTTCTTGTATCCTTATTGGATTGAATGTTATTTAGAATTTCTACATCATCCCTTTTGGGAATGTGTAGCGTCGTAAATTGTACGCACTTGCTAGGGTGGTACAATTTCACACCTAGTTTAGCACCCGCCTTAGTGCATTTTACATTCTGCATTGCATTTCTCCTTAAGCACTTAATTAAACAAATTAATTAGGTCTAAGGTCCTATTTCATCATTCTCTACATCATAAAATTGGGCCCTTTTCACTAAAGCGCGCCCTTCGCATTTTATTCCTCCAATGCACCACTTAATCAAAAACCCTAATTAAGTCCTATTTCGAACTTGGGGGCTTGGTTTCGGGGTCAAAACATCTCGAAATCACCTGTAACTTCGGGATTCTCTCTAAAATCATCATATCCGACGGCCCTGAAAATTTGGTGAAAAGTTGTCAGGACCGTGGCGCCCGGAGTGCAACATGGTCCCGGACATTTTTCCCAAAATTTTAGGACCGCAATCCAATCATAAAATAAAGCTTAACCCCAATAAATTGGTGGGATATTCAATCTCTAGGTCGGCCAAAATACGAATTTACGACCTAGGGTTTCATACATAAAAGCTCTCTTTCCTCATTTGAAGGGATCCGATTTTTGTTTCCAAAAACTTCATATGCAGCGAAAGGGCAGATCTTTGAAGACTTCAACATCTTACAACATCTTTCTATCAAGCATCTATCAAATTCATTTCATCCACTTAGGGCTTGGAAGACATTGAAGAACAATAGGAGATTACCGATTGAAGATTGGCTTGTACTCCTCCCTTGAGGGTTGGGTATGATTTCATGTTGTTTTCATGTCTTTACATAAGCTTCAATACATCATTTATTCATGCTTTAGATCACTTTGCATCTTGATTTAGAGCATTTACGTTATCATTTACAAGCAATTAGGGTTTACTTTCTAGGTTGCTCTAGTTTGCTTTCTTGCATTTTAGGACCTTGCACACACACTAGGTCTACACACACAATACATTTTACAAAACAACTTGGCTATTCATGGAGGTGGAAATCACCGAAGTGGGGGTTTGACTAAGGTGAAACCCTATATAGCTGCCCATACACCCTTTTCCAGATATCACTGCAGGTTTCGGGATTCAGACGACGCCGCGGGATATAGATCCGGAGAAAGAAGGTCGAGACAGCACTCTGTATCAAATTGCAGAGCAGAAGACTGGGACAGGGGCGCTGGGCGCCCTGGTCCTGCCACAATAGAGGCGTTGGGCACCCTAGTCCCTGGGACAGAGGCGCTGGGCGCCCTGGTCCTCCGGACAGACAGTTTGCAGACAGCTTTCCGACAGTGTTCTAGAGTGCAGAACAACAGTTTCCGGTGTAGTTTTCAGGACAGTGGCGCCTGCGCCCCTGTCCTGAACATTTTCAGTCCGATTTTGACTCCGGGTACACATCTGCATTCTTATTTCATCCTTGTATTTATAGGTGTTCATTGTTTAATCTCAATTCTACAATCTTGTTATTAGTTCATACTTGCATTTTGGGATTAGGGTTTGAACTTGCATTACTTGACCTTACAATTTCAACAAGGGAATAGAAATCCTAATAGATATCCCATGGCTCTCTCTTTCACCAAAAGAAGTAGCCAATTGTGTGATATCTCTAGGCTCTTTCGTATTCCGTAATGTGTGTCAAAAGGTAGGATTAGGGCATGATTAACCTAGTCTCGCTTTTTTCCCCCACACATTTTGGTGAACCCGACGTGAATCTATCATTGCTTCCTCTTGCATTACATTTGTTAGATCTAGATCTAGATTTAGTGTGTTTTCATTTCATTTTCATTAAAGAAAAAAAAAAAAAAAAGTGTGTTTCTTTGCATTGTGTGTTTAAATTTTATGCAATCTTTTCAAAATGTCAGATTTCTATTTGCAAAATGTTCATGCTTTTGATGATTATTATGAGTATAGCCAAGATGAATTAGATGAAGCTTTAGATGATTTTTTAAACCCTAAGGATGCCAAACCTTCATTTTACCAAAAACTCATAAACCTTGTTACTATGCCATTTAGGTGTGATGAGAAAGATAAGTCGAATGATTCCTCTCAAGGATACATTCCTATCAACTCTTCCCCTGAATCTAGTAACATGGTTGTTTTCAATAATCCCCTCTATGAGGAAATGTCTCCTTTTGAATCAAAAGACAAACCTTTTAACCGATATGATCAGGCTTTGTTGGATGATGCTCTTGATGACTTTGTGGCTTTATCAAAATCTTTAAACAAGAACAAGGCCTCTAAATTGGTCAACATGATAAACTTGAATGAACATAATAAGCCTCTCTTTGAAGTCCAAGGTGCTTATCCTTCTCCCACCTTTCAAGTTCTTAAATCACCTCTCCTTACTGTCCAAGGAAGGTATGATCATGATTCCTTTCGTACCCCGAATAAACCAATCATCACCGTGCAAGGAAGAAAACCTATAAGTCCTTACAGTTATGCTAAACAAATAACTAGAGAGAGTTATCATGCGGTTGCCCATACTTATCATACTAGAAATAATAGGCAACCTAATCCTCCTCCTGTTATTCCAGTTTCCCTTCCTAATCCTCAACCAATTCTTCCTCAAGCTCCCCGTATTTCGCAAGTTATGGGTAAGGAATATGATCTCATAGAACAACTTAAAGCTACCCCTGCTAAGATATCCCTTTGGGATTTGATTCAAACTTCTTCCGCTTATCATGGAATGTTACAAGATGCCTTGAAAGAGTTGAATGTTCCTCCACTGAATACATCTAGTAATATAGCATCTTTTGTTAACTCTGTGATGAATCCTAAAGCTCAAATTGTGTTTTCCCAAGATGAGTTGCCTACTAGTGAAATTCAACAACAATATGATCCCTTGATGATTGTGGTTATCATGAAAGACACTGCTATAAGACGAACACTAGTAGATAATGGCTCTGGCCTTAATGTGTGTAGCATTAATTTATTGCATAAGATGAATGTGGATACATCTCTTATTGAGCCCGACTCTCATCCCATTCATGGCTTTGACAATGTGGCTAAGACTTCATTAGGTATCATCACCCTACCTCTCACAGTGGGACCTGTTACTTTGCCTACTCCTATCCATGTTATGCCAGGAAATTTAACATATAACTTGCTACTGGGGAGACCTTGGATTCACAGTATGCAAGCTATCCCTTCTACATTGCATAGACAAGTTAAATTCGTTTATAACAATAAGACATACACCTTGATGGGTGATACTAATTTTCAAGCTTGTCTACAAACATCTATTTCCAAAGGGAGTTCTTCTAAGCCATCCTCGTCTAGTGATGACTCTTTAAACAAGAAACCTATCGATGAATCCTCGCTCTCCGATGATTGGAATTCTTTGGATGAGTCTGGAGCTCCTGAAGAAGATCCTTCTCGACTTGAAACTACACATAAAAAGGATTTTGATCCTGAGAAGGTTCTTGCAGAGGATGATTGGGGATCTCTTGATTTTAACCCTACCTTTGTAGGTGAATATAAGGTTCCTTCTAGAGAAATTAAAGTTGAAAAGAAGGAAGAAGCTGAAAATAATAAAGTTGAAAAGAAAGAAGAAGCTAAAAATCAATCAACCTTACCTGAATCTATGAGTAATAATTTTGTGGCCGCCTCTCAAACTTCTTCTCCTCACATCTATAATTATGAAGAGTTTGATTCTTTGTCTTATGAAAAACCACCTTCTCTTCCTGAAATGGTTGATCGTTATGGTCGTGGTTTTTGCATTTTTGCTAAGCATGGGTATCATGGAAAAGGTTGTGGTGCTCATGAACAAGGGATAAGAGTTCCTCTAGAGACTAATTTTCACAATTATAACTTTGGACTTGGCTATAATCCCTACAGACATACTAAAGCTTTTAAAAGACCATGCATTAGTGTTAATGCTATTTCTACATCTCTATCAATACAGCACCCTGAGTATATTGATGGGGATCCTTCGGGTGACTGTGCTTTGGATATCTTCCCTACCGATGATGCTTTAGCTGAGTTCTTGGGAGCCTATGACACTCTTCCTCGTTATCATCACAATAGGGGACTCCCTTATTGTTTGAACACTGAAGCCTATTTTGGAAAAGAGATTGATAATGATGAGATTGTGAAACAATTCCCTCAGTTAAAGGATACTCCTCAACAAAGTAATCTTCTCATAAGTGATACCACTGATGTTAAGATAGACCTTTGCAATAAAGAGAAAGTTATTAAAATTGGAAAGTGTTTGGATGAAGAGGAACAGAAACAATATGAAGAACTATTGCATGAATTCCCTGAGATCTTTGCTTGGACATATTCTGACATGCTTGGTATAGATCCTAAGATTGTTACCCATAATATTGTCTTAGTTCCTGATGCTAAGCCCATGAAACAAAAGATTCAAAAAATGAATCCTAAGGTGGCTCTACTTGTTAAAGCTGAGATCGAAAAATTATTGGAGGCTGGATTTATCCGCCCTATTGACTATTCCCCATGGATTTCAAATATTGTCACTGTGGCTAAACCAGATAACAAAATAAGAATGTGTACTGACTTTCGAGATTTGAATAAAGCTTCCTTGAAAGATGATTTCCCTCTTCCAAACATTGACATGATAGTTGATTCTACGGCAGGACATGCCTTGTTATCCTTCATGGATGGTTTCTCAGGTTACAATCAAATTTTTATTAACCCTGAAGATCAATTCAAAACTGCTTTCACCACTCCTTGGGGTACGTTTTGTTGGATAATGATGCCTTTTGGACTTAAAAATGCCAGTGCGACTTATCAACGAGCGATGACCCTTATCTTTCATGATTATATGCATAAGATTTTAGAGGATTATGTTGATGATATTTTGGCCAAATCCTTTCTTCACATGAATCATGTTAAAGTCCTTCGTCAAATCTTTGAAAGAATTCATAAATATCACATGCGCTTGAATCCCTGAAAATGCGTTTTTGGTGTGGATAGTGGAAAAATATTAGGGTTCATAGTTTCGCATCGTGGGATTGAGGTGGATACTAAGAAAATAGATGCTATTGTCAACATGCCACCTCCTAGAAATGTGTCTCAACTTAAAAGCTTACAAGGAAAGATTCAAGCTATTCGTAGGTTCGTGTCTCAGCTTGCGGATCATACCTTTCCTTTTACTCAACTTCTTAAAAAAGATATCACTTTTCAATGGAATGAGGATTGTCAGCAAGCATTTGAAGATTTAAAAGTGTATTTGGCTAGTCCTCCTATTCTTCAACCTGCCGAACCTTCTAAGCCCTTCCTTCTGTATACAGCTGCTTCTTCTCATGCTCTCGCAGCCTTGTTGGCACAACATGATCAAGATGGTAAGGAATGTCTGGTTTATTACATAAGTCGTACCTTAATCGATTACGAGACCCGATATTCTGCGATAGAAAGACAATGCTTGGCCTTGGTGTTTGCGACTCAAAAATTGAGACATTATCTTTTAAATTCAGAAGTCCACGTCATGGTAAAGTTTGATCCTTTGAAGCATCTTTTCTCTAAAATTGATTTATCAGGACGTCTAGCTAAGTGGGTTATGATGTTAACTGAATTTGACCTTAAATTTGTTTCACAAAGAGCAATTAAAGGACAAGCGTTGACCAATCACTTAGTTGAGGCCCCTTCACCTTTCTCCTTCCCTAACCCTGAGTCTTTTCCTGATGACTTCATTATTTCTATAGAGAAAGATGAAACTTGGGAGTTATACTTTGATGGCTCTAAGTGTCGTACGGGATCGGGGGCAGGTGTTGTTCTGATTTCTCCTACAAAGAAGTCCATTCCTTTATCATATCGTCTAAATTTCCTGTGTACCAATAACGTTGCTGAGTATGAGGCTCTTATAGCGAGAATAAAAGCAGCCTTAGCTCTGAATATAAAACACATACATATCTATGGAGATTCGCAATTGATTATAAGACAAGTAACAGGAATATATCAAGCAAAACAAGACAAATTATCACAATATAAAGACCTTGCTGTCTCTTTATTACAAAATTTTGATTCCTATACTATGGAACCCGTTCCTCGAAAAGATAATCGACATGTGGATGCAATGGCATGTGTGGCTTCTCTGGTATCTTTAGAGGACCCTGTGGTCGATCTTAAATTCGTTATTCACAACCTTATTTCTCCAGCTATTGTAGACGATTCTAGCCTGGTAACATGTTGTGACTTTGTAGACTCAGACAAATGGTACTCGCATATCGTAAGGTATTTGACTGATGGTACCTTTCCTGATTCCACTAATAGGAACACTAGGGCTAGAATCCACAAGCTGTCTGCTAGGTATATCACTCTTTCTAATGTCCTTTACCGAAGGGGTTATGATGGTCTTCTCCTTCGTTGTCTTAACAAGTCGGAAATCCCTGTTGCTCTTGAAGAGGCACATTCAGGTGCCTGTGGGGGGAATTTTGGGGGCAAATCCTTGGTTCATAGATTGCTTCGTATGGGATACTATTGGCAAACTATGCAGAAGGATTCCTTTTCATTTGTTAAAAAATGTCATCAATGTCAACAACACAATAATCTGATTCATGCTCTTGCCCAAGAACTCCGTTCTCAAGTAGCTTCTTGGCCTTTCTCCGCATGGGGTTTGGATCTTATTGGAAAAATCTCTCCTCCTTCATCTCAAGGACACACCTTCATTATAACCGCAACAGATTACTTTACAAAGTGGGTAGAAGCTATTCCCCTTCGCTCTACCACTGCTGAAGTGATTTGTCAATTTCTTCTAGAAAACATTATTTCTCGATTCAGGATACCTTCTACTATAATCTCAGATAATGGGACATCATTTAAGAACAAGGACGTGAAGAAATTCCTCGGGAAGTATCATATCAAACATCGATTTTCTACACCATACTATCCTCAATCAAATGGCCAAGCCGAATCATCCAATAAGATAATTGAACAAATTCTTTGCAAAACCGTGAATAAGCATGGTAAGGATTGGAGTAACCAGCTGATCTATGCTCTTTGGGCCTACTGAACGAGTGTATGAATTGCTACGGGAACTACTCCTTATAATCTTGTTTATGGTACTGACGCTATTATGCCCTTAGAATTAGAGATTCCATCACTTAGGGTTTCTCTCAAAGGTATAGTAGATGATGACTCTTATAGAGAACAACGACTTCAACAGCTTGAGATGCTTGATGATCAGCGTATAAACGCTCTTGAGCATATTCAAGTGTATCACAAAACTCTACAACGAAGCTATAATGATAAGGTTATTCAACGTTCCTTTTCAGTAGGTGACTTAGTCCTCTACGAGAATCAGCGCAATGTGAATGCCTTACCTGCAGAAAAGGGAAAATTTAGTCCTAATTGGCTTGGACCATATATCGTTATTGAGGATTATGGATCAGGTGCTTACAAAATAGTGGATGTAGACTGTACGCCTCTTAAAGAACCTATTAATGCTATGCACTTGCGTAGATATTATGCTTAATTCTTCATTCTTCATCTATCTTCTTTTTCAAATTCTTCAACATTGGATAATATGTTAGTATCTCTTAATTAAAGCAAAATAGAATTAAATGTTATGTTGTTTAATCTATATTGCTTCATTCCTGACAAGCGTGTCTTGTTACTTTATAGTTTGTCTTGAATTCATTTATGTAAATTGTAAAAGATTTACATTCCTATTATGCTAGCATATTATACAGTGTCTTTATGTGTTAAGTAGAATCGTATCATGTTGTGTTTAAATTCAAAATTAAATCACATTAGTTATATGATTCTTAGACTTAATGCATAGGTCTTCCTTATCATCAATGTAGTACTTGATTAAATATTTAATTAAGTCACACATGTATCAATTTAATCATGGAGCATTGAGAAATCAATCACATGGAAATTAAATTCTGAACATGCATATACATTTACCAAATGAATTAGATTTAATCAAAACAAAATATACATTGTTTTAAGCATTAAAGATAACACATTTGAGACAAAGAGAAGCATGTATATATACAAATATATATATGTGGATCGTATACAAAAATAGGTCACTGTATATCCAAAATGTGACCTCTCTTTTACATCATAAAATCATCTCCTATCCCTAGGGCTAGTGGCTGGAGAGTGTCGACTGGACGCTCCCTCCTGATCTGGCCGTGAAGGTGGACCCATGGGTGTGTAGCGCGATACAGATCATGAGTGACTCTGAGAGGAACTCCTACGATCCCTATCCATAAGGATCGCGCGATAGGTGGTAGCCTCGGCCTGAGCTGCTGCTAGATCTCGCCGCGCCTGCTGGAGGTCCTCTGATAGGACTCTCTCTCTCTGTTGCGCCTGCTGGACGTCCCCTGATAAGACTCTCTCTCTCTCCCTCCATATATCTACCTGTACTCGGAATGGGGAAAATAAGTCCTCATGCCGACCTGCATTCCCCTGAGGCCTATAGGCAATCTGTGAGGAACTGGGGATCTGTGCTATCATGGAAATGTCTGTCATTGCCTGCTCAATCAGGGAACGCCACTCTTGCACATTAGCTATGGTAGTAGAATAGATTTTTTGTTAGTACCATTCTATATCATCAAAACATTAATCAATCAATATAAAACTGCTATACCTGGATCTCCCTCACGCCAGTAGGGATCATGATATGGTACCATCTGTGCCTGGGCACCGCTAGGCTCCCCTTGCTCGAATAATCTGTCCACGATGGGTGTAGGCTGGATGGTACTAGGAACAGGTCTCCGTATCGCCTCATGTTCCCCCTGTTGAGGAATAAGAGGTGGATCCAGAGCTATGGTATCGTCTCCTGAATGGTGGGGAGCTGCATCCGATTCCTCCTCATCATCTCTATCCTCCTCCTCGTCATCCTCATCCTCATCCGCATCATCACCTACATCTCCCTCATCCTCCTCTCTATCTATATCCTCCTCCTCCTCCTCCTCGACACTGGACTGATCGCCTGTAGGTGGATCAGGATCTCCCACCTCCTCATGATCCTCTCCCTCCTCTGGCTCCTCTGACCTGGATCCCTGGTCCTCGTCTTGGTCTCCATGTCTCCATGGGCCTGGATAGCCTGTCGGATGATCTGGTGAAAAGATAGGACCTGGATATGATCTCATAAACCATGAGACATACCTGCGCTGTGCTCCAGGCTCTGCAGAGTAGTTAGTGACTACATCCTGATCAAATCCCTCTAAGTCTGTAGTCTCGATGTCATCTATCATCGGTCTCGCTACTGCTCTAGGTCTGGGAAGGACCCATGAGTGTCGAGTATAGATGGGCACATCGGCTGGAACACACTGCTCTAGCCCGAACTGCCTCCGTACTCGGTCGAAGTAGAAGGGGACTATGATGTGTGCATATCATCCTCGCAGTAGGCGGTTCCTCTGTAGGCATGCTAACTGTCTCTCCATACCATCCCATCTGTGCATCTGTAGGTAAGGTCTCCACACTATCACCTCGGATGTCAGTCTATCAAAAATCACTCTCCAATATAACAGATCTCCAAATCTCCACTCGCTGGTAAGTGGATAAGCGAACACCCTAGGTCGCTCACTCGCTGTACTCAGTGGAAAGCCGACGGGCCTGGTGCATGTGAAGTGCTCTAAAATCCACACCTGCAAAAGTGTGCATGTCATCAAACTGAACCCCTGTCCGAATACATACTCCTCAAGGTCATGATAGAGATGTGCAAGCATACTCCGACCCCAAGCATACACTCTCCTATGTCTCTCCATCGCTCTGATACACCATGTGAGACCCCCATGCATATGCGTGCCTCACCCATTAGGGCAGACGACTAGTGCTATGATGGCTATCATAAGGCATCTCAGAAGGGGTACCTCCCCTGTAGGATGTAAGAACCAGCTGACCATGATGCGACCTCTTGTCTCACTCGGCATGACTCTCCCTATGCAATACACCTGCTCTCTCTGATGATCCTCCACTGACCGATCGATCGCGTATGTAACTGTCGCTCCTCTGATAGGAAGATGAAGTATACGGTATACATCTTCAAGTGTGACCGTCAGCTCTCCTACTGGAAGGTGAAAAGTGCATGTGTCAGGATCCCATCGCTCCATCAAGGCCATCAGCATCGCAGGATGAAATCGAATGGACGACATGAGAATCACAGACCACAATCCCACAATCAATAGTGTGTCTCTCTCTGACTGAGTCAGCCGCAGAATCTGATCTCGCAAAGTGCGAAGAATATGTCCTGCTGTATGCTCTCTCATGTACGGGAGACCCTGCAACATCAAAACATGGCTGTAATCAGTACTCGACCATAAAAAACACTAATGCAAACTGTCGTACATTGTATGCTAGCCTTGTAACCTCTCACCAAGCCCTGATTGGGGACCATGGCGCCCTAAGGGGACCATGGCGCCCTGTCAGGGACCATGGCGCCCTGAAGGGACCATGGCGCCCCTGTCAGGGACCATGGCACCCTGGGGGGACCAGGGCGCCCCATGGGGACCATGGCACCCTAGGTGGGCCCCGGTCAGCCTTCAAGGCCCGCATACAATCACAGAAAAGTCAAACATGCGAAAAATCAAAAGTCAAACATTCAGTCAACTCACCTCGTCCAATGGCTCGTCGTCGATCACGGCCTAGCGCAGGATCTCGATCCTCGTGGGACGCTTCGGTCGTCCTGAAGGCATGATGATGGCTATGTGGGCTCCACTGCACTGAATAGTATTCTAAAATCAACAAAGTGACGAATACAAGTGTCACTTTCAAGGTATATACTCTCGTTTGCTTATTCTTACTTTTTGAAACCCTAATTCTCCTCTGTCATTCATTTTATCATAACTTGAGTTTGGGAGATGCGATTTTCGAACCGTTTGTTGCATTGGAATCATATTTTCCTTCCCCTACTCTTGGGATGTTCCAAAAAGTGCTCTGATGAAGCCTATTTAGTGAACACCCCTCATCAATACTCTCTTACACAATTTGTCGCAAGTAAACATGCTACCCTGTTTCACCTCCCTAATAAGCAAGTCGAAATAGGGGGGGCATATAGCTACTCATAGATTTCATCACTTTCCCTAGTAAGCATTAGGTGATTTTGTGATCTAACGTGTGTTTTGTAGGGTGCGGTTCCTAACTGTGTACTGCAGATACCGCTGGGGGCTTCGTCCAACAACTTATGGATATATCCTTTTTCAAATAATGTTTACTTTTCTGTACTTTAGCTTGCATATGCACGTAGTACTCATATGACCGCTAAAGTGGGGGCTAAATGTAGCATCGTAAATTGTACGCACTTGCTAGGGCGGTACAATTTCACACCTAGTTTAGCACCCGCCTTAGTGCATTTTACATTTTGCATTGCATTTCTCCTTAAGCACTTAATTAATCAAATTAATTAGGTCTAAGGTCCTATTTCATCATTCTCTACATCATAAAATTGGGCCCTTTTCACTAAAGCGCGCCCTTCGCATTTTATTCCTCCAATGCACCACTTAATCAAAAACCCTAATTAAGTCCTATTTCGAACTTGGGGGCTTGGTTTCGGGGTCAAAACATCTCAAAATCACTTGTAACTTCGGGATTCTCTCTAAAATCATCATATCCGACGGCCCTGAAAATTTGGTGAAAAGTTGTCAGGACCGTGGCGCCCGGAGTGCAACATGGTCCCGGACATTTTTCCCGAAATTTTAGGACCGCGATCCAATCATAAAATAAAGCTTAACCCCAAGAAATTGGCAGGATATTCAATCTCTAGGTCGGCCAAAATGCGAATTTACGACCTAGGGTTTCATACATAAAAGCTCTCTTTCCTCATTTGAAGGGATCCGATTTTTGTTTCCAAAAACTTCATATGCAGCGAAAGGGCAGATCTTTGAAGACTTCAACATCTTACAACATCTTTCTATCAAGCATCTATCAAATTCATTTCATCCACTTAGGGCTTGGAAGACATTGAAGAACAATAGGAGATTACCGACTGAAGATTGGCTTGTACTCATCCCTTGAGGGTTGGGTATGATTTCATGTTGTTTTCATGTCTTTACATAAGCTTCAATACATCATTTATTCATGCTTTAGATCACTTTGCATCTTGTTTTAGAGAATTTACGTTATCATTTACAAGCAATTAGGGTTTACTTTCTAGGTTGCTCTAGTTTGCTTTCTTGCATTTTAGGACCTTGCACACACCCTAGGTCTGCACACACAATACATTTTAAAAAACAACTTGGCTATTCGTGGAGGTGGAAATCACCAAAGCGGGGGTTTGACTAAGGCAAAACCCTATATAGCCGCCCATACACCCTTTTCCAGAGGCAAAACCCTATATAGCCGCCCATACACCCTTTTCCAGATATCACTGTAGGTTTCGGAATTCAGACGACGCCGCGGGATACAGATCCGGAGAAAGAAGGTTGAGACAGCACTCTGTATCAAATTGCAGAGCAGAAGACTGGGACAGGGGCGCTGGGCGCCCTGGTCCTGCCAGGACAGGGGCGCTGGGTGCCCTGGTCCTGCCAGGACAGGGGCACTAGGCGCCCTGGTCCCTAGGACAGAGGCGCTGGGCACCCTAGTCCTCCGGACAGACAGTTTGCAGACAGCTTTTCGACAGTGTTCCAGACTGCAGAACAGCAGTTTCCGGTACAGTTTTCAGGACAGTGGCGCCCGCGCCCCCATCCCGAACATTTTCAGTCCGATTTTGACTCTGGGTACACATCTGCATTCTTATTTCATCCTTGTATTTACAGTTGTTCATTGTTTAATCTCAATTCTGCAATCTTGTTATTAGTTCATACTTGCATTTTGGGATTAGGGTTTGAACTTGCATTACTTGATCTTACAATTTCAACAAGGGAATAGAAATCCTAATAGATATCCCGTGGCTCTCTCTTTCACCAAAAGAAGTAGCCAATTGTGTGATATCTCTAGGCTCTTTCGTATTCCGTAATGTGTGTCAAAAGGTAGGATTAGGGCATGATTAACCTAGTCTCGCTTTTTTCCCCCACACAGAATGTAAGTTTCCTCATTGGTTTTGGTGTTACTAGAAATTGACGTGTTATTAATTTTGAGACCAAAAATATCCTCATATTGTCCGTTATTAAGGGGGGTCACTTCTCGTTTGTGTCAATTTGTTCACATCAAATCTTGGGGGAGTGTAGCACCAAAGTTTGCTAACATTAGGAAATATTTTTCTTTGTCTCCCTCCAATATTTTCTCCATAAATTTATCGAATTGTAGATATTTTTTGATGTCTCTAACATGTTGTTCTATTATTTCCTCTTCAACTTTTATTTCATCTTTGTTTTCCATGTTTCTATAATCTTCAGTTATTTCAAATGTTTCTATTTATATTTCTGCAATCTTTCATCTCCGAGCCCTGGTTAAAATGGGCATACATGTGTGTTAGATATTACACTAGGATTCAATTGTCCAAAAGTTGTTTCAATAAGTGATCAATTGTCAATTTAAATGCGATAGAGTGATATGACACGAAAAGATGATTCAAGTGTTTAAAAGTTTGCAAGTTTTTCGATCTTCGGTTTTGGAGTGCAATGATGATGATTTTGATAAAAACCAAGTCCAATAGGAATGATATATCCTACAATGTGGGACAAGGTTATCCTTACCAAATGTTGTAGTTTCATGATAGAGGATGATAGATCCTGATGAGAAACTATGTTTTGAGTGATCAGTTTATTAAAGAGGGTGATAATGCACTTTGAAATGTTTAGATCTTGAACTTGTTGAAGGTGAATACTTGAAAATATTGAGGTGTCTATTTCTAGAGTCTGATTTGACATATGATAACTTGATCAAGCGAACCAAGAAGACAATCTAAGCACATAATGACAGATAACAGGTGTTTATGCTCACTATAAACTGACCAAGCAAATATGACAGATCTAAAAAAGACATGAAAGAAGACACTTCTAGACAGATAGAGACATAAATTCGTACGACAAATTATACAGCCCCGAATGACAATTTAGACAGGCTCATACGACAAACTAGAAATCTCGCATTATAGAAGACATAAACTTGTACGAGCTTTCTCACATAACCACATGACAAATGATGACACAAAATTATCTGCCAAACTACCTCGTATGATAATTCCCACTAGACCAAACGATGAAAGATGACATAAAATTCTCTACTAAACTGACTCGTACGACAATTCTCATTGGACTAGACAATAAAATAGATGCTTTGTATGACAAACTAACAAACTTGTATGACAGAGGACAGAACAAAGATAAAAAATTTGTTTGGACATATTTTTGATCAATGAAGTTTGATGTTTTGCTTCTATTTTCCAGTGTTTTAGATGTTTGATTTTCTATTTTAGGGATGAAGACACAACAAACACATGATATGATAAGTGACCTCAATCACAGTAGGCTACCTAAGGAAGTTGGCTGAGAGAGAAAATCTTTGCTTACAAACTTAGGTACACACACAATATCTAATCAAAATATGGTCACTAAGTCTCACGCAATCGATTCTCAACATCATATTATTTGACTCCAAACGCTAATGGGGGCACAATATGGCAAGTGTCTTGGGAGAGTTACTATCTTTCTTGCAAAAAGATTATCCCCCTTTTGGAGGTGAACTGGGTAGCTTCTAATATTAATTGGAACTAGTAAGGGATCCGTTCGGCGTGTCGGGGTATAAACTCAATTAAGAGGTCTCCCAGCCTTGAAAACCAAGGTTTGATATACCCGACGGTATGAAGGAGAGATATTCCCGAGAACTACCATTGACTTGATTTTCATCAAATCACATTTATTTTATAGTGGGTTGGAGTACTTGGCGTTAGCCATTCCCACTCGTGTCATTCCCCTCTCACCGGACTTAATGGCTTTGACCTTATAGGCTCCTCGGGAGGGCAAGCCTGCTAAAGATATGCACTATTGAAAGCAAAAGACGAGTCTAGCTTTCTGATCACCTAAGAAAGGTGAGAGCATACCCACCTATTATCAAAACACATAATACATGTTTGTTCATTTCCATTAGAAAAATAAGTGTGCCTAGAAAATTTAAAGAAGACATAAAGTTTGCTTGAGTCCTCCTAGGCAATCTGCAAAATAGATACGTTAGTAGTCATGATGTGTTTTGATGAAATGAAGCTTTGACAAGCATAATCTTTGACAATCATCCTACAAAAACCTATTAGGCTTCCAAAAAAAACTCACAAACAGGCCAGGGTTAGCATTAGTAATAATCAAATTAAAGCATGAAAACCCTAAAATGCAATTTGTTTTGAAAACATAGAAGAAGAATTTTGTATGACAATTCTCACCCGATCATATGAAAATTCTCACCTGCTTGTATGAGGACACAAAGGAACTTGTAAAAGAGAGAAAGGGAAATCATATCAAATCCTGAATCAGACCCAGCCAGAAACCTGCTAGATTGAAAATTTGATGATGTTAAGTGGCCAAAAATGAGATTTCCAGCCCCACGGTGGGCACCAAAATGGCGTGCCTATGAAGTGTGGTACCTGCAACTACAACACAGACACTCAATAGATCATTACAAGCATGGTTATAAAATAATAAGAAAATGAAAGATGAACCATGACAAAGTGACCTATCACCTCCTAAGAGATGCGAGTATGGATTTGCTCTCATATCTAGATAAGAAATCCCAATGACTTGACTACACCTAGATGGAGGATTTGAAATGATAATGATATGCAAAGATGAGACTGATTATGCTAGATTGATCCAAGAGAATAGTTAATCTAATGATATGCATGATTAAGCTATGATGATGATGCAATTAAGATAGAAAAGAAATTGATTAAGCTACATGATTCAACAATTATGCTAGAAAATGGTCAAATTAAGCTAATACAATTGCCTATAATAACAATGCTCAAAATGATATGCTAGAATGGATATGCTTATAGTAACAATGCCTAAATTGATAATGAGATGGGATCCTTTATGCTCCAAAATGGGGGATATTTATAGGATTTCCAAGGCCAAGGGTGAGGTGGCAGGAATCAATGGTCAATATTGAGTCTGAAGATATCAAGGGTGAAATTGGAGGAGGCTGGAGAAGAGGTTGGAAGAAGGGACACTTGTCATCTTTGTGGTGACAAGTGTTAAGGAGCCTTGCTCATGAGAAGTCAAGTGTCCAAGAAATTAGACATGTGGCCAAAGTGCCATGTGTCTCAAGGGAAGAATATCCACACCATAGGAGTTTAGGATAAGAAGGTTAGGATGTGCAAGATAGGATAGGGTTGGTTAAACCCAAGGTTAGGTAGAATGAGTTAGCTTAGAGGGATGGTTAGGTCAAGTGGTTAGAAGTTAGGAGTCATGTGGGTAATTTGAATTTAAAAATTCAAATAATAGGGAAAGACTAATTAATTCTCAAAAACTCAAATTGATTTGTTTTAATTAATTAGGAGATTAGAAGAAATGAATTTAAATGGAGGGAGGATTAATTAATTTGAATTATTTAATCAAAGGGGACTATTGAAATGAACCTATTAAATAAATCCTTAGATTTATTAATAAGTAGATGAAAGGGAGAATTTAATCAAATTGCCTAATCAATTCAATTAAATTACAAAGGGGTATTAATTAAATAATTGCTTCTTTAATTAATTATCTTCAAACTACTTTTAGGTGTATACGGTTATATGCTTATCATATTCAGTTGGTTGATGATTTGGTGCTACGGAAGCTATCACTTATGTTCTAGATTACCAGTTGGTATTTCCAAGTACCAGTTGGCTTTACTAGTTGGTGATATTTGATGATTTGGTTAAATGATTTTGGTTTGGCTTATAGAAATGGTTCATAACATGCTAAGGGAATTCTTGATCATGTCCTAATTTTTTAGAGGCTTTGCATTGGCTAGCATGATGATTTGATGGTCCTATTTGGATCTGGTTGGTTATTCAGTGTTATTCACTGAGGGTTTCTACCGGTTGGTGAAACGTGTTGAAATTGGTCTTAGCATGATTTCCGATGAATATAATTGATTGGGAATTTGAATTAGGTCCATGCTATGTAATATAAATCATAATATTGGTCCAGTGGTATCATGTGATGTAATTTTTGTAATTATAATTTATGGGTTTACGGTTTAGCCGAACTTGTTATCAAGGTTGATGATCTATATTTATAGGTGATATATTTATGTAATTTGGATATCGATTGTTATGTCTTCATTATCACTGAAAGGTTTATGTGCGAACAAGGTTGGATCATTTAGTGAAGGTTGTGAAGGTTTTTGTATTGCAGGGCATACATCTGTGCTTAACTGGAACTATATCAAGCATTAGGAGATTCTACTTTCATAGTTCATTTTCTCTAGATTGTAATCTTTTGTTTATGTAAGTCAGTGAGACATTTTTTTGTGATGAGCAGTGAGCTCTAGACAGTTGGCCTGATTGCAAGTGCAATCCCCATTATAATTATTTCATAGTGTTGCAGACGTATTATCTGACTGTGGGTAGGGTTTCCCACTATTGTTTTTCCCTTTACTGGGTTTTCCACGTAAAAAATATTGGTGTTGTGTGTTCTATACTTTCATTTTTTATCTTTCACTGTGTTGTTTATATTGTGCTCTAGTAAATGGTTTATAACCTGCATTAATTTCTTATACTTGTGGAAAACTGATTCCCCCCCCTCTCTAAGTTTTCTCCTGGTATCAGAGATTCTAACAATTGGTATCAGAGAAATCTCCTCTGTGTGGAAGCTTAACCACTTGAGGAGATCCGATGGCATCAACTTCTACATTTAATCCCTATTGGAAGGAGTGACCCAGATTTGATGGTACAAATTATGATATATGGAAGGAGCGAATAAAGATTCATCTGAGATGTCTTAAATTTGAAGTTTGGGAGATAACAGAGAAAGGGTATACACCTCATGATCCTAATTTTGGAACTCTGGCACCTCCTGATGAGAAGAAGAAATTTGATAATGATGTTAGAGAGAAAGAAGCATCATTAAGTGCCCTATTAGATGAGAAGTTGTTGAATGTCATAGAATTGGAAAATGCAAAGAAGATCTGGTTAAAGCTTGAAACTCTTTATGAAGGTGACCAAGAAGTAAAGATTGAAAAACTTGAAGGTTATCGGGGGAGATATGAAAATTTGAAGAAGGAAGAAGATGAGAAGATAAATTCTTTCATGGATAGAGTGAATGGGATTGTCATGGGAATCAAATGTTGCAGTGGAAATGTTAATAAGGATGAGGTTGTATCAAATATTCTGAGAGTTCTACCTCTAGCTTACAAAATGAAGGCTATTGCAATAAATGAACTCCTAACAATGTCAAATACCCTTGTTACCAAAGATACATTACTTGGGAAGTTGACTACTTTTGAACTTGAAGAACTTGGAGATCAGAGTGCTACTTAAATTGAAAATGCATTTAGAGCATCTGCCTCTGGTAAGCAGAAGATAGATTGGAAGGAATTATATGCTAAAGAATTGGAAGACATTGAGAGAGAAGACAAAGAACTTGAAGAGTTGGAAGCCCTAATTTCTAGAAGAATCCCTAAAGGACCGGTTGGAAGTAAGTATGAAGGAAAAGTTCCTTTTAAATTTTTTTCATGCAATAAGATTGGTCATTTTTCTTCTATGTGTCATGAAAGAGCTGCTAGGAATCAAGAAAGATTTATGAGGAAATATAAACCTAATCCGAAAGATTAGAGAAGACCTAGATTTAGAAGGAATAAGGACAAATCATGTTACTATGCTAGTGATGATGATTTTGGTATTACCGATGATGATGATGATGGTGAACCTGTGAGTGGATTTGGTAATGGAAGCTCTAGTAAAGTGTGGGTCTTTATTGCTATCAAGGATGATTCTCTGGAACCTGTCATTGATACAAATCATTTTGAGGAGAAGGCTCTAGCTGCTAAAATTGAAGAGAAGGATGAATGGGTTATAGACAATGGTTTCTCACATCACATGACTGGTGACAAGCGGAAATTCCTATCTTTGCAAGAATTTGATGGTGGACTAGTCAGATTTGGAGACAACAAGGCATGTAGGATCAAAGGCAAAGGAACAATATCCTTGGATGGTACGACTAATACTGATAATATTTATTTATTATGTTGAAGGTTTGAAGCATAATATTTTGAGCATAGGTTAGATGGTGGATAGAGGATTTCATTTACAATTCAAAGATTGAAAGTGCAAGATTATCAATAGATCTGGTTTGGAAATTGCATCTAGAACTCAGACCAAAGGAAACATCTTTCATTTGAACTCTGGTGAGAAGGCTTGCTTGATTGCTCAGATTGATGAAATTTGACTTGTTAGGATTCCCAAAGATACAGAGAGGGGAGGTGAATCAGTATCTAACTGATTAATGGATTTTCTGAACTTATTAAATGAATTGCATTCCAAAACAGTGTACCGGTAAACCAAAAATAATGCAGTAAATAATATTAGGAAACACAACATAGAAAGCACACAATAACACAATATTTTTAACCAGGAAACTCAGTGTGGGAAAACCCTCGGTGGGATTTGTGACCCACAATATTCACTCACTGGCCAATAAGTGAATATTACTGATACAATAGGGGCCTACACATGCGGGAAGGCCAACTGCCTAAAGCTTACCGCTTAAATACAAAAAGGGAAGTCTCATTGACTTACAAAAGTGGATTATATAAATCCAATGTCATGTACCGCTTCGGATCAGCATCTGCTATGCCAAGTTTAGTACTGGTTTAAGCTCTTGCAATAATCATAAACCTTATTCCACAATCTGCCTTAATATTCACACATATCTCGCATATCCCTATTCCTAATGTTCTATAAGATCTCATACTTATATATGAGCCTTATTACAATTCTCCTTGTCATTTTACAAAAATATTTTACAAATAAATACAAAATACAATAAACAAAATCTTGTCGGCCAAGGTGTCGGTGAACATCTTTGCTGGTGTTGTTGTCGGTGTCTATGTTTGTGTCGGTGTCTGCCGATCCCATAGGACTGTAAGGTTTCCCTCAATGACAATACCTTCAATCACCTACAATTTCTCATTGGAGTGTGAATTTTCCAACAATCTCCCTCTTTGACATTGATGGCAACACTCATGAGAAAAAGCCAAAATGTGCATCCAAAAATGTTGTCCAAAAACTGTCTTACCAAAATTGTCAAAATTGTGTGCTCCCCCTGAGCCAATGATCTCTTCTGTCATACATTTTTCTTATCCTTATTCTTTTTCTCATCCTCTACTACTCCCCCTTTAGCATCAATGGCAAAGGTTGTCATTCAATGTCAAATGAGTGTAGTTCCTGTCTAGATCCTTGTAACTGGTTGGTTACGATCTGATATAAATCTGCTGAGGCAACATTCAGACTGTTGTAGAATCTCTCACTATCTTTTAGTGTTGTTTCAGTCCTCTGGATTGTACCAGTGAGAAAGTGCATTTTCTCTTCCGGTGTCTTAAGTCCTAGAACAAGAGCCTCAAAAATCTCTTTTCTCAAAGAGATGAGGATATCCAGTTTAGGACCTAGTCTACACTTCAGCTCCTTTGCCTTAAATTTCAACCTTTCCTTATCTTTTTCAAGTTTTTCTATTTTCTCTTCAAATCCGGTAATTTCTTGTTCTACTACCCATATTCAATCTGATGAACCTATTAAATTGTTAGCAATATCATTGATTTCTTTTTGTGCTTTGTTGATCTCTTTGTCTATATCCTCTATCAAAATGTTTGTTTTACATGTATCTCTGTACAGTTTCTTGAATTCCAAAATTGTCTTCCCTAGTACTGGTAATAAGGTATCCATATGTTCCTTATTCTTCTTGACTATCTCCTCCAAGAATTTTTCCTTCTCTTTATTCATTTTCTCTCTGAAAATCTCCTCATTGATTTGATCAATTGTTAGAAGATTGTCGATAATGTGTTTAGACGATGTGTCTAATTGGCCTAAAGAATCTTTATTCTCTGTATTACACTTGGGTGCAATCATCTTCAAAATTGGTATGGTGTCATCAATAGCCTTATATGCTAGTGCATTACAATCTGTTATTTTCTTAATTGAATCTAGCAATACCTCTGTCACATTACATGGTCTAAATTCAATCATGGAGGTTCCAGATGACTGTCCAGCTACCTTCACAATTTGTAATCTGCCAGTGGTAGTAATAGCATTGCTTTCCTCTTTCTCTGGAGGGTCAGTTTGTGTCTGCATTTCAGCTACCAAAGGTTTAGGTTTTTTAGTTGTAGTCAGTGGCGTTGTCTCTGTATGTACCTAGGAATGATCCTATTGCTCTACCTATTTCTCTATACTCTCTACTGATGGTTTCTCTGATGTGCCTCTGATGATTTTTCAGTGGTGTCCACTACCGGTTTTTCTGTTTGTGACTCTATGTTTTCTACCGGTTTTTCTATGCTTAATTCTGAAATGTCTACAGCCGGTATCTCAACAGATTTTTCATTGCTATTAGTTGTCAGTTTCTCAGTAGATACATCATTATGTACACTAGTGCTATCTACTTTTCCTGTATCCATTGTCTACTCATTTTGTTGCTCATTCCCAATTTCAATGTCTCCAATTGTATATGCAACATTTGTCTCAACTGTTGTGTCTTCTACCAGTGGCTTAGTTGTCACATCTCTTTTCTCACTTGATTCCTTATCAACCACAATGTTGACTTCTTGTGTGTCAATATTCATTGTACATAACACTTCAGAATCAGCATTTGTGTCCTCATGTGTTGTCTCCATACTCTTTGTTGTCGATGGAGTATCAGAAGGAGGTGGGGGTAAGTTGTCTGTCACCTTTATGCTTGGAGGTCCACCTACTTTACCTTTCCCCTTATCCTTATCCTTTTCTTTTTGATAGAATTTAAAAGTCTTTGGTCTCTTAAGCTCTTCTTCTTTCTCCTTTTCAACAAAGAATATATCCCACTTGTCTGCAGTTTCTTCTGATATTTCATTAACTCTTCCTGCCATTAGTGCTACATGTTGGTGACCGGTTGAAAATATTGTCCGGTTTGCCTCACTTATTAATTCATCTATCTCTTGCATTGATTTCACTAGGTGAACTGCAAGTAGTTTCTCTATCTTGATCTTTTTATCCAATTCAACAATTGCTACCCTTCTTGCTTCTAACCTTCTATACAAGTCATTGGGTATATCATCTACAACTTCCATCAAAAATTCCTTATAGATATCAAGGTGTAAGATAACACTATTTTCTATACTTTCTTTTTCATCATTCGAAAGTATGTTATACAACTTGCTGATATTTGATAATTTGCCATCTTCAGTTATCTCATCCAAAAGTTTGTCAAGTGGAGGAACAACTTGTTTTTGTTTAATCTTCTTTGGTGTCAACTTCCTTGTCGAAGGCCTAACTGCATGTTGTTTATGTCTAGTTCTCTTAGGTGTAGGAGCGGGTACCAGTGAGGTTTTCTTTTTCTTTACTACCCTTTTAAATTATGTTGGTATTTCACTTTCAGAGGAGGTAGCAACTGGTGAAAGATGTGTTTCTAGTTGTAGTCCTTTCAAGTCACTCTCCTTAATACCAGTTTTATTCAATACATCTTCTTGATTGATTTTGCCTACCTTGTTCCTTTTCTAACTATCTGTTTAGTTTTCTTTATTCTTTTATGAGATTGAACTTTGCTTTCAATTGTTTCAGCATTGCCAAATATTTCTTCAGTTGGTTCTTTAGGGGCTTCTAGAAGTGCTTTTGCATAAGTTTCAATTATGTTCTCATTTGCCTCATATCCCATTTCAGTAACCCAAATAGTTTTCAAAACCATTGCCTCCATCCAAATTTCATCTTTCTTTATCACAAAGCATATCTCCTTTTGATATTTGTCTACTATATATTGAGATAGCCTTTCTCTAATTTTCATTCTAGCCTTCAGTGTCTGAAAATGTTCGGTTATTTTCTTTTCCTTGTCATCTCCCATGTTGTTCAGAATGTCCAGAAGTTGTTTTCTTATCGGTATGTCTAAACCAAAATCCTTTCTACCAATACCAGGTAGTTCTTTGGTTATGTACAACATTAAACATACAAGTAGATTGCCAAATCTGAATGTACCTTTCTCATCCCCTTTGATTTTCTTTAGGTTGTCTATCAGTTCATCCTTCAACCATTCACATGTCATTTTTTGCATTGTTGTTTACCAAGTCATAAGCACTTTTGATACATAAGCTAGAAATAGAGTTTAATCTATTGGCATGTGTAACTTTGTATCCAAGAATCATCCTAATGAACCTTACATTGGTATCCTTTACATCATTTACTCTCAAGGATCTCTTGTCAAAGGTTGCGCCAGTTAGGGTCATTACAGTGTCATTTGGAACCTTTTTGGTCTTCTCAAGCCTGCTACCGGTGGAAGGTAAGCCTGTCACTACCCTAATTGCCTCTCTAGTTATCTTATGAATTGAATCCAACCAAAAGAACTCCCCATGAACTCTTCTTAACACAATCCTTATAACATCCTTTGGAAAATTAGGGATACTAAGAATCCCCACAAAACCTAGGGTTTTGACTATCTTATGTTCCGGTTTAACATTTCCATTTTCATCACATATAACTGTCATGTACATGTTCTTAATTTCATCATCTCCTAGTTCTTCTATATGACAATGTATGTAGATTCTAGGATCCTTAGCATAAGCAACTCCTTTAAGTATTTTTGAGAATTCTCCTAGGGTATCATCTTTCTTCGCAATTTCGGGAATAATCTTAAATACGGGTCTAGGGCACTTAACAACTTCAATTACAGTAGGGTTTGCAATGAATTCAGGTGCATTGGAGGAAGCCATTGTTACAAATACCTTAATATGCCTTTAGGTATGAGTGCTTGAATGATTTGCTTCACTTATCTCTATGGATGCCTTCGCTTGGGATTTTCGCGCTCTAAGGAAGTTTGAATGCTCGGTGAATGAAAAGAGGGCCAAAATATTTTCTTTATAATGTCATTTCCTCCAACTACCACATTTAATGTCTGTCTGTTAAGTCAAACTTAACACATTTTCTAGTAAAGAAGTATTTCAACTTCTCACCATCAATCGAGGGTAAATTAGCATGTTTTTCAATTTGTTGTCATACCCCCAAAAGGTTTCTTTTCAGTTAGATTAAGAATCTCCTATTAGTGGAGTGATACTCTATTCTACCAGTGAAGGAATAGCTTCATTAACATTCATGTCTGACTTTCTGATCCATTGTTTTGAAAATTATTGCTTTACTTCTTCAACCTTTTCTTTACCTTTCAAACTAGGTCCTTTTTTATTTGTTAGTGATGCCTTACTTCTACAAAATTTTGCAATATGTCCAATCTTGTTACAAACATAACAAGTCACATTGTTTTTCTGAATAGCTTTTCCATATCCTATGTTGGTATGTGTTTTGCATTGATTAGATAGATGTCCAAATCTTCCACAAACATAACATCTTACATTAATTCTGCAATTTTCTAAGTTATGACCAACTTTATTGTATTTAGAACATTGACCAGTGGGTGCATTGGTGTTCTGATAGTTTCTAGATCTACACTGATTTTCTCTATGACTATACTTGTTACAGTTAAATCATTTTCCATTAAATTTGTAGGCATTAGGTTGTCTTACTGGTTTACTGTGATCATGATTGTTTGTAGTACCAGAGCTTTCACCAACTTCAAAGGCAAGACCATTTGTATCTCTATTAGGTTTCTGATTTTTCAACATGTCATCAAGTTCCTCTGAGCTTTTCTTGAGTTTCTCCTTGTGTTGATTTGCAGTAGCCAACTCATTTTCTAAGAAATCTTTCTATCTCATGAGTTCAGTTTTGTCATGCTCCAAGTGAATTATGTTCATCTTCAACATATCATTTTCATGACTGATTCTTAGATTTTCATTTCCAGCATCATTGATTCTTCTAGCCAATTCATCTTCATTCTTCTTTCGATCTTCAATGTCTTTGCAAAACCTCATAGTTATATCTTGCATCTCATTCTTCATTGTACTGTTTTCTTGTCTCAGTTTGTTCACAAGGTCATTAAGAGTTTCGTTTTCATCATCATCACTCTGCATCTTCTCAGAAAGTTTTCTTCTTTTGTTCCTAGCAATAGTGAGATTCCCTTGAAGTCCCTGAATGATTTCCTATGCAACCTTCAAATCATCTTCAAGTTTCATATTTTTCAACTTTTCTACATCATAGTCTGAAAGAGTTGTTTCCAATTGCTTTCTCAAATTTTCCATCTTTGTCTGTGTCAAAATCTTCCTCAAGTTGTTAGGCTTTTGAAAATAGAGGACCAGGCTCTGATACCAATTGTTAGGATTCCCAATGATACTGATAGGGGGGGTGAATCAGTATCTAACCGGTTAATGGAATTTCTGAACTTATTAAATGAATTGCATTCCAAAACAGTGTACCGATAAACCAGAAATAATGCAGTAAATAAGATTAGGAAACACAACATAGAAAGCACACCATAACACAATGTTTTTAACGAGGAAACCCAATGTGGGAAAAACCTCGATGGGATTTGTGACCCACAATATTCGCTCACTGGCCAATAAGTGAATATTACTGATACAATAGGGGCCTGCACATGCAGGAAGGCCAACTACCTAAAACTCATTGCTTAAATACAAAAAGGAAAGTCTCAGTGACTTACAAAACTAGATTATATAAATCCAATGTCATGTACTGCTTCGGATCAACATCTACTATGCCAGGTTCAGTACCGGTTTAAGCTCTTGCAATAATCATAAACCTTATTCCACAATCTGCCTTAATATTCGCACATATCTCACATATCCCTATTTCTAATGTTCTATAAGATCTCATACTTATATATGAGCCTTATTACAATTTTTCTTGTCGGCTTACAAAAATATTTTACAAATAAATACAAAATACAATAAACAAAATCTTGTCGGCCAGGGTGCTGGTGAACATCTTTTCTGTTGTCGGTGCTAGTGTCTGTGCCTGTGCTGGTGTCTGCCGGTGCCATAGGATTGTAAGGTTGCCATCAATGACAATACCTTCAATCACCTACAATTTCTCATTGGAGTGTGCATTTTCCAACATGGCTATGGCATAATAGGATGTGTTACATGAATTTTGATTGCATAGTGAAGATCAATTCAACTCAGGTTGTCAAAGATTTGCCCAAGATTATAAAACCTCATAGTCTAGTATGTAGAGAATGTCAAATGGGTAAACAAGTTAGAAATTATTTTAGAAAAATACATGATATATCTAATGAAATTCTTGATCTTATTCATATTGATCTGTGTGGACCAGCAAGGACTAAATTTTTTAAGGTGATATATACTTTATGTTGCTTGTTGATGATTACTATAGAATGATGTGGCTTGCATTTTTTAAATAAAATCAAAAGCTCTTGAGAAATTCAAAATTTTCAAATCTATGGTTGAGACAGATATAGGATTGATGATAAAATTCTTAAGATCATATCAAGGTGATGAATTTACATCCAGTGAGTTCAACAACTTTTATGAGAAGCATGGAATTAGAAGATAATTTTCTACACTTGGGACTCCACAGCAGAATGGAATAGTGGAAAGGAAGAACATAACTATCTTAGATGTTGCAAGGATAATGATGATGGAAACCAAATTGCCTGATATCTATTTGAGAGAAGTTGTCAATACTGTGGTATACACTTTCAACAGAGTACACATAAAAGGTGATACCGATAAGACTCCTTATGAATTACGGTTTGGTCATACTCCTATTGTTAGATGTTTTAGAATTTTTGGAAGAAAATTCTATATTAGAAGTGATGATGCACTAGCAAAATTTGATCCTAGAAGTGATGGAATATTTTTGGGTTATTCTACTAAGAGTAAAGCATATAGATGTTATAATAAAAGATTGAATAGGATAATGGAAAGAATAAATGTCAAAGTGGATGAGCAAGGTAATAATCAAATCAAATCATATGACTATGGAACAGAAGATGAAATTGTTAGATCAAAACTGGTTGTGCAAGAATTAGTTCAAAGCATTGATCTAGTTGCTTCGGTAACATTAGAAAATTCCACAGTGACTATTGATGAGCAGAAAGAGTCATAAAGTCAAGATAATCCAAAGCTTCCTAGGTATATAAAGTTGAATTATTTTGAAGATTAGATCATTAGAGGTAAGAGGAAAGGTGTGATGACAAGAAGACGGTTAGCTACTAAAGAGGTATGTTTAATTTCTCAAATTGAACCAGAATATTTTATTGAAGAAAGTAAAGATGAGAATTGGATGAAAGCTATAGAAGAGGAATTGAATCAAATAGAAAAGAATAAAACTGGGAATTGGTTCCTAGGCCTAAAGATAAAAAAATGTTATTGGAACTAAATGGGTTTTTTAGGAATAAATTAAATGAGGAAGGTCAGGTTGTAAGAAACAAGGCTATATTGGTTTACAAAGGATATTCACAGGAAGAAGGAATTGATTATGATGAAACTTAAGCTCTGGTTTCAAGGATTGAAGTGGTAAGACTATTTCTTGCCTGTGTTGCACATGAACTACAAGGCATATCAAATGGATGTTAAATGTGCATTTCTAAATGGAGATCTTGAAGAAAAAGTCTGCATTGAACAACCTGATGGATTTTGATTATCAAAGGACAAGGACATGGTTTGCAGATTGAAGAAAGATTTATATGGATTGAAACAAGCCCCTAGAGCACGGTATGCTAGATTCAATAAATATCTTTCAAAGCTTGATTTTAGCAAAGGTAATGTTGATAGTAACTTATATTATAAGATTGAGCATGATGACATACTGATCATTAAAGTCTTTGTTAATGATATCATTTTTGGAGGAGAAGAAAATCTATGCATAAAATTTGTTGATGATATGAAGAATGAATTAGAAATGTCTAAATGTCTATGATTGGAGAGATGAAATTTTTCTTAGGTTTGCATATTACTCCGACTGATAAAGCTATTTTCATTTGTCCAACTAAGTATGTGAAGGAATTTATTAAGAAATTTGGTCTTGGAAACTCAAACCCTGTTGGTACTCCTATAATAACTGGCTGCAAATTGTCTTAGGAAGATGAATCTCTGAGTGAGCCCATCTAGATACAAATCAATGATTAGTGAATTGTTGTACTTAACTCAGACTAGACCGGATATAATGAATGTTGTTTGCATTGCTTCTAGATTTCAGTCTAATCTAAGAGGAAGTCATGATATTGTTGTTAAAAGAATATTCATAGATTTGGTAGGAACAACATATTATGGGTTATGGTATCCAAAGGATGATGATTTCAGATTATTTGCCTATACAGACTCATATTGGGTAGGAGATGTGGATGATCGGAAGAACACTATAGGTGGTGCATTCTTTCTTGGGAATAAATTGGTCTCATGGCTTAGCAAGAAATAATCATGCACTTCATTATCTACTACTGAATCCGAATATGTAGCTGCTGCAACTAATTGTACTCAAAATTTATGGATGAAGCAAATGTTCAAGGATATAAGGGTAAGTTATAATGAGACAATTACTATTCCCTATGATAATACTGGTGCTATTTATATGTCAAAGAATTCAGTATCTCATTACAAATCAAAACACAATTCTATAAGGTATAATTTCTCAAAGGAAAAGATTGAAGCAAAGGAATTCAAATTGGTTTATGTGCCTACTAAGGAGCATATTGCAGATATTTTAATGAAACCATTGTCTAAAGATACTTTTGAATATATCAGAGATCAGTTGGGGGTCACCACCCCTCCAACAGAGACAGAGATGCAGGGATGCATCAATCTGGTGAGCTTATTAGACATATATTCTAATCTGAGTTGATGGAATGATGTTGCTACTCAGGGGGAGTAGTTAGCTATTTGGTTTGGCATCAACCCTTTGCCATTGATGTCAAAGGGGAAGATTGTGTTCATGTGAAAATCAGAAAATATTAGGGGGTGAGATATTTTGTTGGTTCTTGATTTTTTGGGGAGATTGTTGGCATTCCTTGGCACTTGGATGTTTTTCACATTCAGTGTTGCCATCAATGCCAAAGGGGGAGATTGTTGGCAATATGCTGGAATTTATTATGTTGTCATTGATGCCAACATTGAGCTCTGATTGGGTTTGGTTCTTTCCCAGTTGGTTCCTGGTCCCGGTTGGACTTGGTTTTGGTTGATTTTGATCCAGTATGATCAAATCCTTGGATTCCATTTTGGATGGTTATTCAGGTTGGTTAAATGCTTTTCACATTCAGTTGGTTCATGATTTGGTATTCTGGAAGCTATCGCTTATGTTTTGGATTACCGGTTGGTATTTCCTGGCACTAGTTGGTTATATTTGATGATTTGGTTAACTGATTTTGGTCCGGCTTATAGAAATAGTTCCTAACATGTTGAAGGCATTCTTGATCATGTCCTAATTGTTTGGTGGATTCACATTGGCTGGTGTGATGATTTGGTGGTCCTATTTGGATCTGGTTGGTTATTCTGTGTTATTCAGTGAGGTTTTTTACTAGTTGGTGATACGTGCTGGAAATTGATCTTAATGTGATTTTCGATGGATATAATTGATTGGGAATTTGAATTAGGTCCATGCCATGTAATGTAAATCATAATATTGGTCTGGTGGTATTATGTGATGTACTTTTTGTAATTATATTTTATGGGTTTAGGGTTTTGTCGACCTTGTTATCAAGGTTGATGATCTATATTTATAGGTGATATATTCATGTAATTTGGATATCGATGGTTATGTTTGCATTATTGGAGAAATGTTTATGTAAGAACAAGGTTAGATCATTCAGTGAAGGTTGTGAAGGTTTTGGTATTATAGGGCAGACATTTGTGCTTAATCAAAACTGTATCAAGCATTTGGAGATGCTACTTTCACAGTTCATTTTCTCTGGATTGTAGTTCGATGTTTATGTAAGTCAGTGAGACTTATTTTTGTGATGAGAAGTGAGCTCTAGGCGGTTGGCCTGATTGCAAGTGCAATCCCCATTGTAATTATTTCACATATTGCTTGAGAAGTATTATCTGACTGTGGGTAGGGTTTCCCACCATGGTTATTCCCTTTACCGAGTTTTCCACATCAAAAATATTGTTGTGGGTTCTATACTTTCATTATTTAACTTTCAGTGTGTTTTTTATATTGTGCTCTGATAAATGGTTTATAATCTACATTAATTTCTTATACTTGTAGAAAATTGATTCCCCCTCCCCTCTCAGTTTTATCCTAGCATTAGAGATTCTAACATGGATATGTGTTGGGATGGGGTTTGGGATAGACTAGCCTAGTCTATGCTCTTGGATCCTTTCCTTGGATCACCAGGTGTTCTAACCACACCCTAGGGTCTCTAGGAATTCCTCTGCTTGTGGAATCCCCTGACCTTGCCCAATCCACCCACCAACAATTTGAATTTTCACTCCTAAGGTCTCACCTACTCATGAGACTCAAAGAACCCTTACTTAGGTTAATAAGGGTTTGGCTTGTTCCACACCTTCTTAGGTCCTAGCAAGGATAGGACAGGTCTTGGACATGGTTTTCCATGCATTCAAGTTCCCCCAAGAGGTTTTCAACCTCTATCACCTTACCGATTTCACTATTTTGGCTTTTACCTACAAAATAGGGCTAAAAGGATTGTGCCCAATTAGGCCTCCTACCCGGACTTTTAGGGCTCCCTCTTGCAAATGATGCATATTCTTGTAGAACTTCCCAAAAGACCTACTATTCATTTGGAAAGGGTTCAAGGATTTTTCTAGTTTTGCGCCTCCAAGTGTCTGTACACTGCCCTTAGTGGATTTTAAGGTTTTTAAGGGTTTTTAAGAGGGTTTTTAAGCCTGCCAGGGTCACAGTATAGGTTTTATGTTCTTGCCACCCTTTTTGGATTGGTTGAAGCTCCTCCTTCACACCAATGGTACTCCAATCACCCCTCTACCACTCATCCAAAGGGTTCCTCCTCCTCTGTCCTTCCTTGCTCTCCAAGACCTCTGCAACTTAACCCTTCCTAGCCAAGCACTGTCCAGTCTCACCTAGGAGTGGGTCTTTAGATGGCCTCCCTATATCTTCAATGGCCCTACTTGCTTTGAATTATTGTACAGGGTCTTCACTCTCATTCCCCATGGTTTCATGGTGTTTCCACAATGGGGAATGGAGTTATGAACCCATTGACTCAAACTAGTATAAAACTGGACAGTGAGAAGCAAGTTTACAAACTACTTACAAACTCACACAACCTACAAAAAAACACCTATTATAAATACTCACAATGAAATTAAATACACCATATAAGACACTCAACATATTTTTACTCAAAAATCAATCCATTAATGATCTTGTCCTACTCCATTTGTACCAACTGGCAACAAAATTGCAGTCACAGTCAAGTCACTTTTCTTGGGTCGTACAACAACTAACATCCAACCCCTTCTCTTAGGGTTTGCAACTACTTATACTACCCTTTCCTTAGTCTATGTGCCCATATTAGGGTTTTCCATGCTATATTCAAGATTTGGACAACTAGGTGGAAAAGTTGCTCGACAACTTTAAAAAGTTGTCATGCAACTTTTGAGCAACTTTCTCAATGTTGCTTTTCTTGACTCCTAGGACCACATTGGGCTCTCCTAAGGACACCTCCATGCTAAGAAGGACCCTAAACACCACAAAGGCACACATAACCCCTATTTTCAAGAAAACTCAACTTTGACTTATGACCCTAGGACCTCAACTAGGACCCTAACTAGGACCAATGAGCACATGGCCCTTATTTTATATGCAATGGCTTCATAAAGAAGCAAGAACACAACAAAAGAAAATGGTGGGAGCCCTTTGAAGGGTTCTCCTACACCATACTCCCCCTCTACAATAAACTAAATAATTAGTGGAGTGAGAAGATCCGAATCAATGCCTAGCTTCTTGAACTTGCTTTCTTCCACCCAAGTAGCTTCAGACACAAGTTGATCTGCCCACTTTACCAAGTGCTCCATGTAGACCTAGTGTCTAGTAGACTTCTTGACCCTTGACTCCAAGATCTCTTTTGCTATAGGCTTCTTCACTTGAGGTAAGGCATTCACATCCAAGTCTTGTAGTACCTTGGCTTGGTTCTCAATCTGCCCTGCTATCTCTCCCTTATACATTATCAGATCAGCAACATTGAAGACTGGTGAAATGGCTAAGTCTGAAGGAAGATCAACCTTGTAGGCATTCTCACCATATTTTGATAGAATTTTACAAGGTCCTACTCTCTTCATTTGCAGTTTGGTAGGCTTACCACTTTGCATTCTATCTTTGCTTAGATGGACCATCACATAGTCACCCACCTTGAATTGAACCTCTCTCCTTTTCTCATCCATTTTGGCTTTTAGTTTGTGAGTGGATTCAAGGATGGCTTACTTAACCTGCTCTTGGATTTCTTTGATGGTTTGAGTGAAGTCCTCTACTTGGCCACTCTTCATCTCCATGGAACCAAGTTCCCTGAGTTCACACACTCCCCTTGGATGTCTACCATAGACAACCTCAAAAGGACTTCTTCTAGTGGTCCTATTTACACTGGCATTATATGCATACTCTACTTGAGGGATAATTAGATCCCATCTCTACCCATACTCCTTAGTTAAACTACTCAACAAGTTGCCTAACACCCTATTAATGACTTCAGTTTGACCATCAGTTTGTGGATGGTAAGCTGAGCTAAATGAGAGATTAGTTCCAAGTCTCCTCCATAATGTTTTCCAAAAATGGCCCATGAACTTGTTGTCTCTATTTGAAATAATGCTTAATGGGATTCCATGAATCCTCAAAATCTCCTTAAAGAAAAGATGTGCAATATAGCTAGCATCATGTGTAGTCCTACATGGAATGAAATGGCTCATTTTGGAAAATCTATCTACTACCACATAGATGCTATCCACACCTGTCTTTGGCTTGGGGAGTCCTACAACAAAGTCCATGCTTATACATTCCCAAGGCCCATTAGGGACCGGTAATGGTTGATAGAGACTTGCATTACTTGATCCTCCTTTTTCTCTTTAGCATACACCACATTGCTCCACATACCTTTTCACATCTCTTGGCAACTTGGGCCAATGATAGTACCTCTATACTAGATCCAAGGTTTTGTTGACCCCAAAGCGTCCACTTAAACTACCATTGTGTTTTTCTTAGATGAGGTTTTCTCTCATGGATCCCCTTGGCACACACAACTAATTACCTTTGAACAAGAGACCATTTTGGAGAGTGTAATCTGCATACTCACCATGGAAATGGTTCTCAAACTCCTTGAAAACCTTGTAAGCTAATGAGAAGTCTTCATCTTCTTCATAGAGGTCCTTGAAACCTTCTATTCCTATGCTCTACAACTGTAACTCTTGAACTGTCAACATCTTCCTTCTTAAAGCATCTACCACCTTGTTGAGTTGCCCCTTCTTATGCTTGATGGTGAAGGTGAAGGATTGGATGTATTCCATCCATTTCAAATGTCTATTTCTAAGCTTCTCTTGAGTGTTAATGTAACTCAAAGCCTGGTTGTCTGTGAACACCACAAATTCCTTTGGGAGAAGGTAATGCCTCCATTTTTTGAGAGAAGGAACTAATGCATACAACTCCAGGTCATAGGCTGAGTACTTCTTCTTTATTTCATTGAGCTTCTCACTAAAAAATGCCACAGGTCTTCCCTCTTGACTCAATACACCCCCTACTATAATTCCACTTGCATCACACTCCAATGTGAACAGCTTGTCAAAAGTAGGTAGGAGTAGGATAGGTTTTGTGGCTACTTCTTGCTTCAATAATTGAAATGCTTTGTCAGCCTGCTCAATCCATTTAAACTTAGTTTTAAGGCCTCCTTTTATGATGTCAAGGATTGGTGCACATATGCCACTGAAGTTCCTCACAAACTTCCTATAGAATTGAGCTAAACCATGGAAACTCCTAACTTCAGTCCCTGTTCTAGGTGCAGGACAATTCAAGATTGCCTCCACTTTGCTTGGATCCATCTTCAAGGTTCCCTTAGACACCACAAATCCCAAGTAGACTAGCTCTTGCTTCAAGAAGTCACACTTCTCTAGGTTTATTGATAACTTCTCCTCATGCAACCTCTCTAAGACTAACCTCAAATGCTCGAAGTGCTCCTCTTTGGTTCTGCTATAGATGAGAATGTCATCTAGGTAAACCACCACAAACCTGCCTGTGAAGTCTTTCAACACCTCATTCATCAACCTCATGAAGGTGCTTGGGGAATTGGTGAGTCCAAATGGCATCACAAGCCATTCATACAACCCTTCTGTGGTCTTGAAAGCAGTCTTCCACTCATCACCCTCCTTAATTCTAATCTGGTGATAACCACTTTTAAGGTCCAACTTGGTAAAATACATAGCACCTCCTAAACAGTCCATCAAATCCTCTATTCTAGGAATAGGAAACCTATACCTTATGGTGATCCTATTGATTCCCCTTAACTCAGTGCAAAGTCTCCACTTGCCTCCCTTCTTTGATGCTAGCACTACCAGGACTGCACATGGACTAATGCACTTCTTGATTAGTCCTTGTTCCAACAACTCCTGCACTTGCCTTGCCACCTCCTTGTTTTGGTCAGGTGTGAGCTTATATGCAGCTTTATTAGGTAGGGATGCACCAAGAAAAAAGTCTATTTGATGGCTTATAGACCTTCTTGGTGGGAGTGTTGCAGGTGCTCCATCACTCACTATGTCCTTATACTCTTGCAACATTTGCTTCACCTCCTTGGGTACCTCTGCCTGCAACTTGTCTTCCTCCTCCTTTGGCTTCACAAAGATGGCACACCTCACTATTTCCTCCTCATGTAGCAAGTGTAAGAACTCTTTACTGGTAGCCAATAAGACACTAGGTGTTCTTGAGGTTCCCTCTTCATTCTCTGTCAAAGACTGAATCTTAAAGGTTTTGTTGTCCTTCTTGAAGGAAATGGAGTTCTCCTCTCCATCATAGATCACCTTCCTATCAAATTTCCAGGGTCTACCTAGTAATAGGTGACAAGCATCCATGGGTAACACATCACAAAGGATATTATCCTTGTATCCTCCAATAGAAAACTCTACCCAAATCTGTTCATTGACTAGCACACTCTGCTCTTGATTCAACCATGTCACCTTGTAAGGGTTAGTGTGGGGTATCCTTGTGAGTTTCAACTTCTTGGTTGCCTCCTCTGATATTATGTTTTCAATTGACTCTAAATCAACTATCACCTTGCAAACTTTACCAAGGATCTTACATCTCACCCTAAATAATGCTCTCCTATGCTTAGGTTCATTCTTAACTGGCTGTCTTATCAAGACCCTATTGAACATCAAGTTTTCTCCAATCTCTAATTCAATATGATCCACCTTAGGTGTCTTGTTGCTTGATGTGTCTTCATGTGCATAAGCAACCCTCTTTCCACTGTTTGAAGATGTAGGCTTGCTAGGGCATCTATAGGCCAGGTGTCCCAATTGTCCACAGTTGTAATATTTCATAGTTGCAAAGTAGGAGTTACCCTTGCCGGTACCTCTACCCCTACTTGGACCACCCTGTGCACCTCTTCCTCTAGAATGGCCTCCTCTAAGATTGGTTTCATTGCCATGTTTAGTCAACTTGGCTTCTCCTTGGTTCCTCTGCTCATTTGCCTTGCTTTGGTAACCACCTTGGTGATTCATTTGTTCTCTACCTCTACCTCTACCCCTGCTATTAGAGTCTCCTTTCCTTTTGTTCCTCTCTTCCACCTTGGTAGCAAGCTGATGACATTTTTGGATAGTGGTAGGAGTCCATAGGCTTATCTCCTCTTGAATGTTCCACTTTAGGCCACTTAGATACCTAGCCACCTTGATAGATTCAGCTTCTTGGACTTTGGATCTAAGACAAAGCTTTTGAAATTCTTCGGTGTAGGAGATCACATCAAGGTCTTTTTGCTTCAATCCCTATCTCTTCTCATGAATTTGGACTTCATAATCCTCTGGTAAGTAGTTCTCCTTGATCTTACTCACCATGGCCTTCCAATTAGCAATAGGTAGCTTCCCCATGCTAACTCTCTCTTCTTGTAGCTACTTCCACCATGTCAAAGCTGCTCCCCTTAATCTTGGTTTGGCAACCTTAACCTTTTGAGCCTCTTTCACTCCTTCACACTCAAAGTGGTTCTCCATACCCTCAATCCATTCCATGATAGTATCAATGTCCATCCTTCCACTTAAATGTGGCAATCCTTCAAAAGCTTTGGTGTTCAAAGCCTTAATAGCCTTTACAAAATGTTCATCATTGAACAAGGGATCTATTTCTGGTATAATGTCATCTATGTCAATGGTTTTCTTTCCTTTATCCTTGGTGTCTTCACCCCAAGGTCCATTTGTCCTCTGATCCACCACTTCTTGCAACTTATCCCTTATCTCGCTCATAGCTTCTTCAAGGAGTCTATTCTTCTCCTTCTGCTTTTCTACCTCCCTAGCCAGCTCTGTATTAGTGACCATTTTGCTCTCCCCTACTGATTCACCAGTATATAGAGACATGAACAGTCCACCAAATCTTTAACTTGCTCTGATACCAATCTGTTGGGATGGGGTTTGGGATAGACTAGCCTAGTCTATGCTCTTGGATCCTTTCCTTGGATCACCAGGTGTTCTAACCACACCCTAGGGTCTCTAGGAATTCCTCTACTTGTGTAATCCCTTGACCTTGCCCAATCCACCCACCAACAATTTGAATTTTCACTCCTAAGGTCTCACCTACTCATGAGACTCAAAGAACCCTTACTTAGGCTAGTAAGGGTTTGGCTTGTTCCACACCTTCTTAGGTCCTAGCAAGGATAGGATAGGTCTTGGACATGGTTATTGATGCATTCAAGTTCCCCCAAGAGGTTTTCAACTTCTATGACCTTACCAATTTCACTATTTTGGCTTTTACCTACAAAATAGGGCTACAAGGATTGTGCCCAATTAGGCCTCCTACCCGGACTTTTAGGGCTCCCTCTTGAAAATGATGCATATGCTTGTGAAACTTCCCAAAAGACCTGCTATTCATTTGGAAAGGGCTCAAGGATTTTTCTATTTTTGGGCCTCCAAGTGTCCATACACTGCCCTTAGTGGATTTTAAGGTTTTTAAGCGTTTTTAAGAGGGTTTTTAAGCCTGCCAAGGTCACAGTGTAGGTTTGATGTTCTTTCCACCTTGTTTGGATTGGTAAAATCTCCTCCTTCACACAAATGGTACTACACTCACCCCTCTACCACTCCTCCAAAGGGTGCCTCCTCCTCTGTCCTTCCTTGCTCTCCAAGACCTCTGCAACTTAACCCTTCCTAGCCAGGCACTGTCCAGTCTCGCCTAGGAGTGGGTCTTTAGATGGCCTCCCTATATCTTCAAGGGACTTTATTTCTTTGAATTATTGTACAGGGTCTAGACTCTCATTTCCCATGGTTTCATGGTGTTTCCACAATGAGGAATGGAGTTATGAACCCATTGACTCAAACCAGTCCAAAACTGGACAATGAGAAGCAAGTTTACAAACTATTTACAAACTCACACAACCTGCAAAACAAAACCTATTTTAAATGCTTACAATGAAATTAAATACACCATACAAGACACTCAACATATTTTTACTTGAAAATCAATCCATTAATGATCTTGTCGTACTCCATTTGTGTCGACTGGCAACAAAATTGCAGTCACAGTCAAGTCACTTTTCGTGGGTCATACAACAACTGGCATCCAACCCCTTCTCTTAGGGTTTTCAACTACTTATACTACCCTTTCCTTGATCTTTGTGCCCATATTAGGGTTTTCCATGCTATATTCAAGATTTGGACCACTAGGTGGAAAAGTTGCTTGACAACTTTAAAAAGTTGTCATGCAACTTTTGAGCAACTTTCTCAATGTTGCTTTTCTTGACTCCTAGGCCCACATTGGGCTCTCCTAAGGACACCTCCATGCTAAGAAGGACCCTAAACACCACAAAGGCACACATACCCTCTATTTTCAAGAAAACTCAACTTTGACTTATGACCCTAGGACCTCAACTAGGACCCTAACTAGGACCAATGAGCACATGGCCCTTATTTTATATACAATGGCTTCATAAAGAAGCAAGAACACAACAAAAGAAAATGGTGGGAGCCCTTTGAAGAGTGCTCCTACACAAATATGATAAGGAATATGTAATCTAGAGGGTATGGATAAGGTGAAGCAAATAAGATGCCTGATGGTTATGAAGATCCTTATCTTTGTCAAGATCAAATATGGAAAAACGAGATGGATGTAGATAGGGTGATGGATTATGGATGAGGGATAATGGGAGATGTGGTAAGAAGGATTGACTGGATGAAACTTTCCCCCAAGTATAGAGGCATCCATTTGCAAAAGAGTGATATGTGAGATTGTCACAACATCTAGCGTTGGCTGAATAAGTGTTCCTAAACATTTCAAAGATAGAGACCCAACCCACACTTAGAATCTCTAGCAAATTCAATTGAACAAATATAGTGAGTACGAAGCATACTTAAAAGGGAAGAAGAATCACAAGATGGATCAAGGTACCCAGTCTTTGATTACCCATGTCTGTGCAAATGCATTCATTCCAATTCATATGATCATTGTCATCTTTAGAATATGGTGTTACTAGCTATGTGAGTTATCCTGACTTCAAAAGCATCCTAGATAGAGCCTTGTTGCCAATGAGTGTCCATAGCCCTAATGAGGTTATTAATGTACAAACTCATGAATATTACTCCATTGATAGCCAGGCATCCATAGCCCTGATAGACTTACTTGCATGTTCCCAAAGCCAAGCATTTTGATATTTCATTGCATTGCATTTTTTCTTTTCTTTCCTCGATTTTATTTTCTTGCTTGTGCTCTTGTTTTGATCTTTTGATACATCATTAAGCATCTTTTATTTTTTTTCTTGCATTGGGTAGTAAGTAATGAAGATTAAAAGGGTTAGAGAATTATAGTTGCACTGAAGGAGGATTTAGATTTTTTACTCGTCACTTCTCACCTAAGAAATCACAATGACTTAGAACTATTAATTAAGTGTGTGAGATATAGTAATCAAAAGATGTTGGTATCAAGATACAATAAATTATTCTCTTTCTGGATTGAGTACACATCCCAACCAAAAGATAATGTTAAAAAGGAATGAACTCAAATTCTAAATCATTTCATGAATATATATCTAGGAAATGGACTGAATATAAGATTGAACGTGAGAGAGCGTGTGACAAAATGACACAAATGCCTATTTCATAGATGAAGTATTTATGCAAAGGATTGAAAGGGAGGGATGTAAGGATGAAAAATAGGTTTTGGATAATAGATAGGATGTTGGAAGATTTGCACACGGATAGGTGGCAATGCCTTTAAGATGAACATTGGCACACACCTTGAGAGGTAGTGGAGTGATGGAGGAAAAGTGGATCTTGGATTTTGAGATTTTGATAGAGGGGTGAATGTGGAATTCAGGACATAAGGACCCAAAATGGATGAAGGAAATGATGGAAGAATAGATTTGGAAAGGAGGAGATGTGTAGATGGATGATTGAGGGAAGCTTTTGGAATAGCCCACCTAGATTCCAATTTTGATTTTTCTTTGGGATGCAATGCTTTTATGGGAATCCACATTGATTTTGATTTTTCTTTTCTTGTCAGTTCTTTGGAACACATTGCTTCTATGAGTAATTTAGAAATCCACATAGTTTTTTATTTTTATTTTCTCACAGTGGACCTTTGTAGTCTTTTGGATATTATTTTTAACTTTTGGATCAAATTTTTCTTTGCTTTTACATGTCTTTTAGATGGGACATGTTGATCTCTTGATGGATATGGATTTTTGGACTTATAGATTTTATGCTTGGCATACAAATTGCTTCCAAAGGGAATGGGGTTCATGGATGAATAGGAATGATATGGAGGTCTTTTGGATGGGTTGATATAGGTAGATGGTTGGAAGCTTCTCAAATATGTGTGCCTTTACTGGTCTCTATTTATGATGTAGGGTAATTGGATTATGAGGTAGGGATCATATGGATAGTGGATGGAGGGATGTAAGTGTTGGAATTATGTAGGAATTGATTATGTGTTGTTATTGATGTCAACACTATTCCCATTGGTTAATGATCTATTCCGGTTTGACATTGTTTTGGCTGAGGTTATCAGAGATTCTAATCTGGTATGATCATATTGTTGGATTTGGTTTTGGATGGTTATTCAATATGATTATATTCTTGTCATACTTAGATTGTTCCTGATTTGGTGCTTCGGAAGCTATCGTTAATGTTCTAGTTTTTCGGTTGATATTCTTGGTCTCGGATGACAGTATCGGTTGGTGATATTTGATGAAATTGTTAATTGGTTTTGGTCCACCTTCTAGAAATGGTTCATAACATGCTAAAGGTGTTCTTGATCATGTCCTAATTGTTTGGTGGCTTCACATTGGCTGGCGTGATAATTTGGTGATCCTATTTGGATCCGGTTGGTTATTCTGTGTTATTAACATTGAGGCTTTCTATCGGTTGGCATAATGTGTTGCATTTGGTCTTGGCGGAATTTCCAATGGATATAATTATTTGGGAATTTGAATTAGGTCCATGATATGTAATGTAAATCATAATAATGGTCCAGTGGTATTGTGTGATGTAATTTATGTAATTATGGGTTATGGGTTTAGGGTCTAGCTGACCTTGTTATCAAGGTTGATGATATGTATATATAGGTGATATATTCATGTAATTTGTATGGTATGGTTATGTCTGCATTATTAGAGAGTGGTTTATGTGTGAAGAAGGTTATATCATTCAACGAAGGTTTGAGGAGAGTTTGGTATTGCAAGGTAGACATCTGTGCTTAAACAAAACCCTATCAAGCATTAGGAGATACTATTTCCATAGTTTATTTCCTTTGGATTGTAGTCTGATGTTTGTGTAAGTTAGTGAGACTTCCCTTTTGTGTTGAGAAGTGCGCTCTAGGAGGTTTACCTAATTGCAAGTGCAATCCCTATTGTAATATTTCACATACTATTGCAAAAGTATTATTTGACTGTGAGTAGGGTTTCCCACCATGGTTTTTCCCTTAACCAAGTTTTCCACATCAAAAATATTGGTGTTGTGTGTTATGTACTTTCATGCTTTATCTTTCACTATGCTATTTTCATTGTGCTCTGGTAGAAGGTTTATAATTTTCAATAATTTTTTAACTTGTGGAAAACTGATTCACCCCCTCCTCTCAGTTTTCCTCTAGTTCATTCTAACAATTGGAATCAGAACTTGTTAACAATTGATATCAGAGCGAGGTCCTCTTTACAATAGCTTAACCACTTGAGGAGATTTGATGGCATCAAGTTCTTTATTTAATCCCTGTCGGAAGGAGAGTCCTAGATTTGATGGTACAAATTATAAATTATAGAAGAAGTGAATTAAGATTCATCTGAGATGTCTTGGAGCTGAAGTTTGGGAGATTGTAGAAAAAAGGATATACACCTCATGATCCTAATTCTGGAACTCTAACACCTGCTGATGAACAGAAGAGAGATGATAATGATGTCAGAGAAAAAGAAGCATTGTTAAGTGCCCTATCTGATGAGAAGATATTGAATTTTATAGAGATGGAAAATGCTAAGTAGATCTGGTTGAAGCTTGAAACTCTATATGAAGGTGACAAAGTGGTAAAGATTGCAAAACTTGAAGGTTTTTGGGTGAGATATGAAAATTTGAAGATGGAAGAAGATAAGAAGATAAGTTCTTTCATGGATAGAGTGAATGAGATTGTCATCAGAATTAAATGTTGTGGTGGAACAGTTAATGAGGATGAGATTGTTTCAAAAATTCTAAGAGTTCTTCCTCCGACTTACAAGATGAAATCTACTGCAATAAATGAACTCTGGACAATGTCAAATACCCCTGTTACCAGAGATACATTACTTGGGAAATTGACTGCTTTTGAACTTGAGGAACTTGGAGATCAGAATACTACTAAAATAGAGATTGCATTTAAAGCATATGCCTCCGCTAAGCAAAAGATAGTTTGGAAGGAGTTATATGCTAAGGAGTTGGAAGACACTAAAAGAGAAGATAGAGAACTTGAAGAGTTGGAAGCCCTAATTACCAGAAGAATCCCTAAAGGACCGGTTGGAAGCAAGTATGAAGGAAAAGTTCTTTTTAAATGGTTTTCATGCAATAAGATTGGTCATTTTGATTCTAGATGTCCTAAAAGAGCTGCTAGGAATCTTGAAAGATTTATGAGGAATTGTAAACCTAATCCTGAATATCATATCAAACCTAGATGTAGAAGGAATAAGGACAAATCATGTTATTATGTTGGTGATGATGATTTTGGTATTACTTATGATTCTGATGATGATGATGAACCTGTAAGTGGATCCAATAATGGAAGCTCAGATAAAGATTGGGTCTTTATTTCTATCAAGGATGAATCTCCAGAAACCTGTCAATTATACAACTCATACTAAGGAAAAAGCTCTAGGTGCTAAAATTGAAAAGAAAGATGAATGGGTTATAGACAATGGTTGCTCACATCACATGACCGATGATAAGAGGAAATTTCTAACTCTGCAATAATTTGATGGTGGACTAGATTTGGAGACAACAAGGCATGCATGATCAAAGGAAAAGAAACAATATCCTTGGATGGTAAGACTAATACTGACAATGTTTATTATGTTGAAGGTTTGAAGCATAATCTCTTTAGTGTAGGTCAAATGGTAGATAGAGGGTTTCATTTGCAATTCAATGATGGAAAATGGAAGATTATAAATAGATTTGGATTGGAAATTGCATCTGGTGCTCAGACCAAAGGAAATATTTTTTATTTGAACTCTGGTGAGAAGGCTTGCTTGATTTATAATATTGATGATTTGGCTTTGGCATAAGAGGATGTGTCATGTGAATTTTGATTGCATAGTGAAGATCAATTCAACCCAAGCTGTCAGAGATTTGCCCAAGATTATCAAGCCTCATAATCCGGTATGTAGAGAATGTCAAATGGGTAAGCAAGTTAGAACTTCTTTCAGAAGCATACATGACAAATCCAATAGAGTTCTTGTTCATACTGATCTATGTGGACCGGCAAGGACTAAAAGTTTTCAAAGTGATAGAGTTTTATGTTGCTTATTGATGATTACTCTAGAATGATGTGGGTTGCATTTTTGAAAGAAAAATCAAAAGCTCTTGATAAATTCAAAATTTTCAAAGCAATGGTTGAGACAGATTCAGGATTGAAGATAAAATGCATAAGATCAGATCAAGATAGTGAATTTACATCCGGTGAGTTCAACAATTTTTGTGAGAAGCATGGTAGCCAAAGGCAATTGTCTACACCTAGAACTCCACAATAGAATGGAATAGTGGAAAGGAAGAACAAAGCTATCTTAGATGTTGCAAGGACAATGGTGATGGAAGCCAAATTGTCTGATATTTATTGGAGAGAAGTTGTCAATACTGTGGTATACACTTTCAACAAAATACACATAAAAGGTGATACCGGTAAGACTCCTATGAATTATGGTCTGGTCATACTCCTAGTGTCAATTATTTCAGGATTTTTAGAAGTAAATGCTATATCAGAAGAGATGATACATTAGGGAAATTTGATCGTAGATGTGATGAAGGAATATTTTTGCATTATTCTACTAAGATAAAATCATATAGATGTTATAAAAAAAGATTGTATATTATAATGGAAAGCATAAATGTCAAAGTGGATGAGAAAAGCAATAGTCAGATAAGATCATATGACTATGGACCGAAAGATGAAATTGTCAGATCAGAACAAGTTGTGCAGGAATCAGTTTAGAGCATTGATCCAGTTGCTTTGGTAATATCATAAAATTCTAGAGTGACTGTTGAAGAGCATAAAGAATCAGAAAGTCAAGATAATCCAAAGACTCCCAGGTATGTTAAGTTGAATCATTCTGAAGATCAAATCATTGGAGATTAGAGGAAAGGTGTGATGATAAGAAGAAGGTTAGTTGCTAAAGAGGTATGTTTAATTTCTCAAATTGAACCGTAATCATTTATTGAAGCATGTAAAGATAAGAATTGGATCAAAGCAATGGAAGAGGAATTAAATCAGATAGAAAAGAATAATACATGGGAATAAGTTCCTAGGCCTAAAGATAATTTTTTTATTGGAATTAAATGGGTTTTCAAGAAGAAATTAAATGAGGAAGGTTAGGCTGTAAGAAACAAAGCTAGATTGGTTTTTAAAGGTTACTCATAGCAAGACATAATTGATTATGATAAAACCTATGCTCTGGTTGCAAGAATTGAAGTGGTAAGACTATTTCTTGCCTATGTTGCACACAAGAGCTACAAGGTATATTAGATGGATGTCAAATATGCATTTCTAAATAGAGATCTTGATGAAGAAGTCTACATTGAGCAGCTTGATAAATTTTCTTTATTAGGGGGCAAGGACATGGTTTACAGATTGAACAAAAGCCTGATAAGGATTGAAACAAGCCCCCAGAACCTTATATGCTAGATTGGATAAATATCTTTAAAAGCTCGGATTTAGCAAAGGTAATGCTGATAGTAACTTATACTATAAGATTGAGCATGATGACATATTGATCATTCAAGTCTTTGTTGATGATATTATTGGTATTATGGATGAATTTGTCATGTGTTGCATTGGTTTTGTCATTGATGTCAACACTTATCTTCTTGGAAGTCTACATTGTTAATGTGGCACTATGGTTATATTGGTTTATTGTTGAACCGACACATTTTGGTCTTGGCATGGATATTGGCTTATGCACAGTCACTGGTATATGCTTCACCAACAGTGATGATGACTTGTTATCATTTGGAGATCATTTGGTTATATCGAAGACATGGATTAGATGTTTGGATTTAGTGTTTTGCTTATTGGACTAATTGAGTTCACATATTTGCCTTTATCGACAAATAGGTATAGGTTATGGAACAATACATGATATCTATTCCATATTAGCACAACATGTCTTGGAAATGTTTTATTGATTGGATACTGTATTGAGCTGACATATTGTATCGCATCAAGATGTATTTTGTAATTAATTTAATTGTAATATCTTTAGTGAGCCGACCTAATGTATAGGTCTTAGGTTTTATATAAATAATTGTAAGATCTTATTGAAGATCAGAAATGATGAGTGTGTGTGAATATTGAAGATCATTGTAGAGAGAAAATAAGCAGATCCTTGTGCGAATCACACAAATATTATCTGAAGGTTGAAGGAAAGGTTATGAAGGTGTTGGCACTCATGGTCATAGATTACACCGGTATTGAATCTAGCATTGTAGATGCTATATTGAAGCAGTAAATTGTTATTGGATTAAACCATCCAACTGTAGTCAGTGTGACTCCTATTTTTTGATTGAGCAGTGAGCTCTAGGTGGTTGGCCTTTCTATATGTGTAGACCCCATTTGTATACACTTAATATCTGTAGTAGTATCATCTGATTGTGGGTAAGGTTTCCCACCATGGTTTTTCCCCTCACTGGGTTTCCACATCAAAATATTTGTGTCATGTGTTGTGGATGTTGTTTCTCTTTCTGTTTCATGCATTAAGTTATACCAGTATTAATATAACTGATAATCTATTTTACCGACACTAAGTTTCAATTTGGAATAATTATTTTTGGGTTGTAATTTATTGACAACTGATTCACACCCCCCCTCTCAGTTGTCCTTCCTGGTTCCTAACAATTGGTATCAGAGCTTAGTCCTCTTTTTGCAGAAGCCTAAAAACTTGAGGAGTTCCTATGGTAGAAAATATTTTCAAGAAGGACAGTCCTAAACTTAATGGAACTAACTATGGTATATGGAAGATCATAATGGAAACACATCTGAACTACATTGGAAGAGATATATGGGATGTTACTAAGAATGGCTATGTTGGTCCTACTCTGAATATCCCTCATCCACCGACATTGGCTAAGGACTTGGAGAATGATTGCAAAACAAGAGAAGCACTTCTGAGCGCATTATCAGATCAACAAATCATGGGATTATCAAACTGATCTACTGCAAAAGCTATTTGGGATAAACTGGAAACATTGAATGAAGGAGATACAACTGTCAAAATTGGAAAACTGGAATGTTACTAGGTCAGGTATGAAAATTTTAAAATAGGGAAAAGGATGAAAGAATTTTGGCATTTATGGAAAGAGTTAATGAAATTGTTTTAGGAATACAATGTTGTGGAGGATCTTTAAGTGAAGATGAAATTGTTTCTAAAGTTTTAAGAGCTTTGCCACCGGCTTACAAAATGAAAGTAACAGTTATTAATGAGTTGAGAACAATGCCTAATACATCAGTTTCTAGAGATATTTTGGTTAGAAAACTTTCAGCATTTGAGCTTGAGGAGTTTGGTCCTGTTGCTATAGGAAAAACTGATATCACTTTCAAAGCATCATCATCATCATCTGACAAAACTGATTGGAAAGCACTTTATGCAAAAAAAAATTGAAGATATGAGAAGAGAAAATGAAGAACTTGAAGCACTATTCACAAGGAAGATGCCTAAAGGTCCAACAGGAAGTAAGTATGAAGGTAAATCACCTTTCAAATGTTTTAATTGCAATAAAATTGGTCATATATCGTCTAGGTGTCCTGATAGACATGCAAGACAAAGGGAGGAAGAAAAAAGGACATATAAGCCTAACCCTAAATATCAAAGATATAGATTTAAGAAAAATAGAGATAAGTCATGTTACTATGTAGATGAAGGTGTTACAGAAGATTCAGATGAAGATATAGCAGATAATGGATGGGCATTTGTTGCATTAAAAGAAGATCCACCAACACCTATTGTCAAACCAATAGAGCAGGCACTAGCAACAAAAAATGAAGAAAAGGATGAATGGATCATTGATAGTGGATGCTTGCATCATATGACTGGTGATAAAAGAAAATTCTTATCATTACAGGAAATTCATGGAGGTCTAGTAAGATTTGGAGATGATAAAACTTTTTTAATCAAAGGAAGAGGCACTATATCTTTGGATGGTAAGCATAATACCGACAATGTTTATAATGTAGAAGGTTTAAAGCATAATCTTTTGAGTGTTGGTTAGTTAGTGGAAAAAGGATTTCAGTTACTATTCAAGAATGGAAAATGCAAAATCATAAATAGAACTAGATTGGAGATTGCAACCGGTAATCAGACTAAATGTAATATCTTTCACTTGAATACCATCTATAAGATATGTTTGATTGCACACATTGATGAAAGTTGGTTATGGCATAAAAGACTTTGTCATGTGAATTTTGATTGCATTGTAAAGATAAGCTCAACTAAGGCAATAAGGGATTTACCTAAGATTGTGAAACCTCATAATCCGATAAGTAAGGAATGTCAAAAGGAAAAGCAAATTAGAACAACATTTAAGAGCATTTATGAGAAATCCAATAATATTCTTGATTTAATTCATACTGATTTATGTGGTCCAGCAAGAACAAGAAGTCTTCATGGAGATAGATAATTTATGCTACTAATTGATGATTAATATAGAATGTGTTGGGTTACCTTTCTCAGGGAGAAATTAGAAGATTTTGGAAGATTCAAGATACACAAGGCAATGGTAGAAAATGAAACTAACAAGAAAATAAAATGTTTGAGATCTGATCAAGGAGGAGAATTTACATCTAGGGAATTCAATTCATTCTATGAGGAGAATGGAATCAAAAGACAACTATCAGCACCCCAGACACCCCAGCAAAATGGAGTTGTGGAAAGGAAGAACATAACTATATTGGATGCAACAAGAACCATGATGATGGAAGAAAATCTACCTCATGTGTACTGGAGAGAAGCAGTGAATACTGTGGTCTACACTTTCAACAAAGTTCACATCAAAAGTGAAACTGGTAAGACCCCTTATGAACTATGGTTTGGTCATACTCCTCTTAAATACTTCAGAATATTTGAAAGCAAATGTTATAATATGAGAGATGAGTATATTGGAAAATTTGATCCTAGAAGTGATGAAGAAATATTTCTTGGTTATTCATCTACAAGCAAGGCATATAGATGTTATAATTAAAGATTGCAGAAAAACATTGAGAGTACTAATGTGAAGATAGACGAACATTTTAGAGGAGATTCAAGATCTATAGAACCGGCAGTAAAAATAATTATAAATGAACCAACACAGATTGCACCGGTATAGAATGAAGAACCAGTCACACCGACATCATTAGAAAACTCAATTGTGAGTGAAGAACAACAGTCTGTAAGTGGAAATCAGAATAAACCCAGGTATGTAAGATTGAATCATTTAGAAAATTAGATAATTTGAAATAAAAATCAAGGTGTTATGACTAGAGGAAGATTGGCAAATGAAGAAGTATGTTTAATTTCTCAAGTTGAACCAGCATCAATTGTTGAAGCATGTCAAGATAAACATTGGATAAAAGAAATGAAAGAAGAATTAGAATAGATTGAAAAGAATAATACTTGGACATTAGTTCCCCGACCTAAAGACAAAAATGTAAATGGAGCTAAATGGGTATATAGAAATAAACTTAATGAAGATGGTGAAGTAATCAGAAACAAAGCAAGATTAGTTTGTAAAGGTTATTCACAGAAAGAAATAATTGATTATAATGAAACCTTTGAACTGGTAGCCAAAATTGAAGTAGTTAGACTATTTCTTGCATTTGCAGCTCACAAGAACTATAAATTTTATCATATGGATGTAAAATGTTCATTTTTTAATGGTGATATTGAAGAGGAAGTTTACATTGAACTGCCTGATGGATTTTCATAGACATATGATAAGGATATGGTTTGCAGGTTAAGGAAAGCTTTATATGGATTGAAGCAAGCTCCCAGAGCTTGGTATGCTAGACTGGATAAATATCTTTTAAAGCTTGGATACACAAAATGTAATGTTGACAGTAATTTGTATTACAAAATAACCAATGATGATATTTTGGTTATTGAAGTATTTGTGGATGATATCATTTTTGGAGGTGAAGAAGAGTTATGTAAAGACTTTGCTAACAAGATGCAAAAAGAATTTGAAATGTCTATGATTGGAGAGATAAAAAAATTTCTAGGTTTGCAGATTTCACAAACAGATAAAGGTATATTCACATGTCAAACAAAATACTTGAAGGAACTTTTGAAGAAATTTGGTATGGAAAACTCCAAACCAGTAAGTACTCCTATGACTACAACTGATAAATTGACATTGAAAAATAATTCAGCTCCTATTAATCCAACAAGGTACAAATATTTGATTGCAGGATTACTGTATTTAACACAAACCAAAACTGATATAATGAATGCAGTGTGTATTGTTTCTAGATTTCAAATCAATCCTAAAGAAAATCATGAATCGGTAGTAAAAAGGATTTTCTGGTACCTACAAGGCACAACAAATCTTGGTTTATGGTATCCTAAGGATGAAAATTTTGAGTTATGTGTATATACAAATGCTAATTGGGTAGGAGATGTATATGACAGAAAGAGTACCACTAGCAGTGCATTCTTTCTTGGTAGAAGGTTAATTTCATGGATAAGCAAGAAACAGACTTGTACATCATTATCTACAGCAGAAGCAGAATATGTTCCAGCAGCAACTAATTGCACTCAGGTATTATGGATCAAGAAAATGTTGAAGGATATAAAGGTAAAATGAAAATAACCGATAATTATTCATTGTGATAATTCAACTGCAATTGATATATCAAAGAATCCAGGATTTCACTATAAGACAAAGCATGTTTCTATTAAGTATGATTTTCTGAAAGAGAATGTTGAAGCAAATGAACTGAGATTGATTTATGTGAATACTAAAGAGAAAATTGCAGATATTTTTACAAAGTCTTTGCCTAAGGAAACATTTGAATATCTCATAGAGCAACTTGGAGTAATTTCCCCATTGGCAGAGACTTAAATGATGAAGTTTGGCATCAAACCGATAGGAACTAACTGAAAAATATTTTTTTAGTCTTGATGAAGGAGAGTTGTTTCTTAGGGGGAGTAGTCAGCTATATGTTATGCTCTGATTTTTTATTCTTAACTGCTTTGGCATTTGATGTCAAAGGGGGAGAGATATCTATGGAAAAACATTGTACTTTGGGAGAGATGTATTTTTGGTTTTGGTTTCTGTTTTGGCACAGAACTTTGTATTGATCTATTTTGGGAGATTGTTGGTTTCTGGCATTCTGTTTTTGGCACTTAGATGTTTTTCCATCTAGTGTTGCCATCAATGCCAAAGTGGGAGATTGTTGGTATTATGGATGACTTTGTCATGTGTTGCATTGTTTTGTCATTGATGTCAACACTTATCTTCTTGGAAGTCTACATTGTTGATGTGGCACTATGGTTATATTGGTTTATTGTTGAACTGGCACAGTGTGGTCCCGAAATGGATATTGGCTTATGCATAGTCACTGGTATATGCTTCATTGACAAGTTATATGGTTCATCGGCAGTGATGATGACTTGCTATTATCTGGAGATCATTTGGTTATGTCGAAGACATGGATTGGATGTTTGGATTTGGTGTTTTTCTTATTAGACTAATCGAGTTCACATATTTGCCTTTACTGGCAGATAGGTCTAGGTTATGGACCGGTACATGATATCTATCCTAGATCAGCACGACATGTCTTGGAAATGGTTTATTGATTAGATATTGTAATGAGCCAATATATTGAAGATCGGATATGATGAGTGTGTGTGAATATTGAAGATCATTGTAGAGCGAAAATAAGCAGATCCTTGTGTGAATCACGCAGAAATTATCTGAAGGTTGTGTTGTCCTTGATTTCAGTATGGCCAAAATCATGAGGCAACCCTACGAAACTGGTCTGTGTTAAATTCTGTGAGAAGCAAGAATTGAGCCAGGATCTGATGTTAGTCATAGATCACATGCAACTCCAAGCAACGGATGATCGAAGATCAAAATAGCTGAATGAAGATAAATCTGATATGAGAGAAAAATAGAGATAAAGAAGAGAATTTAGAGAAGACTCTCACCGAGCTATCACTTCACTTGTGAAGGTGAGAGTATATTGCTTATTATATAGAAAAATAATAGCATATACAACCAAGAGGTGCATTAACTCCCACCTCCATAAAAAGTGGGAGGTTTTACCTACTACCCCATAAAAGGTGGGAGGTTTTTACCTACTTGGTAAATGCCAAAACATGTGGCATAACCTCCTTACATGAAAACAAAAAAGGAGTTATAAGAGGTGGCACATAAGGCCAAAAGAGGGTGAGAAACCCAACTACCCCATAACCCACTTAGGAAATGACAAAATAGTGGTTATGAGAGGTGGCACAACAAGCCAAAAGAGGGTGTGTAACTCAACTACCCATGTGAGGTGGAGAGTTACACATGTAGCTAATGTATTCCGCCACGTGTCCTCATATTAACCACACCTAATAACCTAAGCAAGCTTAATAATATATGTGTAGGAAAAATAAATACCCCCTAACATAAGGAAAATAAAAAAACCTACACTAACACCCCCCCTTAAGCATAGCTTAGGTGGGTGAAAAGATGGGTCCCAACAAATGAGGCCATGTTAGGTACCCATGTACATAAATATCCCCCCCCCAAAAGAAGAAGACCCCCCATAAGAGGAATAGACCCCCCTAAATAGAGAGAGAAAGAATGAAGGAGAAAGAATGAAGGACTAAGAAGCCCCTCCTGAAGTAGACACCTTTTGCATCCCAAGCAAAGATCGCAAATGAAGGAACTTGCTTTCAGTGAAAGGTTTGGTGAAGATGTTCGCAATTTGCTCCGATGTAGAACAATACTTAAGATCAATGATGCCTTCCTGAATGAGCTCCCGAATATAGTGCATATGTATCTCAATGTGTTTCATCCTCTGATGATGAACTGGATTTTTTGAGATCTATATAGCACTCTGATTATCACAAAAGATGATGGTAGGCTTTCTGACTGGAATACCAAGCTCAGTAAGAATATTTTGAAGCCAAATAGCCTCAGTGGTGGCATTGACTGCCCCTCAATACTCGGCCTCTGTCGATGAAAGAGCAATTGCAGACTGCTTCTTGCTCGACCAACAAACTGGACCAGAACCAAGTGAGAAGCAATACCCAGAAGTAGACTTGCGATCCTGAGAATCACCTGCCCAATCTGAATCCGTATATCCTACCAAGTCAATATCCACACCTGCTACATACTGAATTCCATAATTGTGAGTACCTTGAATGTAGTGGGGGATTCGCTTAGCTGCTTTCCAATGCAACTCATGTGGCTCCTGCATGAATCTAGAGACCATGCCCACAGCATAAGAAATGTCGGGTCTCGTATGAGTCAAATAAATGAGGCTTCCAACAAGCTGTCGATATAAAGTGCCATCAACCAAGGGTGAAGAGCACTTAGCCTCAAGTTTGACCCCTGACAAAAATGGAGTAGGTGCAGGCTTACAATCAGCCATGTGAAATCTGGAGAGCATATCAAGTGCATACTTGGGTTGTCCAAGGAAGATTCCTGAAGATGATTGAGTGATCTCAATTCCCAAGAAGTAATGTAGAAGACCCAAGTCTGACATCAAAAATCTATCATGTAGAGCAATTTTCACTGCTTTGATGGTGGATGAGTGACTCCCTGTGAGTAACAAGTCATCAACATAGAGAACCAAAAATGTTAGAGTTTCATCCTGTTGCAGAATGTATACGTTCGGATCAGAATGGCACCGAGTGAAACCAACTGTCAGAAGAAATGAGTCCATCTTGGCATACCAAGCTTGAGGAGCCTGTTTGAGGCCATAGAGAGACTTTCGAAGTCGACACACAAGTGAAGGATCCTGAACAAACCCCTGTGGTTGCTCCATGTAGATTTCCTCCTGAAGGTCACCATGAAGAAATGCACTCTTCACATCCATCTGATGAACTTCCCAACGATGGGCTGCAGCTATAGCAAGAACAAGTTGGATGGAATTCATCTTAGCAACTGGAGCAAAAGTCTCAGAGTAATCAACCCCTGGAACTTGGGAAAAACCTTTTGCTACCAAGCGAGCCTTATACTTATCAACCGACCCATCCGCTGCAAATTTTGTTCGATAGATCCACTTGCATCGAACAAGTTTCCTTCCCTTAGGAAGAGGAACTAAATCCCATGTGTGATTCCTTTCCAAGGAATTGAACTCTTCTTGCATTGCAGCATCCCACTCAGGAACACCTGAAGCTTCTCGAAAGGACTGTGGATCAGAAGCTGAAGCAATGAAGAGATGTGGAGCTTGCTGAAATTGTGACCTTGTTCTTCTAGTATCTAATGGATCACCAAGCCAATCTCCTGCTGACTCAAATGTTTGTCGAGCCCAAAGAGGCACTGAGGCTAGAGAGTCTGGGGGAGAATCATCAACCTCTGAATGATGACTATGAGAGGAATGTGAATCCTCATCATCACTGTCACCATCTGAAGTAGAGGAAGAAGACTCCTCATCAAGATTAGGAGGATTAAGATCCTCTGAAGAACTGTCATCATAATGCAATTTCTCCAATGTGATAGTGGATGGAGAAGTGGTATGAGAAGAACTAGAAGAACTCTCCTCAAAACAAACACTCCTCTCAATGAACAACTCATGAGTAGTGGGATGGAGAAGCCTATACCCTTTGACATCATCTGGATATCCAACAAATATGCAAGGCTTACTCTGCGGATCCATAGCCTTGCGTTTTTCAGCTGGAATGTGGGCCCATGCAAGAGAACCAAACACTCTAAAGTGTTTAACTGTGGGTTTTCGACCAGTCCAAGCTTGAAAGGGAGTTACCCCCTTCACAGTTTTATGAGGAACTTGATTCTGGATGTAACACGCACAGTTGATGGCCTCTGCCCAATACTGAGGTGCCAAAGACTTGGAGTGAATCATACAATTAGCCATCTCCTTCAAGGACCTATTCTTTCATTCTGCTACACCATTTTGTTGAGGAGTGTATGGAACTGTGTGCTACATGTTGATACCTTCTGAAGCACAAAACTGTTCAAACTGATTATTAACATATTCACCCCCATTATCTGTACGCAGAATCTTGATGAACTTCCCAGATTGTTTCTCTGCAAAAGCTTTGAAATCTAGAAAATTTTCAAAGACTTCAGACTTTTGTTTGAGAAAGTAAACCCATGTATATCTGGAAAAGTCATCAATAAATGTCAAGACATATCTAGCCTTGCTAAAAGATGGTTGTGGAAATGGTCCTGCCAAGTCACTATGTACCAACTCCAATAGTTGTGTAGCTCTCCAAGCTTTACCTTTACCATACTTCTCCTCTGGATGCTTACCAAGAATGCACCCCTGGCAAACTCCATCAGAAAATCGAATAGAAGGCAACCCTGAAACCATTTCTTGTTGACTGAGTTGTCGGTAGTTCAAGTGGCCAAACCGTTGATGCCACAAACAACTCACCTCATCTGCATGAGTGAGTAAAACTGTCGAAGGAGAATCAGGAACAAAGTGAGAAAACTGATATAATCTAGAATGATGATCTTCTTTTCCCACAGTAACAGTAGACCCATTATGCATTTCACTGATTACCACTGCATCTGGTGTGAACTCAACTCGCTTGCCAGAACTAGTGTGAGTGATCTGATAAACAGATAGGAGATTAGTTGATAAAGATGGAACACAAAGGACATCTTGAAATGTTCCTTCACCCACATCAACAGACCCTCTCCCATGCACTTCAACGGGAGTGTCATCACCCATTAGGATGGAAGGCATAGAACATGGCTCTAAAGATGTGAAATCATCTTCTGAAGAAGCCATGTGGTGTGAAGCACCTGAGTCAATTATCCAAGAATTTGGTTGTGAAGCAATAGCAACTAGGGCCTTACCCTTTCCTTTCCCCTTACTCTTATCTATGTCCTTAGAAGATCCTTCTGATGAACTCTGTTTGACTGAATCAGGAACCTTGATATTATTCTTTTCAAGAAGATTTGAAAGGTGATCAATTTGTTTCTTTAAACACTTATGTTCATCATGACCAGGCCTCTTACAATAAGAACACTTGACCTTCTCCTTCTTAGGTTGTTCACCTTTTGATGAAGAGGTCTCATTGTCTGCTTTTGAAGTAGCAGATTTCTGATCTTTCTTCTTCTCTCCTTGGTTCTTTTGTTTCTTATCTTGCTTACTAGACCCTTTCTGTTCTTTTGTGCCTTGATTTACAACTAAGGCATGTGACTTAGAGGGCTTTATTGTACCCATTTGAACCAATTTGTCCTGCTCCCTAGTGAGTTCTGCAGCAAAATCATCTAAAGAAGGCATTTTGAATGTGGTACCTAGGGCACATTTGGTAGCATAGAATATAGAAACAAACACTGAATAGTTAGGACCAAGATTAGAAAGAATACTCAAGATCAGTTGCTTATCATCTTTCTTAGTTCCACACTGTTCCAACTGCAATCTTATAGACTTAAGTTTAGTGAAGAAGTCTTGTATAGTATCAAAATTGGCTGGATTCAACCCTATGAGTTCATTCTCCAATTGATGACCTCTTAGTTCATCCTGCTTACCAAAGAGGTTTCCCAAAGTAGTCCATACTGCATTTGGTGTAGTAGCAGATTCAATGTGAAAAAGAAGGTCAGGAGAGACTGACATGCACAATGTACCAAAAGCTTCATCACATTTATTAAACCATTTAATCTTTTCTGCAGCATCTTGAGGTTCAGTTTCAAGTCCCATAGTAACACAATGATATCCATGTCTTTTCAGATATATTATCATCTTAGATTTCCATTCAAAGTAATTATATGGTGTTAAAAGTGGAACTGTAGATGCATCCATGATAGCAGAAAAGAAGATTGCAAAGAGTCAAGAAGAGTGCAAGAAAGAAGACACAAGAGACACCCCCCCTTTTCACTAGTCCTTGAAATCACCCCCCCCCCAAATATTACAAGGTTGGCACTTCATAATTAGTGCATTTACAAGGCTTTTATCAGATTACAATGCTTTCTAAGGCTTTAATGGCCAAAATAGAAAGTTTAAATAAATTTAACACAAAATCTGAAAAAATTAGCCTTATAGCTGCTCAATGTATCTTAATACCTTTCCAACAACTATTCGTTTTTGTAAAATAGAGTTGTGAGAAGAAAGATATGATCTATAGAAGGAAAAAAAAAAAACATGCAGCTGATTCAACCTGCAATATCTAACAAAGAAGGGTAGAATATTTCAATAAGACCTGCAATTATGAAGAGTGCTCATTTCCAGCTTTCCGTCAAGTACTCTGATTTTTTTTACTGTGTTCTCCAAACTCTGAATTTGGTGAAATAAAAGTCACTTATGATTTTCACAAGCCTTCTAGACACTCTGGAAATTCTAAAGAAGCCTCCAATATTACCAAAAATGCTGCAATCACCCAGATCTCAAAGAACACATATATAAAACCAGATTTAACTAGAAGCTTATTTTCCTTTAAACTGTTCTGATTCTCCAGATCACACGAAAATGCAGGAGAAGAGCATACTTGGTTTTTAAGAAAAATATTAGCTATCTAACAATCTCAAATCTCTCAAATAAATCAGAAAAGCAATGAGCTATACCAGACAACACAGCTCTGATACCATGTTAAATTCTGTGAGAAGCAAGAATTGAGCCAAGATCTGATGTCGGTCATAGATCACATGCAACTCCAAGCAACGGATGATCGAAGATCAAAATAGCTGAATGAAGATAAATCTGATATGAGAGAAAAATAGAGATAAAGAAGAGAATTTAGAGAAGACTCTCACCGAGCTATCACTTCACTTGTGAAGGTGAGAGTATATTGCTTATTGTATAGAAAAATAATAGCATATACAACCAAGAGGTGCATTAACTCCCACCTCCATAAAAAGTGGGAGGTTTTACCTACTACCCCATAAAAGGTGGGAGGTTTTTACCTACTTGGTAAATGCCAAAACATGTGGCATAACCTCCTTACATGAAAACAAAAAAGGAGTTATAAGAGGTGGCACATAAGGCCAAAAGAGGGTGAGAAACCCAACTACCCCATAACCCACTTAGGAAATGACAAAATAGTGGTTATGAGAGGTGGCACAACAAGCCAAAAGAGGGTGTGTAACTCAACTACCCATGTGAGGTGGAGAGTTACACATGTAGCTAATGTATTCCACCACGTGTCCTCATATTAACCACACCTAATAACCTAAGCAAGCTTAATAATATATGTGTAGGAAAAATAAATACCCCCTAACATAAGGAAAATAAAAAAACCTACACTAACAGTCCGTTTCATACCTTATGGTCTCCAGGAGAGCTTAATCGACTCAGCCGGTTAGTTCATTTCGCTTTTTGTCTTTCATTTTTATTGTTTTCCTTATTTTTTCAGGATTGCAGTTTACCTTGTAGTTCGGACTTTAAAGTCTGAACTGCAGGGTTCTTTGTTAATAAGCACACTGCGGACTTTAAAGTCTGAAGTGTATTTGTGTTTTGTTGTTATCTATAGTTCAGACTTTAAAATCCGAACTGCATGTGGGTTTTAACTGCAGTTCAGGTTTTAAAACCTGAGATGCATTTTGTTTTGGACTGCAGATCGGGTTTTAAAACCCGAACTACAGGTTGTCTTTGTATACAGTTTGGACTTTAAAGTCTGAAATGCATGTAGTTTGTTCTCAGTTGCATGTCAGACTTTAAAGTCCGATGTGCAAGTGACCTTGGCTTGCATATCAGACTTTAAAACCTGACATGCAACTGTGGGTTGTAATTAATGGTGCATTAATTATTTTTAGGGTTAGTTAATTGCCTTTTAAAGTTAATTTTTCGTGCTTTATTTTTCTTTGTGTTTCATTTTCCTCTTCGTGCGCTCCCTCTTCCATTTTCTCCCATCATGATTCATCTTTTATTCTTCGTTGCTCGATCGAATCGCTCGATATCCAGATTTTGCAAGCACCACAGCGGAAGAGGTAGGATTCTTGTTTTCGAGTTTTTATTGTTTGCGTGTTTTTGCTTTCTTTTTTCTTTTTTGTTTGTTTTTCTTGTTTGTTTTCAGTTTTCCCCTTCGGAGGTCAATCGGATTTTGAAGTCCGATTGCCTCCTTTGTTTTGGAGAACAATCAAACTTCAAAACCCAATTGTCCTCCAAAGCCCCCTATCTTAAGCTGCATACCGAACTTTAAAATCTAGTGTGCAGCTGAAGATTTGCTTTCTCCGCATATCGGATTTTAAAGTCCGATATGCGGCCTTTTAACCTTTGCATATCAGACTTTAAAATCTGATATGCGGAGAGGTATAAGGTGGCATGTCAGGTTTTAAAACCTGACATGTCACCCAGTTGTCCTTCCCAGTTAAAAGCACATCGGAGTTTAACTCTGATGTGCCTTTGATTTTTTTCGAACATGCACATCAAAGTTTAAACCCCAATGTACATGTTGTTTTTCCAAATTAGCACATTAGAGTTTAAACCCCGATGTGTTGTTCATATTCCCTAGAAATTACACATCGGACTTTAAACCCCGATGTGCATTTTGTTTTTAGAAGCATATCGGACTTTTTTCTCCGACTTGTTGTTTTGGCAGTTTTTACTCGACCTGTTTTGAGTCCCATTTTTTGATCCGTTTGAGAAAAAAATGATTTTTTTTTATAATGTTGAATGGCTAATCATCAATGTTGAATGCAGTCATTGAATGTCAAATCTCTCCACAACAAGCCCGAGTCTTCCTCAGGACAACCTTCTCTGAGTAAGGCATCATCAAAAAAGATGAAATACAAGTACAATAGGTACTTGAATATGTACCCTAAGAGTTCAGTAGATTCTAACATTAAGGAGATCAGGGGCACCAAAATTGGGCATGGTGACATGCAAGAGTTTCTTGACCGGGTTCAAAAGGCTCCTGCATGCCTGACCAGTTTAATCAAATCTGAGCTGCATAAGTATGCATCTTTCCTAGTTGCGGCTCATGATCCTGAATTTGTACTAGCAGTGGTTATTCACTTTGATCCAAGCACAAGGTAGGTAAAAGATGATGATCAGAAGGTCATAATGACTCTAGACAGTGTATTCTACAATAGTATTTTCAAAGGCTCATCAGCTGAAGAAGTGGCTGATATTTCTCAAGAGAGTGCTCAAGAGTACTATGAGAAACACAAGGATAAATGCAAAAAGGTGATCAATATTGTTTATCTCTCAACCACTAGATCTTCCCTCACCTCACGATGGCCTAAGTCTTTCCACAGGAGTGATTTTAATGAGGAATATAATGAAATGGTCACCATGTTATCTAGAGTGAAAGGATTAAAAGACTCTCATTATTTCCAAAGCTGGATGATTTACTACATGAATATAATCAGAAAGGGAGTTGTAAGGATTGATTGGGGAGAACAAATCAGTGACGTGCTTTGCGCCCAACTGAAAGAGGTCAAGGTAACACTAAAGTTTTATATGACCTCATACCTGGTTTACGCAACTGCTTCTATGAGGCAATATCTAGGCTTGTCAACCAAGGGTGACAGAAGAATGGTGCCCATTTGGGAGTACTATGATCAACTAACTATCAAAAATCAAGGTAATCATTACAGGAGGGTTAATGATGCTTTCTTTGCTATTTGGAAGTACATTTTTTATAAGGGCCTATATAAGAGAAGAATATCAAAGGCCGCTTACATCAAGGTTTCCCACTTTGGGTATGTCTTCCTTCAATTCCCCACATTTACCTATATCTAGATTGGATTCTTCTTAGGTGAGCCCTTCATTCTTCCAAGGTTTCCTTTAGATAAAATTGTCTTTATGGAGCTGTGCAGGAAACTGATTAGTGTGCATGAGAAATAATCACAAGCACACAAAACTGGGCTGAAATTCCCAGAATCAATCGGCAGGTATTCCATGCTAACTAATCCCAAAGCCAAAAATATGGAGGAGGAGATACAATGGAATACCATGAGAAGATTCAAGGCTCGAACCGATTTTGATTTTTGGGGTATAAAAAGCAAGCTCAAAAGGACATACACTCATGTCTATAGGTTTGAAGATGTTTGGGCGGACTATCAGAATCAGGAGGATATTAGGAGGATGGACTTCAGCCGCCTTACTCTAGAACAAATTGAAAATCTGGACCTAGCTACTTGATCCCAATGACTAAGGAAGACACAGGTGACATAGTGGATCCTATTTACTATGAGAAGAAGATTGCTGATTCCCCACTCCCACTTGTGCAATGGTCAAAGAAGGAAAGAAAGTCCATTACTCAAAGGATCTCTCCCATCATATCAAACACCAATGCTTGGTTTCTAAAGAAGAATCTCAAGATGAAATAGTTTCCCACTAGTTCAGGAGATGATGACAATAGTGATGGTCCATTGGACAAGACAACGACAGTTGAAACAAGAACCAAGAACAGGGCAGACTCACAAGCACTATCCTCATCTCCTGTGGTACAATCAAAAGGTAAAGAGCCTAAAATCAAATTTATAGTTAAAGGGTCAAAGCAAGGCGAATCATCATCAGCATCATAGGAGGTACCGGCAAATGAGCCAGAACAACCACCTGTCAGTGAAGCTGGAAAGGGTAAGGAGGTCGAAGAAGGTGAAATTACTCAACAAGAGGAAGTACAGGTAGAAGAAGTACCACATTAAGTTGAGGTAGATATGACAACCACTTCACAAGTAGTCATTCACTCTATTGATTCTGACTCTGATTCTGATCAAGAAGATGAAGATATTCATGAAGATGGAGATCTAAGTATGGACATGCCGTAATCAGAGACTGCTGGTCAATTTTTTACAATAACCAACTTCTCTACTTTAGATGATATCCCTTCATCTACTTTTGAGTCTACCATGATGGATTTTAATGAAACTTTGCAAGATGCACTTGCAGAATAGGTTTTGGTAGATTTACCAGCCATTACTACCACCGTCACAACAATCCCCTCATTGGTAAGCGTAGAAGTTACACTGATGGCACCCTCAACTCTTCCACCAATAATTGAAGAGGTATCAGCAACAAATGTTCCATTAGATGCTTCAATATCAGCACCATTAGTTACACTTGCAACTACTCCAAGTTCTAGTCAACCTACTCCAAAATCTTCAACCCCAAGTCAGCAAGAAGCTACTACTCCATCATCCAATCTAGAACTACTCCCTTGGATGGAAGTAGTGGCCCCTAAGAGGAAGAATCAAGTAATATCTCCTGATGAATTTGACTTTGAACTTTTGGTTCCTCCAAAGCCTAAGGGAACAAAGAAGCCAAAGACAGTATCTCGGGTGGTAGTAGACCCGGCTTCCAAAAGAAAATACGCTGAAGTTATGGTGTCATCATCAGATAAGGACAAAGGTAGCATATGATCAAAATATTATACCATGCAGGTTGTGGAGCTCGGAGTGGAGACACATGAAAGTGTGAAATTAGATTCTCAGATAGCCCTTAATTCTTTGTTAAGAAGACTAGATCAGGAGAGGGATGAGAAAAATATCCTGAAGCAGAAGTGTGAGTAGTTGACCAACGTCCTCTTAAAGGTAACACAATCTTCTCAAGAGGTTGAACCTATAGGATCATCAATAGATACTGAAGCTATCAAGAAGATTGAGCAGGTAGGAGCTAAGGGCCGAGTAATGGACGAATGGATCTTGCGGCTAAGGTCAAAAGGCTCTCATCTTCTAAGGTCAACAGTGGAGCTATTGTCTAATTATGAAGTGATCCAAAGTCGGATGCAAAGACTCAAAACCTCTTTATCTCAGGAAATTAAGGAAGTTGTGAAAAGCACTACCCTTTGGAGCAAAATGGAGGATTTCAGGATAGATGTACTGGTTGAGAACAAGGTAATTCCCACAAGGGAGAAGTATATTCAGATCTTGTCATTATTGTCTCATAAACAAGAGACAATAAAATTAATGATTGCAGAGCTGGATCGCAAAAAGAAAGAAGGTGATGATGAGGTTGACCTTATTTTTGCTAAAGTAGGTGACCTCCCTTGCTATTTGTATGATGGTGATCAAAATCTCATCACTGATGAAGTCGTCACCCAAGAATTGCTTTCCTTGATGGACTAATGCATGGGACAAGACTTCTCGCTTGATACATTTGATAAATTGTTAGAAATTCAAGTTAGCTTTGAAGTACTTGCATCCATGCTAAAGGATGTTAAGAAGAAGCACGTGAAGATCCAAGATGTAATGTCCCGCGTTCAAATCATCACAAGTTCTACCTTGATGTCAAATGAATCAGAGGTCAAAGCTATCCTCGCTAAGTTTGAAGGTTTTCAAAAATCCAACGAAGAAGAGAATCAAGAATGAAGTTCCCCCTTTTGGCACTTTGTCTTCATGCAGCTGCACCAATAGATGTTGTAAATTTTTATGCAGTTGCACATTTTCTTTATGTAGTAGTTGTAGTAAAATGGGACTGTGCGGTTGAATAAGTCAACTGTGCCCACCTTTTTCTCAACTTCTTTTCCTATATAAGGAGGACCTTTTTGTAAATATTTTTATCTTTTTCATGCTTAGCAAAACTCTGTTGGATTTTTATCCCAATTTAGACTTTGAGCTTTTGTGATGAGAATTCAATCAAACAAATAAAGAAAATGGTTTTGTTGATTGCAAACTTTGTGTTGTATCAATAAATTTGTTTATATTATTTAATGTTCCTATGTCCATTGAATACATATTATCTTTACGTATTTGATCTTAAGATATTGCTACATGGTTAAAGAGCTCTCAAATCTTGCCAATAGACTTTGTGCTCTTAGCATACTTGAGAAATCTGTTGATAAAGGAAGTAACTTGTAGTAAGTTTTGTATTGTTGTGGTTATTAGTAGTTTAATTGATTAGAAATTTACACTTAAAGACTTTGAGTTTAAGCTAAGTTTCTACTCGTTTAATTTGTAACGATCAGTGTGAATCAGTGTTACCATATAGGAGACTTTGTGCTGCTTAAAAGTAACTTGTAGTGTAGTTTATTAGATTAATAGTTCTTTTCTTTGAATATCTGAAGAGGTAGAGAAACTGTAACTAGGTGAAGGGAGAATACATAAACTCTGAAAAAAGAGAGTTATATGCCCAACGCCAACCCACCAATTTAATTTATTGTTAATTAGAGGAGAAATTTCATAGGGAACCTCCCCTTGATGAGAGGAGAGATTAATTTCTTAGCATAGTGTTGTGTGAATTTTTTGTTTTGTCATTAGTACGCTGGTGACAAAATATTCACCCAACAGGTTGAAGGAAAGGTTATGAAGGTGTTTGGGACTCATGGTTAGAGCTTAAACTAGTACTGAATCCTGTATTGCAGATGATATATTGAAGCAATACATTGTTATTGGATTTAACCATCCAACTGTAGTCAGTGTGACTCCTATTCTGTGATTGAGTAGTGAGCTCTAGGTGGTTGGCCTTTCTGCATGTGCAGACCCCATTTGTATACACTTACTATCTGTAGTAGTATCATCTGATTGTGGGTAAGGTTTTCCACCATGGTTTTTCTCCTTATCAGGTTTCCACATCAAAATCTTTATGTCATGTGTTGTGGATGTTGTTTCTTTTTCTATTTCATGCATTGAGTTATACCCATATTAACATAATTGTTAATCTGTTTTACCTGCACTAAGTTCCAAGCTGGAATAATTAGTTTTGGGTTGTAATTTATTGACAACTGATTCACCCCCCCCCCCCTCTCAGTTGTCCTTCACGATTCCTAACAGATATCATTTTTGGAGGAGAAGATCATTTATGCATGGGATTTGCTGATGACATGAAGAATGAAATTGAAATATCTATGATTGGTGAGATGAAATTTTTTTAATGTTTGCAGATTACTCAGACTAACAAAGGTTTTTTCCTTTGTCAAACTAAATATGTGAAGGAATTGCTTAAGAAATTTGGACTTGAAAACTCAAAACCTGTTGGAACCCCTATGATAACCAGTTGCAAACTGTCAAAAGAAAATGAATCTCCTAGAGTGAACCCAAGTAGATACAAATCAATGACCGGTGGATTATCGTACTTAACTCAGACCAGACTGGATATAATGAATGTTGTTTGCATTGCTTCTAGATTTCAATCAGATCCAAGATAAAGTCGTGATATTGTTGTTAAAAGGATATTTGGGTATTTGGAAGGAACAATAGATTATGGGTTATGGTATCCAAAGGATGATGATTTCAGATTATGTGCCTATACAGACTCTTATTGGGTAGGAGATGTTGATGACCGAAAAAGCACTACAGGTGGTGCATTCTTTCTTGGGAAGAAATTGGTCTCATGGCTTAGCAAAAAACAATCATGCACTTCATTGTCTACTGTTGAAGTTGAATATGTAGCTACTAAAACTAATTGCACTTAGATCTTATGGATGAAGCAAATGTTGAAGGATATAGGGGTAAGTTATTATGAGCCTATTGTTATTCACCATGATAATACAACTGCTACTGATATGTCAAAGAATCTGGTATTTCATTTCAAATCAAAACACATTTCTATAAGGTATAATTTCTTGAAGGAAAAGGTTGAAGCAAAGGAAGTCAAACAAATTGTAGATATTCTAACTAAACTGTTGCCTAAAGATATTGTTGAATATCTCAAAGATCAATTAGGGGTCACCACCCCTCCAGGAGAGGCTTAGTGATGCAGAAATGCATCAATCTAGTGAGCTTATCAGAAATCTCTTCTGATCCGGGTTGACAGGATGATGCTATTGCTCAGGGGGAGTAGTCAGTTGTTTGGTTTTGCGGTATCAGCCCTTTATCATTGATGTCAAAGGGGGAGAGGTGTTCACGTGAAAAATAGAAAATCTTAGGGGGAAAGATATTTCAGATCAGTTTTGGGAGATTGTTGGCATTTCTTGGCACTTGGATGTTTTTCACATTCAGTGTTTCCATCAATGCCAAAGGCAGATATTGTTGGCATTATACAGGAATTGATTATGTGTTATCATTGATGTGAACATTGTTCCAGTTGGTTACTGACCTGTTCCAAATTGACATGGTTTTAGTTGAGGTTATCAGAGATTCTGATCCGGTATGATTAGATTGTTGGATTCGGTTTGGGATGGTTATTCAGGATGATTATATGCTTCTCATACTTAGCTGGTTCATGATTTGGTACTCTAGAAGCTATCGTTTATGTTCTAGTTTGTTGGTTGACAGTATCGGTTGGTGATATTTGATGACATGGTTAATTAGTTTTGGTCCACCTTCTAGAAACGGTTCATAACATGCTAAAGGTTTTCTTGATTGTGTCCTAATTGTTTGGTGGCTTTGCATTGGCTGGCGTGATTGTTTGGTGATCCTATTTGGATCTGGTTGGTTATTCTGTGTTATTAACACTAAGGGTTTCTATCGGTTGGCATAACGTGTTGCATTTGGTCTTGGTGGAATATCTTGTTGATATAATTATTTGGGAATTTGAATTAGGTCCATGTTATATAATGTAAATCATAATATTGGTCCAGTGGTATCGTCTGATGTAATTTATGTAATTATGGGTTATGGGTTTAGAGTCTAGCCGACCTTGTTATTAAGATTGATGATCTATATATATAGGTGATATATTCATGTAATTTGTATGGTATGGTTAGGTTTGCATTATTAGAGAGTGTTTTATGTGTGAAGAAGGTTATATCATTTAGCGAAGGTTTGAGGAGAGTTTGGTATTGTAGGGCAGACATCTGTGCTTAGCCAGAATTGTATCAAGCATTAGGAGATACTATTTCCACAGTTCATTTCCTCTGGATTGTAGTCCGATGTTTGTGTAAGTCAGTGAGACTTCCCTTTTGTGTTGAGTTGTGCGCTCTAGGTAGTTGGCCTGATTGCAAGTGCAATCCCCATTGTAATATTTCACATATTGTTGTAGAAGTATTATTTGACTGTGGGTAGGGTTTCCCACCATGTTTTTTCCCTTAACCAAGTATTCCATGTAAAAAATATTGGTGTCATGTGTTTTGTACTTTCATGCTTTATCTTTCACTATGTTGTTTTCATTGTGCTCCGGTAGAAGGTTTATAATTTTCAATAATTGTTTAACTTGTGGAAAACTGATTCAGCCCCCCCCCCCCCTCTTAGTTTTCCTTCGATTTATTTTAACAATTAGAATTAGAACTTGTTAACAGCAAGGTCCTAAGATAGATGGAAGGATGAAGGCTTTGATTTTGGGATAAAATGACCCAAAATGGATTTGGAGGATAGGGACTGTGTATGATTGGATTTAGATGGATGAATGTGGGATTTATCAGGGACACTAACATTTTGAGAGTGAGTTGTGTAACCAAGGCCATGATAATTGATATTTTCTTTGATATGAAGGGGTTCTGATATACCTTGTTCATGTAGGCCTAACCCTTTGCCTTGATAATGCATGCATTGAGAAATATTTTTAGCAATGGGATAATTGTTGCTTTTAAAACAATATGTGAGTCCATTTTGAGGAGGATATGGTATGGAAGAAATAATAGGATCATGAAGTAGATCGGCTCTACTGAAAGTGGAGGAACCCGTTTGATATGTAAGTGGTTCATGACTAGCCTTGATATGGGTGATGGGATCTTGAGGTGAATTAGGATTATGAGGGGAATTAGGACAAGGAGATGAAGGGATACCTTGATCTTGACTTCGAAGAGGATCATTGGAGTTTTTCTTTTCTCTTGATTTTGAATTATATCATTGAAGGGGAAGGAATGGATATCATGACCTTGCTTAGGAGTGTTAGGGTTCCCATAGATACTGAGAGGGGGGGGTGAATTAGTATCTGACCGGTAATGAAATTTTCTTAAAACTGAATATGCAGAACATAAAGTAACAGTATACCGATATGCAAGAATTAATGCAAATAATAGAATCAAAAACATCCACATGAAAAGAACACCATAACACAAGATGTTTAATGAGGAAACCCGGTGTGGGAAAAACCTCGGTGGGATTTGTGACCCACAATATTCACTTACTGGCCAATAAGAGAATATTACTTACAATAGGGGCCTGCACATGCAGGAAGGCCAACTGCCTAGAGCTCACTGCTCAATAAGAAGTCACACTGACTTACAATGAGGATTTACACAAATCCAATATTCTATACTGTTTTACAATAGCATCTTCAATGCCAGATTCAGTACCGGTTCTTGCTCTATTCTTTACATATACCCTTGACCTACAATTCGCACATTAGGTCTGCCTTATAATTTATTTATGCTTCCTATTCATATCCTACAAATTCTTACAATGATCTCTTTTATATACAAGAGTCATTTTACAATTTGCCAAGTCGGCTTACAATAATAAACAAAATATTACATATCAAAAATCCTGTCGGCCTCAGTGCCGGTATACATGTTCTTTTCTGTGCTGGTGCCCGTGTAGATTGATCTTTCTGATGCTGGTGCACTATCTTGTTTGAGTAATGCTTTGCCGGTATAATGTCTTGCCGGTGCCATAGGATTGCAAGGTTGCCTAAGTAATGCTTTGCCGGTATAATGTCTTGCCGGTGCCATAGGATTGTAAGGTTGCCTGAGTAATGCTTTGCCAGTATAATGTCTTGCCGGTGCCATAGGATTGTAAGGTTGCCATCAATGACAAAACCTTCAATCACACACAATGTCTCATTGGAGTGTCCATATGCCAACAATCTCCCCTTTTGGCATTGATGGCAACACTCATGAGAAATTTCAAAAATATATCCAAAAATGTGTAGACCAAAAAATGTTACCAAAAATGTGAGAGCTCCCCCTGAGCATGTGATCCCTATGTTTTGAATTTTCTCATCTACTACTCCCCCTTAGGCATCAATGACAAAGGTTAGTAGATTTTGTAGTTGTACCAATTCATAACCTCAACCTTGTAGTTGGGTGGTTATTATCTGAAGAATATCTCCCAAAATTAAGTTTATGCCATCCATAAACTTCTTGCTCTCCTTTATTGCTATCTCAGTTCTGTATACTGTATCGGTGAGATGTTGCAAGTGCTCTATCAGTGTTTTGCTACCCTGTGTTAGTGCCTCTGAGATTTCCTTTCACAGAGATGCTAAATAGTCCAATCTTGGACTTAGTTTAGATCTCAAGAATTTTGCTTTGTTTATTATTTTCTCTTAATCTCATTCTAATTTGAGCAATTCTTCCTCAAAATTTGTTATCTTTTCCTCAAAAACTGATAATGTATCAGGTGAGTTAACAAAATTATAAGCAAGTTTATTGATCTCTTCCTGTACCTTGCTCATCTTTTTGTCTACATCTATGGTCAAAAAGTTTATCTCACAGGTGTCTTTGTACAAAGTTTTGTACTCTTTCAATAAATTGCACAGTTCTGGTAGAAGTGTGTCAAATTCTCTGTTACACTTCTTTATTCCTTCCTCAAAGAATTTATGTTTCTCTTTTTCTACACTTTCCTTTATAGTTTCTACCTTTGTTTGCTCAAAATTTCTAGAAATATATTTACAAAGTGTATCCAACTAGCCTAAAGACTCTTTGTTGGCTATATTACAATTGGGAGCTATTGATTTCAAAACTGGAATTGAATCATCTATCGCTTTATAGGCTTGTGAGCTATAATCAGTTATTTTCTTGATAGATTCGAGCAATACCTCTGTTACATTTGATGATGACCCAACAAACTGAGTGCCGGTGGAACTGACCATGCTGGTATTGACCTCTGGTGGGTCTGTTTGTGTCTCCATCTCTTTAAGCATTGGTTTTCCTGCATCATTTCTTACCGGTGCATCTGTTCTGGAGCCTTTAGCTCTGTTGGTTTCTCTGTTTGTGTTCCAGATTCCATCTTTTTCTTTGTATCTGCTGTCGATTTCTCTTTGTTTCCTGTTGTCGGTTGCTCTTTGTTTTCTGTTTTATCTATTGTGTCCTTGTCTACCACTATGTTGATTTTCTGAGTATCAACATTCACAGTATATAGGACTTCAGGATTAGGATTATTATCCTCTGTGTCCATGCTCTCAGCTGTCGATTGATCTTCTGCAGTTGTGGTTTTTACCGGTGGAGTATTTAAAGGAGGTGGGGGTAAGTTGTCTCTAATCTTGATACTTGGTGGTCCACCAACTTTACCTTTCCCTTTGTCCTTTTGATATACCAGAATGGGCTTGGGATTCTTATATTCTTCTTGTTTTTCTTTTTCAACCAAGAATGTATCCCAACCATTTTCTGTTTCCTCTGAAACTTTAGTAACTATACCTACCATTAGTGATATTTGCTGGTGTGTAGTGGAAAAAACTGTTCGGTTGGCCTAAGCTATCAAATCATCAATTTCCTTAGGTAAGTTGACCGGGTATACTGCAAGTAATTTCTCTATTTTTATTTTCTTGTCCAACTCAATTATTCCTTGCCTTCTGGCCTCAAGTCTTTTATATAGTTCATCAGGGATTTCATTTAGGACTTGCATCAAAAACTTTTTATACATGTCCATGTGTAATATAACACTTTCCTTGACTTGTCCTTTCTCATCATTTGATAGGGTGTCATAGATTTTCCCTATGTTTTTCAATTTACCTTCCTCTGTGATCTCATTCAGTAGTATGTCAAGAGGAGCAAAGTCAGTGTTTGTCTTCTTCTTCCTTTTGGGGGTCAGCTTCTTCTTAGGTGTGGCTTTCTTGACCGGAGACCTCACAGCTTGTTGCTTCTATCTTGTCCTTCTAGGTGAAGGAGTGGATACCGGTGAGGGGTCTCTTTTCCTAACAACTCTTTTGAAAGTTGCTGGCATTTCTCCTTCTAAGGAAGTATCTACCGGTGATAGATGAGTTTCGGGTTGTTAGGCTACCAACTCATCTTCTGTTATGCCTGTTTTCTTTAGTACATCTTCCTTTATGGATTTTGCTTGTCTGGTTCCTTTCCTCACAAATGCCTCAACCTTTTTCACTCTCTTTTTAGATTGAATTTGACTTTCAATGGTCTCAGCACTACCAAATACTTCTTCCTTTGGTTCATTGGGGGCTTCCAGAAGTGCTTTGGCATAAGTTTCCACAATGTGGTCATCTGTTTCATACCCCATCTCTGTAACCCAGATTGTTCTTGGGATGACTGCTTCTATCCAGATCTCATCCTTTTTTATCACAAAGCATATATCATCCTTGTATTTGTTGACAATTTCTTGTGATAGTCTGATTCTTTTATTCATTCTGACCTTTAGTCCTTGAAAATACTCATTGATATTCTTTTCTCTATTTTCACCCATGTTGTTGAATAAGTCAGACAATTGTTTTCCTACCGGTATGTCGAATCCAATATCCTTGTAGCCTATACTAGGAGCCTATTTGGTTATATGTAGCATTAAGCATACAAGTAAATTTCCAAATCTAAAGATTCCTTTCTTATCCTTTTTGATTTTTGCTAAGTTGTCAATTAACTCATCCTTTAACCATTCACAGATATCAATTTTTACATTGTCCTTCACCATGTCATAAGCACTTTTTATGCATAAACTGGAAATAGAGTTAAGCCTATTAGCATGAGTTGCTTTGTAACCTAGAATCATGCTAACAAATCTAACATTTGTATCGGTCACATCATTAACCCTCAATGATCTCTTGTCGGATGTTGCACCAGTTAAGTTTGTTACCAAGTCATTGGAGACCTTCTTGGTTTTGTCGGGTCTGCTACCGGTCGAAGGTAACCCTGTTACTACTTTCACAGCTACCTTTTTAATTTTATGCACTGATTCAAGCCAAAAGAATGAACCATGTACCCTACTTAGAACTATCCTAACCACTTCCTTGGGAAATTTAGGAATGCAGAGGATTTCAGTGAATCCTAGGGTTTCAACAATTTTATGTTCAGGTTTCACATTCCCGAAGTTGTCACATATAACAGACTTATACATGTTTTTGATTTCCTCATCACCTAATTCGTCTATGTTGCAATGAATATACATTCTAGGGTCTTCTGCATAAACAACACCTTTTGGAATTTTTGAAAAAGCACCTATGTTGTCATCTTTCTTAGCTACCTCAGGAACTAGCTGAAACATAGGCCTAGGTCTTTTTATAACTTCGACTACTGTAGGGTTTGCTATGAATTCACGTGCAGAGGAGGATGCCATGATGATAAATACCTTTTTCTACCTTTGGATGGATTGATTGCTGAAGTTCTTTGCCTCTTTGCTCGGAATGCCTTAGCTCGGAAATCTTCGTGCTCTCTAAAAGTTTGAATTCATGGTGAAATTAAATGGAGCCAAAAACCTTATTTTATAAAGTCTTTTCTGCTACCTACCACATTAATTGCTTGCCGATAATGTATTAGCTCAACTTTATTTGCCAGTAATGAAATATTTTCAACTTCTTTTCTCTAACCGAGGGAATAATAGCACATGTGTCATTTGATTGCCAAACCCTCAAGATAATTTTCTTCAATTTGATGAAGAACATCCTGCCAGAGGAGCATTGCTTTGTCCTACCGGTGGAGCATCATATTGTCCTATCAGTGAAGCATTTGTTGTTTCTACCAGTGGAGGAGTAACCCCAATATTTAGATCACCTTTTCTAATCCATTGTTTTGAAAATTCTTGCTTAACCTCTTCAACCTTTTCTTTACCTTTCAAGCTAGTACTTCTGTTATCCACCGGTGTACCTTTACTTCTACAAAATTTAGCAATATGACCAATCTTGTTACATGCATAATAGGTTACATTATTTTTCTGAATAGCTTTCCCATAACCTATGCCGGTTTTTGTTCTGCATTTATTTGATAAATGACCAAATCTTCCACAAACATAACATCTTACATTCATTCTAGAATTTTCAGAGTTATGACCAATTTTGTTGCATTTGGTGCATTGACTAGTGGGAGGATTGATGTTTTGATAATTCCTAGATCTACATTCATTCGCCCTATGACCATATTTATTATAGTTAAAGCATTTTCCATTGAATTTGTAAGTATTAGAAGGTCTTACTGGTTTGCTGTGATCCTGGATATTTGCAGTACCAGAGCTTTCTCCAACTTCAAATCCAATTCCAGAAGTGTCACCTTTGGGTTTTTGATTCTTCAATAAGGTACCAAGTTCTTCTGAGCTTTTTTTGAATTTTTCTTTGTGTTGATTTGCAGTTTCCAATTCCCTTTCCAAGATTTCTTTTTGTCTCATTAGTTCATTTGAGTCATTCTGAGTATGCATCAGATCTATCTTCAACATGTCATTTTCATAGCTATGTCTTGTGTTCTCATTTGATGTATCACTTAGTCTTCTGGTCAATTCTTCTTCATTCTTCTTTCTGTCCTCAATCTCTTTGCAAAATCTCATAGTCATGTACTACATTTCATTTTTTTTTGTCATGATTTCTTGTTTCAATTTGCTTATCATATCATTTAGTGATTCCTTTTCATCATTCTCATTTTACAATTTTTCACAAAGTTCTCTTCTCTTATTCCTTGTAATAGTAAGATTTTCTTGAAGTGCCTGAATAATGTCCTGAGTTGCTTTTAAATCATCTTCTAATTTGATATTTTTTAACTTCTCTGCATCATAGTCAGTAAGAGCTCCTTCAAGTTGCTTCATCAGATTTTCCATCTTTACCGGTATCAAGATCTTCCTCAAGCTATTAGGCTTCTGAAAATAGAGGACCAGGCTCTAATACCAATTGTTAGGGTTCCCACAGATACTGAAAGGGGGGGGTGAATCAGTATCTGACCGGTAATGAAATTTTCTTAAAATTGAATATGCAGAACATAAAGTAACAGTATACCGGTATGCAAGAATTAATGCAAATAACAGAATCAAAAACATCCACATGAAAAGAACACCATAACACAAGATGTTTAATGAGGAAACCTGGTGTGGTAAAAACCTCGGTGGGATTTGTGACCCACAATATTCACTTACTGGCCAATAAGAGAATATTACTTACAATAGGGGCCTGCACATGCAGGAAGGCCAACTGCCTAGAGCTCACTGCTCAATAAGAAGTCACACTGACTTACAATGAGGATTTACACAAATCCAATATTCTGTACTCCTTTACAATAGCATCTTCAATGCCAAATTCAGTACCGGTTCTTGCTCTGTTCTTTACATATACCCTTGACCTACAATTCGCGCATTAGGTTTGCCTTATAATTTATTTATGATTCCTATCCATATCCTACAAATGCTTACAATGATCTCTTTTATATACAAGAGTCATTTTACAATTTTCTAAGTCGGCTTACAATAATAAACAAAATATTACATATCAAAAATCATGTCGGCCTCAGTGCTGGTATACATGTTCTTTTCTGTGCCGGTGCCGGTGTAGATTGATCTTGCTAATGCCGATGCACTGTCTTGTTTGAGTAATGCTTTGCCGGTATAATGTCTTGCCGGTGCCATAGGATTGCAAGGTTGCCTGAGTCATGCTTTGCCGGTATAATGTCTTGCCGGTGCCATAGGATTGTAAGGTTTCCTGAGTAATGCTTTGCCAGTATAATGTCTTGCCAGTGCCATAGGATTGTAAGGTTACCATCAATGACAAAACCTTCAATCACACACAATGTCTCATTGGAGTGTCCATATGCCAACAAGGAGATGGGTGCTAAATGGGAGTTGGAAGGACACTTTTCTCTTGAGATGGAAGGGGATCATTGTGAATGTAATACAAAAGAATGAGGGGATGTTCATAAGGTTCTTGATAGGTGGGATCTTGGTCAAAAAATGGATGGGATGGAACAGTTTGTTCTTGATCTTGATTTTTTCTAGGACTCATTTGTTCTGACTTTGGATTGTCCTCTTGACACAAGGTAGAAGTTTGGATATGCATGGGGGATTCTTGGAAGTATTCAACACTTTGGCATGATAAGGATGGATTTTAAATGGGACTCTTTGAAGTTGGTTTTGATAAATTGTTTTGATCACAAAAGGTAAATGAGACAACATGAACTTTCACAACTAATCTTGTGTTTGAGCTAAGTTTTAATTTTGAGAACTCTGTTGAAGCCTTTGGTGACCAAGTTGTTGTTTTGTGACCTTGTTAGAATGCAAATATTTGTTGTACAAATTTTTTTTGTGTTGAAAGCACAAAATACATAATGGTTGTTTGATTTTTGAACAAATTAAGAACACATTCAAGTACAAACTCCTAGGTTGGAAAAAGACAATATCTAGTGGATTCCCATTGTGGATTAAATCTGAGCCACACTTATTCAAAGTGGATAGCCTAGAAGTTTATTAGAACTGGCTCCCCCACCATGACACCCACTTCTCGAGCATACCAAACTTTGAATTCCTAAAGACCCGGAGATCTAGGGTAACTTTCTATCTCAACTTTGAACTGTGAGATTGTGGGATGACTTTAGAGGTCTAACCTCCTATGCTAGCAAATAGAGGGATTTTTGGCTTCTAAAAATATATGGTTCATAGTGGGGGAACTTCAACAAAACTTGGTGTCTACTCATGTGACAGTGACTCACTTAAGAGCCTGTAACAGTCCTTGTTAAAGGATTTTTACGCATCTCACATGAATGTGGATACTAAGGGAACCATCGGTGTAGATAAATGTCACCAAGCAGTCGCCTAACTTATTAATTTATATAGCGGGCTAAAGAAGTACCACTTGGGTCATTCCCTCTCACTGATCTAATGGGCTTCTCGAGAGGCAGACACTCTAATAAAAAAGAAAAAAATGAGCATCGCTAACACTTTTCTCTTGTACTTAGGACCACAAAAGCCCAGGGAGAGGATAGTGTGTGTTGGGAGCATGTCCACTCATGAGCACAAGTGTCCCAAACACAAAAGACATTGATTAATTTAAAGCACCAATTGAAAGATTTTCTATGCTAGAAAAATGAAGACATGCCTAATCTACCTCTACAAGCAAGTAATTAGTAGTTTGAGGTTTCACTTTTGCCTTTGACTGATTGAAACACCTTTGATATATTCCAATTTTGCCACATGTTGCAGTAGACCATTAGTAACACAGAGAAAATTAAGAAGAAAAAACAAAACAGACTAGAATAAATAGTCAAATACGCAATCCTAACTAGATGATTGCGAAATAGTAATATATATATTAACAAATGCAAAATTGTTATGACAAATGAAAAACAGTAAGATGACAAATACGAAATAGTAAAAATTATTATTATTATTTTTTACAAATGTGAAATTGTTATGACGAATGAAAAAATTGTAATGGCGAATGAGGAAATCTGGGCATGAATGCGTAATTGGTTGACTGAATGCTGAATATGGACACGAATGTCAAATTTTGAGTGTTAATGTGAAAATCTATACACGTTTCTTGTAAAATAGAGAAAAATAAAAGAATCAAAAAGTTGTCATGTTCACATTAGGTTTGCCAGATGTATTACAAGAAATTTCATCAAAACTAGGCTAATTAGATTAAAGGGAAATCACAAAGCCCTATCCAATTAACAGATTTCATAATATCGATGAAAGTGTGGAAATAAGATAAATAAGATAAACTAATTAAACTTCCTATTGCAATGTCGCTTCCATTGTCCTTCTACTTCTTGTGGAATTATGGCTCTCAGTGTTGTGTTATTAACCTGCAATGTGACACAAGAATTTGAAGATCGTGATTATTGAAAATGAAGGATTGATGCTAGATTTATAGATTTTGGGAGGAGAATTTGAATGATCAAGATGCATTCCTAGGAACTAAATTGATCAATGGTTGAAATTGTTTAAGATAAAGCTGATTGAGAGAATAACTCAAATCGATTGATAGTTAAACTCATTTGATTGATGAGTTGACTAAATAGATTGATCAATGAATTGGATAGACTAAGGAGATAACTGATTAGATGAGTCTGTTAAAAAAAGTTGATTGATGAGTTAAATGGTGATTGAGGAGTTAATTGAGTTAACTAATTAGTTGACTGAATTGATTGCCTAGTCAAAAAAGGTGATTGACAGTTGAACTTAGAGTCAGCGCCAGTTAGGATTGTAGCATGTGTTGTAGGAAATTAGCATGGAATTGTGTTTGATTTGCATTTTGATTTAAATTTGGATTTCGGGAAATACCAAATGACATGCACATTATTTGAAATTAATTGAATTTAGAATCTGGAGAATATTTTGAATTTTTAAATTAGAAAAGAATGTTAGATAATTAAATAACTTAAAGAAATTATTTAATTATTAGAAACCTGAAATTGAATTTAATTAAATATTAAAGATTATTTAATTAAATTTGTAACTCGTAATTAATTAAATAATTAAATATTCAATTAATTTTAAAGAGAGGGAAGTTGCATGATTAAATGATTGGATGGAAATTGAATAATTAAAATTGATGAAAGATGATGATAAAATTAGTTTAGAAGAATAAAAATTAGATTAATTAAATAATTAATGAATTATTTAATTAATTGTTAGAGTTATCTTGTATTAGCTAATAATTATTTATTTAATTATTAGTCTATTATACTCTACGCTGAAGATAAACTTAGGTATTTAATAATGTTGTAGGTATTTAATAATTATTCTAATTATTAAATACTCTTTATCCCTTTAGGGATTCTTTAGGGTCGCACATCTTTAGGGTTTCATATTCTCCTATCATAAGGATTGTATTGTAATTTTCTTTTTCATTCCCTCTCTGAATGATAATCTTTTTCTTCAGAGCCCATTTTGTGTTTTGTCTCCAATCTTCTCTTGTGACAGGTATTTTGCTTGCAGATGCTCTTGGGATCTTAGAAGTTGTACATTCTCAACTTCTTCATGGTATCAGACCCTAAATATATTGTTGCTTGTCCCTGATTTCTTTTCAAAAGATTTTCTCTAAAGGCAAGGGTTTCATTTTTTTTTTCAGAGGTTTTTTAGTTTGGATCTGGGGTATCTTTTTTGTTTCTGGTCATTTTGAGCTCAAATGGACCTCACCATTGAGCTTAGAACACCCCAAAACCCCCATTTTCATATTAAATTTGTCCAGTTTGGACAACTTTAGCTCTAGATTTTTTATTTTTTTTGGCCCTTACAGGGACATTTTTCGAGACAAAATTTTTTTAAAAAAAAAAAAAAATCATTTTTTTGGCAGTTTAACGACTTGCTAAGGCCCAATCATCACACGACATTCTGTGGAGCTATAGACAGTCTCCAAGACCACCATGATGGGCAGTCTCCCACCGCCTGCTGCCGTCAGCCTACCAGCAGCCGCAACGGTCTCTTAACCGCCTGACCACCTTCCACTCGGCTGCCACCACCCACTGCTCAGCGCCCAACTGCCGCCCGACCTCCACCACTGCCTCATCGCCACTCGAAGCCACCGCCCAGCCAGAGCACCACCTTCGCCACCTCTCCTCCTCTTGCTTCTTCTTGCAAGCCTTTTGACTAGGGGGAGGTTTTTTTGTCCTAACTTGGGTAAACAGAGTCGGTTTTTCGAAAATGAATAGGCGCCAGAAAGATCTTTTTGATCTCTACTCAAATCTGGAGGTGAGATTTGCTGATTTTTTCATATAGTACCTATTTTTTGTTGTCCAAGTCAGCGCTCTTTTCTGCACTTCGGGAGCCATAACTTGGGCAAACGGACTCCATTTTTGGAAACCGAATAGGCGTCAGAAAGGTCTTGGAGAGCCCTTCTTAGATTTGGAGTTATTTTTTCCATAAAAATCACCAAGTACAAAAGATAGTGTCTGACACATTTTCTTTGCTCTTGTCTTCTTTTCCGGCTCTCAGATTGTACTGGTTTTTTGTTTTACATATTATGGGGGGTGTTATTTTTTTACTATTTTATGTAATTTACTTCAGAAAATCAAAACACATAAACTAAACAAAAAAACAAAAAAAACCCTTCTGCATCTTCTGTCTAGTTTGAATGATCACTTAATTAAAAAATCAAGAGTAGGTCGAGGTACACATGGAAGATTCTTCAGTTGAGCTTCTTACATCCTAGAACTATCATATCTGGAAAGCTCGTATGATGAGGCTTCTCAGATCAAGAGGGTTGTGGTCCTATTTGGATGCAGGTCAACCGATGTTGCAACATCCTTTTGAGTTTCTTCAGCACTAGAATAAGATGGATGAGGTTATGGGTGTCATCTCCTTACATATTTTAGATAGCTTGCTTTTTCACCTTGATGGTTTGCTCACTCCTTGGGCTATGTGGTCCAAATTTGAAACTCTCTTTGGTACTATCAATGAGTTCAGAGCATTACAGATTGAGGCAAAGATCTCTTCCTTTTTACTCGAGTCTTTTCCTCACATTGAGGACTTTCTGAACAAGTTTAAAACCACCAAATCTATCCTACACAGTTGTGGTAAATATAAGACAGACCTAGAGTGTATCTACCCGATTCTCTCTAAGATTTGAGGTCCCTATCAGATATTTGCTTCCACATTTTATTCTACTATGGATGCATTGGGTACACGCTTCACCATGCCTAATTTTGATGTGTTATGTGATCGCTTGACTCATGAGCAGGCTCACCTATCTCAGTTGGACACTCTCACAGGATCAAATCCGAAAGCATTGGTTGCTCAGACATCTAAAGAGAACAAGAATGAAAAATCGAAGCCTAAGAAGGATTCAGCTAGCAGTGAGCGTCCCTCCAAGCCACCACCTAAGTCTAATTACAAACTGAAGTCTTATCCCAAACATGAGCACTCTTCTAAGTCTAGTGAGCCTTCCTCCAAGACTAAGAAGAAATCAGATGAACTTTGCATTTTCTGTGGCAAAGAAGGTCATCCAGTTTCACTGTTGGAAAAGATTAGAGGCTTTGGAGGAAGCCATGCAGTAGCATCATATTTCTACTCATAAGCCTCCATCTTCCTCTTCTACTGGGAAAGGACATGCTCTTTTTGGACAAGGTATTCCTTCTACATCCACTTGGATTATTGATTATGAGGCTTCTCACTACATGACACACTCACCGTAGCTTGTTACCTCACTTGCTCACAGTACTACTTTACAAATTATAGTTGGTGACTTAGCACAACTTTCAGTTTTAGTTTCAGGTTCTGTTCCATTAACAGGTGGTTGTTTTAGGATGTTCTTTTGGTTCCTGACATTTCGACAAACCTCCTCTCTGTTTATCAGATTTGTCATTCCGTCACTAGTAAAACAATTGAGTTCTCACCACATGACGTGGTTATTAGAGAGCTCCATGATCCTAATTTGGTTGTAGCTACTGGAAGTGTTGATCCTAATTCCCAGTTATACCAGTTTGATGGCTTTGAGAGTCCTGGTGGTTTAGGTGTTTCTCTTATAGCACATGCAAATTCAGTGAGCAGACTTTGGCATGAGCGTTTTGGCCATGTCAACTACAAATACTTACAATAGATGAGCACACAAGCACTTGTTATTAGGATCCCTTAGATATCCTGTAATGATGGTGTATGTCAAGGTTGTGCACTTAGAAAGCATGACCATGATCCTTTTCCTATAGGCAGAGCCACCTGCGCTAAGGCACCCTTGGATTTGATCCACAGTGAACTTATGTCCTTTCTGACTTCATCTTTTTCAGGGTCCAAGTATGTGCTCACTTTCATTGATGACTTCTCCATACATACATGGGTGTACTTTCTTAAATACAAGTATGATGTCTTCGATTCATTTTGAGTCTTTAAGGCATTTGTAGAGAAGCAATCTGGTCTTTCTATAAAGAGGATATGCACAGATAATGGGAGAGATTATGTAAATCGGGCTTTTACAAATTTCTGTACAGAGCATGGTTTGCAGCATTAGTTATCAGTTCCTCACACCCCTCAGCAAAATGGTGTTACTAAGAGAAAGAACAGAACACTGAGGGAAATGGCCAATTGTATGCTTCAATCACATTCTATGCAGCCTTCTTTTTGGGCTGAGGCAGTTAATTGTGCCACTTATATTCATAATTGGATGCCTCATAAGGCATTGTGCCAGTTGACCCCTAAGGAGGCTTGGTCCCATGTCAAGCCTAATGTTTCTTCATTCTGAGTTTTTGGTAGTGAGGCTTGGGCATTTATTCCAGATGCTCAGAGGAAATCCATGGAGAGGAAGAGTCGACCACTCATTTTTGTTGGCTACTGTGAGGATGTTAAGGTATATAGGTTGTTTGATCATGATTCCTGAGAGGTTTGGGTGGGATATCTAGTTTGATGAGCACTTTCCTCAGATGGATTCTCCATCACCAACTTCTCCCTCACTGCCTCCTACTCCCTCTTCATCTTTTGAGGATTCCTTCTTCTTTGAGGATGATGCAGATGATGGTCCACCATCACCACCACTACCACCACCCACCGCTCAGCCTTTGCCCAAGTGGGCTCAGTTTACAGTTGATGTTGTTGGTTCTATGGCCGGTGATCCTTCTGACACTCGTTGCACTTGTGCACAGACATCTGGTTCTAGTCTTCTGAGTCATGCCATTTCAGATGATCCTAAAAAAAATTTAGAGGTGACAGGTCACCTAGAGTGGGATAGGGCCATGGATGAGGAGTATTCTTCTTTGATGAAGAATCATACTTGGGATCTTTGTACTCTTCCGAAAGGTAGAAAGTTGGTTCGGTGCAAGTGGGTGTACCGTACCAAGTATGTTGTAGATGGTTCTATTAATAAGTATAAGGATTGTTTTGTTGCAAAGGGGTTTTCTTAGATGGAGGGTATTGATTACTCCAAGACCTTTTCTCCTGTTGCCAAGATGAATTCTAATCACTTGCTACTTTCTCTGGCAGCTTTAGGGGGATGGATAGTGATACGGAGATTGCTAGTAAAGTGCTCAAAAGGCCAATTTGCTCAAGAGGTTCAATTTGTTACCCAAAAACTTCTTTGAGTCTTTTGTATGTGTTTATAAAGTCCTTCTTGTGGTTATAGTACCAAGCATCTCATGTATCACTTTCCTAGCACACTCCCCTTTTGGTGAAGGCTCACTCTCATGCTCAAATCTACTCAAATTGCTCACTCCACCCATCAACGCACCCTCAATATCTGATCTTTGGCATTAAATCCTCTATTTCAGATTTATTTAGGAATATTTTGCATGGACAAGTAAGGGTAGTAAGGCTTTATTCCAGTTTTGATGCTCAAAGTTTAGTTTAAGGCCCATAGCCTTGGCTCACTCAACTAGGCAACCAAGGATCCAAAACCTCCAAAGGGGCTACACACTGTCCAAGGTTCCATTTGGCATTTGTCTCACTATTTAGGATTGTTCTCCTAAGGTTTCACAAGCCCCCAACTCCTCCTTACAATCGGGTTTGAGCATTTTGACCAAAATTGTCATTTGTGTGTTATGCAACCAAAAAGGGCTACTAGCCTGTAGAGGCCTAATTCACACTTTTTTTCTTATTCTGCTAAACGATGGGTAAAACCTTCCACAAAGTTGACTTGGTTGATGGTTTCGAGGTATTTTCTAACATATTTTCATGGTTTAGACCTTTGTCATGGCGATATGAAGACTGTCCACAAAATTGGGCTTAAAAGTAGGGTTTTCGAGGGTTTTGAGATGTAGTCTTTGGGTTTGCATTCTTATGCTCTTCTACAAGTGCCTAGATCTTCACAAGACCTTGGAAATGTCTTAAAAATGTTACTGCTGCCTCTGCCTTGTAATAATTTTGCCAAACACTTGGCAAACAAGTGAAAACTCAATCAAATAGTCACTATGACAGTCAAAACTGTCTCTTTACCAGTCATATCTGCTGCTCCATCTTTGGGCCTGCGTCACAAGGTGTTTGAACTGAAATTACACCTCAAGGAGGGCTTAAAAACACTAATAAACTTCCCTATTACATTGCCTTCTTCAATACAAGGCTTGGATTATGCCTTTAAAGCATTCCATGAGCATTTTACAAGTATAATTTCCAAAAACAGTGAACACACTATTTTGTTTACAAAATGAGAATAACTAAATGGAACAAGATTATTCTAACACTTCAAGGTGATGCCAAACAACCTTGGTCACACGTCCAGACCTCTACCACACTCGTTTTGCTCATTCCCATTGTTTTTGGGTGCAAATTTTGAGTTTTAACCATGAACTAGTCGAGTTGCTCCAACTTGCCTAGTTCCCACTCAAATGCATCTTCAAAGCACTTCTCTGGCACAAAATGAAATATAAGTACACTATATACAAACAAATCAACTTGGAAAAATCCATTGGTGGGATCCTAGACCTGGATCAACCAAGTTGATGCATTTTAGAACCCCAAAATCCTTGTCAGGACAACTACACAAAAAGGAAACTATTTTACACAACCACCTTGCAAATGAAAAACCAATAAAAAAATTACATGGGAAGCTTTATAATATCAACATTTCCAGTTCCAAGAAGGTACAGTATGGATTTTCATAGCTATAGTACAGACTGTTATTCAGACGAAAGGAAAAACAAGGTAAAAACCAGATTTTTGTTCTTTCCTCATTAGCAAATATTTGTCATTACATTTTACAACCTTGTCCAAGGAAAAGGAAGGTTATTTTATAGTTTTACAAAGTATTTATCAATCCCAGTATGGACATGAGGCTTCCATAACTTCATTTTACAAGAAAATGACAATTTTGACAACTTTTCCAGCCAAATGACAACTTTTCTTGCTCAAATAGGCATTTTTGACAATCTAGCCTTATCAACTTGTATAAACAACTTAGACATGCCTAAAAACACTTAACAAACATGTTTCAATTCTCTTGAAGGCATTAGAAGACCTTTTTGGCAATTTTACACATTTTTGCCAAAAATTGTCAACTCAAAGCCTGAAGGGCAAAACTTGATCTCTAGAGCCCAAAATGAGATCAAAACCACTAAAAATGACACAAAACAACCTAAAACAACATAATAAACCTAACACAAGACTTTACAAACATAAAAGCATTAAATACTCAAAAATGGGAGTTTTACACAATTAGGTGCTCCTGCACCATACTCCCCCAAAGACAAAGAAGTCATGTGACTCCTTGAGGCAGCAAAGAAGAAGGTATGCCAACTTTCTAAAAGTCAGCTTTAGGTATCCATGCGGCCTCTGAGATAGGCTGATCCTTCCATTTGATGAGATGGTCCATGTAGGTGTGATTCCTTGTCTTTTTGAGAATTCTAGAGTCTCGAACCTGTTCTGCTTGGGGAAAAGAAAGAGAAGGGAGAGATAGATCATAAAGGGATTTGGAAACATCTGAAACTCTTTGATTCTCCTCAGGTGGCTACCCTTTGAAAGCAATCAGATCTACAACATTAAAAATGGGGGACAAAGAAACATTAGTAGGCAAATCAACTTTGTAAGCATTAGACCCATACTTAGCCAAGATCTTGCAAGGGCCTATCCTCCTCATCTGAAGTTTGCTTGGAAATCCCTTTTGTAGCCTTGCCTTATTCAATTGAACCATCAAATAATCACCTATGGAAAACTGAACATCTCTCTTTGTAGCGTCCACTCTTGCCCTGACTTTTTGAGAGGTATCTTGGAGAGCTTGTCTCACTTGCTCATGAACCTCCTTCATGGACTGAGTCATGTCATCTGTTGTTCCACTCTTATGTTGTAGGTTAGTGATATCCCTCAACTCCATTATACCCCTTGGATGCATACCATAAACAACTTCAAATGGACTTTTACCTATAGACCGGTTAACGTTGTCATTGTAGGCATATTCCGCTTGATGAATGAGTTGATCCCAACTCTACCCATATTCCTTTGTCAAGCACCTAAGCATGTTTCCAAGAGACCTGTTCACAACTTTGGTTTGGCCATCAGTTTGTGGATGATAAGCTGAACCAAAAGAGAGATTAGTACACAATCTCTTCCACAATGTCTTCCAAAAATGACTGAGAAACTTAACATCCCTATCTGAAACAATGCTAGCAGGCAAAACATGAATTCTAACAAATTCTTTGAAAAACAAATAAGCAATATGACTCGCATCATGTGTTGTCTTACAAGGAATAAAGTGAGCCATTTTGCTAAATCTGTCAACTACTACAAAGATGCTATCAAATCCTACTTGAGTTCTAGGTAATCCTACCATAAAATCTATACTAATGCAATCCCAAGACCTATGTGGAATGGGAAGAGGCTGATATAAACCAGCATTAGAGGAATTACCTTTTGCTTTCTGACATACCAAGCATTGCTCAACATACCTCCTGATGTCCCTCTGCATCTTAGGCTAATAATAGAACCTTTGAACCAACTCTAAGGTCTTGTTGAGACCGAAATGGCCACTTAAGCACCCATTGTGCTTCTCTTGAATGAGGTTCTCTCTCATAGAACCGTTTGGAACACACAACTGTCCACCCCTGAATAACAAACCATCCTGCAAAGTGAAATCAACATATGCACCATGGAAGTTATTCTCAAAATCGTGACAAACTTTATAAGCTTCAGCAAAATCATTATCAGTAGGATACATGTCTTTGAAACTATCAATGCCAATACTCTGAACTTGAATCTCATGAATAGTCAACAACCTTCTACTCAAAGCATCTGCTACTTTATTCAACTGACCCTTCTTATGCTTAAGAGTAAAAGTGTAAGCTTGCAAGTATTCTACCCATTTAACATGCCTATGATTTAGTTTATCCTGTGAGTTCAAGAAACTGAGTGCTTGATTATCTGTGTAAACAACAAATTCCTTAGGAAGAAGATAGTGTCTCCATTTCCAAAGTGCTTGTACTAATGCATAAAGTTCTAAATCATAGGAAGATTACTTTTTATTTGCATCATTCAACTTCTCACTAAAGAATGCAACTGGTCTATTTTGTTGACTTAAAACAGCTCCTACATCAATATTACTAGCATCACATTCAATAGTAAAAAGCTTATCAAAACTAGGCAAAATGAGCACTGGTTGAGTAGCTACTTTAGTTTTCAATAATTCAAACCCCTTATTTGTTGCACTTGTCCACTGAAATTTTACCTTTACACCCCCTTTCATGGTGTCTAACATTGGAGCACAAATCTCACTGAATCCCCAGATGGATTTTCTGTAAAACTGTGCCAAACCATGGAAGCTTCTGACATCACTGGCTGTCCTAAGAGTTGGCCAACTGTTTATTGTTGCAACTTTAGATTGATCCATTTTCAGATTGCCTCTTGATACAACAAAACCAAGATAGACCAATTCTTGCTTCATAAAATCACATTTTTCAAGATTAATCGTTAGCTATTCATCAGATAACTATCTCAAAACAATAGCTAAATGTTGTAAGTGCTCTTCCTTAGTCTTTCTGAAAATAAGAATATCATCTAAATACACTACAACAAATTTTCCAATAAAATCATGTAAAACTTCATTCATGAGTCTCATGAATGTGCTGGGAGCATTAGAGAGTCCAAAAGGCATGACAAGCCACTCATAGAGACCCTCATTTGTTTTGAAAGTTGTCTTCCACTCATCCCCCTCTTTGATTCTTATATGATGGTAACCACTCTTCAAGTCAATCTTACTGAAGTATTGTGCACACCCCAAACAATCCATCAAGTCCTCTATCATTGGTATGGGGAATTTGTATCTGATGGTGATCTTGTTTATGGCTTTGGAATCTGTACAAAGCCGCCATGTTCCACCCTTCTTAGGTGCCAACATTGTAGGCATTGCACAAGGACTAATGCTTTTCCTAATTAGACCTTGGTCTAAGAGTTCTTGTATTTGTCTTGCTACCTCTTTGTTTTGTTTAGGGGTCATTTTGTAGGCTGCCTTATTGGGCAAAGAGGCTCTAGGTATGAAGTCAATCTGATGGCTAATGGCTCTAGGAGGTGGTAAGGTTGCAGGTGTACCGTCACTGATTATTTGTTTGAAGTTATCAAGGATTTTTTGCACCTCATATGGTATCTCAACTTTCTTTTCTACCTTTTCTTCCTTGGGTTTAGGTATGAGTGCAAATCCCACTCCTTCATCCTCTTCTAGTGTTTTTATGAACTCTTTCCCATTCACTAACAAGATGTTAGGTCTTTGTTGCTGCTCTCTCCTTCTTCAATGAGGGATTGAATCTGATAGGTTACTCCATCTTTCTGAAATTAATAGGAGTTTCTTTCCCCACCATGTTGTGCTTTTCGGTCAAACTGCCATGGTCTACCCAACAACAGGTGGCAAGCATCCATTGGAAGGATGTCACATAGGATCCTATCTATATATCCACCTATGTGGAAATCTACCTAGGCTTTCTCATTTACTAACACATGTTGTCCCTTGTTCAACCATGTGACTTTGTATGGCTCCTTGTGTTGTCTCCTAGGTAGTTTCAATTTGCTTCCTCTAATATGATGTTATTCGTGGATCCTGAATCTATGATCACCTTACACACCTTTCCCATGATTTTACACTTAATCTTGAATAATGCTCTTCTCTATGAGGCCTCTATACTGTGTGGCTTATTCATTAACACTCTTTTGATCATCAAACTCTCACCATCTTTTGAAGCTAGGTGGCTCAATGCTGAAGTTCTGGTATTACCTCCATCTTCTTGAACATAATTTACCCTCTTTTCACCTCCATAGGATGAACTAGGCTTCTCTGGGCATCTATAGGTAGGGTGGTCCAACTTTTGGCAGTTATAGCCCTTCATGGTTGAGAAGTAGGACCCTCTCCCTAGTCCATTAGATCTACCCCTACTTGGGTTGCTTGATCCCCTACCCCTATAGTTGGGTTTGCCCTGAGAATCTCCACTTTTCTCAATAAGTTTAGACTCTCTCTGGGATTGTTGATCTATGCTCCTTCCCCCAAAACTGCCTCTATGCCCTCTACCATCTCTTCCCCTACCTCTTCCTCTATTGTTTTGCTCTTACTTTCTTCTACCTTTCTCTTCCACCTTATGTGCCAATTGATAGCACTTGTGTACTGTTTGTGGGCATAACAAGCTCATCTCTTCCTGGATGTTCCATCTTAACCCATTCAAATACCTTGCCACTTTTATACTCTCATCCTCCACTACTCTAGATCTCATGCATAGTTTTTGAAACTCTTCAGTGTAGCTACTGACATCTAGGTCTTTTTGTCTCAAATTTTGTCTTTTTCGGTGAAGTTGTATTTCATAGTCTTTAGGAAGGTATGTTTCTTTGATTTTGGCTACCATTGCTTTCTAGGTGGCTAGTGGTTGCTTACCTCCTTTCACCCTTTCCTCTTGGATGAACTTCCACCAAGTTAAAATTTTCCCCTCTTAGCCTTGGTTTTGCCACCTTAACCTTTTGTGCTTCAGTCACTCCATCACATTCAAAATGGTTTTCTAGCCCTTCAATCCACTCTATAAGGGCATCTGGATCCATATTCCCATTGAAAAGGGCCACTCCTTCTAAGGTTTTACCACTCATAGCTCTCAAGGCTTTCAAGAATGGTTCTTGCTCAATAACAGGGTCAGGTATTGGAACCTCATCTTCTATGGCTACCATTTTACCCTGATCTCCAACCTTATTATGGACTTCTTCAGTTTTGACTTCTACTTCAGCTAGTTTCATTGCTAGTTGATCTAATCTCTCTCTGAGTGCCCTATTTTCCTCTTCTTGGTCTTCAACCTTCATGGCCAATTCTGCATTAGTCACCATGTTTGCCTAATGTTTCGTTCCTCCTAAATCTTTTGTTGGCTTGGATACCACTATGATAGGGAGATTGCTAGTAAAGTGTTCAAAAGGCCAATTTGCTCAAGAGGTTCAATTTCTTACCCAAATACTTGTTTGATTCTATTGTATGTGTTTATAAAGTCCTTCTTGTGGTTATAGTACCAAGAATCTCATGTATCACTTTCCTAGCACACTCCCCTTTTGGTGAAGGCTCACTCTCATGCTCAAATCTACTCAAATTGCTCACTCCACCCATCAACACACCCTCAATCTCTGATCTTTGGCATTCAACCCTCTATTTCAAAGTTCTTTAGGAATATTTTGCATGGACAAGTAAGGGAAGTAAGGTTTTATTCCATTTTTTATGCTCAAAGTTTAGTTTAAGGCCCATAGCCTTGGCTTACTCAATTAGGCAACCAAGGATCCAAAACCTCCAAAGGGGCTACACATTGTCTAAGGTTCCATTTGGCATTTGTCTCACTATTTAGGATTGTTCTCCTAAGGTTTCACAAGCCCCCAACTCCTCCTTACAATCGAGTTCGAGCATTTTGACCAAAACTGTCATTTGTATGTTATGCAACCAAAAAGGGCTACTAGCCTGTAGAGGCCAAATTGGCACTTTTTTGCTTATTCTGCTAAACAATGGGTAAAACCTTCCACAAACTTGACTTGATCAATGGTTTAGAGGTATTTTATAACATATTTTCATGGTTTAGGCCTTTGTCATGGCGATATGAGGACTGTCCACAAAATTGGGCTTAAAAGTAGGGTTTTCAAGGGTTTTGAGATGTAGTCTCTGGGTTTGCATTCTTATGCTCTTCTACAAGTGCCTAGATCTTCACAAGACCTTGGAAATGTCTTCAAAATGTTACCCCTGCCTCTGCCTTGCAAGAATTTTGCCAAACACTTAGCAAACAAGTGAAAACTCAATCAAATAGTCACTATGACAGTCAAAACTGTCTCTTTACCAGTCATATCTACTGCTCCATCTTTGGGCCTGCATCATAAGGTGTTTGAACTGAAATTACACCTCAAGGAGGGCTGGAAAAAACTAATCAACTTCCCTATTACATTGCCTTCTTCAATACAAGGCTTGGATTATGCCTTTAAAGCATTCCGTGAGCAATTTACAAGTATAATTTCCAAAAATAGTGAACACACTATTTTGTTTACAAAATGAGAATGAATAAATGGAACAAGCTTATTCTAACACTTCAAGGTGATGCCAAAAAACCTTGGTCACATGTCCAGACCTCTGCCATAGTCTTTTTTCTCATTCCCATTGTTTTTTGGTGCAAATTTTGAGTTTTAACCATGAACTAGCCGAGTTGCTCCAACTTGCCTAGTTCCCACTCAAATGCTCTAGCACAAAATGAAATATAAGTACACTATATACAAACAAATCAACTTGGCAAAATCCACTGGAGGGATCCCAGACCTGGATCAACCAAGTTGATGCATTTTAGAACCCCAAAATCCTTGTCAGGACAACAACTACACAAAAAGGAAACTATTTTACACAACCACCTTGAAAATGAAAAACCAATAAAACAATTACATGGGAAGCTTTAAAATATCAAAATTTCCACTTCCAAGAAGGTACACTATGGATTTGCACAGCTACAGTATGAACTGTTATTCAAAAGGAAGGAAAAACAAGGTAAAAACCAGATTTTTGTTCTTTTCTCATTAGCAAATCTTTGTCATTAAATTTTCCAACCTTGTCCAAGGAAAAGGAAGGTATTTTTATAGTGTGACAAAGTAGTTATCAAGCCGAATACAGACATGAGGCTTCCATAACTTCATTTTGCAAGAAAATGACAATTTTGACAACTTTTCCAGCCAAATGACAACTTTTCTTGCTCAAAAAGGCATTTTTGACAATATAGCCTTATCAACTTGTCTAAACAACTTAGACATGCCTAAAAACACTTAAAAAAACATGTTTCAATGCTCTTGAAGGCATTAGAAGACCTTTTTGGCAATTTTGCACATTTTTGCCAAAAATTGTCAACTCAAAGCCTGAAGGGCAAAACTTGATCTCTAGAGCTCAAAATGAGATCAAAACCACTAAACATGACACAAAAGAACCTAAAACAACATAATAAACCTAACACAAGACTTTACAAACATAAAAGCATTAAATACTCAAAAATGGGAGTTTTACTCAACTAGGTGCTCCTACACCAGATAGTTTTTCAGATGGATGTGAAGAGTGCTTTCTTGCATGGATACCTTCATGAGGAGATCTATGTGGAACAACCTCAGGGATTTTTGTAGGATTCCTCTTTGGTTTTCAGACTTTGACGTTCATTATATAGTCTCAAACAGGCTCCTCGAGCCTGGTATGAGAAGATGGACTCTTTCTTGCTCTCCACACTCTTTACACGTTGTCATTCCAATCCTACAGTATACATTCAGCGTCAGGGGGATGATATAGTTATTCTTATTCTCTATGTTGATGATCTTAACATTACCAATAGCTCGTCCTCCTTGATTCAGGATATTTAGCAAGCCTTGATGGAGCAATTTGAGATGACAAATCTTGGCCTTCTGCACTATTTTTTGGGCCTATAGGTTATTCAATCTTCCAATGGGATTTCCATACTTCCACAGAAGTATTCTCTTGATACGCTTCACATATTTGACATTCTTACTTGCAAACCTGCACCCACACCATTTTAGTCAGGTGTTGTTTTGTCTACCACTTGTTCTACACCTTTTGTGGATTCTACCTTATATAGGCAGTTGGTTGGCAGTTTGTTGTATTTGACACATACGTGCCCGAATCTTTTTTTTGCAGTTGGTCTTGTCTCTCGGTTCTCCCATGATCCTCATGAGATCCATTGGCAAGCATCCAAATGTATTTTGAGGTACATTCGGGGCACTACACAGTTTGGCATTCACTATACTTCAGGATCCCCTCACATTGTTGGCTTCACTGACTCAAATTGGGTTGGTGATGCTCAAGATCGGAAGTCTACTTATGGCTTTGTTTTTTGCCTTGGTTCTGGTCCTATCACATGGTCTTGCAAGAAGCAGTCTGCTATTGCATTATCATCTACAGAGGCTGAGTACTGAGCAATGGTGTTAGCTAGTCAGGAGGCTTTATGGCTTCAACAGTTGATGACTGAGTTTGGGTCCCTCCCGATAGTCCCACTATTCTTTGGTGTGACAATCAGAGTGCCATTCACCTTTCCCGCAACCTAATGGAGCACCAAAGGTCTAAACACATTGAGCTTCACATGCACTTCATCAAACAGTTGATTTAGGATGGCTTTCTCATCTTGGAGTATATTCCTATAGAGGAGCAGGTTGCTAACATCTTCACTAAACCTTTTGCATCTCTGCACTATCTTCAGTTGCGCTCTATGCTTGGGGTGAAGGAAGTTGTCCTTGGGGGGTCTCATTGAGGCCTTCCTTCCTTCATGTTTTTTTTTGCATGCTTTTCCCATCTCTTTTTGGAGTAGAGTTTTTTCCCATGTGGTTTTCTCTATTTCTTCGTTTCATAGAGATTTGGTTGTGATTGGGTACCTCATCAGGTCTTGTTGTCAGGACCCAAATTTGCCTTCTTCCTGTAGTTGCTTTTTGCTTTCCTGCAATTAGTTTTTTAGCTACTCCCTAAGTTCATCTTAAGGGGGGGTGTTAGAGTTGTCTTGTATTAGCTAATAATTATTTATTTAATTATTAGTCTATTATACTCTACGCTTAAGCTAAACTTAGGTATTTAATAATATTGTAGGTGTATGCAGGAAAAGCGGGTCAATAGAACTCAAAATGTAAAAAATGGAGCTCTATGGAGCCTTGCTCACACACCCACAAGACTTCTTGGTGCAAGCTATGGAGTTATAAAGCATAACTCAGCTTCCCAAGGATGGTTCCATGGTTCTCTATCTTGCACGGTCCCTCAAACCAACGTTTTTGCTCTCAGATCACTGAGCAAAATGGTTTAGGGATGGCAAATGCAAGAACGAGGGATGTTTTTTGTTGATTTAATATGATATGCATCCTAAGCTATGCATGATTCTATAAATGCAATAAACTAACTATAAGATGACAAGGTTAGTAAACAAACTATCCTAGCATACTATATTAGTTAATGATTTAAGCTAATGATAATAGAAATACTCTAAAGTGCATATTAGATTAATTTCTATTTTAAAGAGAGGCTAAATGATGAGCATATATAAAATGAAAGCTTGAATGTGTTTGAGCATAAGTATGATACTACAAACTTGGATTATCAAAATGGAGGAATGAGAGCTCTATTTATAGCAAAAATAGGGCAATGGATGGTCAGGATTGAAAGAGTTGATCAAGGGTTGAGTTTGAAAGTTGGGAATCCATGTTTGCAATTTGCACCAATAAAATGATGACAAATGTCAACATAGGGTTGGGTTGAGAGAAGGGGTTGGAGACATTAAATGCTTGAGAAGACCTCATGGTCATCTAGAGATAAGGGTTAAGCTTAAGTTAGGCTTACCCATTGGATTAAGAGTTAATCCAAGGATAAACTCTTATGCAAATGATTAAGAAATAATCATGGTCAAAGCATTAAAGGCTTGATGAGACCCTTAGGTTGGATGAAGGTTAAGTTAGGATAAAAGTCTCTAACCATGTAAGAGGGTTGAATTAACCATTAATGGTTTGGGAGACTTTGGAAAATTAAGTGGTTGAAGACTTGAAGCCTTTAATGGTTATCAAAGACTTTAAGGGTTTGAGAAGTGACTTCCCTTTGTTTAGGGATGTGACAAAGTTTAGAAGATGGGTTAGGTTAATTTAGAAGTGATTAGAAGAGTCTAGAAGAAATTTAGGAATAGGTTTTAGAATGCAAGTGGGAGATGTAGGAAAATGCAAGTGGATGGAGGGATAATAGGATTTAATTGAAATAAAGTTAATTTAATTCAATTTGGTTGCAATTTGGGGAAATTAAATAAATTAAATTTATTCAATTTAGGATAACTTATTTAATTAAATTTGAATTTGATTAAAAGTGGATAGAAGGGATTTAATTGAATAAAAATGATTTATTCATTAAATGGTAAAAAGAAGTCAAGTGAATTTAATTTAAATAAATTGAGTAATTTACTTAATTTAAACAGAAGAATGTGGGAAATTTAATTTAATTTAATTTAATTAAATAGATAAATGAACATAAAATATTCATTTAGGAATATGGTCATTTTTATACATCTACAGTAGGTATTTAATAATTATTATAATTATTAAATACTCTTAATCCCTTTAGGGTTTCTTTAGGGTTGCACATCTTTAGGGTTTCATATTCTCCTATCATAAGGATTCTATTGTAATTTTCTTTTTCATTCCCTCTCTGAATGATAATCTTTTTCTTCAGAGCCTTTTTTGTGTTTTGTCTCCAATCTTCTCTTGTGATAGGTATTTTGCTTGCAGATGCTCTTGGGATCTCAGAAGTTGTACTTTCTCAACTTCTTCATTAATAAAGACCAATAATTAGTGTGTTAGTGATGAGACATTTTTAGGTGTCTACAAATGTGATTCTCACCATGGTTTTTCCTACATTAAGCTTTCCATGTAAAATTTTGGTGTTCATGTGTTTGGTGTTTTTTGTTTCATCTTGCATTGATGTTTAGTTGGTTAATGATAATTGATAATTAATTATGAAATTATTAAAGTTTAAGGTTTTAATCAAATATTGATTCTCCCCCCTCTTAGTCGTGTGGTGTGTTCAACACTAAGAAATTTTGACTATCTACCAAACAAATTCTAGTGTTACCGCACACTTCATATTTGTCCTCTCCATCCAAAGGTATTAGTATATATGTCTCTTGCAATTTGACATCATAGTGTATGTATTCTTTCTTCCATCATCATTTGCCTTCCTATCATATTGCCATGGTCTCCCCAACAGTATATGACATACATCCATCGACATAATATGACACAATAATTCATCCTGGTATGATCCTATATGAAAATTCACCAAACATTGCTCACTTACCAACATCTTATGCGCATCCTAAATCCATGCTTTCTTGCAGGGTCTTGGATGTTTCAACCTCTTTAAATTCAACTTGGTCACCATCTTCTCTGAAACTAAATTGTCTATGCTACCACTATCAATAGTGACTTTGCAACATTTTCCTTTGTATTTGCATCTTGTTCTAAACAAATTTTTCCTTTGCGGTGGCTCCTTAGTCATTACTTCTTGCAACAAAGCTCTCCTGATCACTAGTGACTCACTTTTCTCTAGTTTTCCAACTGAACTAGGTGATCCAATAGGTTCTTCCTCCACATATATTGCTCTTGCGTTGTTCTAATTTCTCTTACTAGTACTCCCTTGATGACACTCAAATGCTCAGTGTCCTTCACTTTCACACTTAAAATAGGTTCCTTTGAATGGCCTCTTCTTAGATCTACTTCCATCCCTTCGATATCCATCATTACGAAAGGAATTATAGCTTATTTTGTCACTACAATAGGAATATCTATCATCTCTTCCTATGTGGTATGTATTGTCATCTTTCCATTCATTGTGGTAGGGCTTACCTTCCTTTTATTGCTCTGTATAAGATGTCCCTTCCTTGGATTGCATTCTGCATCTTTGAAATCTTCTTCTTCCACCTTTGTCTCTACTCAAACTTCTTCCTCATGTTTTCCTCTAGTTTAGCATGAATTGATATGCTTCTTCTACTGTTGTTATTTTCACCAAACTCATTTCTTCATGAATGCTCATTCTCTGTTCATTGATGTTTCGTGCAATATTCTCCTTACTTTGCTATGACTGTTATGTGACTATTTCTCCAAGAGAAGATAAAGTAATGAAATACCCCTTTTAGAATTAAAAAGGGAGATACAAATAAAGGATATTTATAATCCTTTGGTTTAAATAAATATTAATAAATAATGTTTATCACAAACTCTCTTAAGAGAGAGGAATAATTATAATTATTAAAAGAAAACTAAAGGTGACCTTTTCGAAAGGGTGTGATGGTTTGGTAACTACCCTTGAAAAGGTTATATAAGTCATTTATGTGAGACTTGGGAGAGGGCATGAAGATCACTCAAGGAAGAAGAAGAAGAAGGTGGCTTGGTCGGCTATGGGCATGGGAGGAAATATAGGAATTTAGAGGGCACAAAGGAATGAAGGTTAAGGTCATTGGTTGGCATGGGCATTAGAGAAAGGGCACACAACGTGTGTCCAACTTGGGGGTACGGTGTACACTCAAGAGTGTCTTGGCCAGGGCTATGTTTATTTCGTGTTGTGAAGGCATGCGAGGTTTTGTGTAAGAACCTGTCCTCCTGGAGTGCTTACTTGCCATAAAAGAGCCTAGACCTGTGACTATTCCTTTGAATTGTAGATAATATAGTTGGTTTTGTGTAAGAACCGATTTCCTCCGTGGGGTGCCATAGCCATAAAGAACCCAAGGCTACTAGAATCTTCTTGGAGTGAGAATGACTATTCCAAGCGCTCAAGATTAAGATAAGTATTGGAAAACCTTGATTCTATAAGATATTGAGAATGCCTTATATATGATTTGCCAATAACATGGTTAAATTAAGTGGCTATGTTATTCCATTTATTGTGTTATCAATTTACTTATTAATTATTATCAAATTATTACATGTTATATTTATATTAGTTACTTACATCTAGTTTAATGATAATTACCTTTAATTAATGAACTTTATATTAACATTTAATCTATTAATTTCGCTATAAATAATTAATTAAGTCTTGGAGAAAAGTACCATTACAATGACCAAACCTAATGATTTCTCCTTTTCTCTTAGGTTTTGTAATCACTTTAGTAATTGAAGTTTATAATCAATATATGTATGAATTGATTCTTCAATTTTGTAACCATCCTATCTTGTTTTGTGATTTTCTCATTTCCTCTTCTATTTCGATCCAATCGAGCTTCTTTCCACCATAATGAAACATGACCTTTTAGCTTTGGTTTTAGCAAATTTTACTCTTTCCAGATCTTCAATTTGTTCATATTCAAAGTATCCTTCATATCATTTTTCTAGTCAACCAATTCCTCAAGGTTCAAGTTTCCCACATAATTTTGAATTTCAATTCTAGGTCTTTTGTCGATCTTTGAAATAGCTTTCATCATCTTTATTTGATCTGATTCTTCTTCCTCTTTTAAAAAATCATCTTCAATTCAATTATGTTCTAATTCATCATCACTTTCACCATCCTTTCTAGGGTTTAGGCATCTCCTTATATCTTCTTCTACAACATCCAATTAGACTCTCATTGCTCTCATCATGTCCAGAATTGTATCCATTCTATTAGCAAAATTTTCCATAACATGTACTTTCCTCGTCGGCATCACTTCCTTGGCTTCGGTGCAATTGCCTCAATCCAATGATCTGAATACAACATCTTAACTACCTCAAAGTTGACAGTCTGTTGAAAACACTTACAATATGCATCAGGTTAGTGATCTGTTTATCTCAAGGAATGCCTTTGCTCCACAAAGACTTGAAACTTATCTGATACAAAATTCTAATGTTGTTATACGATTAACATTATCTTGGAAACAAAATTGCAATAAATGAAAGATTTGATCTCGACTTTTTTTTATGCATCCAATAAGAATTCACAATTTACATTGTTACATCAAACACCTTAAAATAGCAACATACAATACTATAACATGATACAAACCATCACTTTTAACAAACCCAATTACCACTACTAGAAAACATAAATGCTAGGTTTTTCCTCATAATGATTGGATTGAGCATGGTAAAACCCTAAGCCTTATAAATCCACCCTCATAATGATTGGATTGGGCATGGTAAAACCTTAGAGATCCACCCTCATAATGATTGGATTGAGCATAGTAAAACATCAAGATCCACTATTAAACCATGGTATAGTCACGAAAAAGCTTGTGTTAAAGCTATGCTAGTTGATTCAAAAGTAGTAATGGAAAACTTTCCATAAACAATGATATTCTCTACCGTTCTTTAAGAAGTTGAAAATGATGTGGGGTCCTACCTAGTGAACCTCCGAGGGGCTTCCTTTTGCTTTAAACATTGCAAATCCTTTGGCCGGCGAAGGGACTTATGAGCATCCAAAAGGCACAAAGAATATACTTTAGGACAGCACTAAGGAAAGGACCCTTCTTTTCTCTTCAAATCTGACAACTCGTAAATATTTTTTCCTAAAATAAAGTCGCCATTCCAACTTTCCTGAAGGTGGGCCCGCCTTGGTGGTGGCAGCCAGCAAGGACAGTGCATACGCGTCGAACGCTCATTGCTCTGACCTGGCATTGCGAAATATAAACTGACAAAGAATGTATTTTAAAATCCGTGAGTGGAGTTAACAATTTTAGTTGCGATGGCGACCAAGCTTCACATGTAAACAGCTGTTCGGGTTAAAAAAAAATTGTTTGGTGGGGATGATACCAGAAGTCTTAGCTGGCATGGAAGTCTCTGAGCGCCTTTAAATTGCGCAGAATTTCTCAATCACCTTCCCCCCGCTTCCTTCATTTCCTTCTCCTAAGAGAATTTGCTGGTCGCCTCAGATTTAGATCATCCTGCATAGTTCTAGTAAGTTTTAGGGCTACTTTAGAACAGCTGTTGCAGGGTTAGGGTTAGGGTTTTGTGAAGTACAGTGAGTTTAAAGCTTCTTGTCTGCGCTGCTGCTGTGCCGTATCTGATTCTGTTAGTTTTTATGCTGTTGAGCTTTGCTTGCTTGAGTACCTATACTCTGCCAAATTTTTGACTGAATCGGTACTGCTTTTTTCCGAGGGTTTCTGTCGGACCAGATCTCGGGCTCGAGTCCCGGGGAGAAGTTGTCCTTTTGTTTTCTGCGAGGTTCTTTGATCATGGGATTCCTCGCAGGACAGTATATTCTTGTGATCCCCAGACTGCTGGTGCACGCAGCATTTTTGCTGTCTGTTTTGAAAAATGTGTTCTTTTGGGCTCTACGGTGCGTAGGGCTGGCGGAGATCTTCGAACCTGAGACCTCTGAGCACACAGAAAATGCCTCCGGCTCTCTATTTTCTGCAGAAGTCATCAGAGAGCACTTGCCTGTTGCCATGTTTGGGGAGGTCTCGAAGAGATTTTGTGCAGTTGAGGAGGATTTTATTTGCGCTGTATGTTTGTGCGCATTTGAGGCGGATGATGAGATCCGAGAGCTCTGCAATTGCCGTCATATTTTTCACAGGGATTGTTTGGACAAATGGCTTGATCATGATCAGAATACTTGCCCTCTCTGCAGATCTTCTCTCATGCCCGAATTTGATGAATCAGAAGATAACTGCCATGAATCTCCGTCATGGGTTGTAGACAGAATCTCATATGTTTTTGCAGAAGATTTAGTCCCTTTCGCGTCCTAGCATTCACTATGGAAGAAACTCCAACAATTAATTATTGGTGTACATATGGTAAACGATTATAATGAAGATGGTTCTGCCATTTCGGATCTATTTTGGACTCTTTCGAGCATTAATTTGTTTAAAAGCAAAAACATATTTAAGTGCCACTCCCACCCATACATTTCATTATAAATATTAAAAACATCAAATGCTTTTTGTTTTAAATATTGAAAATAGGAATATGGTCAAATGACATTCCTTTTTATGTTAAAAAAAATGGTAAATGTTATTTAAATTGTTAAATTATACTTGATTTATGACACAAAAGTAGATATATATTATTTTTAATTGTCTAAATTTTATTTTTTTCAATGTCTAAACTTTATACTTTATTTTACAATGTTTTATGTTTTCAGTAGTTAAATAAAAAGGTATATCTCGATCTATACAATTAAATTTTTCAATAGTACATTAAATTTTTCTATTCTTAATGGGCCCATCAAGGATGGAGTCATGTTGATTGTAAGACTCTTACATTATAAGGGATAAAAAATCTTCTAAAATTAAAAAAATCAAAATTTTTTTTTATCAATATTTTAAAATAAAAATTATTAAATTTAAGATTATTATTTATATAGATGTTGAAATTATGTAGACTTTAAGTGTTATATTTAACTATATTTAAATTGTTTACTTAAATCAATTTAATTGTCTTTTATTGTTACTTAAATATTAAAATAACTATGGTAGGTTTGAAATATTATTAGTTATATTATTTTAACTTCAAACAAATTTAGAATTAAATCTTAGATAGAAAGCCAAATCAAAATCTAATCTTATAACAACTTCCAAATTGTCTTGGAAAATATATTAAATAATCATTCATATGTATATATGATGGAGATCAACCATGGACACAATCATGTATTTTGATTTGTAATAGATTTTAATCAATTATTAGTTGTAAAATTTACATAAAATATATTTTTCTAATTTTAATTATATAAAAAATATTTTAATTGAATAAAAAATGTACATTAATATATATATATATATATATATATATATATATTATTATTAACTATTAGTTTGAAGACGACTAATAATATATTTATGTGATTTCAATTAAATTGTAATGTAAAGAATAAATTAGTCTCAAAGTTAATAATTTAAAAGCAATTGATTCTAAATCAATTATTTGTATGTCACATTTATATATATATATATATATATATATATATATATATATATATATATATATATATATATATATATATATAAACTTGTAAAACTTTTCTATATCAAAGTCACTTCATTTCAATTATAATATAATTAATTATTAGTTATAAAGTCTATATAAAAATATTATAATAAAAGTAATAATTTCACTTTCTTAAAAAGTAGAATTTAAGTCATTTCAATCATCACATCACAATCAATTATTAGTTGTAAAGTCCATGTAAAATATTTTTAAAATTTTAAAATGAACTAATGATGTTTACAACTGCAATTCATTAAAATTATTATTTAAATCAATTTAATCAAAAAATATATTATGTCATATAGTTTTTTTTATTATAAAATAATTTTTATTTACTTTATATAAATTTTATTCTTACATTTTACCATCCCTTTAACTAAAATACTATAATTACTAAACAATTAAATAGTATTAAATTAAACATTGACAAAATGAAGATGAACATAAAAAAATAACTCTAAGTAATAAAATTATATTTAGTAATAAATTAATGATTTTAGCAAAGTGTTTTAGTTTCTAATAATAATAATAATAATAATAATAATAATAATAGTAGAATGGGTTAGGAGGCTCCTATCCAAGATTAGTCATGGCAAAAAGAAATAGGGATGTTTGCTACTTGGTGTTTTTTTTAGTTTTTGGATGGCCGCCTTAGTTTTGGCTGCTTTTAATATCAAAAACATATTACAAAATATTTCATGATGATTAAAAATTGAAGACATTAAGTTTTCACAATCTCTAATAATTTTCTCTTTTCACGCTTTCTCATTGTGATGATATGAAAAAATTGATCATAATAGTTATGTCTAGAAACCATCAAAACAACCTCTAATATTATAATATAATTTTATGAATTAAAGTAATTTAAATCATGAAATGTATCCCAATACACAATTTAATTTAAAAACTATTAAACAATAAAATAAAATTAAAAAATAAATAAATATAAATGATATTCGAAACCAAATTGTATTTTATTGAAGGACTAATCATTGTGGAATTTGAACATGACTTAAAAAAAAAGAAGACAGACCTGCACTGAACAATTCAGATGAAAAGATTAACATTACTCCCTACTGAACAAAACAGGGCTTCAAATCACCGTATAACAAAACAAAAGTATAATAACAAAGCCAAAAAAAAGAAAAGAAACAAGAAAGAAATAGTATAAGATGAGCGTCATATTTTGGGATGAGTACATAGCGTAAAAGAATGGAGGCACCGTCACTCTTATTTTCTCATTCTCTATTCACATTTTCGTGTTCCTTTGTCTGCCATCCGTCAAATTTTCTTTGCCTGCATCCGTCAAATTTTTGTCTAGTCGTACGATATCAACGAATTAAATGTGAATCTGGGTGTGGCTTTAATAAGATACTGGTCTCATGCGCCACAAACTTTTTCTTTCATTTCCTGGAACCAAAAAAACAAAATAAAAAGTAAGGCCGTAATGTTCTTTTTAATAACATTTTTATTATTATTCCTTATTATTAAGGTATGATTCTAATAGTTTGCCTTATGTGGGATTAAAAAACTCAAAAGACTAATAAAGTATGAAAAGATTTAACTATTTCTAATTGTAATTTAAGATTAAATGTCTTAGATTGGGACAGGTTATATCTAGTACTCTTATTTATGGTGGAGGTACTTCTAATTGTACTAAGAGTACATATCTTCTTTCTTTTCATATTGGAACTTGTGATCTCTATTTTAAGAACACAAATTCATGAAAACAACAATTCACTTACTCCAACATTTTCAACGTATAGATGTGGCTCGAATTTATAGAGAATCTAGATTTTTTAAGTGGAGGTACTTCTAATTGTACTAGCTACATATCGTATTTCTTTCAATATTGGAATTTGTGATCTCTCTTTTGAAAACACAAATTCTTGAAAACAACAATTCAGTTACTCGAACATTTTCAACATGTAGATGTGGCTCAAATTTAAAGAAAAACTAGATTTTCTTTAGTATACCTTCAATTAAAGGTGTCAAATAATTCCACAAATGTAACTTTTTTTTTTGTCATTTGGGGTGTATATGAGGCCCACACATTTATAGGGGTTGGTTAATGATGTGATTTAGTAGCTTCTACCTTGTTCTTGTGTTGGGATAACATTAAATAATGGTAGGTTGGAGTGATGCCACATTTTGGGGGAGATCTAGGTGGGTTCATCACATCTATAAGAGAAATACCAAATTAATATTTTGATATTGATGTTATAATTAGACACATGTATAATAATTTTTTGCTCTCATGTTGATTAAAATATAATAGGTTTTTTTTTATGGAGGTTTGTCCACAAATTCGTTTTTGCTACCCAATACGAGGGCACGAGAACCTCTTTGGCATGATCCTGACCTCATCCATTTTTTATCAAAGCCTTGCACTCAACAATAGTTGATCCCTAGTGAGCTCATTAAGAACCTTCCAACTTCACCAACAAACCAAGGATCCATTGACATAATAGGTTATTTTAAAATTTGTTTATGACTTCCAACTCAAAATTACATAAATTTTTAGTTGATATGGATTAATATAAAGTCTCTTTTCCTATTGAATATATTTTTATGTATATTTAATATTTCGTTTAATATATTTTTTCATTTCAAGATTGGAACACCTTAAATTTATTTTTGATCGATAAGCTACAACATTATGGGGCTACACCCTTTTATTAATTCAAAATGTGTATTACATTTGTATCATGTTCAAGTTGCTATATCTACATAGACATCAAATTCTACTCCCTACTACCTTGATATCTAATCCATATCCATAGTCTACATGCTACCTTCCAAACCACATACATATTATCTACATTCTAATTGTTCTATATTATACTACATGATGCCTTGCAAAGTGGACAAGGTTAGCAAATGACAAACAACACAAGACACACAAGAAAATCGTTAGTGTTATTCAATCAAAAACTAATCTAAACAGGCATATCAAGAGAGACACTAAAATCATGCTAATATATCTAACTAATGAAACAAAGATAATGAGACATCTCCAAATGCCTCTTAGCATGTTCTTAGCTCCTTCTCCCTTGTTCCTCTCCTCTCCAAGTTCCAAAATAGTGTAGCTCTCAGCAGCTTTTTGCACTATGGATGCTTATGGAGGTTTGAGATTGAAATATTGCTCTAAATGTAAAATGAAGAGCTAATATTAAGCTATTGATGCTAAAAATGATTGATTTTATCCAAAATGACAAGATATTAGGTAATTATGCTAAAATGCTCTCTTAAAATGCCTATAGCTTAAATGCATACAAGTTTTCAGGATCTGGATTATGAAGAAATGGGCTCTATTTATAGGGAAAATGGAGCAATGGATGGTTGAGATTGAGTAATCTCAACAAGGGTTAGGATTGAATGATTTCAAATCCATGTGAGGGCTTTCAACCCAATCCCAGGATGACAAGTGTCAATGTGAGATAGGTTGAGAGGGGAGGGAATAAGCATTAAATGCTTGATATGACCTTGGGAGCTAAAGTCAAGGTTGGTTGAATGAATAAACTCTTTATTCAAAGAATAAAGCTTTTATCCAATGGATAAACTCCTGTGCAAATGTGAAATGGATGAATATGGTCAAAACAATAAATGTTTGGGGAGATAAGTTTGAAATAACCATAAATGGTTATGTAAGAGCCATAAATGGTCATGTAAGAGCCATTAGTGGTCTTGGAAGACTTTGGGGGTTAATTTGTTGAACACACAAAGCATTAAATGCTTTTCAAAGACTTTGGAGTCTTTGAGAAGTGACTCCATTTTGCTTAGGAATGTGACAATAATTAGGGGATGGATTAGGCTAATTGGGAAGGGGTTAGAAGAATGTAGAAGAGGATTAGATTTTGCAAGTGGATTTGGTGGGTGAGGGAAAATAGGATTTTATTAAAAATAAAAATTCATTTATTTCAATAAATGTGTGCAAGTTGCATTTGTAGGAAAATGCAAGTGGGGTGGGGATAATGATTTAAATAAATGTTTTATTTAATTTATTTAAAAGAGGAAAAGGGAATTTTATTAAATAAATAGATTTTATTTATTTAATTGATTTGAATTTGATTTAATGAATGAATTAAAATAAATTGAATAATTTATTTAATTAATAGGAGAATGTTTGGAGATGAATTAATTAAATATTAATTTAATTAACTGGTGGCTAGTGCATTTTTAATCAAATAAATATCGAATATTTATTTAATTAAGCTGGATAGATTTGTGTGACTACACTACATATGACCTATTATATCAAAATTAACAAAGTCCAAAATTGGAGCAACCCCAGTTTATACACCTTAATTCTATTTGCAAAAAACCAAACTGCACTCGACCAACACAAACAAATTATACTCGGCCACAAGTCGCCTTCACTAGCCATTTAGGTCCACACGAGCTATTATCTGTCATTTCCACCTCCACCAAAATAGTATCTTCTGGGGTAGTGTCCATAATAGCCACCACAGTTGATTCCTTATTCTTGTCTTCACTCACCAACTACTCTAACACCAAGTATCTCTGCAACCACCTTTCACTACCTTATTTCAACAAGTCCACCATCTTCTTGAGAAACGTAACATTTCTTGCCACCACTACTCTCCATTGTACCACCCTTGTTTCATCTATAGGGACCAAAACTAGGTATTATCTCACCTCTTTTCCACATCGATGAACCACAAAGTAGTCTTTACACATGGGAATCATCTTCCTTTCGTCTATATTTTCCAAGACATTGTTGAGCTCACCTAGTTTGGATTTCCTTATTAGCTTCCTATATAGAGCACCCACTATCTCCTTCTACTCACCCATGTCCAACAGGCTCACCAAAAATATTGTTGAGATTTCTATGTTAACCTTATAGAGATGCTTCGACATCAAGAAATTATCCCCCAAAATCCTCTGAATAGCATGAATCACCATCTCGTGCCCAGAATTGAAGATTTGCTTCAATCGCTTCTTAGAAACATCACCCAAAAATGACATTTGCCATTTCCCACACTTCAGTCTCACTAGCATATCCATGTCAACAATCCTAAATTTTCTCAAATGAATGTGGAAAGAAATCTTTCTCACCTCTATAAATCTATTGCCCACATCTTATAATAATGTGGCCCATCATTCAATGGAAATGATGTTGGCAACAATGCAACAAACTGAGAGCGGAGGAGGTGAATTAGTTTTCTCTCAAACTCTACGCAACTCAAACTTAAATTCATATATGATTATTAGCAATGAAAGCATAAACAATCACCGCATCAATAATACACATACCACTAATATGTTTGATGTGGAAAACCCAATTAAGGGAAAAAACATGGTGGGAACCTACCCACAATGAGACAATATCTTGTTAGGAGTAAATATAAATATTACAATGGGGAATGAACATGCATTCAGACACACTACCTAGAGCTCGCTGCTCAAATACAAGAAGGGCTACAACCCTAAGGAAGGCTCACTGACTTACAAGATCCAGACAATAATCTGGATTACATGACCTGTGAAAATAGCATCTCCACATCCCTAATTACAGTTCCAGTTAAGAACAGTCTGATCTTCTCTACCACACATTTCTCTTCACACTTCCGAACGATCATAACACTTGTTTGCACACTTACTCAATCACACACTCATAGAGATAACACATATACATCTCACAAATGAATATTACATATATTTATACAAATCATCAACCTATATTTCAAGATCGGCTAAAACCTCAACACAAATTATAAAAATTAACCTCACATGCTACAACCATACATGAAAACCAAAACAATGTTGGCTAAGACATAGTCTGGACCCAAATCAATACTGCAACCACGAAAAACCACCAATAACTATGCCTCGATCATCTGCAACACGCTACAATGACCAAGAATGTCGCATAACATGAAGAACACTGGATCAAGAAAATGATCAATAATGCACACACCGATCAATGCGAACCATCAACATGAATAGGAACCGATCTAGAAATATCCACAAGCAAAGTGAATTTCACCAGAAACAACCGCAACATCACCACTTACTAGGATCTCCATCTTCATTATACCAAACCTCAAGAACACAAACCAAACTGACTATCAAACTGAAAGATTCAACTGTGGACTTCCAAATCATGAACCATCTGAATTGAGGACACATATGAACGTCCCAAACACTCTGCCAAATCCGTAAACCAAGATATAGAAATTTTGGAGCAATGCCGAGCACAAAATAGAATATTGAATAACATGAACAACTGAAGAACAACCTCAATACCAGATCACACAACACGATCAAATCACCATGCAAACATTTGAAAATTATGCTGAATCAACTAGAGATAAGTATCTCTAAACCCATTAAACCGCAATGGCTCAACAACAACACACTGACCAAACCAACTCATCCAATCTGACTATAACACTAGAATACACAGAAGAATATGTTGACATCAATAACAACACATCATTCCAGCAAACTCTCAATAATATCCAACAATCTCTCCCTTTGGCATTGATGGCAACATATGAATGTGAAAAACAATCAATGCAAAGAAAGAAATCAACAGCCAACAATCTCCCATAACTCACAAAAATCTCCCCCTGAGATCAACATAGGATATAACATTTTTTCAGATGCATCTCTCCCCCTTTGAAATCAATGCAAAAGACACATACATCACAAATATTGATTCTCTTCCTTTATCAGATAATCTCTCCCCCTTTGACACATATGTTGGCATTTTCAATAAGAAAGATTGTTGATATTAATTAAGGATATTGAGAAGGTTGTTGAAGATTATTTGATATAACTGAAAAAGGATGATAACTATCTTTATAACATTATTTTATCATTGATGTCAAGAAATTGATTTTCTGATTTAGTATGATGTTGCCATATCTTGAGAAGATTAATTTGAAGAGAATTAAGATGTCAGTAAAAGACACAGAAAGAATGTGATAAGAAAGGAGGAGGAATAAGATATTCAATGGGCAACTATTATCGAGTTAGACAATGATGAGATCATGATGTTTAGATTGTTTTGATATCCTACATATGTTGTTGATTGTAAGGTTAATACTATACTATGTTACCGAGCAAAGAACCTAGTCGATAAACCCTAAGGAACCTAGTCGGTAAACCCTAAGGTTATCAATATTAGTTAATGAAGGTGGAATGTCTACCAAGTAAAGTTTAGTATTTACTGAGTTGCAACTGAGTTATGACAGATCACATTGGATGGATAAAAGCATTATTTAATGAAGGACAATGTTTAGTTGGAGATGTATAAATGATTGGTATGTCATGCATGAAGTTTGTTAAGGATCTATGGCAATAGAAGATCGACAGGAAGATCTACAATGTAGATTGAACCGCAATAACCTTGTGCAAGTTCCAAGAAAGGAATGCAAGTCCCAAGGCAAGGTAAAATGTTTTCAGATCAAAAGATGCATTGAACCTAGTCAAGATTGAAGATCTGATGGTTAAGATTGATCATGGGAAATGTGATCAAGGAGATTCAATGGTTAGCAAATTGTTTATAAATAAGAAATTGTTGATGAACAATGCATGCGGGCAAGTGTAAGCACAGGGATGCTACTTAGTGATTACTGAGCACAGAAGCTTGAAGACCTATTTGAATAACAGAGTAAGGAGCTCAGTAGAGGGACAAGATAAGTCCTATGACAAGGTTGTTTTGAGCAAATAAGAATCTGCTTTAGCATTTTAGATGTAAAGTTGCAGATATAGTTTATTACTATTATTTTGTAAGTGATAGGAAATCTCTTAATCGAGTGGACTTAACAGTCTTATTTGTAAACCCTCTAGCAAGGTGACATTCTAAATGAGTGTTTGAAACCCTTTGACAAGGTCACTTCTAACAAAGTGAAGATCCTAATAGATCTGAGGGAAATCCCTTAGCCGGGTCACATCTAGCAATGTGTTTGTAATCTTTAACAGGATTTGCTTTTAATTGAGCATACTCTAGAAGAGTATATTTCTTAGTGGGTTCGAAATCCCACAATGGTTTTTCCCTATTTGAGTTTCCACGTTAAATCTGGTGTTATATGTGTTATGATGATTATGTGTCTATGAGTTTGCATGTTTAATAGTTTTTGGTTATATTGCTAAAGCATAGGTTATCGAGGTTGAATCTATTGATTTTATGGGAGATTAAGTTTGTATGATTCACCCCCCCTCTCATCTTGTTATCTATTAGCATCAGCTCTTTACATTTAGTATCAGAACTTAACAATTGGTATCAAGGCTTTGGACTCCGAAAGAAAAGTTTAAAGGTACTTGAGGCAAAGATCCGAAGATGAATAAAAGGGATGAACCAAAGCTAAACAAGTCAAGTTTATCCACATGGCAGAAAAGGATGAAGCTACATTTATCAGGAATTGGAGAATATGCAACATATTATTTAGAGAATGATTATATTCCACCAAGCACCAACCCAATGACCTTGGAAGAGATAAAGGCAAAGCAAGAACATATTCAAGCTATGATTGAAATAATATCAGCATTGATCGACTCAGAATTTAATGATCGAGAAGGCTGCAATGATGCAAAAGAAATATGGACCAAGCTCATATCTGTGCATGGCGGTGATGAACATGTCCAAAGAGAAAAAGTAGATATTTAGAGGACAACTTGAATCCATGAGAATGAATGAAGGTGAAAACATAACCCAATACAGTACAAGGTTAAAGGAGGCTATCAATCAAATTAAAGGAGCAGGAGGAACTATTGAAGAGAAGGATGTAACAAGTAAGCTGTTGAGAACCCTTCTACCTACTTATGCCATTCGAGTCTCTGCAATCAATGAATTGAGGTCTGTACCTAACATGCCAGTTTCTTTGGATGCTACTATTGGTAAGCTACATGCATTTGAGTTAAGTAATTTTGATAACATTGGGTCTTCGGTAAATAAAGTAGAATCTGCATTCAGTTCTTTTCATATTGGTGAATCTGATGATTACAATGATAGAATGAGTAAGTACTCTGAAGGGAATCACAGTGGAGCAAGTGAAAGATTTCGCAAGAACATGGAAGAAGTTCACAAATTGTATGAGGAAATCAAGAAGCAAGAAGAGTTTGAAGCATTATTAGCCAGAAGGTTACCGAGAGGAAAAGGTAAGTATAAAGGAAAGCTACCTTTAAAATGTTTCAATTGTGATAAAATAGGACATATGGCTTCTAACTGTCTTGACAAAGAATCTAGTGAAAAGAGAGAATACCGAGATAACAGGTAGAAAGACAACCAATACAGAGGACATCGAGACTTCAGAAGAAGAGAGAAAAAGACATGCCTAGTAGCTGATGAGGAATCCAACAATGATAAATCAGATGAAACTAATACTGAGGATGTTGTTTATGTGGCTATTAAAGATGGATCAGATGAAGAAAGGTATGAAGAAAAAGCCCTAATATCTCACATAAATAATAATGATTCTTGGATCATAGACAGTGGATGCTCACATCACATGATAGGTGATAAACACAAGTTTGTTAAATTAGAAGACTATGATGGAGGCTATGTAAGATTTGGTAATGATGCACCATGTCTGGTGAAAGGTAAAGGATCTATAACACTTCTTGACAATGCTAAATGTGATGATGTATACTGGGTTGAAGGATTGAAATACAATTTGTTGAGTGTAGCACATCTAAACAATACAGGATACCGAATAGAATTTCAGAAAGGAATTGTCAAAGTTCATGACAAGCATGAAAAGTTAGCTGCTACTAGGACACAAACAAAAGGTAATACATTTCATCTCGACTCAACTCGGAACAAGTGTCTTTATGCTAAGATAGATGATACCTGGTTATGACATAAAAGGTTTTGTCATGTAAATTTTGATAATGTGATCAAAATAAGCAAGAAGTACCAAGTAAGAGGTCTACCGAGTCTTGAAAAACTTGAGAATGCTATATGCCAAGGATGCCAGATGGGTAAGATGACAAGATCGAGCTTTACAAGTAAGTCCTACACTTCTAAAGGAATTTTAGATCTAGTACATACTGATTTTTGTGGTCCTATGAAAGTTCAAAGTTATTATGTTGATAAATACTTCATATTATTTGTGGATGATTACTCAAGGATGATGTTAGTTATGTTTTTAAAAGAAAAATTAGAAGCTTTTCAAATGTTTAAATAATACAAGGCAAGAGTTGAAAATGAAACAGGAAGACAGCTGAAATGTCTTAGATCTGATAGAGGAGGAGAGTTCACCTCTGATGAATTTAACTTATTCTGCAATGATCATGGTATAAAAAGGCAAGTATCTGCACCAAGAACATCTCAACAAAATGGGATAGTCGAGAGAAGAAACAGGTCAATTGTAGATTGTGCAAGAACCCTGATGATAGAAAAGAGGGTACCTCAAACATTTTGGAGAGAAGCAATCAGCACTGCAGTTTACACCCTGAACCGAGTTCAACTTAAGAAAGGAACTATGAAGACACCATATGAGATCTGGTATGACAAGAAACCTAATGTAAGTTATTTTAAAATCTTTGGAAGTAGATGCTATGTTCACAAAGATGACAGAAATGGAAAGTTTGATAAGAAAAGTGAAGAAGGAACATTTCTTGGTTACTCTTCCAAAAGTAAAGCATTTAAATGTCTGATCAAATCATCTAACAAAAAAGTAGAAAGTGCAAATGTGAAAATTGATGAATTTGCAGAAAGAAATGATGAAGGAAATTCCAAAGAACCAGAAGATTATGAAGAATTTGTTTATGTTCAACCGAGAAGTCCTACCGAGAAAGCTGTTGAAGAAAATGAAGAGAATATCCAGTTACCAAGTGATGAAGAAGATCATACAGAGTCTACCGAGCCTATATTAGCCAAATATGTCAGAAGAAATCATGCATCAAGTCAGATTATAGGAGATAAGGATGATCCGGTGATGACAAGGAACAAACTAAGACATAACACATGTCTGATATTTGAATTTGAACTGAGAATAGTAAAAGAGGCATTTAACAGTGAAGATTGGGTAAATGCTATGACAGAAGAGATTGATCAAATCAAGAGGAATGACACATGGACACTAATCCCAAGACCAAAGGACAAAAGTGTAATCGGTACAAAGTGGATTTTCAGAAACAAGCTAAATGAAAAAGGTGAGGTCATTTGGAACAAAGAAAGACTAGTTTGCAAAGGTTATGCTCAAGAAGAAGGAATAGATTATGGTGAGACCTTTGCACCTGTGGCTAGACTTGAGGGAGTAAGAACATTGTTGGCATATGTTGCTTTCAAAAATTTCAAGGTATATCAAATGGATGTTAAATCTGCATTTTTGAATGGTATACTAGAAGGAGAAGTTTACATTGAACAACTTGAAGGATTTGTTGAAGACAAGAGTAAAGATTAGGTATGCAAATTAAACAAAGCTTTATATGGTCTGAAACAAGCACCTAGAGCATGGTATGAGAGACTACACTCTTACTTGATCAAGATTGGTTTTATAAGGACAAGTAAAAACAACAATATGTACATGAAGAATGATGAGAACAATGGTATACCAATCTCAGCCATATTCGTTGATGATAATATTTTTTGTGGTAATGACTCCTTATGCAAGAACTTTGGAAATGAAATGTGCAAAGAATTTGAGATGTCATTAATTGGTGAGATAAAGTATTTTATAGGTTTACAAATACTGCAAATGAAAGATGAGATTTTCATTACTCAATCCAAGTACATAAAGGAAATCTTGAAGAAATTTGGAATGGAGGATTCTAAACCAGTAAGTACTCCTATGACTACTAACTGTAAACTATCAAAGAATGATGAATCTACATCTATTGATAAGACACTTTACCGATCTATGATTGGGAAGTTGCAATATGTTGTGCATAGTAGACCAGATATTGCACATGCAGTAGGTATTGTTGCAAGATTCTCTGTAGATCCCAAGGAAACCCATATGACACCAATCAAGAGAATTTTTAGATACCTGAGAGGCACTGAAGATTATGGCTTAGTATATGAAAAGAGGAATGACTTTGATTTAAAATTTTATACTGATGCTAATTGGGTAGGCAACATAGATGACAGGAAAAACACAAGTGGTGGAGCTTTCTTTTTGGGGGAAAGACTAGTGAGTTGGCTTAGTAAGAAAGAAGGATGTATCTCACAGTCAACAACAGAAGCTAAATATGTTGCTGCAACATTGAATTGTACCAATATAGCATGGATCAAACAACTATTGGAAGGTATAAATGAGAAAGTTACCGAGCCAGTAACTATATTTTGTGATAATACGAGTACCATTAACATTTCAAAGAATCTGGTAATGCACTCTAAGACAAAGCATATATCTATAAATTATCATTATCTCAGAGAAGAAGTTCAAGAGAAGAAAGTTGTGCTGGAATATATCAGTTCAAAGGAGCAATTAGCAGACATTTTCACAAAGCCACTGCCAAGGGACACTTTTGAGCATCTCAGAAGCAAGTTAGGGGTCCTACCCCTATCTTCTACTCACTGAAAGAGTTCGGTGAAAGCATCAATTCGATGAATCTACAGAATATTATGTGTGGAATGATGCTGATTTACGCACTTTAGAAGGTTTTCTAAAGGTGTGCAGGAAATAGTAAATAGAGACAATTTGCTCTGACCGAGACTGAGATGATACACAGTAAGGCAAATCACTTCACAGAGGAAAAAATCATGATTTAGTTCTTTTACTTTTTGGCATTGTTGTCAAAGGGGGAGAAGACTAAATGGTAAAGTCCTAAATTAAGAAGATAACAAAAGACTAATGACAGGGGGAGAAGTACACAAAAGGGAGAAGACTTCAGAAGATTTTAACAGCTCAAGGATAATAGGAGAAGTCTAACAGCAATCTGAATCCAAATCAATTTGAATATCTTGTTGGTATTACCATCTAAAAGTTGGTTTTTCCATCAATGCCAAAGGGGGAGATTGTTGGCATTTTCAATAAAAAAGATTATTGATATTCATTAAGGATATCGAGAAGGTTGTTGAAGATTATTTGATATAACTGAAAAAGGATGATAACTATCTTTATAACATTATTTTATCATTGATGTCAAGAAATTGATTTTTTGATTCAGTATGATGTTGCCATATCTTGAGAAGATTGATTTGAAGAGAATTAAGATGTCGGTAAAAGACATAGAAAGAATGTGATAAGAAAGGAGGAGGAATAAGATATTCAATGGGCATCTATTACTGAGTTAGACAATGATGAGATCATGATGTTTAGATTGTTTTGATATACTACATATGTTGTTGATTGTAAGGTTAATACTATACTATGTTACCGAGCAAAGAGCCTAGTCGGTAAACCCTAAGGAACCTAGTCGGTAAACCCTAAGGTTATCGATACCGGTTAATGAAGGAGGAATGTCTACCAAGTAAAGTTTAGTATTTACCAAGTTGCAACCGAGATATGACAAATCACATTGGATGGATAAAATCATTATTTAATGAAGGACAATGTTTAGTTGGAGATGTATAAATGATTGGTATGTCATGCATGAAGTTTGTTAAGGATCTATGACAATAGAAGATCGACAGGAAGATCTACAACACAAATTGAACCGCAATAACCTTATGCAAGTTCCAAGAAAGGAATGCAAGTCCCAAGGCAAGGTAAAACGTTTTCAGATCGAAAGATGCATTGAACCTAGTCAAGATTGAAGATATGATGACTAAGATTGATCATGGGAAATGTGATCAAGGAGATTCAATGGTTAGCAAATTGTTTATAAATAAGAAATTATTGATGAACAATGCATGTGGGCAAGTGTAAGCACAGGGATGCTACATAGTGATTACCGAGTATAAAAGCTTGAAGACCTATTTGAATAATAGAGTAAGGAGCCCAACAGAGGGACAAGATAAGTCCTATGACAAGATTGTTTTGAGCAAATAAGAATCTGCTTTAGCATTTTAGATGTAAAGTTGTAGATATATTTTATTACTATTATTTTGTAAGTGACAGAAAATCTCTTAACCAAGTGGACTTAACAGTCTTATTTGTAAACCCTCTAGTAAGGTGACATTCTAAATGAGTGTTTGAAACCCTTTGACAAGGTCACTTCTAACAAAGTGAAGATCCTAACAGATTTGAGGGGAATCCCTTAACCGGGTCACATCTAGCAATGTGTTTGTAATCTTTAACAGGATTTGCTTTTAACCGAGCATACTCTAGAAGAGTATATTTCTTAGTGGGTCCAAAATCCCACAGTGGTTTTTCCCTATTTGGGTTTCCATGTTAAATCTGGTGTTATATGTCTTATGATGATTATGTGTCTATGAGTTTGCATGTTTAATAGTTTTTGGTTATATTGCTGAAGCATAGGTTACCGAGGTTGAATCTGTTGATGTTATGGGAGATTAAGTTTGTATGATTCACCCCCCCTCTCATCTTGTTAGCTATTGGCATCAACTCTTTACATTTAGTATCAGAACTTAACAACATACTCTAATAATTCTAAATAACTAAACAACATACTCCCCCTAAGTAGCAGCCTCACTCATCAATCTGGATCACAAGATCTCTCTATGAAGTTCACCAACTGATGCAACTCCATGCATCTTAGTTCTCATCAGGAGGGGCAATCACCCCTAGCTTCTCTCTAAGATACTCAAATGTATCCTTAGGCAAAGGCTTCATGAAGATATCTGCAATTTGTTCCTTTGTAGATACATACTCCAATCTGACTTTTCATTTACCTTCTCTCTTAGGAAATGAAACTTGATTGATATATGCTTCGTCTTTAAATGCAACACCATATTCTTAGAAATATTGATAGCACTTGAAATGTCACAGTATATATCAGTAGGTTCATAAATAATAACTTTGATATCCTTCTACATCTTCTTCATGCAAATCACATGAGTACAATTACTAGCAGCAACAATGTATTTAGCTTATGCAGTAGACAAATATATAGCATTTCGCTTCTTACTCATCCATGAAATCAATCTCTTACCCAAGAAAAATGCACCACTACTAGTACTCTTCTTGTCATTGTAAAGCGGAAAATCGCGATCGAACCCTAGTTGCTTTCCCCTCTTCCAACTCCGAGGAGAGAGAAGGGAGAGTCACTCTAGGGTTGATGGTTTTCACTTAGGAGGGACATTACATTCAAAAGAGGGGTTGAAACCCACAAGATCCAATCCCACACAATGCAAGATTGGATGCTAAATGTGTTTCAAGGGTTAAGAAAGCAAGGCTACCCTCTTTTGTAAAGAATGTTGATAGAAGAATTAAGCTAGGAATGCATAGAAAGTGATAAAGATTCGCTTATAAACTGAGATAGGGATATAATATGAAGCTGCGGACCTGGAATTAGTAGTAAAATGTCGATACGGCGCTGTCCTGCAAATTTGAGCAAAAGTTGACGGGACGATGGCGCCCGGCGTGCACACGGTCCTCCGAAAAATCCGCGAAACGAAGGGGGATCTGTTCGTCTCTGCACAAGGATTCTAGATCTTCAATTTCAGCCGCGTACCTGCAACCTACACACAGAAAAGTGAAGACGATTGGGGGGTTAGGGATTAGGGGTTTGCCCTTAGGTCAAACCCTGGTTTTGGAATTAACCAAGAAATGAGAAATGCTGTAAATGTAATGTAAAACAAGTACTAATACCTTGTTGTAAGGATGTTTGTATCCTTATGTGCGAAGGTATAGATGTTGTTGTTTGTTGTATTGTTGTATGTTGTAGCATGTAATGTGTTGTAAGTGATCTCCTCTTCAATGGTTGAATCCTTGTCTTGAATGCAACACTTAGCCTTGAATGGAGACTTAGAATGATCAATTGCTTGAAGGAATGCTTGAATGCTTGAATGCTTGAGTATAGTTTCCACGCCTTTTCCATCATATCAAATGAAAGAGGAAAATGTAGTTTATATACTTGTCATTTAGGGCTGATAGACTGATTTTCCCGACCTTAGGCCGACCAGGAAAGATAATTTTCCAATTTGCAAACATAAAGAGCCGAAGTCCAAAAGAGACCAGGCCCAAAATAGGACCCAGGGACCAGGGCGTTGGGCGCCATGGTCCTGGGGGACCAGGGTGCTGGGTGCCCTGGTCCTGAAGGACCAGGGCGCTGGGCACTCTGGTCCCACCTCCCGGGACAGCAGGGTGCAAAGGAGGTTCAGGCCAGGGTGCAAGAAAATGCAGTTTTTGGTGTCATAATCAGGTTTCAGGGTCTCCATTCAGGTTCAGTGTTGCGTCGCCGTTGTGAAGACCCAAATGCGGTCGAAATTGCAAGTGTCGCAATTTTAGGACGCTACATTTAGCCCCCACTTTAGCGGGAGTATAAGCATAGGCTCATACTTCCGGTAAAGTACAAGGAAACAACATTGAAAAACTTTCACCACGTCAAGGAGGCAAGATACACCAAGCCCTCAGTGGACTAAGGATCTTACAACTTCGATTGACAAGGTAAAAGGGAAGATCATGAGGGAGAACCATGACTGTCAGTAGCAAGGTTCCCTCACTATGAGTCATGCAAGAAAGATATCAAAAATTTTCAAGGCAAAGCTAAATTTGTCAAGAAATTTTCAAGTATCTTGAAAAGATATGAACGGGATGTATGCCCCCCTACGTTAAAGCGATCGCACACGCCTCACCGGGGGTGATTTCTTTAAGGTAGTGATACATATAAGAAATGAGAAAGGAAAGGAGCACGTTATCACAAGGATTTAGTCCCCAAGTGTGAGATAAGCCCAAGGATAATAGACACAAAACACAAAGCACAAGGTGACTTCACTTTCCTCAGGGTCAGTATGCTGTATGATAATTCATGTATATCATATGTATGTATGCATAATTGTTCTTCATTCCCCAATCAACGAAGGTCACCTAGAAGAAGGGAACACATGTGTCTTTTGAGTCAACATGAGAGAGATCGAGAGATCTCAATGCTTTGCATCGTCCTCAAGTAGACGACACTAAGGACAACAAATAGAAGAATGAGAATAACACATAGAAGAAGTAACGAAAGAGAGGAGGAGAGAATCTGCTATGCTAATGAAACTAGTCTAGCATGTCATCTACCCCCCGATCTTGCTGATCAATGTTTCGGGAAGGTAGGGAACACGCTAGAGGAGGAAAATCCAACACAGCAGATGGAGCTATCACAAGATCCAAACAAGGGCTATGTTCATATCCCAAGCCACGGTGTTCTTGTCTAGGAGCTAGGATAAGTGTTTTAGAAAATTCGTTAGATAAATGGTTATCAATATCAACAAGTTCATATTCACTATCAGAATGAACAGGAGAAGTAGCATTTTCATCATGAATAACATTTTCATCTATATCATCATCAAGATTTATAAAAATAGGATCTTTGACTCGCACAGGATCAAGACCATCATGCATCTTATGTTTAGGAGATTTCGGCTCAATCGTCAGCTGAGGAGAAAATGGAATAATGCTTGTTGAAGGTGTTTTTGGGGATTGCGAAGTTTGAGCTCTAAGACGACGCTTTCGCCAGCATTCACGTGCAAAATGATTTCGTCTAGTCTTAGTAGGAAGTTGAGAAGATTGAGGAGGAGGAATGTTCTCATCCTTATCACTTGGGTGTTTAGGTTGTGGTCTCTTAGGCTGAACAATAGGAGAAGAGGAAGGTCTCTTCTCTCCATAAGAGGAAGGAGGAGGAACTGCTCCATATAAAGGAGGAATATTTGGTTTTGGAAGGAGACCAAGTCCATCATGACGAGGAGGGATAGGTCTACTTTTAGGAAGTTTATTAATCATAGGCATAGTCACATCCATAGGGATGGGTTGGGAATCTTCTTGAGGAAAGACATTAGTTTTATCTTTCAAAGGAAGAACTTCCTTCTCAAGAACGATAGGAATGTCAAGTTTGGGTGTTCTAGGTTCACTTAGAGATAGGATCATATCTGTTTTCCACTTTTGATAAGATTTGAAAAGATGATCACTTCGCGGAGGAAGAGATTGGAATTGTTTAGGCCAAAAATAATCAATAGGGACACTAGAAGTTCTTTCAGCTGGTTTAAAGAGACTATGATTGACAGTAACAACTTCACCATTATGGGGAAATTTCAAACACTTGTGGATAGGAGAAGCAATAGCTTTCATGGAAGATAGCCAAGGATAGCCAAGCTTCACACGAAATTGTTCGGAAGATGGAATAATAGCAAAGTTCACATCAAGGGATTTGTTATGAACTTCAATAGGTAATGTAATAGAACCAATTGCAGGAGAAGAAAATGCATCAAATAGTTTCACAATCACATCTATTTTGTCATAGATCACTTGATTCAATTGAAAAGTAAAAAGAAATTCTTCAGTAATGACATTAACCATGCAAGAAGGATCAATAAGCACTCCACGGCAAGGTGTATTTTTTACTTTTGCAACTATATATAAAGGACCATCAGGTGCCCTGATAGTTTCACTGGAATCAAATGTGATGGAAGGTTCTTTAGGGATTTTTTGTTGCTCTACAAAGTTAATCACATTCGGAGTCATGGACACAAGATCATCAGGTGAGACAGAGGAATCAGTAGTATCAATCGCATTAGAGGTATGAGAAGGTAATGGATCAGTGAAAATCTGAAGATTTTGGTTAGGGGGAGCTACAGATGTATTGCCTTTATCATTCACTCCAGAAATAGAAATAGTATTATTATCAATCAAATCTTGGATCTTCCCCTTTAAAGCAAAACATTTTTCAGTATCATGCCCAGGTTGACGATGAAATTGACAAAAAGATTTGTTATCAAAATAGGGTGAGTTAATCTTTGCAGGATCAATTTGCCTTATAGGAGGAAGAGTAAGCACATTTTGTTCCAATAACTTATTCATAATACTATGCAATGATTCATTCAAAGGAGTAAACTTTCTTTCTCTCTTGAAAAACTTAAAAATAGGAGACACACCTGATGCTGCATTCACATTGTTGTTGATGATGTTTTCATTGAATTTAATGGACTCTCTGTTCGGTTTAAACTTCCCAAATGGTTGTTGACTACTATCACCCTTATCACTCAGAGTCATAGGATGTGATTGTTCCATTTGACTCACAGTCAGTTGATAATTGTGAAGAGTTGCGCACAACTGTTGGAAAGAAGTAAACTCAGAAAACATGAGTTTTTCTCTAATGTCTTTTTGTAAATTAGAAATAAAGATTCTTTGAATATCATTGTCAGGCACTGGAAAAGAAATTTGAGCATACAAATGCTTATATCTACCAATGAAATCAGTCACTTTTTCTTTAACACCTTGTTTACAATGCATTAAATCAATCAAAGTAACTTTAGGACTTATATTGTTTTGAAATTGTTGAATGAAAGCATTTGCAAGTTGTTCGAAAGAAGTAATAGAATAGGAAGGCAACGAGCAATACCATTGTAGGGCTTTGTCTCTTAATGTTCTAGTAAACAATTTTGCAAGCAACCTTTGGTCATAAGCAAAATCAGTACATATTGTTTGAAAGGTCTTAACATGTGTTAGAGGATCACCCTTACCATTATAAAGCTCCAAATGCGGAATTTCAACATGTTTAGGGGGAATAGCTCGAACAATGTCAAGAGAAAGTGGGCTCGCAACATCAAATGTGGGCACACTAAACTTAGATTGATTCATAGAGGCAATTTGTTGCTGTAAAGAAGAGACAGTTTGTGCAAGATTGTTAATGGTCACTTCAGTCGAAGAATTCATATTAGACGTGTTAGATTGTGATGGAGGTGTTATGTTATTGAAAGAAGGTAAAGAGTAAGGTGGTGGGACACTATGATAGTTAGTCATAGGAGATGATTGGACAGGAGGAACACTACAAGGAGGAATGGAAAACGAATTGCCCCCTTGCGTCATGTTCATTTGAGGTGATATAATAGGAACACTCATTGAAGGAATGAATGAAGAAGTTGGATTGAATGAAGGAAGAGGGTTAATTGAAGAAGAGGGATTGCCCCCATGACTGGTGATCATAGGAGGAATGTCTTGTGTTGAAGTAGTCATTATGTTTGATGTAAAAGTAGGTATACTAGCAATAGGAGTCGTCAAAGGAATAGAATGATTGTCTTGAGTAGGAGGTTGTGTATAACCTAAGGTTTCGGTACAACTCTTCATAGGCATCACATTTGAATCCACAATGTGTGCAATACCACGCAAAATATCAATTCCATTCTTGTCACTTTGAAGCATACGTTTTAGACCCTCAATTAAAGGAAGAGCTTGACTATCAGGGTATTCTTGAGACATCCATTGTCGAAAATCGTCAAATTGGTTATCCAATTTTGAAAGTTGTTCTACAGAAACCTCATGGAGAGCTTCTTCATCATTAAGAGGATTAGAGGAATTACCCATGTCCTCATTAAAAAGACCATTCAAATTAGGTTCCATCTCCTCAGTAATTAAACCTTGGAAAGACTTAATTCTCAGGCTTCATCTAACAGGAATAGTGTAAGTAGGACTTATTGTTGTAAAACTCATGCACTAGAGAGAGAGAAGATTTTGAATTTTAAAGGTAGAAAATTTCAGTAAAACCAACCAATCTTCCAAATTTAAGCTGTTAAATACAATCAGGACAATCTCCCAAAATTTCGGAAAAAATGTCCAAGACCATGGCGCTCGGAGTGCACATGGTCCTCGCAACTTTTTTTGAAATTTGCAGGGATGAAAGTTATGATGATTATACAGCTAACCTGAAAAAATTGAGTGATTTTACGATCTGTAGATAGGCCAAATTAAAGTTGCAATCTCAAAATTGAACCCTACCAAGATTGTCGAAAAATGCAAAATTTGAATTTTGAAAAAGAGAGGGAAACTGAAATTTTGAATTTTATGATTTTAGAGGGAATACCAAAAGCAATGCAAGTTTTGGATTTTAAAAATTGACTTAATTTCACGCAAAATTCGATTTTGAAAGCGGAAATCAAAGTTGTTGTAATTAAGCACTTAATTTCAAAAGTCACAAATTGCAAGAATTTGAATAAAGCACTGAAATTTCGAATGAATGCCAACACACTTTTCAGATTTAGGATAGTAAGAAACACAATTTTGACACAAATTTCAATTTCAACAATTTTTGAATGATTAGAAGCCTCAATCCAAGCAATCGCTAGACCAACTTTGACTGTAATTTTGAAGGTGTTAAAATTGATAAAATCAGCCAAAATTCTGGATTTTAGCAGGAAAATACAGTAAGATCTAGCTCCCAAAATTTCAGAAAAAATGTCGGGGACGATGGCGCTCGGAGTGCACACGGTCCTCGCAACTTTTTTCCAAATTTTCAGGGATGAAAGATATTGTGATTTTATTGTGGAATCCAAAGTTACAGCTGATTTGGAAATGTTTTGATCAGTGAATTTGTCGGACAAAGGTTGAATCAAGAGGGTTTCAAAAATTAGGGTTTTGACATTTAACCACTTAATTTTCAAAATTAAAGCACAAATATGAATTGATAATTTGTAATAGAAGGGCAGATCTGAAACAAGCATCAACCATTAAACATTTCACAAGTTTAATTACTTAAAAAGAAAATTTAGGGTTTTTATGCAATCAACCTCTAAAATTTGCAAAAGATCAAACATGGAAATGTAATCAAGGAATCCAATTTTCAGATCTAACTATGAATAATCAGAAAGGATGTTCACGTCGGGTTCACCAAAATGTAAACCGGAAAATCACGATCGAACCCTAGTTGCTTTCCCCTCTTCCAACTCCGAGGAGAGAGAAGGGAGAGTCACTCTAGGGTTGATGGTTTTCACTTAGGAGGGACTTTACATTCAAAAGAGGGGTTGAAACCCACAAGATCCAATCGCACACAATGCAAGATTGGATGCTAAATGTGTTTCAAGGGTTAAGAAAGCAAGGCTACCCTCTTTTGTAAAGAATGTTGATAGAAGAATTAAGCTAGGAATGCATAGAAAGTGATAAAGATTCGCTTATAAACTGAGATAGGGATATAATATGAAGCTGCAGACCTGGAATTAGTAGTAAAATGTTGATAAGGTGCTGTCCTACAAATTTGAGCAAAAGTTGACGGGACGATGGCGCCCAGTGTGCACACGGTCCTCCGAAAAATCCGCGAAACGAAGGGGGATCTGTTCGTCTCTGGACAAGGATTCCAGATCTTCAATTTCAGCCGCGTACCTACAACCTACACATAGAAAAGCGAAGACGATTGGGGGGTTAGGGATTAGGGGTTTGCCCTTAGGTCAAACCCCAGTTTTGGAATTAACCAAGAAATGAGAAATGTTGTAAATGTAATGTAAAACAAGTACTAATACCTTGTTGTAAGGATGTTTGTATCCTTATGTGCGAAGGTATAGATGTTGTTGTTTGTTGTATTGTTGTATGTTGTAGCATGTAATGTATTGTAAGTGATCTCCTCTTCAATGGTTGAATCCTTGTCTTGAATGCAACACTTAGCCTTGAATGGAGACTTAGAATGATCAATTGCTTGAAGGAATGCTTGAATGCTTGAATGCTTGAGTATAGTTTCCATGCCTTTTCCATCATATCGAATGAAAGAGGAAAATGTAGTTTATATAATTGTCATTTAGGGCTGATGGACTGATTTTCCCAACCTTAGGCCGACCAGGAAAGATAATTTTCCAATTTGCAAACATAAAGACCCGAAGTCCAAAAGATACCGGGCCCAAAATAGAACCCAGGGACCAGGGTGCTGGGTGCCATGGTCCTGGGGGACCAGGGCACTGGACGCCCTGGTCCTGAAGGACCAGGGTGCTGGGCGCTCTGGTCCCACCTCTCGGGACAGCAGGGTGCAAAGGAGGTTCAGGCCAAGGTGCAAGAAAATGTAGTTTTTGGTGTCATAATCAGGTTTCGGGGTCTCCATTCAGGTTCAGTGTTGCGTCGCCGTCGTGAAGACCCAAATGCGGTTGAAATTACAAGTGTCGCAATTTTAGGACGCTACAGTCATCAACATCACCTGCCCAATTAGCATATGTAAAAGAACTCAAAGTGAAATCATCATCTGTAGGATACCACAAACCAAAATCAACTATCCCTTTCAAATATCTAAAAAATCTTTTTAAAGCAACATGAGATTCCTTAAGATCATCTTGAAATCTAGAAACAAGACAAACAACATTTATAATATCTGGTCTAGTTTGAGTCAAATACAAAAAACCACCAATTATAGATCTGTATCTAGTCTGATTTGCCTTCGAAGAATCATCATCCTTTGTCAACTTACATCTAGTCACCTAGGTTACCAACAGGATTTGCATCATCTAAACCAAACCTTTTCAACAATTCCTTCACATACTTAGATTGAGATATAAAAATACCTTTATCCATCTGAGTAATTTGCAATCCTAAAAATAAATTTCATCTTGCCTATCATAGACATCTCAAACTCATTCTGCATATCATCAACAAACTTCTTGCACAAACCATCATTTCCACGAAAAATAATGTCATCAACAAAAACTTCAACAATTAAGATGTTATCATTATCAATCTTGAAGTACAGATTACAGTCAGCAATACCTTTATTGAATTCAAGCTTCATCAGATACTTATCCAATCTAGCATACCAAGCTCTTGGAGCTTTCTTCAATCCATACAATGCTTTCTTCAACCCGCAAACCATATCTTTATGATCTGTCAACTGAAAGCCATCTGGTTGCTCAATGTAGACCTCTTCTTCTAGCTCACCATTAAGAAATGTTGACTTGACATCCATCTAATACACTTTGAAATCTTTGTAAGCAACATAAGTAAGAAATAATCTAACAAATTCAATTCTAGCTACCAGAGAAAAAGTCTCCTCAAAATCAATACCTTCCATTTGAGAATAACCCTTACAAACAAGTCTTTCTTTATTTCTAACAACTTCACTTTCTCATTCAACTTATTCCGAAACACCCATTTAGTTCCAATTACATTTTTATCCCTAGGTTTGGGAACAAGAATCCATGTATTATTCTCTTCAATCTGATTCAACTCAAGTCTTTCATTGCTTTAACCCAATTTTCATCTTTACAAGCTTCATCAACACCTTTAGGTTAAATCTTAGAAATCAAGCAATACTCTTCAATAATTCTTCTCCTAGTCATCACATCTCTATTCTTATCACGTATAATCTAATTCTCTTAATGATTTAACCTTACATACCCAGGAGTCTTAGGATTTTTCAAATTCTTGAACTCTTTCTTCTGCACTAGCTTCTCCTTCATTCTCAAGCTTTTCTGGAGCAATCTGCACTTGATTCTAGGCCTGCACTTGCTTTCCTATATCTACATTGACAATCTGATCATCCGAATCATATCTAGAGCATCTAGGTTGATACTCATTTCCTTCACCAACCTTCACATTATCACTTTCAACTATCTTTCTCAATATCTTGTTATAACACCAGTAGGCCTTACTCTTAGTAGAATAACCAAGAAAGATTCCTTCATCACTTCTAGCATCAAATTTCCCTAGATTTTCATCTCTTCCAATATATCATTTACTACCCAAAATTCTGAAATATCTAACTATAGGAGAATGACCAAACCATAACTCATAAGGAGTCTTACTATTATCACCTTTAATATGCACTCAGTTAAGGGTATACACTATGGTACTCACAACTTCTCTCCATTAGATATGTGGAACATTTCCTTCAATCACCATGGTTCCAGCAACTTCCTAAACTGTCTTGTTCTTCCTTTCCATAATACCATTTTGCAGAGAGGTCCGCAGAGTAGAAAACTGTCTCTTCACCCCATACTCTTCACAAAAAGAATTGAACTCACTAGAGATAAATTCACCACCTCTGTCAGATCTCAAACACTTCATCTTCTATCTAGTCTCAATCTCAACCATATATTTGAAAATATTGAACTTCTCCAATGCTTCAAACTTATCCCTTAAGAAAGTAACCCACATCATCCTTGAATAGTCATCAATCAACAACATGAAATACCTATCACCCTGCAAGCTTCTCACTCTAGAGGGACCACACAAATTAGTATGCACAAGATCCAATATCCCATTAGAAGTATACTATTTGATTTTGAAAGAAACACTTGTCTACTTCCCTAAGTGACATTCTTTACATAGTGAATTAGAAGGCTTTACAATATTAGGCATATCTCTTACAGCTTGAATGGAACTTATCCTAACTATGCAATTGAAATTCACATGACAAATCCTTCTATGCCATAACCAACTTTCATCAACCTAAGCAATCAAACAACTTTTGCCACGAGCATTCAAGTAAAATATATTACCTTTGGCCTTTGTACCTGATGCAATGTAATGCCCACAAAAATACCCCGGAGAAATATAGCTAAAAACACGCTAATTTAATTTTTTTTTAAAAACAATACAACACATAAAATCACTTGAGAAATGCAGTGAGCACACAACAAAAATTAAGTGTTATGAACATAGAATAATTCACTCAAGCTATTCAAACAATTACGCAAGAGGAATACAATAAATCATTTCTACTACTCCCTAGGGTATCTCAATGTCATTACTTAATCTACCTACATAAGAAATAAGCATTTACTTTCTTCCAGTTCAATACCTCATAATCTTAATCATTATACACACATAGGTGCAACATATCAATACCTAACACTCATGATATGCAACCTTCTTAATCTTTCATTTAATATGAGATTCCATCTTCCAATGCACCACTATTTCCTTTTTCACTTATGTTCATTTTATACACCAAGTCCAAATGTTCCTATTATCATTAACCAACCTCTAACTATAAACATCACCATACACATACCAAGATTAATCCCCTACATTGCATTAACATGATTTCCATTTACAATTAATTTCTACATAGTCATTTATAATTCTATGCTCCTAGCATACTTATTACTTCATCATGATTCCAAAAACACATAATGCAATATTCACAAAGTATCCTTAAACATTTAACCCATAGCTTGTTTAGTACTCATAAAATCTCTTACACTATATCAACTAACCAACAACCATCTCATTACAAATTAAGTAACTACATGAATTCATCTCAACACAAATTAAGGTACAATATCTTAATCCCATAACAACTAATAGCATCCACCAAATGTAGATATAATTCTTAATCTATAACACATGATACATTCTAATCCTTTCCTAAAAGACAAGAACTCATTTAATCGTCTTCCCATACACTTACTAGTAATTTCCATTTATAAAATTAGTAATTCATTCATTAAGAACATCCATACAATATTTTCATAAGGAACATTCAACTACATCCCAAGCATTATAAGATTTTTAGATCTACCATTAGATCACTAGCTACGAAGTATGATGATATAATTTCAAATTCTTTAATCACAACTCATAAACATGTCCTAAGATATCTTCCAAAATTACTCAAACTCATACATCCTATCAAGACATAGCTTTTCTTCTACTTAAATCATTATTTAAAGACATCATTTCAAATCTAATACCATTATCATAACATTTACCCGATTTACTTTTAACATGGCTCATCAAGAATACAAAATACATCATTTCATTTTAAACAACAATACTTATCCACATCTCATGCATCCATTTCATTTAATATAAATATGTTACAATACAACTCAAGGTTCATCATTACAATCACCTACCATAATCAAAATCTATCACTATAACTAGAACAACATAATCATTTCTCATATACAAGACTTCTTTTACAACCGTTACATAAGAATTTCATTACATAAATCACATCATCATTTACATTCTTGCTGCAATTATTATCCATGAATAATCTAAAGAAGCATCCTCATCCATGCAAGAAGAATCCAAAGACAGGAACATCCCAATGGTTTAAAAGCACCAACCACCCGACCATGTGGAACCAAAGGAACCACCCACCGTGCTAGGAGATGACACAAGGTCCCAACACACACTCTACATATAGGCTAACACTCAAAACCAAAGAGACTAACCAACAAGGACTCTCAAGCAAGAACTCACACAGAGCCACAAGAATAAACTCCTAGAGGCATAAAACTCATCAGGACATAAATGCATCCAATAAGCATAATCATAAATCATAAAGGGGGAACACATGTAGGAGTGGAGTGTCATCACATGCCATCCTCATAACACAATAACATAATAACACAAGGTACTAGCCTGATGGACATGTGGAGCCATCTCAACCTATGAGAGACCAAGGGAGATTAGCTTACCGTCTTCACAACCTTCTCATGCTTATCCTAAAACATCCTCCCTAGGACTAAGCCATGAGGCTCAAAACTATTCATTATCTTGTTTAAATGACTTATAATTTTCCCATCCCAATTAATTCATTATCAATGTTATCACTTGTTTACAAATCATGGAAAACTCCAATGTGCCCTAGTGGTCTAGACTTCATGCATCCTTACAAGGAATCTCATGCCAGCCTATCTCTCATGACCCCGATCATCACAAGGAAGCCCACTCCTCCTAAAATGGCCCAACAATAAATCACAAGAGGCTCTACCAACATAAATACATTAAAATAATACTCAATGCAGCCAATAACTTCCACACATACTCTCACAACATATGCAAGGCTACAACAACATTAATATAACAAAATGAGCCTCTTGGCTAGCAATAAACAAAGGCATATCAAGCCATCAAATGCTGCCATCAAATAGAAGATAACATCACAACAAGGCCTACTCACTTGCTGGTCCAAAATAGCATATATATTCACCTCAATTATCCATGGCCTATTCACATGGAAGAGAGTCTATAATGTCCACAATGGTGCAGAGGAGAAAATATACATAAGGCCATCCAAATACATTGAAACTGATAAAAGCCAAATATGGAAAATATAACAGCCCTCAAATAAAGCCTCTAGTACAAAAATTAATCCAAAAAGTTCCACACAAGCAAGCAACTAGCAAATTAACCTACAGGAAAAACTAGAAAAATGCAAAAATTGGAAGAAAATCTGATGTAGAATCCAAAAAAGCAATCCAAGCCTTTAAACCAATTCGAATCCAACCACCAACAATCTCCAAGTCAATCTTAGAAATTCATTCACCAAAGATGCCAACCCCCATAAATGCACAGGAAGGCCTATTTATCAAAAATCAAAAAAATAAAACAAAAACAAGTAAAACCATCCTCCAATCAAAATATTTCAAAAAAAAAATTATATTCCATACCTACCTTCCCAAAGTTCAAGAAAATAAAATATATTTTCTACCTACCATAAACTTCCAACCGATCAATTCCAAGGGTAGGTAAAATAAATTAAACCATTGACCGGGGGTGAAAATGACTTTTAAATAAAAGAATACAAATTACCCCCTTTTAAATTACTTAATGGGTAAAATAATATTACCCAATAAATAAAATTCACTTCAACATTAAATAAATAATAAACACTTGAAGGCCAATATTAAATCAAAACTCCATGCACAACACAGACTCAGAAAGACACACAGAAAGCTTTCAACAAACCCAAAAATACAAATTCCCACAAACTATATAATAAAACCTTACAACAAATTTATGCCTTCATATATTTCCTTCCTCACTATACAAATTTTAGATTCATTTCCCCAAGCTCACACATTCAATCTGCAGACATGGAGCATACAAGAAAACTGTAAAATAAAATATAAAAAGGTAGAATACATCTCCAACCTGCAACCCGTGTTATGGAAGAAGCTGAAGAAGAAATTCCACCAGCCAAACCAAATCCAACCCAAGCTCCAGCCAAAATCCAAGAGAGAAAAAAACCAAAACCAAGAAGAAAACTTGCTAGAGAAAATTTTCCAGAGAGAAACCAACCCACGAAAACTTCACGAAAAAGAAAATAAAAAGACAAACATTAACCAAAAACCCTAGCCTCAATCTCAGCCAATCAAAATATTTCAATCTATAATATATTTTACCAACCCCACCATATAATATAATTTTACCTCCCTTTTTAAATTCAACCAATAAGAGAAGAGGGTAGGTAAGGTAAATATAAATCATGCTTTTACAATTTGGTGGGAATGTTTTATCATTTTATTATTTATACAACCCACTTAATATAAAAGTCAAACTAATAAATAAAATATGAGCCACAATTAAATAAATCAAACAGGGAAATTAAATTAAATAAACCAAAGGCTCATAAATGAATTAATGAACCAGATAAACATTAAAAGCCAAATAAATATTAAACCATAGGTGATTAAATAAATAAATAAATACTAATAAAGATCAAATTACAAATAAATATAAAACACATCATAAGCTAAACAATAAATATTAAATCATCATTAAAATAAATAAATATTTAAATATCAAATAATCAAATAACCAAAAATGCAAGAATCCAATAAATTAAATTAAACATTAGATAATCAAATAATCAAATCACTATTAATCAAAATAATTAAAATAAACATCATTAATTATTTAATCTCACATCAATAATCAAATAGTCAATCTCAACATAAAAGGAATAATTAGCCAATACTAACATTCTCACAACACAGAAGAAACCCAGCTTACTAACTATCATGACGACTTGCGCCAAGACACTGACAACTCACAGTGAACAACTTAGATCTAGAATATGTGAGGGGAAATTGTGCCAACTCCAAACCACATACCATTGGGATTTAAAGGCATGCTCAGACCTGTGGAGCTAGGTGGAGTCAATGTCTGGTACCTACAAATCCTACATCCACAAAGCAACGGTACAACATATGCATATATATATTATAACAGACAAGGGTTAGAGAATCGCAACGACACATCCCGCTCGCAATGAGTGATGTGGAATTGTCTCTATCCTGAAGACAATCATACAACAATGAAATACACCATAAGATCAACTCATCATAGATAATCATTAAATATAGTTAGTACATAAAAACATCATCAAGTGCAAGATTAGTATAATTCACAATTATAGTAAGGCATGTAAAATCCATCAACAATTATGCTCATCAAATCACATGATCAATATAATCTTTCGATAGTCAATCACATGATCATTAATGATAGTATCAACATCCTATAAATCATTTGAAATAGCCTATGCCCAATAGTGTTTATCATGCATGAATTAAAGGTCAACTCTAGTCAAACAAGTCAAGTCATGGGTGGACCCTACATGCAGTCTCAGTTTCGGAGCTACTCAAGATCTTACACTTTCCATTCTTGAATTGCAAGTCATATCCCTTATCGACCATTTTTTACAACAGTCAAAAGATTATGCTTTAGACCTTCAACATACAAGACATCATCAGTGTTGTTAGACAATTTAAATAACTGGAAGACAACTAAGAGGGAGGGGGGTTGAATCAGTTGTCACTAGATTACTGAAACCTCAAGCAATTAAAACTTTAATATCAGAACATGTAAGATCAATACCGGAATGCATAAACCAATTACCAAAATAGCAGATATACCAATCAAAAACAACCAATAATCAGAGAATAAATACCATCCACATGACACCAAGATTTGTACATGGAAAACATGGTATAGGGAAAAACCACGGTGGGAAGTCTACCCACATTCAGATAATACTTATGTAGTAAGTGTGTGATTATAAATTGAGGGGCCTACACTTGTAGGAAGGCCAACAACCTAGAGCACACTGCTCATTACAAAATGAGTCTCACTGACTACATAAAAATCCATACTACAATTGGGAAGAAGGAATGAACTGCAATGATAGCATCTCCTATGCCTGAAAACAGTTCTAGTTAAGCTCAATACTAGAGGACTTAATCCTTATACATAAACCCAACTCGATCACCAATGATCAACCAAATCCTTTGCATGAATGATTATTACATTATTCACTCAGATATCATTCCCATATGATCTACAATGAGATCTTACATCATATATATACAAACCTTCGACCATAAACAATAAGGTCGTCCAGCAGACAATAAAACAATTACATAATTACATAATTACAAAACAAGTCAGCCTGAGACCAAACAAGTAATATCCAACCTATAAGTCATCTCGAAAATACATCGAGAAGACCAAACAACACGTTACATTAAGCCAGTCCATAACCTAGATAGTACCGAACCCAATTTAGGTCCACACACTCTAAAGAAATGATCCCAATTAGCCAAGTCTTGAACACAATCATCATCAACATCTTGAATCTCTACTAGAAGCCGCACCAACACCACTTATGCATAACATCAAAGATCTTCATCAAATCTCTGTTGGTGAAACCCTCATCGGATAAACAAACGAGGCTTACCAGCATATAAAATAGAATTCAACCACCAAATCAAAACCAACTGGCTGAATATGTATCTGAGTAGCATGAATAGCAGATCCAAGCCAATTCCAAAAGCCAAAGCATACCGGAGTATATCGGATCATCATGATCTAATCCAACCAGAAACCAAACAACTTACTGGGACCAAAAGGATACCGGTAAAGCAACCAAAGCAACTAGTGTTGACATAGATGACAAAATATGAATGCAACACATAATCAATTCCTCCAAATGGCCAACTAGTGTTATGCTTACCATCAAGAGAAATAGAACTTCTACCATAGAATATACCAGCTTTGTCATCACCAAATCTTACTACACCACCATCATACTTTTCCATATTCACAAACTTACTCTTATCACCTATCATATGATGAGAGCAATAACTCTCAATAACCCATTCATCTTTCTCTTCAAATTTAGTAGCTAAAGATTTATCTTCAACAATATAGCTAGTAGAATCAATAGTCACCAAATCATCTTCCTTGATAGCAATGAACACCCATTCATCTCTTGAATTTCCTTTCTCAGACTCATCTGCCACACCTTCATCACAAGAAAAGTAACACTTCTTCTGATATTTAGGCTTCTAGGGCTTAAATAGCTTCTTAGAAACTCTTTCCACACACCTTGAGGCAAAATGTCCTATCTTATTGCATGAAAAAAATTTAAGAGGTAGCTTTCCTTCATACTTACCGACACCCTTAGGCAATCTTATGGCAATGAGGGCTTCAATCTCCTCAAGCTCTCTTATCTCCTTCTCATATCTGGATACTCCTATAAAAATTTCTCCCAGATCATATTTCTACTTCTCGGATATAGTAGCTTTAAATGCAGATTCAAATTTAGGAGGGGCTTCACCAAACTTGCTCAACTCAAAAGCAACAAGCTTACCAATCAACATATCTCTAATCACATCTATCACAGTCCAGATCTCTTCAATAGTAGAAACCTTATGCTTGTAAGCATGAGGCAAGGATCTCAACACTTTAGCAATAATCTCAGATTCTTCCAATAATCCACCGACACATCTGATGTTCAATGCCAGCTCATTTACTTTTTGCATTAAGGAGGGAATCTTCTCACCTTTTCCCATCTTTAACATTTCATACTTTCCTTTCAAGCTCTACAACTTAGCAACTTTCACATGACTATCACCTTCATACAAAGTCTCTTACTTCTTCCATATCTCATGAGCAATCTACAAATCCATCATATTAGTCATCTCAGAATCAGACAAGGCACTCAACAATGTTTCCTTACCTCTTATATTGAATTCAACTTCCTTTATCTCATCCAAAGTGGTATGACCATTCTGAGGAGCATTATACACATTCTTAGCAATCTTCCAATAATCTTCACCAATGCATCTCCAATGATATTCCATCCGGTTCTTCCAGAGAGTGTAATTCATTCTATCAAATATTGACCTATCCTTCTTAAAATAAAAGGTTTCCATCCCAGATCTCCTCAAGCAGTCAATCTTTTTTTGAAGGATCTAGCTCTAATACCAATTGTTGGCAACAATGCATAAAACTAAGAGGGAGGGGGGGGGGGTGAATCAGTTTACTTTCAAACTCTACATAAATCAAACTTAAATTCTGATCTTATTATTATCAATGAAAGCATAAACCATCACCACATCAATAACACACATAACACTAAGATGTTTTATGTGGAAAACCCAATTAACGGAAAAACCACGATGGGAACCCACCCACAATGAGATAATACCTTGTTAGGAGTAAATGTAAATATTACAATGGGGAATGCATATGCACTCAGGCACACTGCCTAGAGCTCACTGCTCAAATATAAGAAGGGCTACAACCCTAAGGAAGACTCACTGCCTTACAAGATTTGAACAACAATCCAGATTACATGAACTTTGAAAATAGCATCTCCATATGCCTAGTTACAATTCTGGTTAAGCATAGTTTGATCTACTCTACCACACACTTCTCTTCACACTTCCGAAATATCATCACTTGTTCACACACTTACTCGATCACACACTTGTAGATACAACACAGATACATCTCACAAATGAATATTACATATAATTATACAAATTATAAACCTATATTTCAATGTCGGCTAAACCCTCAACACAAATTACAAAATATTAACCTCACATGCTACAACCATACATGTGGACCAAAACAATGCTAGCTAAGACATAGTTTGGACCCAAATCAATTCTGCAACCAAGAAACACCACCAAGAACTATGCTTTGATCATCTGCATCATGCTACAATTACCAAGAATGTCACATAACACGAATAATGCCACCGGATCAAGAAAATGATCAATAATGTGCACAATGATTAATGCGAACCATCAACACAGATAGGACCCGATCTAGAAACATCCACAAGCAACGTGAATCGCACCAGAAGAAACCACAACATCACCACTTATTAGTGTTGGTATTTTGGTATGGTTTTGTCATTGATGTCAACACCTACTAAATACAAGCACTTTGAAGATCCAACAACATTCACCGACAAGCAAGTAAACTATGCAACAGTTACTGGTATATGGTTCACTGGCAGGATATATTGTTCACCGGTACCTAGAATGATATGGAAGACACTTGGTAATGTCGAAGACATCGTGTGGACACTTTCTTTTAAAGAATTAATCATTACTATATTCATATTTGCATATTTTCCTTTACCGACAAATAGGTCCAGGTTATCTAGGGTTACACCGATAGGTTTATCTTTTCTAGATCAACATGGCAGGCTATGGAGATGATTTATTATTGTTGTAAATACATTTAGCCGACATGTTTAATTGGTTATTGCATCGGATATTATATTGTATAAAAATGTTTTATTGTAATATCTTGTAGAGCCGACCTACTAAAATTGGTCTTAGGGTATGTTATAAATGTAAGATCTTATTTGTAAGATCAAGTGTGGAATGCAAAAAAGAATTAAGAGAAGGTATATGCGAGATCAAGCAAGGATATATACAAAGACATCATTTGAAGGTGAAGTTAGGTTTTTGTAAAAGCATATCAACATTACACCGGTACTGAATCTAGCATATGAAGATGCTATTTTGTGCAGTACATTCTTATTGGATTTAACCATCCAACTATAGTCAGTGTGACTCCCATTTTGTGATTGAGCAGTGAGCTCTAGGCTATTGGCCTTTTTGCATGTGCAGACCCCATTTATGTACACTTACTATCTGTAGTAGTATCATCTGATTGTGGGTAAGGTTTCCCACCGTGGTTTTTCCCCTTACAGGGTTTCCACATACAAATATTGGTGTTATGTGTTGTGGATGACTTTATGTTTATGTTTCATGCATTAATCCTTACCGGTATAGCAATTTACTGTTAACACTATCTACCGGCATACTTAACTAGTTTACCGGTATTAAGCATTAAGCTGGTTAATTAGATTTTGGTTTCAATTTATTAGACAATTGATTCACCCCCCCCTCTTAGTTGTCTCCGTGACCTAACAATTGGTATCAGAGCCTAGTCCTTTTTTGCAGAAGTTTAACAACTTGAGGAGCTCCAATGTCTACTAATTATTTCAGGAAGGACAGTCCTAAACTTGATGGAACCAACCATAGGATATGGAAGATAAGAATGGAGACACATCTGAATTGCATTGGTAAAGACATCTGGGAAGTTACTAAGAATGGTTATACTGCTGCTGTAGCTGGTCAAACTGCTCCAACTACCTTAGCTAAAGATGAAGAAAATGATTGCAAAGCAAGAGAAGCACTTTTGAGCACATTATCAGATCAACAAATCATGGGATTATTAGATAGGTCTACTGCTAAAGCTATTTGGGATCACTTGGAAACACTGAATGAAGGAGATTCCATAGTCAAAATTACAAAACTTGAAAGCTTCTGAGTCAGGTATGAACATCTGAAAATGGAAGAAGATGAAAGGATTTCTTCTTTTATGGAAAGAGTAAATGAAATTGTTTTGGGTATTAAATGTTGTGGAGGAACTTTGATTGAGGATGAAATTGTTTCAAAAATCTTAAGAGGTTTTCCATCGGCATATAAAATGAAGGTTACTGCTATAAACGAGTTGAGAATAATGCCTAATACATCAGTAACTAGGGATACATTGACTGGAAAACTTTCAGCCTTTGAAATTGAGGAAATTGGTCCTGTTGCTACTATAAAAACTGATTTGGCCTTTAAAGCATCAACATCATCTGCTCCATCATTTGACAAATCAGACTGGAGAGCCTTTTATGCAAGAGAACTTGAAGAATCCAGAAAGGAGAATGAAGAGCTTGAAGAAATTGAAACACTATTTGCAAGGAAAATGCCAAAAGGTCCAATTGGAAGTAAGTATGAAGGTAAATCACCCTTTAAATGTTTTAATTGCAATAAGATTGGTCATATGGCTTCAAGATGCCCTAATAGACATGCTAAACTAAGAGAAGAAGCTAGAAGAACATACAAGCCTAATCCTGAATATCAGAGATACAGATTTAAAAAGAACAAAGATAAATCTTGTTACATTGCTGATGAAGGTGTGACTGATGATTCTGATGAAGATTTAGCAGACAACGGATGGGTTTTTGTTGCTATAACAGAAGATCAACCGGCACCTACTGCTCAACTGGTAGAACAAGCCCTAGAAGCTAAAGTTGAAACAAAGGATGAATGGATCATTGACTCAAGATGCTCACATCATATGACTGGAGACAAAGGTAAATTCTTGAACTTTCAAGAATACAATGGAGGTTTAGTAAGATTTGGAGATGACAAAGCCTGTTCAATCAAAGGTAAGGGTTCAATATCTCTTGATGGTAAGCATAACACTGACAATGTCTACTATGTTGAAGGATTAAAGCATAATCTTTTAAGTGTTGGTCAATTAGTTGAGAAGGGATTTCAATTACAATTTAAAAATAGAAAATGTAAAATCATGAATAGAACTGGTTTGGAAATTGCAACCGGTAATCAGACTAGAGGCAATATCTTTCATTTGAATAATAGTGAAAAGGCATGCTTAATTGCACATATAGATGAAAGTTGGTTATGGCATAAGAGATTATGTCATGTAAACTTTGATTTCATGTTAAAAATCAGTACTTCTAAGGTAGTTAGATATCTACCTAAAATTGTGAAACCTCAGAATACAATTTGTAAGGAATGTCAATTTGGAAAACAAGTTAGAGCTAGTTTCAAAAGTATTCTAGAAAAATCCAATAATGCTCTTGATTTAATTCACACTGATTTATGTGGTCCAGCTAGAACTAGAAGCTTACAAGGTGATAGATATTTCATGCTAATTATTGATGATTACTCTAGAATGTGTTGGGTTACTTTTCTCAGAGAGAAATCAGAAGCACTTGGAAAGTTCAAACTATTCAAAGCAATGGTTGAAAATGAAACCGGTAAGAAAATCAAATGTTTAAGATCAGATCAAGAAGGAGAATTCACATCTAAGGACTTTAATACATTCTGTGAAGTGAATGGAATCAGAAGACAGTTATCAGCACCTCAGACACCATAGCAGAATGGAGTTGTTGAAAGGAAAAATAGGACTATCTTGGATGCGGCTAGAAGTATGTTATCAGAAGTAAATCTACCACATGTGTATTGGAGAGAGGTAGTTAGCACTACTGTCTATACATTCAACAAAGTTCACATCAAAGGTGAAACTGGTAAGACCCCTCATGAACTATGGTTTGGTAATACTCCTACTCTTAAGTATTTAAGAATTTTTGGAAGAAAATGTTATATTAGAAGAGATGAGTATATTGGCAAATTTGATCCTAGAAGTGATGAAGGAATATTTCTTGGTTATTCATCTAAGAGCAAGGCATATAGATGTTTTAATAAAAGATTGTAGAAAATTGTTGAGAGTACAAATGTAAAGATTGATGAACAATTCAGAGGAACTTCAAGATATATAGACTCTGAACCGGTAACATAAATTGTGACAAATGAACCTATAATGAATCCACCAGTACAAAATGAAGATCCAGTTACCCCAGTATCATCAGAAGATTCCACAATAATTGAATAACAACAGCAAACTAAGACACCCCGATATGTAAGATTGAATCATTCTGAAGATCAGATAATTGGTAACAAATTTAAAGGAGTTATGACAAGAGGAAGATTGGCAAATAAAGAGGTATGTATTATTTCTCAAATTGAACCATCATCTATCAATGAGGCATGTGAAGATACATTTTGTAAAGCTATGGAAGAAGAATTAGGACAAATTGAGAAAAATAATACTTGGACATTAGTTCCCTGGCCTAAAGATAAAAATGTAATTGGAACTAAATGGGTATTTAGAAACAAACTAAATGAAGATGGTAAGGTTGTTAGAAATAAAGCAAGACTAGTGTGTAAGGGATATTCTTAGAAAGAAGGAGTTGATTACAATGAAACCTTTGCACCGATAGCCAGAATTGAGGCAGTTAGATTATTCTTGGCTTTTGCAGCTCACAAGGACTACAAAGTTTATCAAATGGATATTAAATATTCATTTTTGAATGGAGATCTTGAAGAAGAAGTATATATTGAACAACCTGATGGATTTTCTTTGACAGATGATAATGATATGGTTTGCAGGTTAAGAAAAACTCTATATGGATTGAAACAAGCCCCAAGAGCTTGGTATGCAAGATTTGATAAGTATCTTCTGAAGATTGGTTTTACTAAAAGAAATGCAGATAGGAATTTATACTACAAAATAACTAATGATGACATCTTGATTATTGAAGTATTTGTTGATGATATAATCTCTGGAGGAGAAGATGGATTATGTAAGGAATTTTCTCTTGAAATGCAGCTAGAATTTGAAATGTCTATGATTGGAGAAATAAAGTTCTTTTTAGGTTTGTATATTTCTTAGACCGATAAAGGTATATTTTTGAGTCAATCCAAGTACTTGAAAGAATCACTAAAGAAATTTGGGATGGAGAAATCTAAACTAGTAAGCGTACCTATGACTACAAATGACAAATTATCTCAAAGGTATGAATCTACACTTGTTAATCCAACTAGATACAAATCTATGATATGAGGTTTACTGTATTTGACACAAACCAGGCCTGATATTATGAATGCAATATGTATTGTTTCTAGATTTCAGAGTAATCCTAGGGAAAATCATGAATCAACAGTAAAAAGGATTTTCTGGTACCTACAAGGCATAGCAAATCTTGGATTATGGTATCCTAAAGATGAAAATTTTGATCTATGTGCATACATAGATGCAAATTGGGCAGGAGATGTAGATGATAGAAAAAGCACCACTGGAGGAGCATTCTTTCTCGAAAAGAGATTAGTTTTTTGGTTGAGTAAGAAACAGAGTTTTACATCTTTATCAACAATAGAATTAGAATATGTTGCAACAGCAACTAACTGTACACAGGTATTATGGCCTAAGCAAATGTTGAAAGACATAGAGGTAAAATGCAAGGAACCCATTACTATATACTGTGATAACACTGCAACAATTGATATATCTAAGAATCCGGTATTACATTCTAAAACAAAACATGTTTCTATCAAACTGAATTTTCTAAGGGAAAAAGTTGAAGAAAAGGAGATAAAACTAGTTTATGTGAATACTAAAGAACAACTTGTAGATATTTTCACAAAACCTTTGCCTAAGGAGACTTTTTAATATCTTAGAGATCAGCTTGGAGTCATACCACCACTGGTAGAGACTTAGACAATTGATGATTGTCATCAATCAACAGAATTAAAAAGACAAATCTTTTATTTTGGTATTTGATGAGGAAGCTACTTCCCAGGGGGAGTAGTTGGTATTTTGTATGAACTTGACTTTGGCATTTGATGTCAAAGGGGGAGAGATATCTATGGAAAAACACATTATCCTTTAAGGAGAGATTGGTATTGAAAATAAATCTTTGGATAAACACATGTTACTCCTAGGGGGAGAAATAGAGATTGTTGGTTTTTGTATTTGGCATTTCTGTTTTGGCACTTTGATGGTTTTTCCATCTTGTATTGCCATCAATGCCAAAGGGGGAGATTGTTGGTATTTTGGTATGGTTTTGTCATTGATGTCAACACCTACTGAATACAAGCATTTTGAAGATCCAACAACATTCACCGGCAAGCAAGTAAACTGTGTAACAGTTACTAATATATGGTTCACCGACAGGATATATTGTTCACTGGTACCTGGAATGATATGGAAGACACTTGGTAATGTCGAAGACATCATGTGGATACTTTGTTTTAAAAAATTAATCATTGGTATATTCATATTCACATATTTGCCTTTATCGATAAATAGGTCCAGGTTATCTAGGGTTACACCGACAGGTTTATCTTTTCCAGATCAGCATGGCACGCTATGGAGATGATTTATTATTGTTGTAAATGCATTTAGCCAACACGTTTAATTGGTTATTGCATTGGATATTATATTGTATAAAAATGTTTTATTGTAATATCTTTTAGAGCCGACCTACTAAAATTGGTCTTAGGGTATGATATAAATGTAAGATCTTATTTGTAAGATCAAGTGTGGAATACGAAAAAGAATTGAGTGAAGGTATATGCGAGATCAAGCAAGGATATACATGAAGAAATCATTTGAAGGTGAAGTTAGGTTTTTGTAAAAGTATATCAGCATTACACCGGTACTGAATCTAGCATATGAAGATGCTATTTTGTGCAGTACATTCTTATTGAATTTAACCATCCAATTGTAGTCAGTGTGACTCCTAGTTTGTGATTGAGAAGTGAGCTCTAGGTTGTTGGCCTTTCTGCATGTAAATACCCCATTTATGTACACTTACTATCTGTAGTAGTATCATCTGATTGTGGGTAAGGTTTCCCATCGTGGTTTTTCCCCTTACAGGGTTTCCACATACAAATATTGGTGTTATGTGTTGTGGATGACTTTATGTTTATGTTTCATGCATTAATCCTTACTGGTATAGAAATTTACTATTAACACTGTCTACCGACATACTTAACTGGTTTATCGATATTAAGCATTAAGTTGGTTAATTAGTTTTTGGTTTCAATTTATTAGACAACTGATTCACCCCCCCCCCCCCCCCTCTCAGTTGTCTCCGAGACCTAAAAATTAGGATCTCCATCTTCATTATATCGAACCTCAAGAACACAAACCAAATTGATTGTCAAACTAAAAGATTCACTTGTAGACTTCCAAATCATGAACCATCTAAATTGAGTACACATATGAACGTCCCAAACACTCTATTAAATCCACAAACCAAGATATAGCAATTTCGAAATAATGTGGAGCACAAACCAGAATACTAAATAACATGAACAACTGAAGAACAACCTCAATACCGGATCACACAACATGATCAAATCACCATGCAAACCTTTGAAACTTTTGCTAAATCAACTAGAGATAAGTATCTCTAAACCCATTAAACCACAATGCCTCAATAACACACTGACCAAACCAACTCATCCAATCTAACTACAACACTAGAATACATAGAAGAATATGTTGGCATCAATGACAACACATCATTCTAGAAAACTCTCAACAATATCCAACAAATAACTTCACAATCCTTGTGCCTTCCCATCCTTGATTGATGATATATAGTACTGCAACTACACCATCACACAAAGTGATGTCAAGAATATTCACCTCCTTGTTTAGCTACCACAATCTCCACTCACTACCTCATCTCCCTTCTTGCCACCATTGTTGTCATATTTTCTTTGTAGTATCCACTAAATTTTTTAATCAATATCGCACTTATTACATCAAGCTCCAATAGGAAAAAATGCCTATCTAGACTATGAATGTGATAAAATCACTCACCATCTAACATCATCGATCTGATTCAATTTTCCCTAACCTTTGCACATAAAACTATTTGGGCTCATTGTCCACCTTAGCGATGATCTTTACAATCTTGTCCTCATCCTAATTTCCCTCTTGATAGACATGGGTAATTTTCAAGTCCTCTAGGATATTAATGACTCCACTAATTGGTCTTAACCACTTATCCAATTTCTAGTTTGGAATGAAATTTTCTCTGATCAAATTAACCTTCAATAAGGAATCCTGTTCTAAATGAATCTTCAATGCTCCTATTTCTCTCCCACATTTCAATCCCATTAATGTTTCTCTAAATCCTTCCTTACAAAGGAATATGCCTTCATGATCCCTATTAATCCATCCTATTCCACTAAGCCTTGGGTTTCCCCTTGAGAACCCATCAAAATTCACCTTAATCCACCCTTCCTCTGGTTATTCCCAAATAACATTATCTTGGGGGTTGGTAGGAACTACGAATAAGTTCCTTATTTTCCCCATGGATTTCTCTTATTTTGTTGGTCCCCTTTTTACAATTCTCATATCCTTTTCCTATATTTCCACACGTCAAGTGGGTGAGATTTTGAGGAGGCACTTTCTTCTTGTTTGCGTGCGGCCCTGTTTTGTTGCCATGTGTTCTTTGTCGGTGATTTGGTTTCATTGGGCCCGCTCATTTTCAACCAAGGTTGCCACACATCATTTCAATGGGTATTCTTTCAAAAAAAAAAAGGCAAAATCTAATCTAAAGTTCCACCTAGGCACTACATGTTAGGCTAGCGAACCTATTTGAGGAAGGAGGGAAATGGGAGTTGAGGACCCATTTAGTGACCATGTGGTGGTGAAAGATATTCAAGAGAAAGACACCAAAGAATGCAAAAAAATGAGATGACCACTGACAATGGAGATTAATTTTGGGGAGAGAGATTGTTTGGGATACTGTTTGCTAGAGGAAATAGTTATAAAGCCATCATGACTTGTCATGAGCATAAAAAGGAGCAAAATAGAAAGTGTCATGAGTCACATGATCAGGAGAGGAGGTAAGTTACTTGGAGATCCTCATCCACATTTAGGGAGGCTTTAAAAGAGAATTTTGGTGGTCATTTGAGGGGATTCACCATTTGGGGTAGATTTTGATGTTATTCAAAATTTAGCAATTTTATTTCATGTTTTGATATTCTGGACTGTGCGAACTCTCAACCTTTCCATAAAATCTTTATGCTTTATAATATGCTTTAAGTCGAGTGAAAAGAAGACTGATATTTATGCATTTGTTTGAGCTTTTATGATTCTAAATATAATTTGTACTAGATGGACCATGTTTTAAACTCTTTCGTTTCAGTGTTGGTTATGTTTAGAATATAATATGTTGGTAGTGGATCTAGAATGAATGTTATGACAATAGAGGATAGTTTGGCCTTTTGAATTATGCATTTAAAATATATTTTATTGTGCCTTAGAAGTTGAGTTTTAAATTCTAATGCATCGCCTAGATCAGTTTAAATTTTAGTTTCTTTCTCCCCTTTTCCCTTTCATATAAATGAAGAGCTGGCTTCTAAAATTTGAGAGGTCATTAATTAAGGCACATTAGGTTCCCTTCTTAATGAACTTCCCATAAGGATGTTGTCTTGTAAGTAATTTTAGGCATCAACAGTTCCTTTTCTAGCACGTCTGGTGGGATTGGAAATTTCCTCTATATAAAGAAGGTGTATGAGCTATATGCATGTTACTATAAGTCAGACTATATTGAATCCAAATCTATTGATACTACCTTTGGTAGCAATCCAACCTAGAGTTTCGAGAGGAGGTGCCCGAATCCTAGTCCAAATCCTTGTGCAAATGGTTATTCCTCCTCCTCAAAATTTTGTCACGTAGAATAGTGGGAGTCCTCTTATCCCACCCGTTCCCCCAAATAAATGGGATCCCATTCCGGACTTAGCTCTCAAAGTTCTATCAAAATTAACTAGAGAAGATTCTAAGACTCCCGTGGAACACTTGTAGGATGTGGTTGATGTGTGTATCATGCACAACATCACCCAACAAAATGCGGCATTAAGGCTACTAGCAGTTTCCTTTAAAAGAAAAACCTAGGATTGGTACTGATCCTTCCAATCTAATTCAATTGATGGTTGGGACCAACTGGGAGATTGTTTCTTTGAGCGATTAATTGAAAAAGGTGATAGATCTTCCTTGCTAAAACAAATGATAACCATAAAGAAGATATCTCAGGAGGCTGTTATTGACTTCAATACCAGGTTCCAAAAAACTTGGCAAATAATTCCTATCATCACTCGTCCTCTTACGGATATGCATTTTTTATTTTATCTCAAGGCTTTCAATTCTGATATATCCATCATGATACAATCCCTTGGTGGGAACACACTCCCAGATGCATATGAATTGGCAGTCTGGGCAGAAAATAACTTGATCAATGTGGGGAAACTTCCTCCAAGACCTCCCATGCCAGTCTTCCTTGAATTATCAGGGTAAGTCTCAAAGAAAACACCTCCAAGTATATCGTCTCACCTGTAGTCCATGTATACATATCCTAGTGTCCAACAAAGCCACACTTCTACATTATCTTCTTTAGCGGTCGAGGTGAATCACATGAAGAACCTGTTGTGGACCTTTTCAAATGAAATAATTAATATAAAATGACAACAAGCAGCCCCCACAAGGCCCCTATTTCAAAATAATCATGTCGAGAAGTCTCCATATTAGAAAAATCAGTACTAGGGAGGTGCTAAAGCTACTCAGTCACAACCAAATAACCAGATTGTTCAAGTCCCAACCCCTTTACAAGTTACACTGGTAAGTCAAAGCAAGGAGTTGGTCGTAGGACAAAATAACTTGGCAGACAATACTAATTCTTGGTGCTTCCTTTGTAATGAAGCTCACATGCCAAGGAATTGACTATGGGGAAATTTGTAGCAAAAGGTGGCAGAGCAACAAAGCCAAGGAATTAATCCTGTCACTGGGGTCTATGCATCCCTGGGGTTGGACAATGCGATACTCACTGCCCAAACATAGGGTATATCTTTAGAGAAAGAATCTGAAATCACCCCACATCACGCGCTTCTCTCTTGGATGGAAGGCAAAGAAGAAATATTTTCTAATGAGGCTACTGCCTCCACCTCAAAGACTCAAGAAAGAACTACCATAGTTCCTCCTTATCAGAAACCTAAGGAGTTTAAGGTGTTTATCCTTATGACCCTTAATGTCATGGAGTAGTTGAAAAAGACTCCTACGAGCGTGTCCTTATGGGATATTCTCACGATTCTAGAGCAGAAGTATTTGTTGCGAGAAGTGTTGGGCAAAATGGAGAATATTCTAGCTAAAATTATCACCGAGTTGACATCTACACAAGACAAAGCATTCAATTCCAGGGATTAGGCACATTCAGCTGCAGTACTCGGAAACCAATGAGAAGTACCCACAAACAAAAAGGTTGATAAGACCAAGCCAACTCCTTTCTTTTTAACTCTGATTGTTGGGGATAAATTTCTCTATAATTCAATGATTGACTCTAGGCCTAGTAGCATCATTATTCCAAAATAGATTGCAGAGGTTCTAAAATTGTAATATGAACCTCTAGATAGAGGTGCTATGCAGCTAGATGAAAATAAAGTCCAAGCTATAGGCATAATTAGGAAACTCTCACTGACCTTGTAGACGTGTCCTAGAAAATTACAATTCCCCAAGAAGTCATAATAATTGACATTCCTCCCATCTTTGATCTCTTCTTATGAAAGGATTTCATAGCCAAGATTGGCAGACACCTTTCTCTAGACTAGTCACATCTCATATTGAGAACCAATCATGGAGCTAAACTAAAGATTGTGTCAGAGCCATTATATTTTGAGCACGTAGCTGACTAAGTCCTGATGAACTTTGAGGTGACCCATACCTTCATCATGAAGGATGAGATGCACTCTATAGAACTATTGGGAGATGAAGAAGTAACTGGTGATTGAACACTTGGACATGAAGTTTTCCTGAATGAGATTATTGACTCAGAGCCTTTTGGTAATTATCATGCCACTGGCATTAGAACACATGTGATATTTGATGAAGATCAAGTTATCTCTAAGGTTTCTAAAGATTTTTTGGATGAAAAGAAAGAAGAAGAGGACCTGGATTCTAAGCTCAGGACCTTGCATTTTGACGAAGCAAGATGTAAAGTAGGATCCGAAGCTAACATTTTCTTAACCTCTTCGTCCAGAGAGAAAACCTTGAGATCTTTTCATTTTTAGTTTCCTTTCTCTAATAATTAAGTTATTTATGAAGGATTATTGCATGGGTTGAGTCTTGTTGAGCGTATGGGTGTCAAACAACTGAGAGTCCTTGGAGATTCTGAGCTTGTGGTGAAGCAAGTCCAAGGTCAATCTGCAGCAAAGCACGTTTGCATGCACTCATACAGAAATAGAGTATGGGATCTTATAGAGAGTTTAGATGCCTTCAATATTATAAGAATCCCTAGGCAACAAAATGTGGTGGCCAACTAACTGGCTACAAAAGGGTCCCAGTTTGATCTAGCTTCTAAGTTGCTAAAAAAAAAACATTCTGTTTGAGTGATCATTAGACTAGTAGTTTCAGACAATGATCAAAATTGGCAAGTCTTAAAAAATGATGACCAGATAGCCATGTTTATCCAACAATCATGTGAATTTGTTGAGCAGTTGTAGTCTAAAGTGTCCAAGGCATATGAAGATTAGATTATTCAACTCAAGACCAATAAGCTCCTAAGGGGGCTCATTACTCTAGAGAACTTATTTGACTGTCACAATGCCTGGAATGACAAGAGGAAGTTTACGACGGACACGGGATATTATTTTGAGTTGAAAGTAGCTAAAGGGAAGAAACTGAAAGTCAAAAGGAATGTCCCTCAACAAGACAAAGATAGGCTGATTCATTTATATGATAAGTTTAAAGGAGTCATTACATGGTCATATGATGATCTCAAGGGATATGATCCCTCAATCATTCAACATACTATTGAACTAGCAAAAGGAGACAAACCCGTTAGACATAAATAGAGGCTAGTCAATCCCAAGATTGAATCTGTTATGGCTCAAGAGTTAAAGAAGTTAGTTGACTCTTGAATAGTGTACCCAATTAAACACAACACCTAGGTCTCTAAATTGGTTCTAGTTTGCAAGAAGAATGGAGACATCTACCTCTGCATAGATTTAAGGGACCTAAATAGAGCTTCTTTAAAAGACCATCATCCACTCCCATCCATGGAGCAGATCCTACAAATAGCACCTGGGTTAGAGATGTTCTTAATGCTTGATGGTTTCTCTGGATATAATGAAGTGCTTGTTAAAGAAGAAGATCAACACAAGACCACTTTCACCTCTAAGTGGGGAGCATTTTATTACACTAAAATGCCTTTTGGATTGTCTAATGCAGGAGCTACTTTTCAAAGAGACATGGACATAGCCTTTTGGGAGTTAATAAATAAGATTATCCTTATTTATCTCAATGATTTAACAGTATTTTCTAAGAATAAGGAGGATCACTTTGACCATCTAGAGTTGGTCTTTCAAAAATGTTTGGAGTTTAGCATCTCTATAAATCCGAAGAAGTGTATCTTGGGGGTTCCACGGGGAAAACTTTTAAGACATGTAGTGTCCAAGGAAGGAGTTTCAATTGACCCTAACATGTAGAGGCCATTAGAGGATTGGCCCTATCAGTAAACAAGAAAGGAATTCAATATTTCTAAGGAAATATAAACTTTATGAGTAGATTTATAATTGATTTTTTTGGGATGATCAAACCTACCACCCTCATGCTAAAGAAAGATCAACCTTTTAAATGAAATGATCAAGCAAGGCCTTTGAGAAAGTGAAGGATCTATATCCTCTGCCCCGATTTTAGTCAACCCAGACCTATCTAAATATTTGATTATGTATGATTACAATAGCGATTTCAACATAGCCATGGTTTTAGCCTAGAAAGATGATGAAGGAAAAGGGGAGCACCTAATGGCATTTCATTCCTGGACAATAAAGAGTTATGAAGTTAAGTATAACTTCATGGAGAGAAAATCCTTTGCCATTGTCAAAGGATTAAATAAATTTCAGCATCTAATCATTTGTAACAAAACTATAGTTTATGTCACACATCCCAACGTGCATGAATATATCATGGAAGGAGGGATAACAGAGAAAAGGGCAAACCGGATCACCAAAATTATAGAGTATGATATTAAATTCAAGCTCACCAACGTAGTTCGAGGATGGGGGCTGTGTGAATATATGGCTTAGGAACTCCCATTTGGAGAAGAGGAGGGATTGTCTAAACATGTTCTGATTAATGAAGTGGAATCAGAAGATTGTTGGGTCCAAGATAGGATCACATTTATGCAAACTGAGAGATACCCTCCTAATCTCCATCCTCACAAAAGGAGGTTCTAAATGATACAAAATAGAAACTATGCAGTGGTGGAGGGTCTACTTTTTAAGTGAAATTTCAATAGAGTCCTCCTAAGGTGTGTAAATCGGAAGCAATCTGAAAAGATTCTTCACGAATTTCATGAAGGTTAGGTAGACGCACATTTTTCTGCAAAGACTACTACTACAAAAATTATGTGTGGTAGTTATTTTTGGCTCAACATGTTTAATCAGGCCCATTCACTTGTTAGAACCTACAAGGAGTGCCAATACCTTGTAGGCAAAATAAAAAGCTCAACTATGCCTCTTATTCCTATCATGGTGGATGAGCCTTTTGCACAATGGGGATTAGATTTTATAGGCATGATTCACCCTTCATCTAGTGCTAGGCACAAATGGATTTTAATGGAAAAAAATATTTCACTAGATGGACAGAGGTAGTCCCTTTAAAGAATGCTACTGAAATAGATATTCTAAGATTCTTGAAAGAGATAGTTTCAAGGTTTGTCTCCCCAAAAAATATTATCTTGGATAATGCTTGATCCTTTTTAGGCTCCAAAATTTGTTAGTTTGCACTGGATAGTGGGATATTCCTAAAAAGTTCTTCAAATTATTATCCTCAAGGAAATGGTCTTGCTAAATCAACAAACAAATTCCTGATAAGGCTAATTAAAAGGATAGGCTCTTAGTATAAAAGAGAATGGCACAAACATCTCATAGACACACTTTGGGCCGACCGGGTCACACCCAAGCAGATCCTAAAAACTTCCCCCTATGAGTTATTTTATGGGAAGCAAGTCGTGCTCCCCATTTCCATGGAAATTCTAGTGCTACAATTTCTTAAAGATTTGGAAGTAGAGGAAAATGGAGCATTGAAAGTGCAACTAGCAAAATTACTTGAATTCCAAGAACATAGAGAAATTGCCCATAAGCGATTGATGCCAGACAATAGGTGGTTAAAAGATAGTTTGAGAAGAAATATTCTGACCTAGGTTTTAAATGCAGAGATGTGGTGTTAAAGTATAATGAATGTGCTGCCAAGCCAGGACAACACTAAAAATTCGACTCTTTATGGGAGGACCTTGTTGGGAGTTCAAAAGTTTTGTCAATTTTTGAAGGACCAGGTTTGAAATTTTGATTTTTGCACTCAGAGTCCCCTTTGTAGCATAACACATCATGTTAGTCACTATGCAACTACAAGAAGTATTGGTCACAATTGTGCATAACATGTCATGCTAGCTACACAAGTGTTAGGAGGCTATAAAGTGTTGAAAATCCATGTGAATGGTGATTTTTGAGATCTCTTATTAGCAACAAGGCTTGGATTTGTGTAACTCATTAAGTATTATTGTCATCAAGCTTATTTCCACCCAGTGTTCAACCCCTAATAGCCAAGCTAATTGGTGTCCATGTGTTTGCTGCTGATTGAACCCTTTGGGCTATGTTGTAACTGTATGGGACCCTCCTTCTTCAAGCTTGGATGTGCCATGTGGTGGCTACTGGATGTATCTCTCAAACTATGTCGGTCCTATTGTAAAAGTGACATGTATCAGGTGATTGCCTTTGACTTGAAAGATTGAAGCACTTTGTTCTCACTTCTAACTCCTGGCCCATCTTTGACCCCTGATTTTTTAGTCCAATTTGTCTGAAGTGTGTGTAGGTGTCCAAGTGGTAAGCATGTTTTGGTTCATTCAGAGTGAGTTGTGATTGTGTGGGCCCTTTCATTCATTGTTTAGTGGTGCCATGTGGTAGGCACAAATTAGTTCTTCTAGTTGTGGGGGACCCTTCGCGACGTGGTAGCATATGTTATTTTTGGCATGAATTGCATGTCAGAAACACCTTTTTTTGTTTTGGTTACCCCTTGTGTTACACTAAAATATCCTCTTTTGGTGTGATGGATTCTCTGTCTGGCTGATATAATTTTTGTTTGGTGTGACTATGTTCGAGTCTAGGTGATACATTGTTATTTCGGTGTGAGGTGGTCTATTGGAAAGACCCCTTTGACCTTATTAGATCTTCATGATTATACCAACAACTCTCTCTTTTCGTTGTGACAAGACCTCTATCTTGATGAAGAGACTTGGATTTTGGCATGAGTTGGTCTTTCAATAAGATTGTTATTTTTTCTCTCCATCCACTGCATGCTACACCAATACATTCTTTTTGGGGTGACAGAAGATGAGTCATGACAACATGGTTTCAAACCCGCATGCTACCAAAGGCCTCAAGTCAAGAAACACATGGTAAGTAAAGGAGAAAAGGAGAAGCCTCCCTGCCATCCCGTGCAACATGCAAATTGGGAAGGAACACTCGCGTAGGGAAATCAAAGATGAAGAAAATAGTGTGTCCCGCTACCTCATAGTATGAAAGGCATTAAGATGATGGGTTGTGGGGTAACATAGAGGTCTAGCGAGGCACTTCCTCCACTATCCTGCGATATCTAGAGCTAAGGTCAAGTGCTCCTATGGGGTAAAAAGAGCATGGGGAGATTTGGTTTCCCTGCTATCCTACGCTCCAAGAGGGTGAAAAGAAATGGTAGCGTGGGGAGACAAAAGACAAATGGGGATATACATCCCACCAACCCATAGGAGGATTGTTGTCATGAGAGTGCATAACATGCAAGTTAGCTGATCTGACGAACATGCCAACATGCAGCTTGATAAGACTCGATTGTCCATGTGGTTATTGACCAGATGATTTGGATAATTAAAATGATAACAAATGGCTTCTAGGTGGTCAAATCTGAGATCCGATACACAAAAGTCGGTACCTAAATATTATGGATCTTAAATGTGGTAGTTTTCATATCCAATCTAAGTAGGTCAATAGAGGATGGGGAATGTATTAATGGGGTCCTATTGTAGACTATTTTGTAGTTCAAGATGATCTACAAGGAAGATATCAGATCTTACAAGCAGGTGAAGATTACTAAATGTAGTAATCTACTCTTAAGAATTGATCCAAGATGGTAGATGATGAAGTTAATGGTGGAAGCTTATCAGCATGGAGGCATATTTTCTTTGAGGCTTGAGAGGATTACTGGGATGGTTGTGCTGTCAGGTTCATAATTCTAAAGGTTGTCCTCACAACCATTTGCATTAAATGTCTCCAAAAAGGAGTGTTTGCAGTAGAGTTTTTGTATTCTTATGCAATCAAATTGTGACATGTGTCTCACCTGGCCTAAAGCTTGTTTTTCTCCCTTGTTGGTATAAAAGGAAATCTAGGGGCATTGTGAGAGGAATCTGGAAAATTTATAAGTAGTATGTAATAGGAATCAGTTTCAAGGAATAGAGAGTGAACATTTCCTTTCTGCAAAAGTCTATTGTTATGATATATTTATATGTTTTTGAATATTAATGAAAGAAGATCATTCTCAGATGATCTCATGCTTTATGTCCATATGTTCTATGAATTTTATGTTAATGACATATGAATTTGTCTTCCTCAAGTAGTAATGTGTGATTTTGAATGTGGGTCTCTTTTAATGAAAGAGTTAAAGTCTACTTTCAAGATTACTACAATGTGTATTTGATTGGAGTATTAGTCATTCTTTTATGATTTTCTGAATAGGTTGTGCAAGTCATAATATGTTCAAAAGCGTTTATTGAATACATGCCATAGAAAGTGTTAATTATCTGTAGGTTTGACTCTGTTTGCCCACAATATGCACTGGTCAGATTCACACTTCTAGAATCATTCTTATTTCACCTTTTATATTTATGCAGTAGAATTAGGAGTAGAAATAGTCTTAAACTAGTCTCAATCGTTGAGTCAGAGTTAGTATGCCAAGATTATAGCCAAAATCTAAGGTGTTGATGCTTTCCTTGGTATATTTTAATTGAGACATCTACTTATCTTAACAATGTCAACCAATGTTTATGTTTAGTATCTTAAGGCATTGTTAAGGTATACCCGCCTTGGCCTTGTAGAGATAGAAGTGCAAGAGATTTCAGTCTTGTGACTGAATCTCGTTCATTGGACAAATTCAATCTTGAGCTTGTGGATAAGAAGTTAGCTAAATATTTAGGGTTTGGGAATCTATTGATTTGAGAACCAACAGACCTATATCGTATTAGTCTGTGTAAGCAATCAAACACATTTGATTTGGAAACATTAGAAGGTGAACCATTATGAATCCTGGTGAATGGGGTTCATCTTAAACCCTTGTATTAGAATGTGTCTTAATTAACCTTGTAAATAGTGTGTAAAGTATATATTTATGTATAGTTGTGGTGCTTAAGTCTAAATTTAAGTGAAAATAAAGCCCCATACATTTTATACAACAAATGAAAAATGCAAGCTAAAAGAGTAGTATTTGCATTTATTTGTATAGTAATATTTACATATTACAATAAAAAATGGCTCTTAGGCCTACGAGTGTGAGTATCATATCATAAGATGAAAGGAAAATAACCTAATCTATCTCTTCCTCTTCATCTTTGCTAGAAGAAGACACAACAGCTGTAGGAAGCATTGGTTCGAGTGGGGAAAATTCAGCACAAGTGACAACATGAGCATGTGGTGCAATGAGCCTTTGAAATATGCATATAAATCCAAGTTGAAGATAGGATCTATGCCCATGAACTTCATTAGAAAGTGACAAGAACTAGAAGTTTTCTCTCGATATTGCTCTATTCTGGTGGTGCGGAAACCTCCTAGAAATGGAAGCTAGGGAACCACCTCTCCAAGGTCATTATAGAGCCTCAAGTCCATAGTTGTGGGAATACCAAGACCTATAACTAAGGAATGAACAACCTCCTCCAGGATGCCAAGCAAGTTCTTGGGGAACACCTCCCTTAGTAAAATTATTTTACCCTTCTTTTCCCCTAAATCTAGTAAAGAGGCCACAAATTGGGAAGCAATCTCAATTTTTACCTTATACTTGTCCTCCCCAATGGCGAAGTCATCACCCAAAACCCACTTGCTGGCAACTAACCCTAGGATGTGCTTCAACTTGGTCATGTGTATTAACCTATTATCTATAATCTCTCCCAGAAAGGCCAGCTGTGGCCTGGAGCTAACCAGCCTAATGGGCGTATCTAGCAGCATTTTTCCTATAGAAGAAAATGTTTTAAGTATGTTGCAAATATGTTCTTGAGAGATATTTGAGAGATGTGTTGTCATTGATGTCAACATATATCTCTATCTGTGACAACTATGCAGTGAACACTAGTAGATTTGGAGTGCTTTTACGATGACCGTTCATTGGAACTCAGACAACTAAACATCAGAATTCCAACATATTTGTTCGTCGCTATTTTTTTGTCGGTGATTCCGACGATGGGATTCACATCAAAATTCAAATGATACCATGTCCAAAATTTCTATGCACTCGCGACATTTGTTTTTGATGAGGAGACATCAAAATTATGACCTCGTTGCATCGTATATCACCGTAACCTTTGCCGATGACCCTGCATTATTGTCATAACCTTTGCCGATGTATTTTACTTTAGCAATGTCCATTGGGATAAGTCTTACTGATAGCCTCATCAGCTATTAGCAAGAAAAGATTTCGCCATTTCTGCTAGGCGACATGTTTGTTTGACGAGGAGACATTGAAATTTGGACCTCATTGCATCCTTGATTGCCATAACCTTTGCCAATGACCCTTTAACGTCGTAAACTTTGCTGATGCATTTTACTTTTGGTAGTTTCCATCAGGATAAGTCTTACCAATAGCCTCATCGACTATCAAAAAGACATGATTTCTCCATTGCCACTAGTGTGTGTTCTACTGATGGACCATCTTCAAGGAGATGTTAGAATTTCGATGACAAACGAGGTTGCATCTTGTAACATTTTTGTCATCGTAGGTATGACAACATCATTAGTTGTCATGTGGTGTTCGTCAGGATTTCGACCTTCCCCAACATTTTAAAAAATAAAAAATCTCAACTGCTTTTGTCTACACTGATGACCTTTTATCATCGTAACCTTTGTCAATAAATTTTACTTTTGGCCATGTCCATTGGGATAAGTCATACCAATAGCCTCATCGACTATCGACAAGACAAGATTTATCCATTCCTACTAGTGTGTGTTCTACTGATGGACTTAAATGGTGTATGCTATCCTGATCACATTCTTCTACTTGTCGGTGTTACCATCAGGTTGACTTTTGCCGATTACAAAGGATTAATATCAACTTCATTAATATCAGTGAGCTTACAAAGGATTAAGCGTGATAGGTACTTCATTATTAGGAAGATAAAGATGAAATAGCTACAAGAATGCATGAGAAGACTTATCATAAGAAATCATAATAGTAAATGCCAAAAATGTCTTGTAGCCAATACATAAAGCATTCATAAATAGTCATACAGATAGTCATATTGTTGTTTAAAATTACTATCAAAGGAGGATATTATAAACATAGAGACCTAGAACTTAGTATGCAATCATGGATAACAATGTAGGGTTAGGTATAGTTCTAGAACTTGTTTAAAGGGCAACATGTGATAGTGCAGGTGCCTAAGGAAAACTCTACAAAATAGTGAGAAGCAAGACTATCAAGAACAATATTTCAGTCTTAGGCATACACAACTCAAGGAGATAATGATTAACAAATAAAGCACTTACAAAGATATATCTAGTCATAAAAGATAATCATCTGAGTTGGAGACATGAGAATATTGTAGAGCATAAAGTAAATAGTTCCATCATAAGGCGTACACTCTATTTCAAGGCTCCAAACTTAAGGGAAATACAAGGAGATTCCATCAATGCCAATTGTAGTCCATAAAAGCCTTGTCGCAAAGCAAATCAAAGACAAAGTATAGACATATAGAGATAAGAAGATCAAGTCTATCAAAGAAAAAAAAGAACTCAAAGGAATTCAAAGATGTAATAGTCATAAGGCATGCACAGAGGCTCAGTACAATGGTGATATAGTGTTGCAAACCAATAATGAGAAGTTAAGAATAAGGATTGTGATAGAAATCAAGTTCTAAATATAGAGGCACATGACAGTAAGTTTGAGATTAGACAATGCAACATGGATATATGATCACCTTCTATGAGAGATGAAAGTGCAGTCATGATAGTATTTGTAGACACCTAAAATTAATATTTGATTAATTTAAGCCTATCAGCATAATTAATTGATTTAATTATGTTATCCTTATTCCTCTTAGAATCAATTAAATCTAATTTAATTAATCTTGTCACCATTGTCCAATAATTAATTTATTAAATAAATTAATTATTCCCCTATTCCTCTAAAGTCCCCTCCAATAATCATTTCCACTAAACCCACTCAGTTAATTAATTCTAATTAATTAACCTAGTCATGTGATTCCTACAAATCACTTTTCCTAATCTCATTAGCCTAATTAATCCTTCTAGAATATCTCATAATCATGCTTATCATTATCCCTCAATTTTTAATTCCCACTCATGTCACATCAACATTGAGTCTCTCAAAGAAATTCAAATTTATTTGAATCCCTCAATACATCCTTATTTTGGAATTTTTAATTCCTCATATTTGAAATTCAAATTTCTCCCCCCTTTTTCCCAAGGAATTTTATATTCCTGTTTATTTTCCCAAGGCACCCTTGATCCATGCCTTCTATCTAAAATCAATCTCAACCCTTCATAATCAAATCAATCTTGGCCCTCCATTGGCCTTCTCCAATCTATAAATTGGAGCCTATTCTCCTCACAAATCATCCACTTCTCATGCATTGTCATGCTGCCTATTTCTTCTCTCATCCTCTTCATAATCCTCTATAAAATCCATCCATTATTAATCTTTCAATCCAAATCCAATCCAACAATCCACTTACCTTGTTTAGCATTTCGAGAGCATTCCACATCCATCAAGAAGGAGCCCATCCAATCAAGTTGAAGAGAGGCAGTATTCAACTTCACCAAAGGCTCAATCCAAGGAAGAGCTAAAATAGCAAAGGTATAAATTATCTTTTGATGTTTTATGGTTTTCTTACTTATTTCATTGTCATTTTGATCATTTGATCTCTCACCTCATTTTCCCCTCTTTAGTATTTTTTAGTAGATTGGACTACCATAAACATGCACATGGAAATGAGTAAAGGGTGGGAGTTTTAGTTAAGTGAACTTCAAGTTAGAATGCAAGTTCTTAGTATCATTCATCAGTTCAGGCATTAGTTTTTAGAGAAAAATGTGGATTTCTAAGTTCATCATCAGTTTGAGGCCTAAAAAAGTGGAGTTTTGAGGATAATTTCATTAGTTCTACATCAGTTAGAAGCCCCTCATAGGTCATACATGAGACAAGATGAATTTTAGATAATTTAATAGCTAAGTTACCGATTCGGGTAGACATACGAATACAAAATCGAGTACAAATTCATGAAATCGGCAAAAAAAATCCTTGGGTATGGGTACGAGTATGTCCGTACACACACACACATATATGACATAAAATATACTAAAATGATATAAAAGCAGTTGAGATAAAATGTAATCTTGAATTTATTTAGTTTATGACAGACTGAAATGAAATCAAAGTAAACACTCATACATTGAATTGCATAGATGTAGAAACTGATTTGATTAATGATGCTCAATTAGGTCTTGAAACCCTCAGAAAAATATTGACAATACCAAATCTAGTCATCAAGATAGTAGGACATAAAAATCTAGTGATAAATAATGCCACTATAACTATTGGAGGATCTTAGAGCTGATTACTAATCAATATGATAACTAGTTGACCAAGAAGAAATCACTAATAGAAGTTTCACATCCTTATGATAGTATGAAGAAATCAACAAAATAGAAATAAAGATCAGATTGCACCAATGATGTCAAGCTGTGTATTTATGACAATTGAAATTTGAATAGTAGTTTGGGTCAGGTCACACCCCTTACAAAAGGTTGCAGCGTATATGAGATAACAATTTAAATTGTACACTTTGCAGCCAACACTACTTTATTAATTTGCCCCAAAATTAGGCACAATAGATGATGAAGAATCACTGAGGACCCAACCACCTAAGAGGGACCTTGGAGGAATCCAAGGGGAATCAGGCCTAGACCAGGACCAAGGCAGAATTAGAATTAGGATCGAGGGGTTTTAGTGAAGAATCAATAACTTAGTTTAACAATTAGTTTCCAGCAGTTCCACCTCCTTTTATGCACGCTCTTTCTTCAAATTCGACCCAAAATAAATTCAAAATGAACAATGAATGAACAAAATGAGGCAGTGTATCTATTCTAAAATAAAATGAACAAATGTTAAGGAATGAATAGAGAAAGCATGTTTATTCTAGAACAAAATAAACTCACAAAACCAATGAGGCATGCATTCACTTGTAATGGGAAATTGTCTCGTAGAAGCATGTTCACAACCTGCAACACTGAATATCTAACCTACACACAAGATGGTTAACATCAATAAGATTAATAGTGGAGCATAATGAAATATTGAAAAGTGTGTTACCTTATTGAGCTTCTCTTTGTTTCAAGAATAGTTTAATATTCTCTACTTAACAGGGCCAACCACGCAAAGGTGGAAGCTCATTTACCCCCCCCCCCCTAATATCACTCTAAATTCCCCGTTAATGTCTAACATTCTTTCATCCATTAATGAAATATAATATTCATTTATTATCATGTAACATTCATTAACACGTAACATTCATCAACATTCATTAACACATATCATTCATTAACATTCATTAACAAGTAGCATTCATCAACATTCATTTACACATATCATTCATTAACATTCATCAACACATAATTAAATTCAGTAACACATAAAATCCATTTCTTAACATATTAACATATAATAAGATTACAATCATTTTTTTCTTTCTTTTTGAAGCTTGGAGGTAAAGACTAATGGACCATCATTGTCGTCATCATTTGTCCCCTCTTCAGTTCTTCTGCCCCGTGCTTGTGATCTAGTTAATGTATACATAGTCTTGTACTCACAATGAGGACGCGTATGCAAAGGGGGGTCTCCTGCAATAACAAAGAAATGGGTTAAATTCATGAGTTTATTATTATTGTTACAAGTATTCCATTAATTAAAAGAAAATTACAAGGGTTCTCTTTACCTGATGGGGCCACATCATCTTCTTGATCATTTTGTCTAGCCTCATCCTCAGCATCCTGAACACCCTCTAAATCCTTTGGAGTTGAAACATGAAAAGTTACATTAATCAATACACAAATTGCAATTAAATTCTTTTAAAGGAATAATAGTGGTCCTCTTTACCTAGTGGGGCCCCATCACGTTCCTGATGTTGTCTACCTGGATCATGCTCAACTTGCTCACCATGGTCTACATGCTCTAAAATAAAAACAAAAAAGGTTACATTAATTACTACACCAATTTCAATTAAAGATATTTAATTGTAATAATCATTACATAAAACAAAATAGTTTAGCACGTGAATACCTCGAGTAATTGGATGCACACCATGACCTTCATCATGTGCAAGTTGTGTTCCACCCTGTTTAGGTTGCATTCTGATGTCATGTGCATTGTTATCATTGCTTTACTTTTTAAAACAAATATAGTCACATTATGTTGGAAATTAACATCGAATAAACTATTGCTCAAGTATTCAATTTTAAATAATATTCATTTAGCTTATTTACATGATTGACAGATGCACTAGATTCTTCTATTTGCCCACTCAATCCTTTTAGATGTTCAACCACAACTCTATAGCCCTCCTGAAAGGCAATTTTCATGTCATCTTTTGTGGGCACTGTATTGAATTCAGAGCCCTGCATTTTTTGTTTAATATCATGAATTTTTCTTGCATTATTTAATGATTAAATTATTTTTTTGCAATTTATTATTTCGATGCGATATTTCATTTATTGATACTTACAATTCATGCGACAAATTTCATATAACCACCATAGCTGAGTTTGTGTTGCCCGTGCTTTTCTAGTCTTGCCTTAGTTTCCTTTGATGTGTTGAGTAGTCTATGAAAAGTTTGAAATATGTTAGATTATATAAATTTAAAGAGTAATTAGTACATAATTACATTCTTAATAGTATCACATACCTTCTTCTTCCTGGTGGTGTATTTCCTTTTTTCCTTTCAACTATCTCCTTTACATCCAAAATCAGGTCCTTCCACTCCCTCTCTAAAATCATGGGGGGATGCTCATACTTTTTGTTTTTCTCTAAATGTGTCCTATACTGGTCCCTCACATACTTTAGATGTTTGCCAGCCTGGTCAAGGGCCTTGATTTTCTCGAATGTGTCATTTTCGAACAACCCAACCAAATGGCTTCTGAGATCATCTTTTAACTTTTTTTCTTGCTCATTCCATTGTTTATGTATGGTGGGCCCGAAGATCTCCAATATAATTTCATTAATATTTTTATAAAAAATATCATTTCTTGCAAACAAATCATGGGATGATTAGTCCAAAATGAGTGATCAATAAGTAAATTGCAATTACTCTATATAGCATAATAATTTTAGAGTACTTGGAACCTTCTCTATCTTTATGGGAAGCAAATCTTCGGTCACCACAAATGTGAATGACAACATTCCTGTGCTAGAAATATGGGAATATCAAGGAAATGTTTCTATGGTATCACCACTAGTGGCCTCTGCATCCTCATGTACATGTCTTGTTGCATAAAATGAATCCACTATGAAATGCCCCCAAGAAAGAACAATTCAAGGGAAATAAACACATAATAAAAGAGAGAGAAAAAGAGGGATCTATCAACTCTGAGGTCTGTATGATGTGCACTACTGGATGTCTGCATGCTTCATGTTGCCAACATTGGAGTTGGCAATATAGGTGGGAATGATGGCCTTTGATGAGGTGGTGTTTGCAGAGGAACATGGACATCACCTGAAGAATAATACATTCAATATACAAAACATTAAATATATGAGAAATAAAATAGTGGTGCAGGAGCACCAAGATAACAATGAGGAACTAGGAACAATTTTTTAAAGCAGAATAGTCAATTTTAGAGCCTTTGAATAATAAAAACTTTTAAATTCCCTGCACTCTTTCTTAGTTTTTTTAATATTGCAGTCTATTATCCACATGTTTTCCACCATAAAATGCATTGATTGGATTTGCAAACTGGTTGGAGATTGAAGTGGCATGAATATACTTTCATTTCATTTTGGTTTCATTAATTTTGGATTTTTATTTGAAAAGTTATAGCCATTTTGGTGAAAACTGCCCAAACCCTACCTAGGGCTAGCAGGAAGCACTCAAAATGTAATATCTTTTATCTTATTTGCCAAATAAGCCCAAAAATGGGCATAAATATATATTATATTGTGTACTTTAATTTCATCAAGTCTGAAAGGTTTTCACTTCAAGTTTGGCATGTGATTTGAAGACTTTTGGGACTATTTTGGGTGTCTCAGTCCAAGAAGGACAGTGAAAAGGCAGATTTGTGAGGGTTTGGTGGAAATGTACATTTGAACGAGTGTTGGTATATTGTTGGGGGTTGAATAAGGTGTGTGGGGAGTCATATCATAGATTTCAAAGGAGTCTTGAAACCTTAAAAGACCTTGAACCAAAGATGTGGCATGAGTGTCCTCTTGTATTGCCTCATGACAACAAACTTGAAAACAATGATAAAAAGATTTTAACATATGAGGGTTGAATGAAAATAGTATTAGAAGATAGTGTGGATGGAAACCTCAATGTGTGGTGTATGTTTGAAAGGAGGGTTGAGTGTCTTTAGTCAAGATTGGGTGTTTATGACAAGTGATTTCCTAATTCCTTTGTGACTGTCCTAAACTTTTCATAGACTGTCAACTTATGAAAACAGTTAGAATATTGTCTCTAATGTGTAAACCAAGTAATTGAGAGTTCCAAAGTGAGGGTATGAAGTCTTAGATAATGATTTTCATAACTGGTATATTTGAGTCAATGAATTGTGACTTGGCAACTCAGGTGTTTTGAAACCTTGAAGGACGTATGAATGTATTGTGTCATGTATGGAGGCATAAAAAATAGAGTCAAATGGTGTGTGAGTCAAATGACCTTGAGTGGAAGGATGTCCCTAGTCGATGAGTTATATGTTGGCATTTTTGATGTTTATGTTGTGATTGTCATTGATGGACACACACTTGCATTGAGATCCCCTTTATATGTATGAGCTAGAGCTCAACCGGTATCTGTTCCAACCGGTATGTTGTATTCTAGTCTTTAGACTATTGGTGATTTTGCATAAAGTGTTTCCCGGTCTGAAGCGGCATGTCGACCCCAAGCGGTTCATAGATCTCAAGTGGTACGAGGGAGCAAAGTGGCATAACACATTCTTACCAGTCTTCATTTTTGTCAAACCGGCAACCGGTATTTTGTATGAACCGGTAATACTCTGTGTTGAGTTACCGACCGACATTTTGTGATGAGTTACCAATCCACCAATTGTTTGATGATTCCGACACATTGACGGTGTTTTTTGTGTCATGTTACTAAGTATGTCTAGATTCGTTGAGCCTAGAAAATTGAAATGTAATCCTATTGGACTGACATGAAATCAGATTCCTTCATAAGGATATCATGTCTAGGGTTCTAGGTGGTTGTTGAAAGTTTTTGTTTGTGCTAGGGTTTAAGGTGGTTGATGAGTTATTGTAAGAGTGATCTTATCTGAGAAGATCAAGTTGTAACTAAGTGAGAGACAGAGAAGACTGAAGTAATGCTAGAATGCATTAGCTGTGAGCTATATTGGATCTAACCAAGAAATTTGTGCTATCTAATAGATCACACACTTGTTGATTACTCACCTCTTTGACAAGTTTGTAGCCCTTAACTGGGTAGGCTCAGAGTAGCCTTTGTAAAATCCTCTAACAAGGTGGTTCACCTCTGTGAATCTAAAATCCTCTAGCAAGGTAGTCCTTGATCAGACTTATCTCCTAACCGAGATTGAGATTCCTAATAGGATCTATTCTGGTTAAGAACATTGTAAGACCTTAACTGGTCTGACCTTAACCGGTCTAGTTTCTATTATGCAGATAGTGACTTGTGAGTTCCATCTCATCGTGGTTTTTCCCATTTGGGTTTCCACGTCAAATATCTTGTGTTATGGTTGTATTTCTTTTGTGGGTGAATGCTTTATTTGCATTTTGGTTTGCATGTGTGATAACCGGTCTGTCTGTTAAACTATTTTACCAGTTTATCTTTACATTGTTTAAGTGTTTTAGTGCAGTGTTTTTTGGCATACTAATTCACCCCCCCTTCTTAGTATTCATCAATTGGTATCAGAGCCTACCTTTCTATAAGTTTAACCACTTGGAAAGAGATATGGGGGAATACACCTTGAGGGAACTTACTCAACAACTCACTTAGTTTGAGCAAGCCTATGATGATCTTATGGTCAAATACAAGGCATCTCAAGCAAAAAGGAGAGAACATGCAGAAAAGATGATGGAGCTATCTGAAAAATATTTTTGCAGATGAAGCAGACATGGAAGCCATGATAGCAGAAGTAAATAAGCTGAATGATTCAAACTCCAATCTGAGAAAGGAGTTGGAAGGACTGACTATCCGATTTAGTCAAGAGCTTGAGAACCAGAGGAAAGCTGAAGATCTGGTGAAGGACAAAGATCATGAGATCTCCAAGTTGAAACAAGAGATTAGTGCACTGACTGCTCGCCTTCATGAGAGAAGAATGGAAAAAGAAGGAGTACAAGATGAACTGAACATAGCCATCTCTGAAAATGCAAGCCTAATGGAGACAAATACTGCTATTTCCAAAGAATTCTCTGAGTCAAAGGAAATACTTGCTAAGTTCAACAAGAGCACTGATAAGCTAGAGCAAAAGATTGAGTCATCTAGACCGGCAAAGAATACTAATGGACTTGGTTTCTCTGGTTATGAGGAAGGAGAATTCTCAGGAACAAATGCGGAAACATCAAAGAAGCTACCAACATTCAAAGGAAAAGGTAAGCAAAAATTCAAACCTATTTTCTTTAACTATCTTAAAGAAGGACACACTGCCAATGCATGTAGGAGCAAAGCCTACAATAATTTTCCTTACTTTATTAACAATACACCTAGATCCAATAAGTTCAATGGTCATTGTTATGCATGGAACAAGTTTGGGCATAGAGCATTTGAATGTAGGTCTATGATGAATAACACTGGAAGATATCCTCAAAGGACCCAAGGAGTTGGTCCTAAACCTTTTGTGAACCAGAACCACAACTGGTTTAATGTCTTCAATCATCAGCCAATAAGCGGTGGCCATCAAGCGGCAACCGGATGGAGAGAAAATTGTTGGATTTGTCATGGTCATGGTCGCATTGCTGCTACATACAGAAGGAAGAATGGAAACATGAACAATGGACCTTGGAGAGCACCTGGAATGATTTGCTATCATTGCAACAAACCGGGTCATGCGACAAGATTCTGCAGAAGCATAAAGAGTGTATCTGATGATATACTAGTCACTCCAGAAGGAAAAATTGATGTTGAAACAGTTCAAGCAGACATGAACAAAACCTAGAGGAAGAAACCAACAATGTTGGAAGAGGAACTAGTTTCTGCACCTAGTGTGGAAATATCCGAACTGACAAACTAAGCTTCAAAAGGCTTAGGGGGAGCAAACGGCGAAATGTTTTTGAACCCCTAGTTTACACCGATAAAAGACCTTAACCAATATGTGATACCTGTCGCTTGGCAGAAGACCGAAAATGGTAAAAAGGCAAATTAGGGTTTACGCCCTAATAGAGGAGCATTAATGGTGGTAGGTGAGAGACATGTATAAAAGCATTTTTCAAATCATTTCTCACTATCTGTTTTTGAGCGAAGAAAAGTTTTTCAAAGAGTAGAGTGAAGAAAAGGCGATTTGAGCTGAGATTTCAAGAAATTGACAAATCGTGAAGGAGATTCAAATTCAAATTGCAAACGGTCAAGTGGAGAACACAAAGTGGTGATTTAGCAACCGACGAAGTGTGGAGTGAAGGAGAATTAGAAAGCCCTAAATTCATGTTTTAAAGGTATTTCTTGAGTTCTTAAAATATTCTACAATGGCTTCCACATCTCATACCAGTTCTAGTGCATCCATTGAGTCTAAAAGTTTCATTCAAAGGAAGTCAAAGTATAATGCCCTATCACAAGTTCCAGCTAGAGTGATAGTAGAAGAGGGAATTTCTGACTATATTGATTGCAAGATTGAAGACCTAGGGTCTCTAGCCATCCACTCCCAACTAGGTCTGTTTTGTGGAAAGGATAAGAAAATCAAACCGGAATATAGTATCTTAGAGAAGAAGAAACTCCATAATGCTGTATACTTTCTAGAAGACTTTACAAAGGATCATATTAGGATCATTTTGAGTAGAGTCCATGGTGACAAGATGTACCTAGAGAGGACACATGATATCATGCCATAGGCAATTCATGCAGTCACCAGTTTCTGCAATATAGGGGAAGTGCCAGCCCTAAGGACAATAAGCAAAATGGAAATGTCAAGGCTCACCGGTTTAGTGAGCGATTCACGAGGCATGAGAGTCAACTCCATCAAGGATGATCTAGTTAAGTATGCCTGCATGGTGATAGGCTACTAAACATTCTCTACTAGCAGAATTAACTCTGTATCTACTGCAGCAGTAAATGCCACTTACCGGATGATTAAAGAGGATGCATCATTTGACCTATGCACCGGTATGCAGAGGGAACTCCTGTCTAATCCGAAGTCGATCAAATAGGATAATACACTAAGATTCAAGTTCAGACAACTATTGGTTGGGTTGTTCTTCTATTTCCAAGGCTGCTTTCCTGGAGTAGGAGATGTCCAGTGGTCTCCTGACCAACGGGTAACCAAGTAGATCAAGGAAAGCATTCAAGCAATCGAAACCGGTTACCCTGATGTGCTGAACAAGTATTCTGATGAGTTTAGACAGAAAATGAGTCAAAGGATGAGGATCTCAGGTGACATCGTGAAGAAATATGAAGATGACATCTGTTTCACCATCCAGGTGGACAAATGCTTAATGGAGGCTGTTGAGCATAGAATGGAACAAGTGGAGCCAATGGGCTATGAGGTGATGTACGATATGCTGGAAGGGTATGCCTCAACCCTTATTGCCTCACCTCTTGATCCTAAGGAAAAGAGGACCGGAACCTATCTAGAAAGGATTGCACCAGTCGAGGAACCCTCTGTTAAGAAAGGAAAAGAACCAGCAACAAAGAAGGTAAAGGCAGTGCCTGCAGCGTCAACACCGACTACTACTGCAACTCCAAGAGTGACCAAGTGATCACTTGCAAAGAAGAAACCAGAAGTGGCACCGGTAAAAGTCTTTGAAAGAAAAATGAAGACTAAGTTAAATGAATCGGACTTTGAAGAGACTGAGTCTGAGAAGATGCCAAAGAAGGTTAGACAAATGAAGAAGATGAAGAAGAATGAACCGGCAGCGTCTACACCAGTAAATATTGATATCTCCTTATATAAACCTTTGACACATTGTCAAAGAACAATAAAGAGTATTAGGAGAAAATTACTTCATGACTTAGTAGATTATTATGATGATTTTAGTGATGAGGAGAAAGAAGAAGTACTATAGGAGATTATTATTTATTTGTGTAAGAATGACCAGTCGCCATCAGAGATTAAATCTTAGACATCGGATTCCTTATATAAGGCATTAGATAATAAATGGCACATTGCCATAGAAAAAGAACAGGAGATTAGGGAGAAAGTCTTTGCACAGTACTTTCTTGACCTCTCAAACTCAAAATTATTTGATATTTTGGACCAAAATAAAGGACTCTTCTTCACAAGGATAAGAAGACTCTAGCTGTTAGAGGGAAGAGTTGATGATGTTGAAAAAGAAACTCATCAGTATATGGATCATGCTATCCATGCTCACAAAGCACGTATGGCCAACTTGCAAGTGGAAAAAGAATCGGTTATATCCAAATTGGATGAAGTTTTTGATGAAGAAGGAAACCCGGTTGAAGAACCAATCGATACTATTGATGTCAATGTCCTAGACGTAGAAGATGTCACTCAAGACATACCTTTTAAGGGAACAGGACAGGTGCAACAGGTTGAACAGGGTAGTGAGCAAGCCGAGGATAGACAGGAAGCAGCTAAGGAACAGGCAGAGAAGAAGAAGAGGGATGAATATGAGAAAAAGCAAAAAGAGGAAGAGAGGAGGAAAGGGGAAGAGGAGAAAAGAAAAGATGAAGAGAAAAAGAAGCAAGAAGATGAGAGGAAAAAGAAAGAAGAAGAGGATAAGGAAGAAAAGAAGAAGAAGGAAGAGGAAAAGAAGAAGAAGGAAGAGGAAGATAGAGAAAAGGAAAAGCGGAAGAAAGAAGAAAAGAAGAAGAAGGAAGAGGAAGAGAAAGAAGAGGAGAAGAGGAAGGAAGCTGAGAGGAAAAAGAAAGAAGAGGAAGACAAGGAACAAGAAAAGAAGAAGGAAGCAGAGAAAAAGAAGAAGGAAGAAGAAGACAAGGCAGCAGAGAAAAGCAAAGCGGAAAAAAAGAAAGTGGAAGAGGACAAGGCAGCGGAAGCGGTGAAGAGCACACAGATGGAGACTCTGAAGGCAACTGTGAATCAAGGCAAACTAGCTAATATCACCAGTCCTATTGATCTCTAGTCTACAAGTGAATCGGAGCTAATGCAGAGCATCAAGGTTGCTCAAGAGCACCTTGAAATCATTCGAAGGAAAAATGAGAAAGATATAATTCAAGCGGCTGTAGACACCCTTACCGGTTTGATCCTTGGTACCAATCTTCCCAACACTGAATCATCACTAGCAAAGCTTAAGCTACTATGTACAGTAGTGGATGATCAGGTGTAGAGCCTAGAAGAAGCAGCTGAGGCAAATGTCAAGAAAGAGCATCAAAAGGCTCTTAACATTGCTCTGGTAAAGAAGTTGAATGAACTCCAGTGTGAACTGCTGAAAGACCAAAAGGATATAAGGGACGCTTTGGATGAGGGAAATCTGCTACTAAGAAAAATCTATCAACCCGATCTATTCTATGATGATGTGCTAGCTCAGAAGCAAAAGCTTCAAATGGACTTACAATCTTACTTGAGCACATTTAAGCCACCTTATGATTCCTTTGCAACTTATGGGCAAACTGTTCACCGGTTTCAGATCCAGTTAGCCAAAATGGAGCAAGAGATCAGTACATGGTCTAGAGATTTGCAGGAGCTACAATTGGTTTTACTTCCATGTCTACAAATTCTTCAGAAGTGTTATCTAAACCTGGATGCCTTGACAGTTACACAGGAGATGAGCACAGTTGACACCATGGAAGAATAGGTCTCCCAGATGCAAACAGAGAAAGAAGTGGCCACCTCCCTACTTGAGTCCTGGTCTCTATCAATGAAACAATTTTTGCAGGACTATAAATCAGTTTTTGACAAGTATTATTCCTTGTTGTCATAAACTTTTATTATTTTAATATCAAATGGAAGTAGGGTTGTTCGGCGGTACTTTGTCATTGTTGGCAAAGGGGGAGAAGTATTCTATCTATTTTGGAGAAGTATAGGGGAGAAGTATCTGGCTTTAAAATTTTTCTAAATGCTTTGATATATGCTATATGCTCTGATATCTCAATGTTTATGCTTTGTATGCAAAATTGCTATACATTGTATTGATTAAGGGATAGTGTATATGCTTAGGGGGAGAAATTTTGTTAATGGCATGTTTTTGTTGTAAAACACTTAGATGTCAAAATTTTATTTTCCTAAGTGTTGCCATCAATGCCAAAGGGGGAGATTGTTGGCATTTTTGATGTTTATGTTGTGATTGTCATTGATGGACACACACTTGCATTGAGATCCCCTCTATATGTATGAGCTAGAGCTCAATTGGTATCTGTTCCAACCGGTATGTTGTATTCTAGTCTTTAGACTATTGGTGATTTTGTAGAAAGTGTTTCCCGATCTGAAGCGACATGTCAACCCCAAGCGGTTCGTAGATCTCAAGTGGTATGAGGGAGCAAAGCAGCATAACACATTCTTACCAGTCTTCATTTTTGTCAAACTGGCAACCGGTATTTTGTATGAACTAGTAATACTCTGTGTTGGGTTACCAATCGATATTTTGTGATGAGTTACTAATCCACCGATTGTCTGATGGTGCCAACACACTGACGGTGCTTTTTGTGTCGTGTTACTGAGTATGTCTAGATTCATTGAACCTAGGAAATTGAAATGTAATCCTATTGGACCGACATGAAATCAGATTCCTTCATAAGGATATCATGTCTAGGGTTCTAGGTGGTTGTTGAAAGTTTTTGTTTGTGCTAGGGTTTAAGGTGGTTGATGAGTTGTTGTAAGAGCGATCTTATCTGAGAAGATCAAGTTGTAACTGAGTGAGAGACAAAGAAGACTGAAGTAATGCTAGAATGCATTAGCTGTGAGCTATATTGGATCTAACCAAGCAATCTGTGCTATCTGATAGATCACACACTTGTTGATTACTCACCTCTTTGACAAGTCCATAGCCCTTAACCGAGTAGGCTCAGAGTAGCCTTTGTAAAATCCTCTAACAAGGTGGTTCACCTCTGTGAATCTAAAATCCTCTAGCAAGGTAGTCCTTGATCGGACTTATCTCCTAATAGAGATTGAGATTCCTAACAGGATTTGTTCTGGTGAAGAACAATGTAAGACCTAAACTGGTCTGGTTTCTATTCTGCAGATAGTGACTTGTGAGTTCCATCTCACTCTGGTTTTTCCCATTTGGGTTTCCACGTCAAATATCTTGTGTTATGGTTGTATTGCTTTTGTGGGTGAACGCTTTATTTGCATTTTGGTTTGCATGTGTGATAACTGGTCTGTCTGTTAAACTGTTTTACCAGTTTATCTTTAGACTGTTTAAGTGTTTTAGTGTAGTGTTTTTTGGCATACTAATTCACCCCCCCCTTTTAGTATTCATCATTATAGTTTGGATGCTCTACAACAATTATAAAATGTATAGGGAAGTCACATGTTTGATAACAACAAGGAGCCCGTGAACACATAAAGGATATATCAGAGCATCAAAGTAGTTTTAATGTATCTAACATGGTCATCACCTAAACTACCTGGAGTACCCTGATCATGTCCACCAACTTGCTGAGGATGCAATATTTCCTGTAAAAACAACACGTACATAATTTAGTTCCTGACATAAAAGAGTATAAAATATAAACCATTTTTGAACTTATGTTATAATTAAAGATTTCATTACTGCTTACTTGCAATTTTTGTGCTCTCTGCATCAATTGTTGCAACCTCTCTTTTATTGCATTAGTTTGAGGGACTTGGTATGCCAGAGCAATAAATTCTTTGTTAATTTTTTTTTGGATCTTTCTCATCATTACGAAAGGGTCTGTGGAATATGTGATGTCATCATCGCATAATAGTGAGTCCACCATTGTATTGTCATCAAGTAATGTAAGTGCCTTTGCCTGAACATTCGTCTGTGACAAGAATATTAGTAACATTATCAAAATTACTTGAAAACCCTAAAGAAAAGAACATAATAATATAACATTTGGCTTCTATCTAATTTGTACAATTACAATGAGGTTTACCTATTGTGTAGAAGGGCCAGGAGATACATCCCTGTCTATGCCATGTGTCAGATGAATGTCACCCTGTGACAAAGATTAAATATAAAAAAAAATATTAGCGAAATGAAACCAATAGACTTAGCAAAAAAACTTAATAAAAAATGCTATATTGGAGTCATTAATTGAAGGTTGGTTTAAATGGTATATAGTATGTACCACCCCCATGATAGTAACTTTGTTTGTATCTATGCGATTCAAATTGTAATCGATTAGCATCTCTTCCCATACACTTATTGATTTTGTCGCACATACAAATACACAATTTCCCTCACACACCTCAAATATGCAATTGGGTTTCTTATTAGTTGACCCAGGTCATGTACTATTTATAAAACCTAAAATATTCTCTATTGCTTTAGGCCTTTGGTCAATGTACATAGCCACTCTTTTACTTTCAAGACACTGAAGCCATTTCTAGGGCATAGGAAAAAGATGTGGAAGAAGAGTTCAATGAAGATGATCAAATTGTAACTAAAATGCAAATTTATAAAGATGTAAGATTAGATGGACATGTTGATTTTGTGACAGATGATGTGTTTGTTAAATCCAAAGAATTTAAGTCTTTTCTTTATAATTTGAAAGGCAAAAGGCTAAGGGAGTCTATCCCAAATGTGACACCTAAAAATGAGGCAGAATTATTGAAGAAACTAAAAGAGGATATAGAAGCAAATTTGGTGAAAATGACTCCACAGAGAGGGAGACAATTACTGATAGAGGCCGAAGTAATTCTTTTTCTAGGATGGGACTTGAGTGCCTCTTTTATTTTTGATAGTTTATTGCACTCTGATAATAAGGAATTCAAATTGGATATTCAGGGAGTTAATGACATTTTTATTGGGTCAAGGTTTGATCTAAATGAGGAAGAACTAATGCTATGGGCACTGTATCTACTAAACAAGAGACCAACAATGATTGATGTGGATAGGGATTTTGAACACATGATGAAATTGAAGGTGGGAGAAATTGATCCTATTGTCTCCACAGATATAAGAGTAGATATTTCCAAATTCAACAAGGCACAGATGGTTAGAGTGGTAAGGGAAAGGAATCAATACAAAGCTAGGTATGAGGAGGCCATCAGAAGAAGTGGTTAGTTTGAACCCATGTTGCTTTCTCCTGAAAAATTCAAAATGGAAGAAGAAATGTGAGGAATTGTAGCAGGAAAATCAAAAAATTCTCAAACATATGCGAAGTGTAAGAATTGATACTGCTTCTTTCTTATTGAATAAAAGATTTGAAAAGCTGCAGGGTCACTTGGAAGACTTTTGGGTTGTGTTTTAGGAAAATGTGGACAATGCAGTATCACATAACAGGATAAAAAATAGGCTGGGGGTCAAGCTACATGAAAAGAATTTCAAGGGAGAAGATGCCAAAGAGATTGATAATTTTGAAAGGCTACTTGCAAAGCATGATAAATTCAATGCAAAATTACAAAATGAATATGATGAGTGTAAATGTGTAATCCAACATGGTATTCCTATGTTAGTTGAACATGTTGTCCATTTGGTGGAATTGATTATGTGTTGCATTGATGTTTTGTCATTGATGTCAAAACTAGCTATTTGGATGTTTTATTGGCACCCTTTTGGTCTCGGTAGGTTGAGTAGTTTCTATTTGGTTTGGATCCAACATGATCTGGTATAGTTTAGTTATGGAATTGGATTATTTATGAGACTCATGTTCATATTCAATCAGTTGGTTTTGGTCTAGTGATCAGATGCTATCCTATTTGCTTAGGAAGCTTGGCTTGCGGTTCCGACGAGGGTTTCACCGACAGAGATTTTGATGAAGATATTTGATGAATTGCATAAGTGGTGTTGGTGTAGCTTTTGGTGGAGTTTTAGGATGCTTTTGGTGATCATGTTCAAGACTTGGTGGATGGAGATCATTGCTTTAGCATATGGACCTATATTGGGTCCCGGTTGATCTAGGTTATGGACCGACTTAATGTAACATGTGGATTGGACCTCTCGATGTGTTTCCAGGATGTCTTATGTGTTGGATATTATTTGTTTGGTCTAAGGCCAACATGTTTTGTAATTATGTAATTGGTTTATTGTCTAGTGGCCAACCTGATTGTTTATGGTCGAGGGTTTGTATATATAGTTGTAAGATCTCATTGTAGATAAGATTATGGTATGGGAAATGGATATGTAATGTGTGAATAATGTAATATTATTCAAGAAGAGGATTTGGCCGATCATTGGAGATAGAATTGGGTTTGTATAAGAGGATTCAATCCTTCGGTATTGAGCTTAACAAGAACTATACTCAGGCATAAGAGATGCTATCTTTGTAGTTCAAACACTTCTCTGGATTGTAGTCTAGATTTCTATGTAGTTAGTGAGGATCCTTTTGTGACCAGCAGTGCGCTCTAGGTTGTTGGCCTTCCTGCAAGTGCAGGCCCCTCAATTGTAATTCACATACTTACTACATAAGTATTATCCAACTATGGGTAGGCTTCCCACCGTGGTTTTTCCCTTTACTGGGTTTTCCACATATAAATCGTGGTGTCATGTGGATGGTATTTATTCTATGATTATTGTTTATGCTTAATTGGTTCAATTGCTATTCTAGTATTAAAGTTTTAATTGCTAATGGTTTTGCTAATCTATGACAATTGATTCACCCCCTCTTAGTTGTCTTATAATTATTTGAATTGTCTAAAAATTGGTATCAGAGTTTGGTCCTCTCTACAGAAAACTTAACCGCTTGAGGAAGATCCTATGGTGACTAACAGTTCAAGTTCATCCAGTTCATCTAGAGCTATCTTTCAGAGAGATTCCTAGGCTTGATGGAACAAATTACACAGTATGGAAGATTCAGATGGAGACTCATGTGAGATGTATTGGCAAGGAGATTTGGGAGATCACACAGAATGGTGTCACACCTTATAATACGACATCTGGCAATCCTCCTTTGACAAATAATGAGATTAACTGACAAGTCATTTGAAAAGTCTATATGGGATAAGTTGGAGACTCTTAATGAAGGTGAACCTATAGTGAAGATTGCTAAACTTGATGGTTACCGGGTGAGATATGAAAACCTAAAGATGGAAGAAGATGAAAGGATTACCACATTCATGGAAAGGGTAAATGAGATTGTTATGGTAATTCAATATTGTGATGGAACTTTGAGCGAAGATGAAATTGTTTCTAAAGTTTTGAGAGCCCTACCACTAGCTTATAAAATGAAGGCTACTGCTATTAATGATTTGAGAACAATGGCTAATATATCTGTGAAAAAAGATACCTTGGTTGGGAAATTATGTGATTTGGGGCTTGAAGAATTTGGACCTTTGAGAGCTGTGAAGACGAAACCTTCTTTTCATGCATCTACATCTACAACCGATAAGAAAGATTGGAAAGATTTGTATACGAAGGAATTGTAAGATATGAAGGGAGAAGATGAGTAGTTTGAGAAACTTGAAGCAATATTTTCTATAAGAGTACATAAAGGACCAGTAGGAGGTAAGTATGAAGGAAAACCACCTTTTAAATGTTTTGCACGTAATAAGATTGGTCCTTTTGCATCTAGATATCTTGAAAGGAATTCAAGATTTGAAGAAAGAGTTAGAAGATATTTTAAGCCTAACCTTGGATATCAAAACAAGTATAAGTATAGGAAAAATAGAGATAAATCATGCTACATAGCAAATGAGCAAGGCATTACTAATTCTAATGATGAACCGACAGAAGACTCTGCTAATGGTTCTGGCAGTGGGAAGGAATGCGTGTTCCTAGCTATCAAGGAAGATGTTTCGACACTGGAAGAGAATGTACCTAAAGAAAAGGCACTTGCTGCTAAAATTGAAGACAAGGATGAATGGGTAATTGACAGTGGTTTTTCACATCATATGACTGGAGATAAAGGGAAGTTTTTATCTTTACAAGAATTTGATGGTGGTCTAGTTAGATTTGGAGATGACAAAGCATGTATTATCAAAGGAAAGGAACTATATCATTGGATGGTAAGAACAATACTGACAATGTTTATTATGTTGAGGGTTTAACGCATAATCTTTTGAGTGTAGGAAAATTGGTGGATAAGAGATTTTAATTACAGTTCAAGGATGGAAAATGCAAAATCAATAACAAATCTAATTTGGAGATAGAAACCGGTACACAGACAAAAGGTAATATATTTCATTTGAATTTTGGTGAAAAGACATGTTTGATTACACAAATTGATGAGAGTTGGCTATGGCATAAAAGGCCATGTCTTGAATTTTGATTGCATTGTGAAGATCAGTTCAACTAAGACAATTAGAGATATACCTAAGATTGTGAAGCTCTACAATTTGGTATGTAAAAATGTCAAATGGCTAAACAAGTTAGAACCTCTTTTAGGAGTATACAAGATAAATCTAATGATGTTCTTGATCTTATTCATATTGATTTGTGTGGCCCTGCTAGAGATAAAAAATTTCATGGTGATATATATTTCATGCTAATCATTGATGATTATTCTAGAATGATGTGGGTTACTTTTCTAAAGGAAAAATCTAGGCATTTGAAAAGTTTAAAATGTTTATGGCTAAAGTGGAAAGTGAGATCGGATTGAAGATTAAATGTTTGAGGTCAGATCATCGTGGAGAATTCACATCCAATGAGTTTAATAACTTTTGTGAGAAGCATGGCATAAGAAGACAATTTTATGATCCCTAGACACCTCAACAGAATGGAGTTGTGGAAAGGAAGAACATAACTATCTTGGATGCTGCTAGAAAAATGATGATGGAAGATATTCTACCTCATATCTACTGGAGAGGAGCGGTGAAAAAAATGGTTTATGCATTCAACATAGTACATATCAAACGAGAAACCGGTAAGACACCTTATGAATTATGGTTTGGCAATACACCTACAGTTAAGTATTTCAGAATCTTTCGTAGTAAATGTTATATCAAGAGAGATGATATCATTGGAGAATTTGATCCCAGATGTGATGAAAGCATATTTCTTGGTTATTCTAATGAAAGAAACACATATAGATGTTATAACAAGAGGTTGTAGAGAATTGTGGAGAGTGCTAATCAAAGGGGATGAGCTAAATAGAGGTCAAATTAGAGTGTATCAGAAGGAACCGATAATGGAATGATTATATCTGAACCGATAACCCCTTTACTAGAACAAAGTGTTGAATTAGTCGCTCCGGTAGTATCAAAAAATTCAACAGTAACTGAAGATCAGGGAAGAGGAACAGTGAGTCAGAGGACTCCTAGGAATGTGAAATTGAATCATTCAAAAGATCAGATCATTGGGGATAAGAACAATGGAGTAATGAAAAGAAGAAGACTAGCAACTAATGAGGTATGTTTTATTTCACAAGTTGAACCAGTATCAATAATTGAGGTATGTAAAGATGAATATTGGTTGAAAGCTATGGAAGAAGAATTAGATCAGATTGAGAAAAATAACACATGGACTTTAGTTCCCTGGCCTAAAAATAAGAAGGTTATTGGAGCTAAATGGGTTTTTATGAATAAATTGAATGAGGATGGTCAAGTTATAAGGAATGAGGCTAGATTGGTTTGTAGAGGATATTCTCAGAAGGAAGGATTGATTATGGAGAGACTTTTGCATCTGTAGCTATGATTGAAGTTGTAAGATTATTTCTTGCCTATGCTGCTTATAAAAACTACAAGGTTTATCAGATGGATGTTAAGTGTGAATTTTTGAATGGAAATCTTGATGAGGAAGTTTATATTGAGCAACCTGATCGTTTTTCACTATCAAATGATACAAACATGGTTTGGAGGCGAAGGAAATTTTTATAAGGATTGAAATAAGCACCTAGAGCTTGGTATGCAAGGTTGGATAAATAGCTTTTGAAGCTTGGTTATACTAAGTGTAATGTTGACATGAATTTATATTATAAGATCACTGATGATGATATACTGATTATTGAAGTATTTGTTGATGATATTATATTTGGAGGTGAAGATAAGTCGTGCAAGGAATTTTCTAAGAATATGGAGAATGAGTTTGAGATGGCTATGATTGGAGAGATAAAAATTTTCTTAGGTTTGCAAATTACTCCGACTGATAAAGGTATTTTCATTTGTCAAACTAAGTATGCTAAGGAATTGTTGAAGAAATTTGGTATGGGAGATTCTAAACCGGTAAGTCCTCCTATGGTTACAAGTGAGAAATTGACAAGAAAAAATGTTTCTATGCCATTAAATCCTACAAGATACAAATCTATGATTGAAGGTCTTCTTTATTTGACTCAGACTAGGCCTGACATTATGAATATTGTTTGTATTGTTTAAAGATTTCAGAGTGATCCTAGAGAAAATCATATGAGTGTGGTGAAAATAATTTTTAGATACTTGCAAGGTACATCAGAATATGGTTTTTGGTACTCTAAGGATGATAACTTTACTTTATGTGCATATACAGATGCTGATTGGGCTGGAGATGTTGATGATAAAAAAAGTACTTCCGGTGGAGCTTTCTTTCTTGGAAAGAAGTTGGTTTCATGGATCATCAAGAAACAATCATGTACTTCTTTATCTACTACTAAAGTTGAGTATGTTGCTATTGCTACTAATTGTACATAGCTTTTATGGATGAATCAAATGTTAAAGTATTTAAAGGTGGATTGTGATGGACTGATAGTTATTCACTGTGATAACTCTACCGCTATTGATATATCAAAAAAATTGGTATTCAATTCTAAGACAGAGAACATAGCTATCAAGTACAAATTTTTGAAAGAAAAGGTGGAAGAAAATAAAGTTAGACTAGTTTATGTGTACACTCAAGAGTAGATTTCAGATATTTTCACTAAACCTTTGCCTAAAGAATTGTTTGAGTACCTAAGAGACAGATTGGGGGTTTTTGTTCCTCCGGTAGAGACCTGATTGATGTGGTTTGACATTAGTCCGATATGCATTATCAAATATATTTTTCATTCTGACACTGATGTGTGGATACTACTGCTCAGGGGAGTAGTTAGCTTTGTGATTCAGTGGTTTATGCTTTTGCTTTGATATTTTTGTTAGATTTATGGCATTGATGTCAAAGGGGGAGATATATTTATGTGAAAAAGAAAAACTTAAGGAGTTGTATACATCAGGGGGAGAGATATGTGTATAATTAAGTTCTTTACAAAGATATCATTTAGAGGAGGAGTTTGTTTTTTGTTTCAAAACTTCATTGCTATATCTTTGAGTAGGAGATTGTTGGCTGTCTTCAATTAGGGGAGACTTGCTTGGCATTTCTTGGTACTTAGATGTTTTTCACATCTATTGTTGCCATCAATGCCAAAGGGGGAGATTGTTGGCCATTTAGTGGAATTGATTATGTGTTGTATTGATGTCAATACTAGCTATTTGGATGCTTTATCTGCACCCTCCTGGTCCTGGTAGGTTGAGTAGCTTATGGTTGGTTTGAATCTGACATGATCTGGTAGGCTCTGGTATAGTTTGGTTATGGAATTATCTTATTCATGATACTCATGTTCATATTTAGTCAGTTGGTTTTGGTTTGGTGATCTTTTTCTATCTTGTTTTCTTAGGAAGCTTGGCTTGCGGTTCCGGCAAGGGTTTCACCAGTAGAGATTTTGATGAAGATCTTTGATGAATTTCATAAGTGGTGTTGGTATAGCTTCTAGTGGGGTTTCAAGATGTTGTTGGTGATCATGTTTGAGACTTGGCAGATGGAGATCATTGATTTAGTGTATGGATCTATATTGGGTCCCGATTGATCTAGGTTATGAATTGACTTAATGTAACGTGTGGATTGGACCTCTCGATGTGTTTCTGGGATGCCTTATGTGTTGGATATTATTTGTTTCATCTAAGACCGACATGTTTTATAATTATGTAATTGGTTTATTTTCTAGTGGCTAACCTGATTGTTTATGGTTGAGGGTTTATATATATAGTTGTAAGATCTCATTGTAGATAAGATTATGGTATGGGAAATGGATATGCAATGTGCAAATAATGTAATCTCATTCATGTAGAGGATTTGATTGATCATTGGAGATCGAATTAGGTTTATGTAAGAGGATTTAGTCCTCCAGTGTTGATCTTAACCGGAACTATACTTAGGCATAGGAAATGTTATCTTTGCAGTTCAAACACTTCTCTGGATTGTAGTATGGATTTCTATGTAGTCAATGAGGCTCCTTTTGTGATGAATAGTGCGCTCTAGGCTATTGGCCTTCCTACAAGTGCAAGCCCCTCAATTGCAATTCACATACTTACTCCATAAGTATTATCCAACTGTGGGTAGGCTTCCCACTATGGTTTTTCCCTTTACCAGGTTTTTTCATGTATAAGTCTTGGTGTCATGTGGATGCTATTTATTTTGTGATTATTGTTTATGCTTAATTGGTTTAACTTCTATTCCGATATTAATGATTTGGGTTCCGATATTAAAGTTTTAATTGCTAATGGTTCCGGTAATCTGTGACAACTGATTCACCCCCCCTCTCAGTTGTCTTTCGGTTATTTGAACTATCTAACAGACCAGAAAGGTGAAATTAAGGATATGGATAAATGGATTGTTGAATGCCATAGTCTCCTCAGTGTTGCCCTTGGTGCTGCCCAGACAGATGGAATAGAGTTAAAGGAAACTACTGCACAGAAGGAGCGGTTTGTCACATTGGAGATCGTTGTCAGGGATGTGATTTATGATGCAGATAGGTCGAGAAAGTGTTTGGAGCATATTAAGAACTGTGGTGAAGTGCTTGGAAATTAGCTCTTATTTTGAATGTTTCAAATTATTATCTTTTAAAGCCTTATGTAATCTGTTTGTTATGTTGGTAGTTGTGTTAGGGTCAGTTAGTTGGTTTTTTTTAGTTAAGATATTAGTTAGTGTAATTCTGAATGAAGGGGTATGCCCTTTCATTTTGAAACTGAATCCTCATATGTATATATAGAGGATCTTTTGATGAAATGAGAGATAGATTCAGAGATGCAATTATATACAATACTATCGAGGTTTATTTTCTATAAATGCCAAATTGGTGAAAAGACATTGTGCTATATGTAATCAGTTTATTATCTTATGTTTATTTCAATACAAAGATCAAGTGTTTTTCATCTCTGATGGTATTTATCTTTTTGATTGTTTGATTAGTTCTCTATGATAAATTTATTCATTTAGATTGTTTCAATGTGCTATCCTATGTTATTATGGTTTGGGTTAAGTTTCAGTTTGATTATCAGTTTGAAGGATTGGATGCCAAGCTTCATTATGTCTTATTTGTCTTTTAGAACAAAGTTAAATTCAGTAAGACTAACTGCAACATTATGTTAGGGGTGAAGGCACTAGTCTACTATTGTTTGAAGATAATTTAATTAGGTGTTTTTAGAGTAATCTCAATTAAGAAATCATACTTATAATAAAGTAGCCTTTTATTTAAAGTATTCATTTACAAGCAAGCAATTCAAAGTTTTGAGTAATTATTTAATTGAAGTGACAATCTTAGGAATCATTTTCCCTCTAATGCACATAAACCTTGGGAACATTCACTTCCTATCAGGCATACTTGAAACCAATGGGGTGATACCCATCAAAAGTCTCTTCTCAATCTTCAAAACACCCTTACAAGACAACAACTTAATAGACACCAACCATGCTTTGAGGAAGACAAACATGAAAAAGGCTTCCCTTACCTTGTAATGAAGCCAATCCATTTGATCAGTCTCTTGATATAATTGTTATAGACTTATCCTCCAATTTATAGAAAGATCCAAAAGTTCAAATAAAAGTTATGATAATTCTTCCAAAACTGATACAGGATACAAGAAAGACAATATTAAGATAAACTATACAAGATACACATTATGAAGAAAAATAGTCAAAATTCTTGATAACATCAAATGAAATATAGTGTTTGGTTAGATTCTACTTTCTATTAAATTTCTATACAATACCCGGATTTCTATTAACCCATAACAAAATACACAACTAACAAATAAAATGAGATAAATTATTCATATTTCAAGCCTCCAACTCAAAATGATTCTGCATGATAGAACCAATATCTATTAGGACTCGTTTCACCTTGTGTTTTATGATGATGAATTAAATGTATAGGGAAACATTTATGGGTTGGATCACTCGGTAGCATATCATTTTGATTTAAAACTAGTTGATAAGAGGATGATAGATGGCATACCAGTGGTTGGAATTGGGTAGGATGAGTGTTAGTAGGCACATGGGCATCTTTTAACACTTTAGTAAGGATCTATTGATGGATAGATGATAATTTTAAAATATCAAAAATAGATCAATCAATCCTTCTGGGAGAATAACATCTACAACATGGATTGTGAGGCATGTTGTGGCTCTTGGTCGATATCTTCTGAATCCATTGGCCATGGTTGCAACATTATGTGGTCCTGACAAAGAGATATTATCATTGAAGCTTCATTCACTGAAAAATTTCCTTCATCTAGATGACAAGTATGAAATTGTCAAACAGGTAATGGTTATAGTAACCAACCAAGTTGGTGTTGACATAAACCTAGTAACATCACATGAATGGATGTTTTCTACTCTGCAATTTGTAGCTAGCCTTGGACCTAGAAAAGATGCTTCCATAAAAAGGGCTATTTTGAGGGCTGGAAGGGTTTACAGTCGCAGAGAATCGTTGACCCCTCTAGAAGCTATGAAGTGACTTGTCTTTATAATTGGCAACCACAGAATGGAGAGGTTAAGTAGGTTGAGGATCCATATTTTTCCAAAGCGGATAGATGGCAAACTAGTGCTTGGAATCGGGTAGGATGAATCTTAGTAGGCACATGGGCATATTTTAACGCTTTAGTAAGGATCTCTTGATGGATAGATGATAATTTTAAAATATCAAAAATAGATCAATCAATCCTTCTAGGGGAAGAACATATACATCAGGGATTGTGAGGTGTGTTGTGGCTCTTGGTCAGTATCATCTAAATCCATTGGCCATGGTTGCAACCTTATGTGGTCTTGGCAAAGAGATATTATGATTGAAGCTTCATTCACTAGAATATTTCCTTAGTCCAGATGCCAAGTATGAAGTTGTCGAATAGGTAATGGTTACAGTAACCAACCAAGTTGGTGTTGACATAAACCTAGCAATATCACATGAATGGATTTTTTCTCCTCTAGAATTTGTTGTTGGCCTTGGATGTAGAAAATTTGCTTCCATACAAAGGGATATTTTGAGGGCTAGAAGGATTTACAGTCGTAGAGAATTGTTGACCCCTCTAGAAGCTATGAAATGACTTATCTTTGTAACTGGAAGCCACATAATGGAGAGGTTAAGGAGGTTGAGGATCCATATTGTGCTAAAGTGGATACCATTAAACAATGTGAACAAGAGAATGCAAGGAAAGAAAAGGAACATGCCAAAAAATATTGATGACAAGAATGAAAGGACCAACCTCTTGTACAGTTGCTGCCGAGCATCTATCTGCATCAATTGTGCCTACTTCCTCCCAATTTTCACACCCTAAGCTCATGCATAATGATGACGTGTAATTACCTTTTTTTTTTTTATACCACATGTTCGTCAGAATTCCAATGTGAAATACGAAGTCTACACTATCAGAAAAAGTCAACCTAATGGTAACACATAAGTAGAAGCATGTGATCGGGATAGAATACATCGATAAAGTCCATCAACATAATACACACTAGCGGTAATGGAGAAAACTTGTATTGTCGATAGCCGATGATGCTATCGGTAAGACTTATTCTGATAGAAACTGGCAAAAGTAAAACAAATTGGCAAAGGTTATGGCGATAAAGGGTCAAATCTTATTCTGAGGAGACATAACGTATCGAGAGGAGCTACGCCTAGGGAAAAAACATTGGGGAAATTATGCCCATCACCTGAACACATTTTAAGCTATCCCAATGCCCAATGAGACTAGAGAGATAACTCGCACTGATTAGCAAGAAGAGAGGTCATCAACTTATGTTATCCCGATGAGTAAGAAGAAATCAAGAGGCTATGAAAATAATCGGACCAAAATATGCCAATCAATAGGTAAAATCCATGAAATTTTAACATGTCGGAATTCCGACGAACACGGGATAATTTAGAAAAAAAAAAATCCGACAAAGAAAAAGAAATCCCATAGCTCGTCGGAAAACTGCTCCAAATGTACTAGTGTCAGAATTTTGACAAACATAGGCAATGTTTCAAAAAAAGGAAATTTGACACAAATTGCGTTGTAAAATCCGACAAAGAAAAATAAATCCCATAGTTTGTTGGAAAAAGCACCCAAATGAGTTAGTGGAAGTTTAGTGAGTAAGTTTGTTTAGCATGATGAAGATCAAATTTTATGGATTAAAGGGTTTGTAGAGGGTCATCTATAGCTAATTCAATTCAATTCAATTTTTAGAGGTCTGCATGAGGATTTGATTAAGTTATGGGTGTGGCTGATTTTTTCAATTGTTTAGTGGTGACAATATTTTGATCTGCATTGCTCTGGATTGTAATATCTTGTTCTACAGATTTGAAGATATGTTTGGGTCATTGGTGTGTGTCCTCAATTCAATTTGTTCATGGTTTGGAGGTCCACAAGTAATTTTTCAATGTTGACAGTCATAGCAGTTAGTGTTCTTCATGTCTAGTATGAAGATGCTAGTGATTCTAGTAATTTATGTTGGTGTGGATGTTGATATGGTAATTCATGATGTTTGTGGATGTCTTTGGATCGTGTCCCTTTTCTGTTGATGGTCTGCATTGATCATTGAGCTTTTAATTGATGTTTTTCTTTGGTATGTTGGTCTTCTTCATGTTCTTGGCCAACCGGATGCTTGTAGCATGTTGTGGATGTTCGAGACATAATTTTTGGAGGTGTATCATGTTCAAGGTGAAGATTTGGGTCTATTCTATGTCTTGATTGACATTGCCTTGGTCCACATATAATATTGTATTGAGTGTGGTTATATTTTTGTAATTAGGTGGTGAGTATTGAGTCAACCTTGATGATTTATCCAAGGTTGATGTCATGTATAAATAAATATAATAACTTTGTATTCGAGTAATGATGGTGTGGTGTGTGAGAGTGTATGTGCATTGAATGTATACATAGAAGAAAGTTGTTTTGTGCTTCAATGGAATTGTACTAGGCATTAAGGAGATGCTATTTCCTAGTTCATAATTTCAAGATGTGATTTGTGAGCCTTCCTTGGGTAGTGAGCCTTCTTATTTTGAGCAGTGAACTCTAGGCAGTATGCCTAAATGCATGTGTATTCCCCATTGTAATACTTCTAACATAGTATATCTATTTTGTGGGGTCATCCCCATCGTGGGTTTTCCCCTAACTGGGTTTCCATGTCAAAAATCTTGGTGTTATGTTTGTTTGTGATGTGTTGTTGATCTATGCTTTCATATTTTATTATCAGATATGAGAATAAGTTTAAGTTTATTGAGTTTTTGAGATGACTAATTCACCCCCCCTCTTAGTTGTCTGCCCTATTTCCATCAATTTATATCAGATTAGGTTCCTCCAAAGAAGATTGATTGCTTTAGGTGATCTGGGATGACAACTTACAAGAAGGACAGTTCAAGATTTGATGGTACCAACTACTCTCTTTGGAAGAATCGCATGGAGTGTCATCTAAGATGCATTGGTGAACCTAGTTGGGATGTTACTAAAAGCAAGTATACCATTCATGCAAATGGCCCTTCAACTTTGGATGAGATCAAAAGTGATGAATACAATATTAGGCCTAGGGAAGCATTGTTGAGTACTCCGACTGACTCTGAGATGACAAATGCTATGGAATTGTAGACTTCTCATGAGATTTGGAAGAAGTTTAAAACCTTGTATGGAGGTGATAGTTATGTGAAGATTGCCAAGTTGTAGAACCTAAAGGGAAAATATGAGATGTTGAGGATAAGCAAAGATGAGAACATAGCTAATATCATGCAGAAGGTGAATGAACTTGTGTGCAATATCAGATGTGCCAATGGAAAACTAGAAGAATCAGAGGTTGTTGCTAAAGTGCTCATATCTTTACCTACATCCTACAAGCATAAATTTGCTTCTATTGAGGAGATCAGAACTATGATAGAGGTAACCAGGGACATGTTGATTGGTAAGCTTTCAGCCTTTGAGATGAGTGAGTTTAGTGATTCTCTTCCTAAGGTAGAATCTACATTCAAGGCTACTATCTCCGAAAAGGATAAGGAGACATATGATTTGGGAGAAATTTCTTCAAGGGGGATGTTTAGTTATAAAAAAGAGAGGAAGGAAATTGAAGAAGAAGAGTGAGAGCTTCAAGTCCTTATTTACAAGAGATTACCCAAAGGAGCTAGTAATTATGAAGGAATATTTCCTCTTAAATGTTTTTCTTCCAATAAGATAGGTCATTTTGCCTCATGGTGTCCAGAAAGAGTTCCTAAGCCAATACATAACAAACCTAGATTTCAGAAAAGATGTTATTATGGTGCTGATGAAGGTGTGACAGATGATGAATCTAATAAAGGAAGTACAAGTGATAATGAATGGGTGTTTATTTCTATCAAGGAAGATGATCCAATGCTTGTTGACTCTGCTAGCTGCATGAATGTGGAAAGAGCTTTGACTACACAAGTTGAAGAGAAATATGAATGGGTGATTGACAATGGATGCACTCACCATATGACAGGTGATAAGAGTAAGTTTGTGAGTTTGGAAAGTTATGAAGGTGGCATTGTGAAGTTTGTGATGATAAAGATGGCATAATCCATGTCAAAGGATCCATTTCTCTTGATGGTAAGCACAATATTGATGATGTCTTGTATGTAGAAGTTCTAAAGAATAATCTCTTGAGTGTTGGATACATGGTTGACAAGGGATACGATCTTCAATTCAAGAATGCCAAGTGTAGAATCTTGGGTAGTTCTGGAATTGAGATTGCATCACACACAAAGACTAAAGGTAATATCTTTCATTAAAATAGTGCTAGTAAAATATGTTTCATTGCTCAAGTAGATGAAATTTGGTTATGGCATGGAAGAATGTGTCATGTGAATTTTGATAAAATTTTCAAGATAAGTTCTACTCAGGCTATGAGAGATCTTCCTAGACTAATGAAACCTACTAATACTATGTGCAAGGAATGTCAGTTAGGGAAATGAACCAGAGTTACTTTCAAGAGTAAGAAGCATTGTTTAAGTTGATTATTGGATCTTGTGCATACTAATTTGTGTGGTCCTTCCAGAGTCGGAAGTTTGTAGGGAGATCGATATTTCATGTTGTTTATTGATGACTATTCTAGGATGATGTGGGTTACTTTCTTGAGGGAGAAGTCTGAAGCTCTAGACAAGTTCAAGATTTTCAAGGCTATGGTTGAGACAGAGATAGGTTTGAAGTTGAAGTATCTGAGATCTATTGGAGGTGGTGAATTCACTTCTAGTGAGTTTAATGCATTTTATGAAGAACATGGGATAAGAAGATAGTTGTCTGCTCTAAGAACCCCTCAACAAAATGGAGTTGTGGAAAGGTAGAACATAACCATTCAAGAAACTTCTAGGACAATGATGTTGGAGGAAATTTTTTTGCATGTCTATTGGAGAGAAGTTGTGAGTACTGTTGTTTACACTCTTAATCGGGTGCATATCAGAGGTGATACCGGTAAGACTCCCTATGAAATATAGTTTGGTCATGCTCCTACTGTTAAATATTTCAGAATTTTTGGAAGTAAATGCTATATCAAGAAGGATGCAGATCTAGGAAAGTTTGATGCTATACCTGATGAAGGAATATTTATTGGTTATTATACCAAAATAAAGGCATACCGATGTTATAATAAGAGATTGAGGAAGATAATTGAGAGTGCAAATGTCAGGGTTGATGAAAGCAATGAGAGACAATTTAGATCTTGCAGATATGAATCAGATGATCAAAATGATAGTACACACAATGGGAAGAAACCTCAAACCTAAAATCAAGTCCAAATTATTCTAGAGAATCCAGTGCCTCAAGGAGAAGGAAATAGTGCAAGTGATGAAGGAAGAATACAAGAGTCTGAAATTCAAGAAAATCCTAAGACTCCTAGGTATGTAAGATTGAATCATTCTGAAAATCAGATAATAGGAGATAGAAATAAAGGTGTTCAAACAAGAAGAAGAATTGTTGAAGATCAAGTTGAGTATTGTTTAATTTCAAATATTGAACCTAAGGATGTAAATGAAGCATGTAAAGATGAACATTGGGTAAAAGAAATTGAAGAAGAGTTGATGCAAATTGAAAAAAACAATACATGGAATCTTGTTCCTAGACCTAAGTACAAAAATGTAATTGGAACCAAATGGGTCTTCTAGAACAAATTGAATGAGAAAGGTGAATTTGTTAGAAATAAAGTAAGAATTGTTTGTAAGGGATATTCACAAATGGAAGGATTTGATTTTTGAAGAAACTTTTGCTCCTGTAGCAAGAATTGAAGCTGTAAGATTATTTCTTGCTTTTGTTTCTTACAAGGATTTTAAAGTCTATTAGATGGATGTCAAATCAACATTCTTAAATGGTGAAATGGAAGAAGAGGTATACATTGAGCAACTGGATGGATTTCAATTATCTGATCAATGAGACATAGTTTGCTAGTTGAAGAAAGCTTTGTATGGACTGAAGCAAGCCCCAAGAGCATGGTATGCTAGATTGGATAAGTATCTACTGAAGCTAGGATTTAACAAAGGTACCACTAATAGTAATCTATAATTCAAGATTGATCATGATAACATTCTGATTGTTGAAGTTTTTGTTGATGATATTATGTTTAGAGGGAATGATAGTTTGTGTAAAAAGTTTTCTAATGAAATGAAGAATGAATTTAAAATGTCTATGATTGGAGAGCTGAAATTCTTTTTGGGATTGTAAATCACATAGTTAGAAAAATGAATATTTATATCTCAATCCAAGTATGTAAAAGAGTTTGTGAAGAAGTTTGGTTTGGAAGATTCAAAACCGGTTGGTAATCCTATGGTGACCGGATGTAAGTTGACTAAATATGATGATTCCCCTAAGGCAAATTAGACTAGATACAAATCTAGGATTAGTGGATTTCTCTATTTGACTTAGACCAGACCTAATATCATGAATGCAATTTGTCTTGTTGCTATATTTCAAGCTAATCCTAAGGAATCTCATGTTGTAGTTGTTAAAAGATTTTTTAGATATTTGAAAGGAACAATTGATTTTGGTCTGTGGTATCCTAACAATGATTATTTTACTTTGAGTGCCTTAATTAATTCTAATTGGGTAGGAGATGTGGATGACAAAAAGAGTACTAGTGCTGGTGCATTTTTCTTGGGAAAAAGATTGGTTTCATGATTGAGCAAAAAACAGAATTCTATTTCTCTATCTACTGCAAAGGTAGAGTATATTGTTGCAAGAAAACAATTGTACTCAAGTGATATGGATGAAGAAAATGTTGAAAGATATAAAAGAAGTGTATTTTGAGTGTATTGCTAGCTACTATGACAATTCAAGTGCAATTAGCATTTCTAAGAATTCGGTGTTGTATTTAAAGACTAAACATATACCCATCAAGTTTCACTTTTTAAGAGATAAGGTAAATGAGAAGGAAGTTAGATTGGAGTATGTGTCTACTAAGGAACAAATTGTAGACATATTCACGAAGCCTTTGCCTAAGGACACTTTTGAGCATCTCAGAGGGAAGTTAGAGGTGATTTCCCTCATGATCAGAATTAAGATGCATTAGTATGCATCAGTCCGGTGCATTTAAAATAGTCATATCTTGTGATCCAGATTGATGGTTGGTGGCTCCTACTCAAGGGGAGTAGTCATTTTTGAGAGTAATTTTTGTGGTTTGATTGCAAATGTGTGCCTTTTTCATTGATGTAAAAGGGGGAGAGAGTCATGTGAAAAACTGTGAAGAGATGAAAAATAGGAGAAGAGTTGTGTGCAAGGTCTAAGGGGGAGTTGTTGATTTTTCTTTATCATAGATTGTGTCCATTTTTTACATCATATGTTTCCATCAATGCCAAATGAGGATATTGTTTGAAGTATGTTGAAAATATGTGCCTGAGAGATATTTGAGAGATGTGTTGTTATTGATGTCAACATATTTCTCTGTCTGTGATAGTGATGCAGTGAAGTTTAGTGAGTTAGTTTGTTCAACATGATGAAGATCAGATTTTAGGGATTAAAGGGTTTGCAGAGGGTTGTCTATAGTTGATTCAATTCAAGTTTTAGAGGTCTGCATGGAGATTTGATTGAGTTATGTGTATCTATGTTGTGGATGATTTTTTCTGTTGTTCAATGATGACAAAGTGACAATATTTTGATATGCATTGCTCCACATTGTAATATCTTATTTTACGAATCTGGAGATATGTTTGGTATATTGGTGTGTGTCCTTAATTCAAGTGCTTCATGATTTGGATGTCTATAAGTAATTTTTAAAGGTTGATAGTCATTGCAGTTAGTGTTGGTGATTCTAGTGATTTGTGTTGGTGCAGATGTTGCTATGGTAATTAATAATTCTTGTGGATGTCTTTGGATTGTGTGCCTTTTGTGTTGATGGTCTACATTGATCATTGAGATCGTAATTGATATTTTTCTTTGGTATGTTGGTATTCTTCATGTTCTTGGTCGACCGAATGCTTGTGGAGTGTTGAAGATGTTTGAGGCATATTTTTTGGAGGTGTATCATGTTCGAGGTTAAGATTTGGGTCTTTTCTATGTCTTGATTGACATTTCTTGGTCCACATGTAATATTGTATTGAGTGTGGTTGTATTTTTGTAATTAGGTGGTGAGTGTTGAGCCGACCTTGATGATTTCTCCAAGGTTGATGTCATGTATAAATAAATGTAATAGTTCTTTGTATTCGAGTATGATGGTGTGGTGTGGAGAGTGTATGTGCGTTGAATATATACATCTTTTGAAGGCAGAGAAGAAGTGTGAAGAAGAAAGTTGTTTTGTACTTCAATGGAACTAAACTAAGTATTAAAGAGATTCTATTTCCTAGTTCATAATTTCCGGATGTGATCCATGATTTTTTGTATAGGTAGTGAGCCTTCTTATTTTAAGCAGTGAGATCTAGGCATTTTTACTGAATGCATGTGCATTCCCCATTGTAATACTTCTAATGGAGTATACCTATTTTGTGGCTTCATCCCCAACGTGATTTTTTCCTTAACCAAGCTTCCACATCAAAAATCTTGGTGTTATGTGTGTTTATGATGTATTTTTGATCAATTCTTTCATGTTTAATTATCAGATATGAGAATAAGTTGAATTTTCTTGAGTTTTTGAGACAACCGATTCACCCCCCTCTTAGTTGTCTACCCTATTTCCATCAGAAAAGAGCTAGCATAAGCTAATAATCAACTATGTATTTTACCTAAAAGATAGCCTTGATTGTTTTTTCAATTAAAATATGCAATTGATTTATAGGCCAGGCCTAAAATTCTAGATGGCAGTGGTACAAGGATCCCGTCAAAATAAAATCACCAAAATTGGACTCAGCGTGACTAGCCACGTGTGAAGCCAAGGTGGCAAAAAGATCATGAGCTGGTGGTGGTGTCCTTGGAAAATGTAAAGACATTCGAACATAGGCCACGTGCCTTGCCATAAAGTTTTAAATCTACAAGAAATTGGGTAATAAATGATTTTCATTAGATTTAGCTATCGAAAAATAAATAAAAAGATTTGTGACAAACGTCGTACTCCCCATTTGTGCCTCTCATTTCCAAAAATCAGCCTTCCAATAATGAAAAGTAATCAAGTACTACGATGAGGTGGCCTTATTGCATCAGTCTTGAATTAATTTCGCATGAAAATCCCAAATATTGGCATGCTTTGGATGTGATGGTTTATCATGTGGTTAATTCAAGGTTATCCTTGGGGTAAAAGAGTTTAATGAGAAATAAGTTCAGTTTTTGGAATTGGTGTGGCATTGCAAACAAGGTTCAATTGTTGCAGGAGAAAAACAAAACAAAATATACCTAGATAATTTACAGTGGGAAGGTGTCATGGCATTAGAAATAAATTCAGATGGAGGGGAAGGACTTTTCACTCCCACAACTTTCGGTGATGTTTTTGGGTCTATTTCTTATGCCTGTGCAAGAATACCACAGAAACTTGTTGACATAACTAATGGTGTTGGCACAACCGGTTCATTAGTTAGTATTGTCATTGATGACTAACACTTACCGGTGAATAAGGCCAAGCTCATAGGCAAGGAGGTGTGGTAAACCCCAATGGTTTACTCATGGATGCAATTAGTATGGAGGATTCAGTGCTTCCCTAATATGCATTAAGAAATATGTTGGTAGAAGACTAATCGGTTGAAGGATAAAAAGAGTAGCTGACTGGTGAGTCAAGCACTCGATAGGTGTTGACACCAGTTTCTTAAAACTGGCAGTTGAAATGATGATGCGGTCAGAGGAGGTGACTCAAAGTGCATTTTATTAGTCTTATGTATGATCAGAACACTCTGAACAAATAGGTGATCAATGACTAGTGGCAAAAGATGAACAGTTACACTGGTGAATCAGTGATATAGGTTGAAGAATGCTATCCACCAAGAATCTTGGAGTACTGATCGGTAAGTTGAATGAGATGACCAAAGGTGTCGGTCATGGTGAGATATCATCAAAAAAAACTACTAGTGAAGCCTACAACTATTAACAACCAGTTAAGGTGATATTTGTGCGGATTTTCTGGTTCACATTAAAAAGATAGAACACGACCCAAAGGTTGGTGAAATTATGAGTTGCGGAGGCAGATAAGGATGAGTTGTTGGTGAGATTGAAGGAGAGCGTGCAGAGAAAGTGCATGAATATTTGGGAAGATTTTAACTTTAAATCCACCAAGTGTTAGGTGTAAACTCATTGAGGAATCAGTGGGTGTGTGTTGGCAAAATATGGTATAAAGGTTTTTGGCAAAAACCAAAAAGTTTGATCGTAAAAATTGTAAAGTGCACATTTAAAGAGAGGTGATCCAACAAGGTGAGAAGAGGGAAAAAATACTAAGTGAATAGCAGAGTGGTGAAGAGAGTGTTTAGAGCTCGGATAGTGTGAAGAGTAGAGAAAGAATGCAGAGCACCAGTATAGTGTAGAGCAAGTGTAATCGGTGGTCAAACCAAAGAGCTTCATTTGGATCTGATTAAGATAAGAGTACCTATTAACACATATCATTCTCTATGTTGTTTTCTAATATCTACAATAGTAAAATCCCTTAACTAGGTGGACTGTAGAAGGTTCCTTTTTAAAATCCCTTAAGCGGGTGACATCTTAATTGATGATCCTAAGTTCTTTAACAAGGCTACATCTAATAGGGTAAAGGTTCTAACAGTCCTTAAAGAAAACCCCTTAACCGAGTGGCACCTAATAGTGTCTTTGTAATCTCCTAACATGGATGGCTCCTCAATAGGCATACTCCAGAAGAGTGCATATTTTTGTGAGTTTCTACTCACACCGTGGTTTTCTCCCATTTGGGTTTCCACTTGATAAATCTTGGTAGTCATGTGTGTTTGTTTTATGTGTTCATGTTTCTTATTAATGCTTCTTATATTGATAAGTATTAATTTTGAATACAAACTTTGATAGAGGTTAAATCTGATTAAATTGGTATAGTGTTGATTCACCCCTCCCCTATCAACACTGGTTGGGACTAAAAATTAGTATGAAATCCCCGATCCTTAGATTCTGAAGAGCTTAAAAGATTAAGGAAAGATCCAATATGATATGAAAGGAAGGCCCCAATTTCTCTAAGGAGAACTACACATTATGGTGTGGTAGAATTAAGCTCTACCTAAGAACTCTAGGAGATCAATATTGGAATCATGTAAGCATAGAGTATAATGAACCTAGAGGGGTTCTTACTGTAGATCAGATCAAAGTGAAGCAAGATAACATCACAAATATGGAGGTAATTTCTAGTACTCTATTTGATAACAAGTATGCTGAGATTCAAGATCTGAAAAATAGCCTTTGAGATGTGGAATAAGTTGAAGACTATTTATGGAGGAGATCCTCATGTATAAAAGGCTAAGGTGGATAGTTGGAGAGGTAAATTTGATGAGATGAGGATGCAAGAAGGAGAGAATATAGAACAATACAACAAAAGAATAAAGGATGTGGTAAATTTCATCAAAAATGCTAGAGGAAAACTTGAGGAAGATGATGTGGTCAGCAAAATCCTGAGAACCTTTCTATGACAATATGCCATAAGGGTTTCTACAATTCAAGAACTCAGATATTTGGGAACAGTTAATATTACACTTGACTCCCTGATTGGTAAGTTGACTGCCTTTGAGCTGAGCAATTATGATAACATTATGCCAAAGATTAATGTTGCCTTCAAATCTTCCATGACACTTGCACCAAAAATGAGAATAAAAGAAACCGAAAGTAGTTCTACTGGAAGAACCAGCATTCTCATTCTCATGACAACTTGTTATCTCAAGAATAGGAACATGATGAGCTTGAAGCTCTAATAGAAAGAAGGCTTCCAAGAGGAAAAGGGAAGTACAAAGGTAAACTACCCCTGAAGTGATTCTCATGCAATAAAATAGGTAATATTTTATCCAAATGTCCTGACAATGATAGGAAGGATAAATTTAGCAGATACAAAGAGAAGAGAAAGAAGGAGTGTTGTCTTGCAGAAGAAGGAGTTACTGATGAAGAATCAAAAGGATCTGATGGAGAAGGGATTGCATTTGTAGTGGTAAAGGAAGATAGAATAGAGGAAAGTGATATGGCACTGATTTCTAGTTTAAACTAGTGTGGAGACTAGGTAATTAATAGTGGTTGCACTCACCACATGATTGGTGGTAGGAACACAATTCTCAACATTAAGGACTATGATGGAGGACTCGTGAGATTTGGAAATGGTGCTCCTTGTGTGGTAAAAGGTAAGGGATCTATTGCCCTAAATGATAAAATTAGTTGTGAAGATGTTTACTAGGTACAAGGGCTAAAGTATAGTCTATTAAGTGTTGCACAACTTAACAATAAGGGTTACTAGTTAGAGTTTAATGAAGGAATATGAAAAATAAGTGATAAATCAGGAGGTCTGATTGCGACCGGTAAACAAACTAAAGGTAATATGTCCTACCTAGACACCATTGTAGGAAGTTGCCTAATGGAAAAGGTAGAAGATAATTGGCTGTGGCACAAAAGATTGTGTCATGTTAATTTTGATAGCATAGAAAAGGTTAGTAAAATGAAGTTTGTTAGAGGTATGCCTTACATTATTAAACTTGAGAATGCTATGTGTAAAGATTGTCAGCTAGGAAAGTTGACCGGATCTAGTTACAATAGAAAATCTTATTCATTTGAGAATGTGTTGGACCTAGTGCATATAAATTTGTGTGGTCCTATGAGGACTAAGAGTTTCTATGGGGACTGGTACTTCATGTTGTTTGTAGATGATTTCTCAAGAATGATGTGGGTTGTATTCTTGAAAGAAATTGGAATCCTTTCACATGTTTAAGGTCTTCAAGGCTCGAGTGGAGAGAGGAACCATTAAGAGTCTTAAATGTCTGAGATTAGATAGAGGAGGAGAGTTCACCTCTCAAGAGTTCATAAGTTAGTGTGAAGAACATGGGATTATGAGGTAGATGTCTGCACCCATAACACCTCAGTAGAATGGGGTTTCTGAAAGAAGAAAAAAAACTCTAATTGATTGTGCAAGGAGTCTAATGATTCAGAAGGATATCCCACATGTCTTCTAGAGAGAAGAAGTGAGTACTGCTATGTATACCTTGAACTAGATATAGGTGAAGAAGGGGATAAATAAGACTACTTATGAATTATAGTGTGGATACTCACCCAATGTGAGTTACTTCAAGGTATTTGGAAGCAAGTGCTACATCAAGAGGGATGAGTACTCTGGAAAGTTAGATCCTAAGAGTGATGAAGGAATATTCTTAGGTTACTCCACAAAGAGGAAAGCATACCGATGTTTGAACAAAAGGATCAGTAAAATTGTGGAAAGTGCAAATGTTAGAGTAGATGAGTTCTTTGAGAAAAATGAACAAGACAATAAGAAAGAACCAGAGGACTGTCAAGGATTCGATTACACTGTACCGGTCGAACCTACTACAGAGAATCCTAGTGTAGTTGCAAATGAGGAAGCATGTGAAGTAGAACCTGCACAACTAGTAGAAGCTCCAAGAAATGAACCAACACCACCAAGGTATGTCAGAATCAATCATTCTGCTAACAATATTATTGGTGACAAGAATGAAAGAGTATTGACTATAATAAAATCAATGGAGAGTACCTATCCACTCTCTAAAATTGAGCCCAACACAACAAAGGAGGCGCTAGAAGATGAAGACTGGATAAGGGCCATCGATGAAGAACTGGAGCAGATTGAGAAAAATGAAACTTGGACCCTTGTTCCCAGAACAGAGAACAAAAATATGATAGACACCAAGTGGGTGTTTAGAAACAAAATGGATGAAACCAGTCAAGTTGTAAGATACAAAGCTAGGCTAGTCTGCAAAGGGTATGCATAGGAAGAAGGTTTGGATTACAGAGACAACCTTTACACCAGTGGCCAGAATGGAAGGGGTCAGAATCTTGCTTTCTTATGCTTCTTACAAGAAGTTTAAGGTCTACCAAATGGATGTCAAATCAACATTCTTAAATGGTGTTGTAGAGGAAGAAGTGTACATTGAGCAACCATAAGGGTTTTCTTCAAAATATGGAAGAGATATGGTATGTAAGCTGAAAAAGGCTCTGTATGGGCTAAAACAAGTACCAAGAGCTTGGTATGAGAGATTGCACTCTGTAGATCAGGAAATTGAAAATCATCAAAACAATAGCAATTAGGACAACCACAAAACCTAAAGCTGCTATGAAAGCAATCCCAATCCAATCAATGAAGACATAAAGACAAGATATTCAAATCAAATGAAATCGAAACAAACTGACGCATATATCTCCTTCATGTGGCTCCATTGTTCTTCTTTTACCTTCAAATTTGATGTGGATCTCACCTACAAGTGCAAAATGCAAGTGGAAAGCAAGTTGTTGAGAGATGAAATTCGTAGTATAAGGTTACTCGAAAATGTGATTGATCTCCCTTCATTAAAGAAAATCATCCAATTTATAGACAAATTGGAGAGAGGACAAGATTAGCATGAAGAGATTTGAAAGGAAATTCAAATCAAGAATGGCAAAATTATGACAAATGTATGACAAGATTGAAATGCCATTCCCATGACAAAAGGGAAGAGAGAAAATATCCTCCATGATTGCAACAAATGGAAGCATAAACATAGGAGAAAATGAGGGAATGAAATTAGGGGAAATATTATAAAAATTAAAGAAAATAGGAGAAATAGAAATTAGGTGAATTAATTAATAGGTTTTCATCCATAAATTAATTCATAAAAGAGACCTAGGACTAAATAAATAGATTTATTTAACCCACAAAGAAGAAGAAAAGGATTAAATGATCAAATCATAAAACCCTAGAAATAAGAGGACAAGGAATTAGGTCAAGACAATAAGAAATTAATGTAGGTTTGATCATGATTCTGATTGACAAAGGACCAATGTTGATAAATGATTGAGATTGGTTGACAAAAATCAATGACAAATTGACCAAGATTGACAAGGAGATCAAATTTATAGACGCCAACTGATGAGGAACAATGACTAATCGATCCAAATTGACATGATTGAAAAGGACAAGGATCGATGACGAATCAATTGCAAAATGACAAGATTGACAAGGACAAAGATTGATGACGAATCGATCGCAAAATGATGAGATTGACAAGTTGATAATCGCAAATGATTACTAAGAAGCTAAAGATGATTGAAAGATTGACAAGAGGACAAAACCCTAATTCTATCATCAATTAGGATTGACGATGTCCAAAATGATTATAAATGAGCACGCACTATGATGCGATAGGATAAGATCGACCAAAATCATGACTGAAGATTGCTATCGACAAGACCTAATTCGAAAGCGAGAAAAATGAGGAATGTAGAAGAAGGACTCAATGCTCGCAAATCATAAAGACCAAGTGCACAACATAGAAGAAATGTTAATGCGACGCAAGAACCCTAAAATAAGGCAATGTGCCAATGTTAAATTATGACTCCACAAACGTTGACCATTTTTAGATGTCTACACACTCATACATGATAAGTATAGGGTTCATGAGAACCAGTGACAATAGTAATTTTTATTTGAAGAATGGAAAAGAAGGAAAACATCTGATTACAGAGATTTTCATAGATGACATCATCTTTGGAGGAGATGATAAAATGAGAAAAGGTTTGGAAGAAGAAATGAAGAAAAAAATTGAAATGTCCATGATAGGTGAAATAAAATTCTTCATTGGTCTACAAGTTTCTCAGCTAAAGAATGGTATATTCATTAGCCAGACCAAATATATAAGGGAAATATTGAAGACCTTTGGAATGGAAGATTCAAAACCTATTGGAACTCCGATGGTTATAGGTTGCAAGCTTTCCAAAGATGATGAGGCTAATGAAGTGAATGACACACTATATCAATCCATGATTGGTAAGTTACAGTATGTAGTACACAATAGACAGGATATAGCACAAGTAGTTGGCTTGGTTGCTAGATTTGCTGCAAATCCAAAAGAAACTCATATGGTGGCAGTTAAGAGGATATTTAGATACCTTAAGGGGATTGATGAGTATGGTCTTTGGTATCCATATAAGGGAAATTTCAACTTAAGTGTCTTCATCGATGTAAATTAAGCAGGGAACATTGATGATGGAAAGAGAACTAGTGGAGGTGCATTCTTTTTTGGAAATAGGATTATGTCATGGACAATCAAGAAATAAAATTGTATCTCTCAATCCACAGCTGAGGCGAAGTATTTGGCTACTGCAATCAGCTTTACACAGGTAGTATAGATTAAGTAGATCTTGGAAGGTATCCAAGAAAAGGTGATTGAACTGATGGTGATACACTATGACAATACAAGTGTCATCAACATATCAAAAAACCCGGTAATGCACTCTAAAACCAAGCATTTTGCAATAAAATATCATTATCTTAGGGAACAAGTACAAGACAAAGAAGTTAGACTGGAATATATGCCAACCAAGAAATAGGTTGTAGACATATTAACCAAGCTGCTACCTAAGGATAATTTTGAGTATCTTAGAGGTAAGCTAGGTGCAATTCCCCTACATGCTCTAAGGTGAGTGAAGATTGGAACAACATCAATCCGGTATGATTTTCCTGAAAATTCTATATATTTGGATTGATGATTATGGACTACTCCTATTAGGGGGAGCAATCATTGTAGTATGTGAAATAGGATGTCTAGACTACACCTTTGGCATTGTTGTCAAAGGGGGAGTGAAGTCAGATGGAACATGAAAGGGAATGAAGTCAGATGTGACATGAATGAAAACCAGTGAAAGGGGGAGATTTAAACAAAGCAGTTGATCTATACAATAGAAGCAGAAGTGACTATTTGCTAAAACAAAAGTTTGAAGTGTTGACATAAATGCCAAAGCAGGAGATTATTAGCATAACTAATGGTGTTGGCACAACCGGTTCATCAATTAGTATTGTCATTGATGACTAACACTTACCGGTGAATAAGGCCAAGCTCATAGGAAATTAGGTGTGGTAAACCCCAATGGTTTACTCATGGCTGCAACCAGTATGGAGGATTCAATACTTCCCTATAAATATGCATTAAGTAGTATGTTGGTAGAAGACTAATCGGTTGAAGGATAAATAAAGTAGCTGACCGGTCAGTCAAGCACTCGATAGGTGTTGAGATCAATTTCTTAAAACTGGTAGTTGAAATGATGATCTTGTCACAGGAGGTGACTTAGAGTGTAGTTTAGTAGTCTTATGTATGACCGAAACACTCTGGATAGACATGTGATTAGTTTGCTTGATGATCAGTGACCAGTGGCAAAAGATGAAGAGTTACATTGGTGAATCGGTAATATAGGTTGAAGAATGCTATCCACTAAGAATCTTGAAGCAGTGGCCAGTAAGATAAATGTGATGAACAAAGATTAGTCAGTCATGGTGATATATCATCAAAACAAAATGCTAGTGAAGCCTACAACAGCTAACAACCAGTTAAGGTAAGATTTGTGTGGATTTTCTAGTTCGCATTAAAAAGACAAAACACAACTCAAAGGTTGGTGAAATTATGAGTTGCGGAGGTAGATAAGGATGAGTTGCTGGTGAGATTGATGGAGAGCTTGCAGAGAAAGTGCAGGAAGATTTGAATTTCAAATCTACCAAGTGTTATGTGTAAACTCATTGAGGAATCAATAGGTATGTGTTGGTAAAATATGGTATAAAGGTTTTTGGCAAAAACAAAAAAGTTTGATCATAAAAATTGAAAACTGAAATTTTAAAGAGAGCCGATACAACAAGGTGAGAAGAGGGCAGAACTGTTAAGTGAATAGTAGAGTGGTCAAGCGAGTGTGCAGAGCTCAAATAGTGTGAAGAGTAGAGAAAGAATGCAAAGCACCAGTAGAGTGCAGAGAAAGTGTAATGTAGAGCACCAGTAGAGTGTAGATAAAGTGTAACCGACAGTCAAACCAAAGAGCTTCATTTGGATCTGATTAAGCTAAGAGTAGCTATTACAACAGATAATCCTCTCTATTGTTTTCTAGTATCTACAATAGTAAAATCCCTTAATCGGGTGGACTTTAATAAATCCCTTTGTAAAATCCCTTAAGTTTTAACTAGGTGACATCTTAATTGATGATCCTAAGTCCTTTAACAAGGCTACCTCTCACAGGGTAAAGGTTCTAACAAGCCTTAAAGAAAATCCATTAATCATGGGGCACCTAACATTGTCTTTGTAATCTCCTAATAGGGATGGCTCCTCAATGGGCATACTCCAGAAGAGTGCATATTTTGTGAGTTTCTACTCACACCGTAGTTTTCTCCGATTTGGGTTTCCACATGATAAATCTTGGTAGTCATGTGTGTTTGTTTTATGTGTGCATGTTTCTTATTAATGATGTTTATAATGATAAGTATTAAGTTTGAATAAAAACTTTGATTAATGTTAAATCTAATAAAACCGATATAGTGTTGATTCACCCCTCCCCTCTTAGCACCAGTTGGGACTAACAAAATTGATATATACCCACATACAAAAATGGTTTCAAAGGTGACCCATAAGTATACAGTTAACACAACCCTCATAAATTATGAGTCTGATAATGTGCATGAACTAGAATTGCAAGAAAACCCAAGTTTCTTCGCGGAGGTGGTTGCACAAGAATGCAAGACAAAGAAAAGATGAAGGACTTGGAGACCTTGGGGTATCAGTTATGGTTATGTGGTCACCCATAGTACATTGTGTCATTTTTTCATTATTATCCACAATTATTACATGCAGGTGACATCATGAATTTCCATGCAGATACTAGAGTAATTCAAGGAAAGACCCTACAAGTGGTTATTAATGTTGTCAGCATAAATGAAATTCTATGTGTCTTGACTTGAGGAGCGGGAATAGAGTGGTTTAAGAAAAGGAAGATGGAAGCATATTGGGATTCAAGGAGGATGGTCTTAAGTTCTATAATGGTGAGTTGCAGACAATAGCAACGAAATTGTTGAAATCTCCTTTGAACATTAAAGCTTTTAATCAGGATGCCTGAGATGTTTTCTCTATGCTATCTTTTGTGTTTGGTCTTGACATGGATGCAAGAATTATAGATGGCCCTAGCATTTAAGTTAAGGAAACAAAAGGATCCTTTCCATTTTGATTTTGCAACATCATACAGAAAGACATGCTTAAAGAGTTTAGGGACTATGAATCACAAGGAAAATTCAAGTATTTTTCTAATTTGGCCCACATGTTTTTATATAAGAACCCAAACTTATTTAGTTGACATATGCAATTATCTGTAGTAGATAAGCAAAGGTGAAGAAAGCCACTATTGGTCTGGACTCACATTTTATCCTTCAATTATGACTATTATACCTTCTATGATTTTTTTTTGACCCCTATTTTAGAGGATTTGAGTCGTGAGAAGCCCTCTACCCATTTTTCTCCTAAGCAAGTGGAATGGAATAGAATTTTTGTTGATAAGAGTGCATGGTTTTGATGATCAACCTTTCTAGCTTCCAACCTACCCAACTGAGAGAGTACTTGCCATATAATTATTCAAACAACTTACCATTGTCGATAAGGCATATGGGTTAGGTAGACATCAAACTATTTTGTATGATGTCTCTAAATCCTTGGGTACTATCACTCTCCCAAGGTGAAATGATAACACTGAATATGTATTGATTGCCAAGATGGCACATTTAGGTTTAATATGAATTCAGGATGAATGGCATTATGACCTGAACAACTATATGTCGGATAGGAAAACCAAGGTTACTCATATTTCTAGATCTTATTGGGAAGAGTGTCACAATCCGCTAGTAGATTCTAGGATGTTCACATAGATCCTATCAATATTACCATGTCCCACCTTGTAAGGCCCAACTGACTATCTTTGTATGATATAATGCGATTAATGAACCATACAAAGAAAAATAATGCAGCCCTAGAAAAAGTTGGAGTGGAATGGTTGGCGGGAGAATAAAATTCCAAATTTTTGGACCTTCTAATAGGAGATAAAAGATCTTTTTCCCAAGTTCCAAGAAAATCCATTGGATGATACATTTGATGACATCTAGAATCATGAACATAGTGATACTAAAGGAGATGAAGAAGAAGAGAAACTACCAACTCATGAGCTCTGGGAGGTGAAAGAAAAGAAGAATGTAGTAGAAGCCAGTGTTACTCTCAGCTTTTAAGGAGAGTTTCCTACAGTCTGCAAGCCATGTACTCCTACACCAAAAAGGAAGTCCCCAAAAATGCAGCCTTCTAAATCGACTTCTAAGACTAGTAACTTCTATGTCATCTCATGTCAGAAAATAAGTCAATTAATCCTATGGGAGAGTATATAAGAGGGATTTTCCCTCTCATTTTAAAATAACACAATCATTATCAAGCATTTGAACATTCAAGTGTTAGATAGTTCAAATAATAGGAAGACAACTAAGAGGGGAGGGGGGGGGGGGGGGTGAATGAGTTGTCACAGATTACCAGAACATTTAGCAATTTAAAAATTTAATACCATAACCCAAAATATTAATACCTAAATGCTTAAACAAAATATGGGAATAGAAGTTAATACAATTAAGCATAAACAATAATCAGAGAATAAATACCATCCATATGACACCAAGATTTATACGTGGAAAACCTGGTAAAGGGAAAAACGATGGTGGGAAGCCAACCCACAGTCAGATAATACTTCTACAATATGTATGTGAATTACAATTGAGGGGCCTACACTTGCAGGAAGGCCAACAACCTAGAGTGCACTTCTCATCACAAAAGGAGTCTCACTGACTACATAGAAATCCATACTACAATTTGGAAGAATCAATGAACTACAAAGATAGCATCTCCTATGTCTGAGTATAGTTTCGGTTAAGCTCAATACTGGAGGACTAAATCCTCTTACATAAACCCAACTCGATCTCCAATGATCGACCAAATCCTCTGCCTGAATGATATTACATTATTCACACATTACATCCCATATCCCATATCCCATTCCATAACCATATACCTGATGATCTATAATGAGATCTAACATCATATATATACAAACTTGTTGGCATTTGTGTAGAATATGTTGACATGATGATATTGTATGTTTTCATTGATGTCAATATGCTGAAGAGTGAACCGGTATATTATAGTTTGCACCAGGTAAAGAGAACTGGTATGATACCGAGAACCAATATATGTGAGAACCGGTATAACATTATGAACCGGTATATGTGAAAAGGTGAAGTGGCATGTTTGTTTGAGGTAAATCGGTACGTTGGTATGAGAACCAATATATGAAGGTTTTGCATGACTACCGGTTGGTAGTCTCAACTTCAGGGTTTCTTGTTGAAGTGTTCAAAGGTTGTGTGATGAGTTAGCATTGTAATGAAGATTAGATCGTGTTGCCATGTCATCTTGAGCGTGTGAAGGATCTTGCATGAAGGAGATCGATCTTATCTACCTTAGGAATGTGCGAAGTCTCTGTAAACTGTGGAGAACACATGATGGGTTATTGCATCCATGAAGCGGTGAAGAACGAATGATGGAGAATGTCTTGAGATCTGTTCAAGACCATTATAGTCAAATGCAATGTCATTAATGGTCAGGATTGAACTGACTATATTCGTAAACCTAAATGTTTAGGGTTTAGGGTGTATGCTACCAACCTATCTGTGTTATATAAGGTTGATGTTGTGTTTCATGCTGAGGTTGTTGGCAAATAGTGTTTATGTATCTAAGTGCAGAGATATGTGATTCTTGCCAGACCAAATGAGATAAGAGGATTGATTCCTGCATAGTGTGTGTGCACAAGAAAGGAACTTAAGCGGATCTGCATTAGGCATTGAGTGCTATTATCAGATCATTGTAATACCTATTGATCTTTAACCACTTCAACAGTTGGAAAATCCCTTAACTGGGCAGCTTTAACCAGCTTGCTGTAAATCCTTTAATAGGGTGACTCAAACTCATTAAATTCTTGAAATCCTCTAACAAGGTAACCTCTAACAAGGTTTAACCCTTAACTGGGTATTTAGACATCTTTTAACCGGGTGATCTCAAATAGGATCGGTTCTTAGTAGAACCTTTTGTAACAGTCTTTAACTAGACTAGGCTCCTAACAGAGCGAACTTCTAAAGAGTTCAAAAGTACCCTGTGGGTATTCATCCCCACCGTGGTTTTTCCCAGTTGGGTTTCCACGTGAAAAATCTATGTTTCATGTGTAGTATTTTTCATATGATGATTTAAGTGATTTGTGTTTGAACGTAAATCATGTTGAGCTAGCTGTTATTATATTTCTGATGATAGCTTACCTATTCATGCATAAGGGTGAAATGGAAGTGTAGTATTAAGTTGAGTGGAAAGACAAGTGATTAACTGGTTAATGCTTGTCACACTCATTCTTAGCTTTACCGGTTGCACTCTGTTTCAGACCGGTGTTACTGTTTGTCAGACATTTGCAGTGTTTGTAGTCAAACCAGTTCGAGAAAAGTTTTTGAGACTATACTGATTCACCCCCCCCTCTCAGTACTAGTTTGGTACTTATTGTTCATCATTGAGTTATCAATTGGTATCAGAGCATCCTCTAGGTCCTCTGTGTTGTAAGCTTAACTTCTTGAGGGAAAGATCCTATTGTAATGATGAAGAGGGAAGGTCCAAAGTTCAACAGAGATTACTTAAAAATATGGAAGGACAGAATGAAGATTTACATCAGAAGCATAGGTGCTCAACACTGGAGCTATGTTGAGAATGCTTTTGTTATTCCTACCGGTACTCTCATCGATGATCAAAAGAGAGAAATACATGAGAATGGGCAAGTCATGGAAGCCCTAATCAGTAGCTTATCTAACATTGAGTTTATGGGACACTCTTGAGAATATCTATGGTGGTGATGAGCATGTAAAACAAGCTAAGGAAGAAAGCCTTAGAGGGAAGTTTGAAGACATGTAGATGGCTAAAGGTGAGACCATTCAATGATATGGAATAAGAATCAAAACTATTGTTGGAGATATGAAGAGTGCAGGTGGTAAAATGGAGGATTCCACTATGGTAAGCAAAGTTCTGAGATACTTTTTACTGGTCTATGCAATAAGGGTTGCTGCTATTCAGGAGTTGAGATCAATAGACAAGACTAAGGTATCCCTAGAATCCATCATTGCAAAGTTGACAACCTATGAGCTAAATAGTTTTGATGGTAGTGTTCAAAAGACTGAATCAACTTTTAGAGCTTTTGTTGTACCATCCAGAAAAGGAAAAGAAGCCAGCACCAGTGGTGAACCAAGACAGAGCAGAGAAATGGATGATGAGGAGATCCTGATGGAATTTGAATCTCTTCTTTCCAAGAAACTTGCTAAAGGAACTGGTAAATACAAAGGTAAGCTCCCTTTGAAATGCTTTTCTTGTAACGGGATAGGACATATTGCTATAAACTATCCTAATGGTGACAACAAGGACAAACCAGAGAGGTTCAAGAAATTCAAAGGAGGAAACCAGAGAAACTATTTTGTTGCAGTTGATGAAGGTGTCATAGATGAGGAATCAGAAGATGAAGAGAATAAAGATATTGTGTTTGTTGTAGTAAAGGAAGATGTGTTAGACAAGAAGGCTCTTGTCTCCCGCTTTGATAATTCCAATGAGTGGATTATTGATAGTGGCTGTTCTCATCATATGACTGGTGATGGGAGAAAGTTTCTATCTTTGGAAGAATATGATGGTGGTGTTGTTCGTTTTGGTAATGATGCACCATGTATGGTTAGAGGAAGAGGGTCCATCTCTCTGAATGGAAAGAGCAATGCTGACAATGTGTATTGGGTGGAAGGTCTCAGACACAATCTATTGAGTGTTTCCCAGTTGAATGATAGTGAACTCACTCTGGAATTCAAAAATGGAGTGTGCAAAATCAAAGGAAAGAATGGTGATTTGATGGCCACCGGTATGTAGACCAAAGGTAACTTATTTCAGCTAAATGCACATATAAGTACATGTCTTATGGCTAAGTTTGGTGATAGCTGGATATGGCATAGGAGACTCTGCCACATAAACTTTGATAACATTGTGAAGGCCAGTAAGATCAAGGCAATTAGAGGACTGCCGATGCTGAGCAAAATGGAAAATCCTTTGTGCAGAGAATGTCAATTGGGTAAAATGTCTTCCTCAACCTTCAAAGGTAAATCTTTCACAGCTGACAACTTACTTGATCTTTTGCATACTGATTTGTGTGGTCCTATGAAAACTAGGAGTGTGTAGGGAGATAGGTATTTTATGATTCTTACAGATGATTGCTCAAGAATGATGTGGTTCACATTCTTGAAGGACAAGTCTGAAGCCTTTGGAAAGTTCAAAGCTTTTAGAGCATTGGTAGAAAAGGAAAGTGGTAAAAGAATCAAATGCTTTAGAACTGATCAAGGAGGGGAATTCACTTCCAATAAAATTCAATATTGTGAAGAGAATAGAATCAAGAGACAACTGTCTACCCCTCGGACTCCACAACAGAATGGCTTAGCAGAGAGAAACAACCAGACTGTGGTTAAAGCAGCTAGAACTATGTTGATCCAACAAAAAGTTGCTCACACCTTTTGGAGAGAAGTGGTGAGCACCGCAGTCTACACAATGAACTAGGTACTCATCAAAAAGGGAAAGGATAAGACTCCTTATGAGTACTAGACCGATAAGACACCAGTGGTAAGCTACTTTAGAATGTTTCATAGTAAATGTTATATCAAGAGGAGTGAACATCAGATCAAGTTCGATGCAAAATGTGATGAAGGAATATTCCTTGTATATTCCATCAAGAGTAAAGCTCTCAAATGTTTAAACAATAGGACTCTAAGAATTGTTGAAAGCATGAATGCTAGGGTTGATGAAAACTCTGGGAAACCTGAGGAAACCAACAGTGAGCAAGTAGGAGATAACCAGTAGTAACCTTCTGGGAACTGGTTGCAAATCATCACAGTACCAGTAATTGTGTTCCTACACCAGTAGATGCTGATGTTGATGAAGATGAGGATGAAGAAAAAAAGCAAGAAGAATCTATTAAGAGCATACCTAAGTATGTCAAACTCAATCATGATCCAAAGTAGATCATAGGAGACAAAGATGCAGGAATTCTTACAAGAAGAAAGGTCAGAGAAAGCTCATGTATGATCTCTGGATTTGAGCCTAAATCATTCAAAGAGGCACATAAAGATGAAGACTGGGTGAAGGCAATGGATGAGGAATTTGACTAGATAGAGAATAATGGTACATGGTCTTTGGTACCTAGACTGGAGCATAAAAATGTCATTGGAACCAAATGGGTTTTCAGAAACAAGCTAAATGAGGATGGCATAGTGGTAAGGAAAAAAGCTAGACTAGTGTGTAAAGGATATGCCCAAGAAGAAGGAGAAGACTATGGAGAAACCTTTACTCTAGTAGCAAGATTGGAAGGAGTGCGTATGCTTCTTGCATATGCAGCTTTTAAAGGATTCAAGCTATATCAAATGGATGTAAAGTCTGCATTCCTAAATGGAATACTTGAAGATGAGGTGTACATAGAACAACCATATGGGTTTTCCCTTTCAGAAGATAGTGACATGGTGTGTAGGCTACATAAAGCCTTGTATGGACTAAAGCAGGCACCTAGAGCATGGTATGAATGCTTGAACTCCCATCTTGTGAAGATTGGATTTGAAAGAACAAGTGAAGATAGCAATATCTATTTGAAATCAGAAGGAGATCAGATTCTAATGTGTGAAGTATTTGTTGATGACATCATCTTTGGAGGAGATGACAAGACGAGTCATGATTTTGTAGATAAGATGAAAAAGGAGTTTGAGATGTCACTCATAGGGGAAATTAAGTTCTTCATTGGACTACAGATTCAACAAATGAAAGAAGGAATCTTTATTACTCAGTCCAAGTATGTCAAAGAGGTGTTGAAGACCTTTGGCATGGAAGATAGTAAACTGGTTCGTACACTAATGGTGATCAGTTGTAAATTATCAAAAGAGGATGAATCAGCATTGGTAAATGAGAAGGATTACCGATCAATGATTGGTAATTTGCATTATGTAGTGCATAGTAGATCGAACATTGCACATGTAGTGGGTATTACTGCTCGATTTCAGCAAAGCCGAAGAGAATCCCACTTGGTAGCAGTCAAGCCAATTCTTAGATATCTGAAGGGAATAGTTGACTATGGGTTATGGTATCCATACAATAATGATTTCAACCTGAAAGTGTTCACAGATGCTGATTGGGCTGGTAATGTAGATGACCAAAAGAGCACAACCAGTGGTGCATTCTTCCTTGTTGGTAGACTGGTCTCATGGATGAGCAAAAAGCAGAGTTGTATCTCTTAGTCTATAGCAGAAGTGAAGTATGTTGTAGCTTTTATGAACTACACCTAGACTATTTGGATGAAGCATGTATTAAATGGCTTCAAAGTTCCTGTATCTGAACCAGTAAGCATATTTTGTGACAATACAAGTGCAATTAACATTTCCAAGAATCCAGTTTTGCATGCTAGAACCAAGCACTTTGAGCTCAAGTATCATTTCTTGAGGGAGAAGGTTCAAAACAAGGAGGTTCTGTTGGAACATGTTTCTAGTAAGGAGCAGTTAGCTGACATATTCACCAAGCCTCTACCAAAGGATATATTTACCTATTTGGGAGGTGAATTAGGGGTGCTGCCCCTTCAAGAGGTGAACTAAAAGTATGTGCTCCACATCAGTTAGGTATTGCATTGTCAAATCTTTTTAGGATTGATGTGTTGAAGAATGCTACTCCTCAGGGGGAGCAGCATAGTGGAACGTGGTAAGCTTGTGCCTCTACTTTGGCATTGTTGTCAAAGGGGGAGAAGATGTGAAGCGGAGAAGATATCTGCAAATTTGGGGGAGAAGATGTGAAGCAGAGAGATATCTTTGTATATTGCCATCAATGCCAAAGGGAGAGATTGTTGGCATTTGTGCAGAATATGTTGACATGATGATATTGTATGTTGTCATTGATGTCAATATGCTGAAGAGTGAACCAGTATATTGTAGTTTGCATCAGGCAAAGAGAACCGGTATGATACCAAGAATCAGTATATGTGAGAACCAGTATAACATTGTGAACTAGTATATGTGAAAAGGTGAAGCGACATGTTTGTTTGAGGTAAACCGGTATGTTGGTATGAGAACAAGTATATGAAGGTTTTGCATGACTACCAGTTGGTAGTCCTAACTTTAGGGTTTCTAGTTGAAGTGTTCAAAGGTTGTTTGATGAGTTAGCATTGTAATGAAGATCAGATCATTTTTCCATGTCTGCTTGAGCGCGTGAAGGATCTTGCATGAAGGAGATCAATCCTATCTAACTTAGGAATGTGCGAAGTCTCTATAAAGCGGTGAACATGTGATGGGTTATCACATCCATGAAGCGGTGAAGAATGAATGATGGAGAATGTCTTGAGATCTGTTCAAGACCGTTGTCGTCAAATGCAATGTGATTAACGATCAGGATTTAGCTGATTGTATTGGTAAACCTAAATGTTTAGGGTTTAGGGTGTATGCTACCGACCTATCTGTGTTCTATAAGGTCGATGTTGTGTTTCATGTTGAGGTTGTTGGCAAATAGTGTGTGTGTATCTAAGTGCATAGATTCTTGCCAGACCAAATGAGATAAGAGGATTGATTCCTGCATAGTGTGTGTGCACAAGAAAGGAACTTAAGCGGATCTACATTAGGCATTGAGTGCTATTATCAGATCATTGTAAAACCTGTTGATCTTTAACCACTTCAACAGTTGGAAAATCCCTTAATCAGATAGCTTTAACCAGCTTGTTGTAAATCCTTTAATAGGGTGACTGAAACTCATTGAGTTCTTGAAATCCTCTAACAAGGTAACCTCTAACAAGGTTTAACCCTTAACTGGGTATTTAGGCATCCCTTAACCGGGTGATCTCTAGCAGGATCGGTTCCTAGCAGAATCTATTGTAACAGTCTTTAACCAGACTAGGATCCTAACAGAACGGACTTCTAAAGAGTTCAAAAGCATCTTGTGGGTATTCATCCCCACTATGGTTTTTCCTAGTTGGGTTTCCACGTGAAAAATCTGTGTGTCATGTGTCATATTTTTCATGTGATGATTTAAGTGATTTGTGTTTCTGAAGGTAAATCATGTTGAGCTAGCTATTATTATATTTCTAATGATAGATTACCTATTCATGCATAAGCGTGAAATGGAAGTGTAGTATTAAGTTGAGTGGAAAGACAAGTGATTAACCAGTTAATTCTTGTCACAGTCATTCTTAGCTTTATTGGTTACACTATGTTTCAGACTGGTGTTACTGTCTGTCAGACATTTGCATTGTTTGTAGTCAAACTGGTTTGGGAAAAGTTTTTGAGACTGTACTGATTCACCCCCCCTCTCAGTACCGGTTTGGTACTTATTGTTCACCATTGAGTTATCAAAACCCTTGACCATAAACAATCAGTTCAGCGACCAGACAATGAACCAATTACATAATTACAAAACATGTCATCCTTAGACCAAAAAAATAACATCCAACACATAAGAATCCCAAAAACACATTGAGAGGTCTAATCCATACGTTACATTAAGACGGTCCATAACCTACATCAACTGGGACCCAATATAGTTTCACACACTACAACAATGATCTCTATCTGTCAAGTCTTGAGCATGATCACCATCAGCATCTTGAATCCATACTAGAAGCTACACCAAAACTACTTATGCATATCATCAAAGATCTTCATCAAAGCTCTACTGGTAAAACCCTCACCGGAACCACAAGCCAAGATTCCAAACAAACAGGATAGCATCCGATCACCAGACCAAAACCAACTTACTGCATATGAACATGAGTATCATGAGTAAGCCAATTCCATAACCAAACCATACCAGATCATGTAGAATCCAATCCAACCAGAAACCATACATCCTACCAGGACTAGAAGGATGCCTGTAAAGCATCCCAAACAGCTAGTGTTGACATCAATGAAAAAATATTAATGCAACACATAATCAATTCCTCCAAATGGCCAACAATCTCCCCCTTTGGCATTGATGACAACACTAGATGTGAAAAACATCTAAGTACCATAAATACCAAATAAGTCTCCCTCAATGGAAGACATCCAACAATCTCCCACATAAAAATATAGCAATGAAATTATGAAACAAACACCAAACTCCCACTGTAAATAATATCTCTATAAAGCTCTAAATTACACATATATCTCTCCCCCTAATTGATACAACTTCCCCTTTTTTTTTCACAACAATATTTTTCCCCCTTTGACATCAATGCCAAAAATCTAACAAAAATATGAAAGCAAAAACATAAACCACTGAATTACAAGGCTAACTACTCCCCCTAAGTAGTAGAATCCCCACATCAGTGCTAGAATGAATGATATCTCTAATAATGCATACCGAACTAATTCCAAAAAGCATCAATTAGTTCTCCGTTAGAGGGGCAAAAACCCCTAACTTGTCTCTCAAGTACTGAAATGGTTCTTTAGGAAACAATTTAGTGAAAATATCTGCAATCTTCTCTTTAGTATTCATATAAACCAATCTGACTTCATTTTCTTCCACCTTCTCCTTCAAAAAGTTATACTTGATAGATATGTTCTTAGTCTTAGAATGAAATACCAGATTCTTTGATATGTCAATAGTAGCAAAGTTATCATAGTGAATAACTACCGGTCCGATGCAATGCACTTTGATATCCTTCAACATTTTCTTCATCCATAGAACATTTGTACAGTTAGTAGCAGCAACAACATACTCAACTTGAGCAGTGGATAAAGAAGTACATGACTGTTTCTTGTTGATCCATGAAACCAACTTCTTTCCAAGAAAGAAAGCTCCACTGAAAGTGCTTTTCCGATCATCAACATTTCCAGCATAATCAGCATCTGTATATACACATAAAGTAAATTCATCATCCTTAGGGTACCACAAACCATATTCTGATGTACCTTGCAAGTATCTAAAAATGCTTTTCACTGCACTCTCATGATTTTCTCTAGGATCACTCTAAAATCTAGATGAAATACAAACAACATTCATTATGTCAACCCTAGTTTGAGTCAAATAAAGCAAACCACCAATCATATATTTGTATCTTATAGGATTTATCGGTGCAGAAACATCTTTCCTTGTAAATTTCTCACTAGTAACCATAGGAGTACTTACTAGTTTAGAATCCTCTATACCAAGTTTCTTCAATAATTCCCTAGCATACTTAGTTTGAAAGATGCAAATACCTTTGTCAGTTTGAGTAATCTGCAAACCGAAGAAAATTTTCATTTCCCCAATCATAGACATTTCAAATTCTTTCTCCATATTCTTAGAAAATTCCATGCACAACTTATGTTCACCTCCAAAAATAATATCATCAATAAATACTTCAATAATAAGTATATCATCATCAGTGATCTTATAATATAAATTACTATCAACATTACACTTAGTAAAACCAAGCTTCAAAAGATATTTATCCAACCTTGCATACCAAGCTCTGTGTGTCTGTTTTAATCCATATAAAGCTTTCCTTCACCTGCAAACCATGTTTGTATCATCTGATAGTGAAAAACCATCAGGTTGCTCAATATAAAATTCCTCATCAAGATCCCCATTCAAAAATGAACACTTAACATACATCTGATAAACCTTGTAGTGTTTATGTGCAACATAGGCAAGAAATAATCTTACAACTTCAATCCTAATTATAGGTGCAAAAGTCTCTCCATAATCAATTCCTTCCTTCTAAGAATATCCTTTACAAACCAATCTAGCCTTATTCCTTACAACTTGACCATCCTCATTCAATTTATTCCTAAAAACCCATTTACTTCCAATAACATTCTTATTTTTAGGCCGGGGAACCAAAGTCCATGTGTTATTCTTCTCAATCTTATCTAATTCTTCTTCCATAACTTTCATCCAATATTCATATTTACATGCTTCAATTACTGATACCAGTTCAACTTGAGAAATTAAACATACCTCATTAGTTTCTAGTCTTCTTCTTTATATCACTTCATTGTTCTTATCCCCAATGATATGATCTTCTGAATGATTCAGTCTCACATACCTAGGAGTCCTCTGACTCTCTGTTCCTCTTTCTGGTTCTTCAGTTACTGTAGAATTTTTTGATACTTCTGGAGTAACTGGTTCAACACTCTGTTCCGATAAGATGCTCCTAGTTCAGATGTGATCATTTCCACTATTGGTTCCTTCTTATAAACTCTGATTTGACCTCTATTTAGCTCATCCGCCTTGACATTAGCACTCTTCACAATTCTCTACAATCTCTTGTTATAACATCTATATACTTTGCTTTCATTAGAATAACCAAGAAATATTCCTTCATCACATCTAGGATCAAACTTTCCAATGATATCATCTCTCCTGATATAACATTTACTACCAAATATTCTGAAATACTTAACTGTAGGTGTATTGCCAAACCATAATTCATAAGGTGTCTTACCGGTTTCTCCTTTGATATGTACTTTGTTGAATGTATAAACTGTTGTAGTCACTGCATCTCTCCAGTAGATATTAGGTAGACTAGCTTCCATCATCATTGTTCTAGCAGCATCTAAGATAGTTATGTTCTTCCTTTCCACAATTCCATTCTACTAAGGTGTCAATGGAGCAAAAAATTGCCTCCTTATACCATGATTCTCACAAAAGTTATTAAACTCACTGGATGTGAATTCTCCACAATGATCTAACCTCAAAAATTTAATCTTCAATCTTGTCTTAGTTTCCACTTTATCTTTAAATATTTTAAATTTTTCAAAAGCCTCATATTTCTCCCTTAGAAAAGTAACCCACATCATTCTAGAATAATCATCAATGATTAGCATGAAATAACTTGCACCTTGAAATTTTTTAACTCTAGTAGGGCTACACAAATAAGTATGAATAAGATCAAGAAGATCATTAAATTTATCTTGTATACTCCTAAAAGAGGTTCTGACTTGTTTACCCATTTGACATTCTTTACATACCGGATTATAGGGCTTCACAATCTTAGGTATATCTCTAACTGCCTTAGTTGAACTGATCTTTATAATGCATTCAAAATTTACATGACACAACCTCTTATGTCATAGCTAACTCTCATCAATTTGTGCAATGAAACATGTCTTCTCACTGGAATTCAAATGAAATATATTACCTTTTGTCTATGTACCAGTTCCAATCTCCAAACCAGATCTGTTAATGATTTTGCATTTTCCATCCTTGAATCGTAATTGAAATCCCTTATCCACCAATTGTCCTACACTCAAAATATTACGCTTTAAACTTTCAACAAAATAAACATTATCAGTATTGTTCTTACCATCCAATGATATAGTTTCTTTTCCTTTGATCATACATACTTTGTCATCTCCAAATCTAACCAGACCACCATCAAATTCTTGCAAAGATAGAAACTTCCTTTTATCTCCAGTCATATGATGTGAACATCCACTGTCAATTACCCATTCAATCTTTTCTTGAATTTTAGCAGCAAGTGCCTTCTCTTCAGGTACATTCTCATCCTTCCTCATCCGCTATGTAGCTTGATTTGTCTGTATTTTTCCTGTACTTATACTTGTTCTAATATCTAGGGTTAGGCTTAAAATATCTTATAACTCTCTCTTCAAATCTTGAATTCCTTTTAGGACATCTAGATGCAAAATGACCAATCTTATTACATGCAAAACATTTAAAAGGTGCTTTTCCTTCATACTTACTTCCTACTGGTCCTTTAGGTACTCTTCTAGCAAATAGTGCTTCAAGTTGCTCAAACTCATCATCTTCTCTCTTCATATCATCCAATTTCTTTGCATATAAAACTTTCCAATCTTTCTTGTCAGTTGCCGATGCAGATGCATGAAAAGCAAGTTCAGACTTCATAGCTTCAGAAGGTCCAAACTCTTCAAGCTCAAAAGAAGATAATTTCCCAACCAAAGTATCTTTGTTGACATAAGTATTAGCCATTATTCTTAATTTATTAATAGCAGCAACTTTCATCTTGTAAGCCAGTGGTAGGGCTCTCAGGACTTTAGAAACAATTTCATTTTCACTCTGAGTTCCACCACAACATTGAATTCCCATAACAATCTCATTTACCCTTTCCATAAATGTAGTAATCCTTTCATCTTCTTCCATCTTCAGGTTCTCATATCGCACCCTGTAACCATCAAGTTTAACAATCTTCATAGTGGGGTCACCTTCATTAAGAGTCTCCAACTTATCACATATAGTCTTTCCAAATGATTTGTCAGTTAATCCCATTATTTGTTGATCATAAAGTGCACACAAGAGGGCTTCTCTTGCTCTATAATCATTCTCAATATCCTTATCCAAGTTTTCCAGAGGAGGATTGCTAGATTTTGGATTATGAGGTGTAATACCATTTTGTGTGATCTCCCAAATCTCCTTGCCAAGACATCTCAGATGAGTCTCCATCTGAATCTTCCATACTGTGTAATTTGTTCCATCAAGCCTAGGAATATCTCTCTGAAAGATAGCTCTAGATGAACTGGATGAACTTGAACTGTTAGTCACCATGGGATCTTCCTCAAGTGGTTAAGCTTTCTACAGAGAGGACCAAAGCTCTGATACCAATTGTTAGACAGTTCAAATAACCGAAAGACAACTTAGAGGGGGCGGGGGGGGTGAATCAGTTGTCACAGATTACCAGAACATTTACCAATTCAAAACTTTAATACTGGAACCCAAAACATTACTACCAGAATGCTTAAACGAAATACCAGAATATCAGTTAATCCAATTAAGCATAAACAATAATCAAAGAATAAATACCATCCATATGACACCAAGATTTATATGTGGAAAATCCGGTAAAGGGACAAATAGCAAAGAATCACAAGATAAAAGCATCACACATGACACACATATTTTTCACGTGGAAACCCAACCGCGAAAAACCACGGTGGGGATGAATACCCACAAGCTTTTGTTGAACTCTTTAGAACTCCGCTCTGTTAGAAGCCTTGTCCGATTAGAGACATTACAATAGGTTCTGCTAGGAACTGATCTTGTTAGTGATCACCCGATTAAGGGATGGCTACAATACCTGGTTAAGAGTTGAAATCTATTAAAGGTTATCTTGTTAGAGGATTATAAGAACTCAAGAGCTAAAGGATTCTGAACTTAGTAGCTTTGAATTACCCTGTTAAAGGATTTTCAACAAGCCAGTTAAGGCTACCCTGTTAAGGGATTTTTCAGCTATTGAGGTGGTTAGAGATCAACAGGTATTACAATGATCTGGTAACAACACTTAATGCCAATGTAGATCCGCTTAAGCTCCTCTTCACCTTTTGCATTTACACTCTGTAGGTATCACTTCTCTCCTTTTGGTCTGGCAAGAATCACGTATTCCTTCTCTTGGATAAACACACACAACTTTTGCCAACAACCTCATAAAGAGACACAACATCGAACTTATAGGAAAACAGATAGGTCAGTAGCATAAACCCTAAACCCTAAACCTATTAGGTTAAGGAATTCAAACGGTTCAATCCTGACTGTTGAGCACACTGCATTAAATGCAGTAGATCTTGATCCAAACTCAAGACATTCTCCATCATTCATTTCTACCGATTTTATGGCAGCTGATAACCCATCACATGTTATCACCATTTTATAGACTTTGCACATTCCTGAGGTAGATAGGAACAATCTCCCTCATGCAAGATCCTTCACACACTCAGGCTTACGTGGCAACATGATCTGTTCTTCTTTACAATGCTAACTCATCACATAATATCATCGGTTGAGCCACATAGGCTTGAAGCACATCAACTAGAAACCCTAAAGTTGAGACTACCAACCAGTAGTCATACAATACTTCGATATGTTGGTTCCCATAACTATATGCCGGTTCATCATGAACAAGCACACCACTTCACTTTGGCACAAATGCCAGTTCATAGTGTTATACCAGTTCTCACATATGCCGGTTCACACCTCTTCAACATATTGACATTAATGACAACATACAATGTCAATATGTCCTCATACCGGTTCACATAATGCCAACAATCTCCCCCTTTGGCATTGATGGAAATATATGAAGATATCTCTCCGCTTCACATCTTCTCCACTTCACATCTTCTCCACTTCACATCTTCTCCCCCTTTGAAAACAATGCCAAAGTGGAGGCACAAGCTTCCTTGTTCCATTATGCTGCTCCCCCTGAGGAGTACCATCCTTCAACACATCAATCCAAAATAAATTTGACTATGCAATACCTGACTGATGTGGAGCATATGCTTTTAGTTCAGCTCTTGAAGGGGTAGTACCCCTAATTCACCTCTTCAGTATGTAAATGTAGTCTTTGGGAGAGGCTTGGTGAATATGTCTGCTAACTGCTCCTTACTGGAAACATGTTCTAGTGTAATCTCTTTGTTCTGAACCTTTTCCATCAAGAAATGATACTTAAGCTCCAATTGCTTGGTTCTAGTATGTAAAACCGGATTCTTGGAGATATTAATTGCACTAGTATTGCCACAAAATATACTTACTGGTTCAAATATAGGAACTTTGAAGCCATTCAAGACATGCTTCATCCAAATTGTCTGAGTGCAGTTCATGAAAGCTGCAACATACTCCGCTTCCACTATAGATTGAGAGATACAACTTTGCTTTTTACTCATCCATGAGACCAGTCTACCACCAAGGAAGAATGCACCATCGGTTGTGCTCTTCTGGTCATCTACATTACCAGCCCAATCAGCATCTGTGAACAATTTGAGGTTAAAATCATTAATGTATGGATACCATAACCCATAGTCAATAGTTCCTTTCAGATACCTAAGAATCTGCTTGACTACAACTAGGTGGGATTCTCTTGGACTTTTCTGGAATCTTATAGTAATGCCAACTGCATGTGCAATATCCGGTCTACTCTGCACTACATAATGCAACTTACCAATCATTGATTGGTATTCCTTCTCATCAACCAATGCAGAGTCACCCTCTTTGGATCGTTTACAACCAGTCACCATTGCTATACCAACTGGTTTGCTATCTTCTATGCCAAAGGTCTTCAACACCTCTTTGACATGCTTGGATTGAGTGATAAAGATTCCATCCTTCATTTGTTGGATCTACAGTCCAATGAAGAACTTAATCTCCCCTATGAGTGACATCTCAAACTCTTTCTTTATCTCATTTGCAAATTCATGACTCATCTTGTCACCTCCACCAAAGATAATGTCATCAACAAATACCTCACAGACCAGGATCTGATCTCCTTCAGAGTTCAAGTAGATATTGCTAGCTTCACTTCTTCTCTCAAATCCAATCTTCACAAGATGGGAATGCAGGCATTCATACCATGCTCTAGGTGTCTACTTTAGCCCATATAAGGATTTATGTAGCCTACATACCATGTCACTATCTTCATATAAGGCAAACCCATTTGGTTGCTCTATATACACCTCCTCTTCAAGTACACCATTTAGGAATGCATATTTTACATCCATTTGATATACTTTGAAGCCTTTAAAAGTTGCATATGAATGAAGCATACAAACTCCTTCCAATCTAGCTACAGGAGCAAAGGTTTCTCCATAGTCTTCTCCTTCTTCTTGGGCATATCCTTTGCACACCAGTCTGGCTTTGTTCCTAATCATCGTGCCATCCTCATTCAGCTTAATTCTGAAGACCCATTTGGTACCAATGACATTTTTGTGCTCCGGTCTAGGTACCAAGGACCATGTACCATTTTTCTCTATCTAGTCAAGTTCCTCTTCTATTGCCTTGATCCAGTCTTCATCCTTATGTGCCTCTTTGAATGTTTTAGGCTTGAATTCAGAGATCATACATGAGTTTTCTCTGACTTTTCTTCTTGTAAGGATTCCTGCATCCTTATCTCCTATGATCTGCTTAGGATCATGATTCAGCTTGACATACCAAGGAATGGTCTTGATAGATTCCTCTTGCTTTTCTTCTTCATCCTCATCTCCATCAGTATCAACATCTATATCTGCCGGTGTAGGAACACTATTACTGCTACTCATTTGACTTACAATAGGTTCCCAGAAGGTTGCAACCGGTTCATTTACCGCTTGCTCATAGCTGGTTTCCTTAGTTTTCTCAAAGGTTTCATCAACTCTTACATTGATGCTTTCCATAATTCTCTGAGTCCTATTGTTGAAACACTTGAGAGCTTTTCTCTTGGTGGAATATCCTAGGAATATTCCCTCATCACATTTCACATCAAATTTTTGCTGGTGTTCACTCCTCTTGATGTAACATTTGCTACCAAAGACTCTAAAGTAGCTAACCATAGGTGTCTTATCAGTCCAATACTCATAAGGAGTTTTGTCCTTACCTTTCTTGATGAGTACCCGGTTCATTGTGTGGACTGCAGTGCTCATCACTTCTCTCCAAAAGGTGTGACCTACCTTTCCTTGAATCAACATGGTTCAAGCTACTTCAACCACAGTCCGGTTATTCCTCTGTGCTAGGCCATTCTGCTGTGGAGTCCAAGGGGCAGACAATTGCCTATTGATGCCATGTTCTTCATAGTACTTGTTGAATTCACTAGAAGTGAATTCCCCTCCTTGATCAATTCTTAGGAACTTGATCCTTTTACCACTTTCCTTCTCCACTAATGCTCTGAAAGCTTTAAACTTTACAAAGGCTTCAGACTTGTCTTTCAAGAATGTGACCCACATCATTCTTAAGCAGTTATCAGTGAGAATCATGAAGTACCTATCACCCTGCACACTCCTAGTTTTCATAGGACCACACAAATCAATATGCACAAGATCAAGGAAGTTGTCAGCAGTGAAAGATTTACCTTTAAAGGTTGAGGAAGACATTTTCCCCAATTGACACTCTCTGCACAAGGTATTATCCAGTTTGCTTAGCACTGGCAACCCTCTAACTACCTTGATCTTACTAGCCTTTACAATGTTATCAAAGTTTACATGGTAGAGTCTCCTATGCCATATCCAGCTATCATCAAATTTATCCATAAGACATGTACTTATATTTGCATTTAGACGAAATAGGTCACCTTTGGTCTACATGTCGGTGGCTACCAATTCACCATTCTTTCCTTTGATTCTGCAAACTCCATTCTTGAATTCCAGAGTGAGGCCACTATCATTCAGCTGGGCAACACTCAAAAGGTTGTGTCTAAGACCATCAACCCAATACACATTGTCAGCACTACTAATTCCATTCAGAGAGATGGACCCTCTGCCTTTGACCATGCATGGTGCATCATTGCCAAAGTGAACCACATCACCATCATACTCCTCCAAGGATAGAAACTTGCTCTGGTCACCAGTCATATGGTGAGAACAACCATTGTCAATGATCCACTCATTGGAATTATCAAATCATGAGACAAGAGCCTTCTTGTCTGACACATCTTCCTTGACAGAAACAAACACAATATCTTCATTTTCTTCATCCTCAGATTCTTCATCTGTGACACCTTCATCAACTACCACAAAATAGTTTCTCTGGTTTCCTCCTTTGAATTTCTTTAACCTTTCCGATTTGTCCTTGTTGTCACCATTAGGACATTTTACAACAATATGTCCTATCCGGTTGCAAGAAAAGCATTTCAATGGTTTCTTACCTTTGTATTTGCCGGTTCCTTTCAGAAGTTTCCTGGCAAGGAGAGCTTCAAATGCCATCAAAATCTCCTCATCATCCATTTCTCTGCTCTGTCTTGGTTCACCACTAGTGCTAGCTTCTTTTCCTTTTCTGGATGGTATAGCAGAAGCTTTAAAAGATGATTTGGTCTTTTGAACACTACCATCAAAACTATTTAGCTCATAGGATGTCAACTTTGCTATGATGGAGTCCAAGAATACCTTAATCTTGTCTATTGATCCTAGCTCCTGAATAGAAGCAACCCTTATTGCATAAACCGGTAACAGGGATCTTAGGACTTTGCTTACCATAGTGGAGTCTTCTATTTTACCACCTACACTCTTGATATCTCCAACAACGGTTTTGATTCTTATTCCATACTGTTGAATGGTCTCACCTTCAACCATTCGCATATCTTCAAACTTCCCTCTTAGGATTTCTTCCTTAGGCTGTTTTACATGCTCATCACCACCATAGATATTTTCAAGAGTATCCCATACCTCTTTGGGATTTACCTTGTCCTTAACATCAATAAACTAGATGTCAAATAAACTACTAATTAGGGCTTCCATGACTTGCCCAGTTTCTTGTATCTCTCTCTTTTAGTCATCGGTGAGAGTATCGGTAGGGGCAACATAGACATTCTCAACATAGCTCCAGTGTTGAGCACCCATGCTTCTAATGTATATCTTCATCTCATCTTTCCATATACTGAAATTTTCCTTGTTAAACTTTGGACCTTCCCTCTTCATCATTTGACTGGAATCTTTACCTCAAGCGGTTAAGCTTATAACACAAAGGACCTACTGGATGCTCTGATACCAATTGATAACTCAATGGTGAGCGAATAGTACCAGACCGGTATTGAGAGGGGGGGGTGAATTAGTACAGGGAAAAATATAGTCCAAAACCAGTTTGACAGCAAACACTTCAAATGATTGGCAAACAGTGATACAAGTTTGAAATAGAGTGCAATCGGTAAAGATCAGAATGTCTGAGTCAAGCATTAGCTGGTTACTCACTTAGCTTTTCACTCAACTTGAGACTACACTAGCATTTCACTCTCATGCATAAATAGGTAATCTATCATCAGACCACAATAACAACTAGTTCAACATGTTTTATTGATAGGCATAAAACACAGAACCATCATATGCTTGATAGAAAATAGAAAAGCATCACAAGATAAAAGCATCACACATGACACACATATTTTTCACGTGGAAACCCAACTGGGAAAAACTGTGGTGGGGATGAATACCCACAAGCTGTTGTTGAACTCTTTAGAAGTCCGCTCTGTTAGAAGCCTTGTCCGGTTAGAGACATTACAATAGGTTCTGCTAGGAACCAATCCTGTTAGGGATCACCCGGTTAAGGGATGGCTACAATACCTAGTTAAGGGTTAAACCCTATTAAAGGTTACCTTGTTAGAGGATTTCATGAACTCAATAGCTAAAGGCTTCTAAACTTAGTAGCTTTGAATCACCTTGTTAAAGGATTTTTAGCAAGCCAGTTAAGGCTACCTTGTTAAGGGATTTTCCAACTGTTGAGGAGGTTAGAGATCAACAGGTATTACAATGATCTAGTAATAGCACTCAATGCCAATGCAGATCCACTTAAGCTCCTCTTAACCTTCTGCACTTACACTCTGCAGGTATCACTTCTCTCCTTTTGGTCTGGCAAGAATCATGTATCCCTTCTCTTGGATACACACACACAACTTTTTCCAACAACCTCAAAAAGAGACACAACATCGACCTTATAGGAAAATAGATAGGTTGGTAGCATAAACCCTAATCCCTAATCTTTTTAGGTTAAGGAATTCAAACGGTTCAATCCTGACTGTTGAGCACAATGCATTAAATGCAGCAAATCTTGATCCAAACTCAAGACATTCTCCATCGTCCATTTCCACCAATTTTATGGCGGTTGATAACCCATCACATGTTATCACCATTTTACAGACTTCTCACATTCCTGAGGTAGATAGGAACAATCTCCCTCATGCAAGACCCTTCACGCACATAGGCTTACATGGCAACATGATCTATTCTTCTTTACAATGCTAACTCATCACACAATATCATTGGTTGAGCCAAACAGGCTTGAAGCACATCAACCAAAAACTCTAAAGTTGAGACTACCAGTCGGTAGTCATACAATACTTCCATTTGCCGGTTCCCATAACTATATGTCGGTTCATCATGAACAAGCACACCGCTTCACATTGGCACAAATGTCGGTTCACAATGTTATACGGGTTCTCACATATGACGGTTCACAACTCTTCAACATATTGACATAAATGACAACATACAATGTCATTATTCCTCATACCTATTCACATAATGCGAACAGGATTTGCTGCACCTGCACTCCAAGCCCATGGTAATGCCTGAAGAGCATCAAATTTGGCAGCCACCACATGTGGCTGTATGCGCAAACTCCAATCAAAAACCTCAATAGTAACACGAGAAAAGTACACTGTAACAACAAGTATCACTTGTACCTCCCCAAACTATCTGAGTACTCATCCTGGAAGAGACATCTCAATAATCATCTACGTCTCAATGGTCCTCCCAATAAGATATCTCTGTTGTCTACAGAAAGGCAAGTGTTGTGCATCATCTCTTTCTAAATCATTTTCTATCATCTAACATTATTCTATTTCATTCGAAGGTTCATTCTCTCATATTCTATCTCAATGTCATCTTCACATCACCTATCTCTATCTCTAATCAACTAATCATTCTTCTATCTTTCATCTCACATTCTTCTTTTTTCAAGAGATCATTCATGTCTTTAATGCACAAACAATCTCTCGAGGGGGCATTTATACTATACAGCGTCACTAGAGCATAATAGGGCATGAAGTTTTTGTTTTCTTTGAAAAAATATCATTCCGACTTTGTCTCAAAGAGGGGCAAATGTAGACACCTAAAAATGTCTCATTGATCATGTACTAATTATTCCTCCAATTAGTTAAATAATTCTTTAATTCTTTAATTAAGTTAATTAATCTTATTCTTCTAAATGCATATTTCCTCATCATCTTACTAATTAATTCATTTCCAATTCTATCATCGTTTAATCATTTAAACCATTTTCTAATGATTAATTAAATATTTATTATTTAATTAATTATGATTTTTAATCCTCAATTTAAATAATTTTTATTATTTAAATAAATTCATTTTCAATTTCTATCTCTAATCATTTAATCATTCAACCCTTTTATAAATATTAATTAAATATTTATTATTTATTTAATTATGATTTTAATTCCTTTAATTTAAATAATCTTTATTATTTAATTACATTCAATTTCTAAATGATTAAATAGTTTCTTTAAATTATTTAATTAACTAATTTGATTCTTCTAATTTCTAATTCCCAATCCCCAAATTCTAATTTCATTTAATTTCACATTTCTTCTAATTTTATTTTATTTTATTTGTTCTCTAAATCCCCAAATTCTAATTCACATTTCTTCTCATTCTTCTAATTTCTCCCAATTTCAAATACATGTGCATGATTTCAAAAATCAAATTGAAAACCAAAGTCAAGTTCTAAATATATTCAAATAACAAAAAAATAAATTTAATATTTGAAATAAATCTCATGTAAAGATTAAATTGAAAATCAAAGTTAAAGTTCAAGCAAATGCTAAATTAATTAATTCAATTATCTCTTCAATCTCTATTTCTATGTTTTAGTTAGCTTTTTCTATATAAAGCTCTCAATCAGCTTTCCATCAGTTAATTATCTCCTCCTCTTTATTTCCTCCAATCACCCTTTTTCATCTTTCAATTAGCTTTTTCTCAATCAGTTGACTCATTTAATCTATTCAATTAAGTCTGTTTCACCTCTAAATAAACAGTTCAACTATCAATCAGCATGTGAGCTCACATGAGTTCCACCTCTTGATCAATTTTTTCCACCTCTCAATCAATTCTCATCCAATTCTATAAATTGAGCATTCAATTCCTCACAATTCCTTAGAATCACGAACTTTGAATCTTTGTGTCATTTGCAGGTTGCCAACACAATATCTGAGAGCCACCATACCACAAAGAAGAGAAGAACAATGGAAGCTACATGCGATCATGGAATAGGGAGTTTGAATTGATTAACATTACATTCATGTTTATTGTTTTGCATAATTTCATTGAGTTTGTTTGAATTCTATTAGGATAGGGATTCATGATTTACCCCTTTTATTCCTGATTAATTACATGATGAATTTTAGCATACATCAACTTTAATGTGGGGGTATACACTTCGCTCATGATTCTCTCTCTTGATACTTAAAGTTACTTAGCGAACTTTGTCTTTTCTTTGTAATTTTTGGTGCTTTCTTTTTCTTTTCATGAATCATAGTAAGAGAACCTTACTAGTCATAGTCATGGTTCTCTCTCATGATCTTCCCTTTTACCTTATCATTGAAGTCGTAAGATCCTTAGGTCCATTGGGGGCTTGGTGAATCTTTCCTCTTTGACATGGTGAAAGTCTTTCAATTGGAATTCCTTGTACTTTACCACAAGTATTTCCTTAAGTTCATACTCCTGCTAAAGTGGGGGATAAATGTAACATCCTAAAAATGCACCGCTTGAAATTTTTGACTTCATTTGGGTCTTCACCTTAGTGTTTGCACCCTGTGACTTAATCAAAGACCTGATTATTCTTATACATATAAAAAACACCATGTAATTCATTGATGCACCATGCCTGCACCTTGATTTTGACCCAAATTAGGGCAGGACTAGAGCATGGTTCCCTGGTCCCCCTTATTCAGAACCTATCTTGGGCCCCTCTCCCTCTCTGAACTCAAATTTGAAGCTGGAATATCAACTCTATGTCATCTCATATTGTAAAATCAGTCACTTAATCCTATGGGCAAGCATATAAAAGGGATTTCTCCTCTTATTTGACAATAAAACAATTATTATCAAACATTTGAGCATTCAAGAGATCAAGCATTCAAGAGAATTTGAGCATTTGTAGTCTTCCTTCAAGCTTTGGAGCAGCAATAGGGTCAATATTTCAAGCATTGAAGAGGAGATCATCATTCTTATTCATGAAATCATAATTCCATGTGGAGGAAAGCAAAACTTCACAAGGAGGTATAAGCATTTCATTTTCAGTCAAAATAACATCCCCTCAAAGAGGAGGATTTCTACTTTCAATCATTTCACTTACATTATTTCAACCACCTGGTTAATTACAAAACCGGGGTTTGACCTGAAGGCAAACCCCTATTCCCAACACATTTCCCTTTCCTTCTATATGCAGGAAGCAGGTGCACAACTGTACTTCTAGAATTAAGCTTTATTTGTAGAGACAAAAATACCCTCTTCGACACACAAAAAGTTCAGAGGACCAATAGGAGGGCAACTTGATCCGGACACACTATCCCTATAACTTTTGGAAGATTTCATAGAGAATCTCTGAATCATCTCAAACTTCATAGATCCAAGTGCATGACGAAATCCCAAATATGTAGCTCATTTTTTTCTCATACTTTGTCTTCATTTCAAGCACTTAGTCTTAATTCAATTAATCATCTTACAAAAGAGGGTCAATTACATTCCAAACACAACCAATCTACTTAGTTTACAGTCCTTGAATCATTTAGGATTGGATCTAATGGATTCATCCCCCTCTTTTGAATATAGAGTCCCTCAAGCAAAAATTGAGCTTAGTGAATCCTCCCTTCCACATGGAGAATTTGCTAACCTCCTAATTTTCCACTTTACATTTTGGCGAACCTGACATGAACACCCTTAATTCTGATTTTTGTTTTCATATCTGAGTGTATGCAATTTAAAATTCAAATTTTCAATTACAAGTTTTCTTACCTTGCAATTTTCAAAAAAAAATTAAGAGGTTAAATTCACAAAAACCCTAATTTTTAAATTCAAAATTGAGCTTGTGATTTGTCTAAATTGCATTGATTTTTCTAGATCTGAGAACTCTTCAATTTTACAATTCAAGTTTTCATTTTCATACTTAATTTAAAAAAAAAAATTAAATTAAGTGGTTAAATAAAAAAACCCTAATTTTTAATTTTAAAATTGAACGTGTGGATTGTATAGATCTTGAATTAATTTTCAAATTTTTGTCCTTGCTTCAATTTCAAAGTTCAGTTTCCCTCCTTACAACATTCAAATTTTTAAATTTAAATTTTTAATTTAGCGGTTTATGCAACAAACCCTAATTTTTAAAATTAAATTAATCTTATGCAATTTCAAATTTTCCTTTAAGCATTTAATTAACCCATTTAAATCTAAAGCCTCTTGTCTTACTTCTAAACATCATAAAATTCGGCCCTTAAGTGTGCCATTTTTGTTGTTCTTTCAATTAATCATTTTATCAAATATGCTAAGTGTGTCCTATTTCAACCTTTAAGGCTTATTTTTGCATATCTCGACATCTCCAATTCCCATATGCTTCTATAATTGGCATTAAAATCACAATATCTTGCATCCCTAAAAATTTGGTAAAAAGTTGGTTGGATTGTGTGTTCGGACCAAGTCGCTACCTACTTGGTCCCGACTTTTTCTCCTCAAATTTTGGGAGCTTGTTTTGACTATATTTTACTACACAATTCCAGAGATTTGTGAAATTTTATTGGTTTTAGGTCACCCTAAGGTCAAAATTAAATCTAATCAACATTTCAATTTTCAATTTTCAATTTTAAATTAAGTGGTTGATTGCATATACCCTAATTTTTAAAATTAAATTGATTTCTCCAATTTTTCAACATTCCAAGATTTCAAAATTTTAAAATTAAGAGGTTAGATTTGGAAAAGCCTAATTTTAAAATTTAATCTTCTCTCCTTTCAATCTTCAAAATTAAGAGCTCATTTTCAAATTTCTATCTTCTAAGGGATAATTTTAGATTTAAATTAAGAGGTTATTTTGGCAAAGCCTTAATTTTAATTTTTAAATTCCTAGGAGATTTCATTATTCTTTCAATCATTTTGTATTCTAAAATTCAAATTTCCAATTTCTCTCCCTTAGTGCATGAGTTTTACTACTATTAGTCCTACCTATAGTATCCCCATTAGAAAAAGTTGTAGAATTAAGGTTGCCCAAGATTTAATTATCGAGGAAATAGAGCCTAAGTTCACTAGTTTTTTCAATGAGGATATTGGTAATTCTTTCAATCCTACAGATATTCACGTTCATCCTCTTAATAATTCTCATAATGAGGAGGAATCACTAGCTAGGGTATGCATTGAACAATTGGCGAAGATGGACAATCAATTTGACAATCTTCAACAATGGATGAGTCAAGAATACCTAGAAAGTGAAGCTCTCCAATTGATTGAAGGATTAAACAGAATGATTCAAAATGATAAACATGGTGCTGATATCTTGCATGGTATTTCTCATATTGTTGATTCTAATATGATTCCTACAAAGAGTTGTGCTAAAAACCAAGGTTATAACCAATCTCCTAGTCAAGTTAATCATTCCATTCCTTTGACAACTCCTATTACTAGTGTTCCTACCTTCACATCAAACATCATGGATACCTCTACACAAAATGTCATACCTACAAATGTTAGTCATGGGGGCAATACCTCTTCTTTCATTTCTCCTACCATGAGTGCTCCCCTTGCTACCCAATCACACTCACCACCTATAATTGCTAGTCAAGGGGGAAACTCCTTCAATCACAATTCCTTCATTCCTCCTATGAGTATTCCTTGTGTTATCCAATATTATCCATTACCTACTTATCATAGTGTTCCACCTCCTTATTCTCAATATCTTCCTTCATTCAACAATATTACTCCATCCTCTAAATCAAACATGTCTAATTTCAATTCTTCTACTGAAGCTACAATCAATAGTCTTGCCTAAACAATGTCTTCCTTACAATAAAAAATAGCTTTTATGAATCAATACAAGTATAATGTGCCCACATTTGATGTAGCGAGCCTGTTTTCCAATGACATTGTTAGAGTCGTCCCTCCTAAACATGCAAAAGTACCTCAATTGGAACTTTATAATGGAAAAGGTGATCCGTTAACTCATGTTAAAACATTCCAAACTTTATGTAGTGAATTTTATGATGATCAAATATTATTAGAGAAGTTGTTTACTAGAACATTAAGGGATAGAGATTTGCAATGGTATTGTTGTTGGCAACAACAATGAAGGAAAAATGAGAGGGAGGGGGGGGGGGGTGTGACTCAGTTTTCACCGGATCAACAAACTTAATCACAAATACAGATTTTATAAACTACAACAATAAAAAAGATAAGAAAATTGATAGCACAACACACAACACCAAGATTTTGATGTTGAAAACCCGATTAAGGGAAAATTAACCATGGTGGGAACCTACCCATAGTAAGATGATACTCTGTAGTAGTATGCATAAATATTACAATGGGGATTGCACATGCATTCAAGCACACTTCTTAGAGCTCAATGCTCAAAAGATAATTACATGGAAGGTAACATCCCTCAAGGAAGTTTCGCTAACTTAAAATAATATTCGGACTACAATCTGAAAGGAATGAACTACAATAATAGCATCTGCAAATGCTTGATGAAAATTCTGGTTAAACACAATTGTCTACTCTGCAACACCAATCTCTTCTCAATCACAATGATGAAGGATGAATCACTTGTTTGCGCATACACCACTCTTTGATAATGCAGACACAACCTTGATACCAAAATTACATGACAATACCACCTATTTATACAATTCATCAACCTTGACAACAAGGACGGCTAAACCGTCAACTCATAATTACAAAATTACAACACATGATACAAAGATCGACCATCAAACCAATATAATGATATACATGGCATAACATAAACCTAATTCAAATCATCAAACATGCCACACCATCGAAAATCATGCCGAGATCAACCGCAACATGCTACACCACCAAGAAAACCACATAACATGAAAAACATCACCGGTTTAGCAAAATCACTAAGAGATCACTCAAAGATCAATGTGGATCACCTGGACAAATAAGACATAAATAGGAAACAACAAAAGGAAACACAAATAGGAATCTTCATACAGGGTTTTAAGCTTCTCCCAGATCTCATGTGTGGTTTAAAGTCCCATTAAATTTGTCATCTATAAATCAGTCAGGGAACTTAACAATGCTTCCTTTGCTGTAATGTTATGTTCAACTACTTTGATCTCATTAGCAGTAACCGGTCCATTCGAAGGAGTAGAATAGGCATTCTTTGTAATCTTCCAATAATATTCTCCAAGACATCTCAAGTGCACTTCCATCCAGTTCTTCCATATAGCATAGTTACCTCCATCAAATCTTGAACTCTCCTTCTTAAAGATAACACCTCCAGTTCTAGTTGGCATCCCAGGTCTCCTCAAGTGGTTAATCTTCTTTCAGAAGATCTATCTCTAATACCAATTATTGGCAACAACAATGAAGGAAAACTAAGAGTGGGGGTGAATAATTTTTTACCGAATAAACAAACTTAATCACAAATACAGATATGATAAATTGCAACAATAACAAAGATAAGAAAATTGACAGAATAACACACAATACCTAGATTTTGACGTGGAAAACTTGATTAAGGGAAAAACCACGATGGGAACCTACACACAATAAGATGATACTTTGCAACAGTATGTGTAAATATTAAAATGGGGAATGCACATGCATTCAAGCAAACTACCTAGAGCTCACTGCTCAAAAGATAATGACCTGGAAAGCTACAACCCTCAGGGAAGTCTCACTGAATTACAATAAGATTCAGACTACTATCCTAAAGGAATGAACTACAATAACAACATCTACAAATGCTTGATGACATTCTCGGTTAAGAACAATTATTTTCTTTGTAACATAATCTTTGCTCAATCACAATATCGAAAGATGAATCACTTTTTCACACATACACCACTCTCTGATAATGCTGGCACAACTTTGATACCAAAATTAATTGGAAATACCACCTATTTATACAATTTATCAACCTTGACAACAAGGTCGGCTAAACCCTCAACTCATAATTACAAAATTACAACACACGATACAAAGATCAACCACCAGACCAATATAATTGTATACATGACACAACATGGACCTTATTCAAATCACCAAACACAACAACACTAGAAATCATGCCAAGATCTATTTCAACATGCTACACCACCAATAAAACCACATAACACGAAAAACATCACCAGTTCAGAAAAATCACTAAGAGCTCGCACAACAGTCAATGTGGATCATTGAGAAAAATAGGAGATAATGAGAAAACACTAGCAAGCACATTAGAATCATAAGAAACAATTGCACCAACACCACTTGTTAAATCTTTATATGTCAACGTTTGAAACTCAAGAACACTCAAACATCAGCAACTATCACAAAGAAATATAACTTGTGGAGCACCAAATCACAAACCATCTGAAACGAAGATACACAAGACCATCCCAAACAGTCCTCCTAAGACTCATCTCAAGATCTGATCACACCAGAATATACTAGAGGAAATACTGAACTCTACAAAGCACTGATTAGTAAAACAAACTACAAAACCGGATCATATGACATGATCAATTAAGCTTCGCAGACCACCAAAACCAATATAGAAGAATATAGTGATACTATAAATACTTCATATACCAAACCATGATCCCAATAAACTAATCTACAAGCACTGAAGTAGGAATATGTTGACATTAATGACAACAACATATCCTACTAGCATCAATGTCCAACAATTGTTATTTGCCTCATTCTATTACTTCTTTTCAAGAACTGGATAATGCTTTTATTCAATAGTTTCATAATAACATTTGTCCTAAAATTACTTTGACTGATTTGATGCATTGTTAACAAGGTGTTAAAGAAAAAGTGACTAATTTTATTGGTAGATATAAGAATTTGTATTCTCAAATTTCTTTTCCTATGCTTGACCAAGATATTCAAAATATTTTTATTGCTAATTTACAAAAATATATTAGGGCTAAACTTGTCTTAACTGAGTTTACTTCCTTTCCGCAGTTCTACGTAGTATTTCAGAATTATCAACTGATTGAGAGTCAATTGGAGAAATCACCTCCTTCTAGGACTTCAAGTGATAAGGGTGATAGTGCTCAACAACTATTTGTGAAGTTCAAACCATACAAAGTTTTCATCAGATTCAATGACAACAACAACAATCAATCAATCAACTGGTAGGTGCTATAGGTGTGCCTCCTTTGTCTAAATACTTTGAAAGAGAAAAAGATCTTACTCCTTTGAATGAATATTTTCATAGCATTAAAGCTCTAAGTTACAAAGGAATGTGTTAAAAATTCCCCAAATCAAACCAATCGATCCATCTGAGATAAATTCACCTTACTTTTATGCTAAATAATTTTGTCAATACCATCCTCAGCATGGTCATGATACTGAAAAATGTTTTTCATTGAAAAGTAAGATTCAAGAATTTATTGATAATGATACTATATCTGTGGTAGGTGTGAATGATAAAGGAAATAAATTTGTAGCTCCTCCTAATCAAAACCTTCATATTTTCGCCGATCCTTTACCATCCCATTCCACTAATGTGATTGCAACTAATCATCTTGCTTTCTATCCCAATGATGTGACCATTCAATGTAATAATGTGGTGAACCTTGTAGATCAACAAGAACCTCCTAAGGATTTGTGCATAACATTTGATCCTAGTGAGACCATTAAAGCACTCAATGGCCCATTATACATAAGTAAAAAAATCAAAGGCATACCTGCTAGAGGAGTGCTTATTAATCCTGCTTGCATGGTGAATGTGATAACTAAAGAATTTATTTATACTTTGCAATTACATCAAGTGATATATGATGATACTAATGTGGTAGTTAAGGTTTTTGATGGCTTCTCTTATCTTGCTATTGGCTCTATAACACTTCCTATTGATGTTGGCACTAAATGCTTAGATTTTCAATTTGCTATCGTTCCTACATCCGATCAATTTCGTGTGAAGTTGGGACATCCTTGGCTCTCTTTCATGGAAGTGATCGATTCTACTGTTCATAAGTGTTTGAAATTTCCTCATAATGGTGAAATAATAATTATGAATCATAGCATGTATCAACCTACAATGAGGCATGGAGATGTTTGTCTTGATTACTTTTGGTCTGAATGATTCCAACCTCTTCAACCTAGAAGTGATGCTCTCTTTAGATCATATCAAAATTGAAAAGATAAAATGATTTTATCCTTGAGTAAACCTAGAAATGAAACATTTTGCATTCCTTTTGGTGATCATATACCCCTTCTTGAGGATAAGATTATTCTTCCTCCTAAGGAAAGAAATAATCTTCTTCCCGAAGAGGCACCTATTCCTTCTCCTAAAGAGAAGAGTATCATTTCTCCTAAGAAAGGAGATATTCTTCTTCCTAAAGAAGAATCTATTCCTTCTCCTATGGATGAGCTTACTCTTCCTCCCAAAGGTAGAAAAACTCTTCCTCCCAAAGGTAGAAAAAATCTTCCTCCTATACATCAATCTATTCCTCCTAAGTCTAGACTGTTGGCATATGCACACTCTAATGACACATTGTATGTGATTGAAGGTTTTGTCATTGATGGAAACCTTGCAATCCTATGGCACCAACAAAGACATTATACCAGCGTCAGTAAATCACACTCTACACCGGCACAGAGGAAAGGAAGTATACTTGCACGGAGGCTGACATGATTCTTGTTATATAATATTTTGTTTATTATTGTAAGCTGACTTGGCAAATTGTAAAATGACTCTTATATATAAAAGAGATCATTGTAGACATTTTGTAATATGTGAAGAATGTGAAGTAGAAGCATTAAGGAAAATATTAGGCAGACCTAATGTGCAAAATATAGGTCAAGGGGAAATGTAAAGAATAGAGTAGGAACCAGTACTGAATCGGGCATTGAAGATGCTATTGTAAAGTAGTACAAGATATTGGATTTGTATAATCCTTATTGTAAGTTAGTGAGACTTCCCATTGAGTAGTGAGCTCTAGGCAGTTGGCCTTCCTGCATGTGTAGGCCCCTATTGTAAGTAATATTCTCTTATTGTCCAGTGAGTGAATATTGTGGGTCACAAATCCCACCGAAGTTTTTCCCACACCGGGTTTCCTCGTTAACATCTTGTGTTATGGTGTAATTTTCATCTGGATGTACTTGATTCTATTTATTGCATTATTTCTTGCATACCGATGCACTGTTATATTATGTTCTGCATGTTTTAAGTTAAAAAATTCTAATCACCGGTCAGATACTGATTCACCCCCCCTCTTAGTATCTATGGGACCCCTAACAATTGGTATCAAAGCCTGGTCCTCTATTTTCAGAAGCCTGACAGATTGAGGAAGATCTTGACACCGGTAAAAATGGAAAATCTGATGAAGCAACTTGAAGGAGCTCTTACAGACTATGATGTAGAAAAATTGAAAAATATCAAACTAGAAGATGATTTAAGGGTAGCTCAGGATATCATTTAGGCACTTCAAGAAAATTTTACTGTTGCAAGAAATAAGAGAAGATAACTTTGTGAAAAATTACAAAATGAGAATGATGAAAAGGAATCACTTAATGATATGATAAGCAAGTTGAAACAAGAGATCATGACAGCAAAAAATGAAATGCAGGATATGACTATGAGATTTTGCAAAGAGATTGAGGATAGGAAGAAAAATGAAGAAGAATTAACCAAAAGACTAAGTGATGCAGCAAATGAGAATACAAGACTTAGCTATGAAAATGACATGTTGAAGATAGATCTGATGCATACTTAGAATGACACAAATGAACTGATGAGACAAAAAGAAATCTTGGAAAGAGAACTGGAAACTGCAAATCAACACAAAGAAAAATTCAAGAAAAGCTCAGAGGAACTTGGCACCTTGTTGAAGAATCAAAAACCTAAAGGTGACACTTCTGGAATTGGCTTTGAAGTTGGTGAAAGCTCTGGTACTGCAAATACTCAAGATCACAGCAAACTGGTAAGACAACCTAATGCTTATAAATTCAATGGAAAATGCTTTAACTGTAATAAGTATGGTCATAGAGCAAATGAATGTAGATTTAGAAATTATCAGAATATCAACACACCCACCAGTCAATGTTCTAAATGGAACAAAGTAGGTCACAACTCTAAAAAATGCAGAATGAATGTGAGATGTTATATTTGTGGAAGATTTGGACATTTATCTAATCAATGCAGAACACAAACTGGCATAGGTTATGGGAAAGCTATTCAGAAAAATAATGTAACTTATTATACATGTAACAAGATTGGGCATATTGCTAAATTTTGTAGAAGTAAAGGAACACCGGTAGACAAAAAAAGTGCTAGCTTGAAAGGTAAAGAAAAAGTTGAAGAGGTTAAGCAAGAATTCTCAAAACAATGGATTAGGAAAGATGATCTAAATATTGGGAATATTCCTCCACCGGTAGAACAAACCAAAGGTTCACCGACAGGACAAAGTGATGCTTCACCAAAAGGACAGACCAATGCTCCACCGATAGGAAGTTCTTCATCTAATTGAAGAAAATTTCCTTGAGGGTTTAGCAATCTAATGACACGTGCTATTATTCCCTCGGTTAAGATAAGAAGTTGAAAATTACCTATTATCGGAAAACAATGTTAAGTGAATACTTAACCAGCATGCAATTAATATGGTAGATGGCAAATAGACACTATAAAATTAAGGTTTTGGCTCCATTTCATTTCATCCTGATTTCAAATTTTTGAAGAGCACGAAGACTTTGAGCTAAGGCATTTCGAGCAAGGAGCAAGCACAATCCAAGAAATCATCCATCTAAGGCAGTAAAAGGTATTTAATCATGGCATCCACCTCTGCAATTGAATACATAGTAGACTCTACTATTGTTGAAGTAATAAAAATACCTAGGCCCATATTTCAGTTAGTTCCCGACATAGCAAAGAAGGATGATACCGTAGGTGCTTTTTCTCAAATTCCTAAGGGAGTTGTATATGCTGAAGACCCCAGAATGTACATCCACTGCAACATTGAAGAGTTAGGAGATGAGGAAATTAAAACCATGTATAAAACCATCATATGTGATAATACCAGTAATGTTAAAGATGAACACAAAATCATTGAAACCCTAGGATTTACAGAGATCCTTAGTATTCCTAAATTTCCAAAGGATGTGATTAGGATAGTTTTAAGCAGGGTACATGGAGAATTTTTATGGTTAGATGAAATCCACAAGATCACCAAGGAAGCTATGAAATCCATCACAGGGTTACTGACCACCGATAAAAGGCCAAATAAAATCAAGAAGGTTTCCAATGACCTAGTTATAGACCTAACTAGTGCAACATTTGACACAAGGTCTCTAAGGGTTAATGATGTAAAAGATATCAATGTGAGATTCATCAGTATGATATTAGGGTATAAAACAACTCATGCTAATAGACTAAATTTAGTTTCAAGTTTATGCATTAAGAGTGCTTATGATATGGTAATAGATAATGCAAAAATTGACATATGTGAATGGTTAAAGGATGAATTAATTGACAATCTTGGAAAGATCAAGAAGGAAAAGAAAGGAACTTTCAGATTTGGAAATTTGTTGGTATGCCTAATGCTACACATAACAAAATAGGTTCCTGGCATAGGTTACAAAGAACTTGGATATGACATACCGGTAGGCAAACAATTGACTGAACTATTCAATAACATGGGTGAGAACAAGGAAAAAAATATTAATGACTTCTTTCAAGCATTAAAAGCCAAAATGAAGAAAAGAGTAAGGTTATCACAGAAGATTGTAGACAAATACAAAGATGATATATGCTTTGTCATCAAGAAAGATGAAATCTAGATGGAAGTGGTCATCCCAAGGATAGTTTGGGTAACTGAGATGGGCTATGAAACAGATGATCACATAGTTGAAACATATGCTAAAGCACTTCTGGAAGCCCCTACAGAACCAAACGAAGAAATATTTGGTAGTGCTGAAACCATAGAAAGCCAAATTCAATCAAAGAAAAGAGTGAAAAAGGTTGAGGCAGTTGTAAGAAAAGGGTCCAGACAAGCAAAAGCCATTAAGGAAGATGTATTGAAGAAAACCGACATAACAGAGGATGAGTTAGTAGCTCCACAGCCTGAAACTCACCTATCACCAATAGGTACTTCTTCAGGAAGTGACATGCTTGCAACTTTTAAAAGAGTTGTAAGGAAAAGAGACCCCTCACTGACAACCACACCTTCACCTAGGAGGACAAGGCAAAAGCAACAAGCAGTGAGATCTCTAGTTAGAAGGGCCACACCAAAGAAGAAACTGACACCCAAGAAGAAGAAAAGGACAAACAAAGACTTGGCTCCTCTTGATATACTAATGAATGAAATCACAGAGGAAGGTAAACTGAAAAATATAGAGAAAATTTATGACACTCTAACAGCTGATGAGAAAGAACAAGTTGAGAATAGTGTTGTATTGCACATGGATATGTACAAGAAATTTTTGATGGACGTAGTCAATGAAATTCTTGATGAATTATTCAAAAGACTAGAGGCAAGAAGACAGGCAATGATATAATTGGATAAGAAAATAAAAATTGAGAAGTTACTTGTTGTATATCCAGTAAAGTCTCCACAAGAAATTGATGATCTGATTACAAAAGCCAACCGGTCAGTATTCTCTACTGCACACCGGCATATTTCACTAATGGCAGGAAGAGTTAATGAAGTGATAGAGGAAATAGAAGATGGATGGGATATATTCCTGGTTGAGAAAGAAAAACAAGAAGAGTATAGGAACCCTAAACCTATAAAGGTATATCAGAAAGATAGAGACAAGGGGAAAGGTAAAGTTGGTGGACCACCAAGTATCAAGGTTAGAGACAACTTACCCCCATCTTCTTTAAATACTCCACCGATAAAAATAACAACTACTGAAGATCAACCGGTAGCTGAGAGTATGGATATAAAGGATAATAACCCTAATCCTAAAGTCCTATATATTGTGAATGTTTATACTCAGAAGATCAACATAGTAGTAGACAAAGATACCACTAAGTCAGATATGGCTAGTGAGCCTCTGGTAGCAGGGGAAACATATAAACCGGCAGAAGATAAAGAGAAAAAGGTAGAAACTGAGACATAGACTAAGGCAATGCAACATAATGAGAAACAAATAGAGCTAAAGGCTCCAGAACAACAACAACCGGAGTAGGTACATAAGGAAACAGTGCCACTAGCAACTAGTGAAGTAGGAAAACTAGTGCTTAAAGAAATGCAGACACAAACAGACCTACCAGAGGTCAATACAAGCTTGGTTACCTCCACCTGTACTCAGATTGTTGGATCATCATTAGGATATAAATCAACAAATGTGACTGAGGTGTTATTAGATTCTATCAAGAAAATAACTGACTGCAGCTCACAAGCTTACAAAGCAATTGATGATTCCATACCAATTTTGAAGGTAATATCTCCCAATTGTAATATAGATAACAAAGATTCTTTAGGACAATTGGATACATTGTGTAAATATATCTCAGAAAACATTGAGAAAATAAAAGAAGAGTCAGTGAAGGATAAGGTAGAAATTGAAAAACAGAAATTCTTTGATGAGGAAATAAAGAAGTGTAATAGAGATTTTGACACACTTCTACCAGAACTATGTAATTTGTTGAAAGCATACAAAAATCTGTATAAAGATACCTGTAAAACAAACTTTTTGACTGTAGATATTGACAAGAAAATGAGAAAAGTATAGGATGAGATAAATAAACTTGCAGACAACTTTGTCAACTCACCTGATACACTATCAGTTTTTGAAGAGAAGATAAAAAATTTTGAGGAAGAACTACTCAAATTGGAAAGAGAGAAAGAAAGAATAATAAATAAGGCAAAACATTTGAGATCTAAACTAAGGCCAAGATTGGACTATCTAGCATCCCTGCGGAAGGAAATTTCTGAGGCATTAATACAAGGAAGCGAAACACCGATAGAGCATTTGCAGCATCTCATCGGTACAGTAAAGAGAACCGAGACAACAATAAAAGATAGCAAGAAGTTTATGGATAGTATAAACTTGATTTTGGGAGATCTTTTTCAAATTGTAACGACCCAGTTACAAGGTTGAAATCACAAACTCTACTGACATCTTGACAACCTTTGTCATTGATGCCAAAGGGTGAGTAGTGGGATGAGAAAATTCAAATCACAGGAATCATATGCTCAGGGGGAGCACACACATTTTTGGTAACATTTTTGGACTATACATTTTTGGATACTTTTTGAAATTTCTCATAAGTGTTGCCATCAATGCCAAATGGGGAGATTGTTGGCATATGCACAGTCCAATGAGACATTGTATGTGATTGAAGGTTTTGTCATTGATGGAAACCTTGCAATCCGATGGCACCGGCAAAGACATTATACTGGCATCAGTAGATCACACTCTACACCGGCACTCAGGACACCAGCACTGGCATAGAAGAAAGGAAGTATATCGGCATAGAGGCCAACAAGATTCTTGCTATATAATATTTTGTTTATTATTGTAAGCTGACTTGGCAAATTATAAAATGATTCTTATATATAAAAGAGATCATTGTAGACATTTTGTAATATGTGAAGAATGTGAAGTAGAAGCATTAAGGAAAATATTAGGCAGACCTAATGTGTGAAATATAGGTCAAGGGGTATATGTAAAGAACAGAGCAGGAACCGGTACTGAATCAAGCATTAAAGATGCTATTGTAAAGCAGTACAAGATATTGGATTTGTATAATCCTTATTGTAAGTCAGTGAGACTTCCCATTGAGCAGTGAGCTCTAGGCAGTTGGCCTTCCTGCATGTGCAGGCCCCTATCGTAATTAATATTCTCTTATTGGTCTGTGAGTGAATATTGTGGGTCACAAATACCACCAAGGTTTTTCCCACACTGGGTTTCCTCATTAACATCTTGTGTTATGGTGTACTTTTCATGTGGATGTACTTGATTCTGTTTATTGCATTATTTCTTGCATACCGGTACACTATTATATTATGTTCTGCATGTTTTAAGTTAAGAAATTCTAATCACCGGTCAGATACTGATTCACCCCCCTTCTTAGTATCTGTGGGACCCCTAACATAGACATGTCGCTCCTCCTCATGATGGACCCAATCTCCTTCCTACACCTCTTATTCTTTTCTTATATGGTGTGGTTCCTCCTTCTTCATCTTATGGAGACAAATGATTGACCTCTCCTATTGTCCAACCTAAAATACCTTGACCCATTAATCCTTCCCTAAAAGAAGAGATGAAGCCTATAGCTGATGAGCCTAAACCTCCTCAACCTTCAACCAAAACTAGACAAAACCATTGTGCAAGAGAATAATGACAGAGATGTCGTGCTAGAACTCGTGCAGCTATTTCCCAAACCATCTCTTTTCCTAAAACACCAACTATTGAAATGATTCTATTTTCTCCTAAACAAGATGTTCAACTTAATTTTGAAGATGCAAAATGCTTAAAACAAATTATGGTTCAATTTTTATTCCTATTAGAGCTCCTATTTTTATTAATGTTGATGAAGAAATAGGTGAAAATGTTGATCCCAATATTTGTGATGATGAATACGAATATGTTGATGTTGACAATAATTTATCTGCAAAATTTTCAAAAGCATTAATTCTAGCCCCTGGTAACAAACAGAGTGACTTACCATTAGAGCATGGTCCTTGTTTGGAACTTGTGATAGGTCCATCTACTATGCTTGATGTGGCTCCTCTTGCGTGTTGTCCACCTTCCTAAAATAATGATCAGCAAGATCGGGGGAGGATGATGTGCTTGATTAGCTTCATTAGCACCGTAGATTGTCTCTCTCCTCTCTCTTTCTTATTTGTGACATTCTTCTATTTTTTTCCCCTACTCTTCTATTTGTTGTCCCTAGTGTTGTCTACTTGATGACAATGCAAAGCATTGAGATCTTTTTTTTGGTCTCTCCCATGTTGACTCAAAGTACACGTGTTCCCTTCTTCCATGGTGGTTTCCTTTTTGGGGGGATGAGGACGATTCTATGCATATATATATATATATAGACATGATATACATGAGTTATCATAAAAATCACACCGACTCCAAAGTTAGGTGAAACCACCTTGTGCTTTGTGTTTTGTGATAATTATCCTTTATTTGTCCTCTCTTGGGGGATAAATTATTGTAATAACATGCTTGTCTTTTTTGGGTGCATCCTACCTTAAAGCAATTTCTCCTGGCAAGGCGTGTGTAATTGCTTTTGTAGACACCTAAAAATGTCTCATTGATCATGTACTAATTATTCCTCCAATTAGTTAAATAATTATTTAATTATTTAATTAAGTTAATTAATCTTATTCTTCTAAATTCATATTTCCTCATCATCTTACTAATTAATTCATTTAAAATTCTATCATCGTTTAATCATTTAAACCATTTTCTAATGATTAATTAAATATTTATTATTTAATTAATTATGATTTTAATTCCTTTAATTTAAATAATCTTTATTATTTAATTAAATTCATTTTCTAAATAATTAAATAGTTTCTTTAAATTATTTAATTAACTAATTTGATTCTTCTAATTTCTAATTCCAAATCCCCAAATTCTAATTCATATTTCTTCTAATTCTTCTAATTTCTCCCAATTTCAAATACATGTGCATGATTTCAAAAATCAAATTGAAAACCAAAGTCAAGTTCTAAATATATTGAAATAAGAAAATGAATTTAAAATAAATTTAATATTTTAATTAAAGCTCATGCAAAGATAAAATTGAAAATCAAAGTTAAAGTTCAAGCACATGCTAAATTAATTAATTCAATCAATCAATCAATTAATTCAATTATCTCTTCAATCTCTATTTCTATATTTTAGTTAGCTTTTTAAAAATAAATCTCTCAACCATCTTTCAATCAGTTAACTATCTCCTCCTCTTTATTTTCTCCAATCACCCTTTTTCATCTTTCAATTAGTTTTTTCTCAATTAGTTGACTCATTTAATCTATTCACTTACATTTGTTTCACCTCTAAATCAGTAGTCAACTATCAATCAGCATGTGAGCTCACCTGAGTTCCACCTCTTGATCAATCTGCTCCACCTCTCAATCAATTCTCATCCAATTATCTATAAATTGAGCATTCAGTTCCTCACAATTGCTCAAAATCGTGAACTTTGAGTCTTTGTGTCATATACAGGTTGCCAGCGCAATATCTGAGAGCCACCATACCACAAAGAAGAGATGGAATAGGGAGTTTGAATTGATAAACTTTACATTCATGTTTCTTGTTTTGCATAATTTCATTGAATTTGTTTGAATTCTATTAGGATAGGGATTCGTGATTTCTCCCTTTTATTCCTAATTAATTACATGATGAATTTTAGCATACGACATTTTGGTGAACCCGACGTGAACTAGCAACTATTTAACCTTCTCTATTTTCTGTGTGATTTTGCAGATTGTACAAAAATTTTCAATTTTTTTGTGGGATTATACGGATTGCACAACAAATCCAACAATTACGCAATCGCGTTTACAAAATCATGAAATCGCATAGACATGATCACACAATTGAGCATGCAGGGTCACACATTCATGCAAAACTCATCACGCAATCATCTGGATACTGTCACGCAATTGATCAGATACTGTTACACATTTGTTAACTAGTTTATGTGTTCTATTTTTTTTATTTTTCTCATTATCTGCATTCTATTATGTCTGGATTTTGTAATAAATTTGTTAAATCTGAATATGGTTTATATTTATTGCATGCTTTAATTATGACATCTTATGGCACGTGAGGTACAACTCAGGATTTCAGGTGCAAGGAGGACGAAGGAACTAAGAAGACAAGCAAGGCGCTATCAACAAATCTTGAAGGAAGAAAACAAGATACGAGATTTAGAGGACCAACCAGCCATTGACATATACAACAACCTAGTTCTCTTGTATAGAGTAAAATACAATTTTCTTAATATAGAGTGGATGATGAGAGATCTTGCTAGGGCATCACAATTTGTTTAGTAGGTTCCAGATCAAAATTAGCCTTGTTTATTTTTATTTTTGTTTGGTCTGTCTGGGTATCATGCATTCGCCTAGATAGAATTACACAATCGCTCTATCAGAACTACATAATTGTTCTGTCAGAATTACGCAATCGCTGTGTCAAAATTATGGAATCGCTCATATAAGATCACACAATCATTCAGGTATCATTGCACATTCATTTTTTTTTAATTTTTAATCTTTTGTTTTCTATGGATTTTCTTGGGTTACTAATTATGTGTTTGCAGCATGTGGTGAATTTATAGAGAGGATTGGATTATTACTGAATCATAAACATTCATGCTATCACACTTTAGTTTTGGGCTTAAAATAAACCTGTTTAAAATGGACATGCATGTTATCACACTTCAGTTTTGGGATTAAAATAAACATGGTTAAAATTGACATGCATGTTATCACACTTCAGTTTTGGGATTAAAATAAACATGGTTAAAATTGACATGCATGTGAGAGTTGAGAAATACAACACCATAGGAGCCCAAATGATCTCTGCAAGCTAAATAAACTTGTTAAAAGGAGAAGAAAGGAGGCAACAAAGGAAAAACAAATACATAGAAAATATGCTCAAAAAGATGAGAGCTCAATATTCACAAAAATGTGTAATGTGATAATCATGATACAAAGAAAAGAATTAACCTCTAATAGGTCAAGAAACCCTAAAAGAGAAAACCCTAGGCTTGCACATAATAATTAATAAAAGAATTAATTATTATGCACCCAAAGTTAGCTTAAGTGTAAGAGAGATAAAGGGAACTTAAATAATTAAACAAATGTTTAATTAATAAAGTAAAGACTTGATTACTCTAACACCCCCCCTTAGCTAGATTTAGGGAGAAGCTAAAACCTAGAAAAACTACCTAAAGCAGGAAAGATGGGTCCTAGCAACAAGGCCTGACCAGGTACTCAAATTCAATGAAATCTCTATGAAATGGAGAAAAAGAGAAAACCACATGGGGAAAAAATCTACTCCAAAAATAGATGGAAAAGAACACCACTGAAGCAGGAAAAAATTGCAAACACTATCAAAGAGTAATTGCTGATCTGAAGAACCTCCACTGAAAGAGAACATTACCAGGTAGAGAAGACTGTAATCTGCATGAGTGTCCTCAAATGACACTACTTGAATTAGATGGTAAACAAAGGCAAACAACTGAACTCGAAGATACAGATAGCATGAGAAACCAAATCTTGAAGAGTTGATCAATAAAACCAAGGAAGTATTAGAACCAATAGGACAAACCTCCCCATAATGTTGAAAAGGGAGAGGGACAAGTACACTAAAAAGAATGGCCAACAAGAGTTACATGATGAAGAACCAAGAACATCGAAGGTGCAGAGAAAGTACATAGTATCATGGAAGGAACACTCAGACACACATCATGAGGCTAATTTCATGGAAGGAACACTCACTTGACAAAAGAAGATGGCAAACAAAAGGCAAACATCAACCCCCCCATGGCAATTTATAATGTAGTGCATGTACAATAAGGCACAAGAGGTGCAAGATCCCAAGTAAACATTGCATGATGGCACTTTATCTTAGTGCATTTGCATAAAAGAAGCTACAATGATAAGAAGACTAGAAATAGAAAGAACAACCAAAACCGAGACATCCTACTTAGAGAAGAGATCCTAGGATATAAAACATCCAAGATATTTAATAGTGCTGAAAAACAAAAAACTGAATAAAATATTCCTGGAGCAGAATCTGGAAATAAAACTCATATGACTGGAAAGTACACAAAACAAGCTTACCAACAATATAAATTTTTCAAAAAATAGAGTTCAAATGCTCATTCTACGGCCCTGGAAGTGCAAAAAAGGGACCCCACTTTGACTGGAAAAAAGTATAGTCAAACAACAAAATTGGAAACAATTTCCAACATCACGAGGTCTGGCTCGGAACCAGATTTCTGACTCCTATTCATTTTTAAAAAAATAACTCTATTTGCCCAAGTTATGGGAAAAAATCCAACCCCCCCTAAAAGAGGCAAGAGGGAGGTGCAACGATGGAAGGGTCAGGCAGAGGTGGCCGGTGGGTGGCGATTCGGTGGTGCATGGGTGGCGCAACAATGGCAGTCAGCGAGAAAGCTACGGTGGTGGTCGGCGAGGAGGGCATTGGCAGAGGTGGAGGGAGAGCACTAGTAGGGGGCTTTCTCTGATAGTAGCAAGGCCTATGATAGCCAGGGGGCCTCACGGTACCCTGCGTACCATGGGGAAACCCCAAAAGACTTTGATTTTTGATATTTTTAAAAAACTTTGCCGTTTGTTTGTTTTGTTTTTTTTTCAAAAACTCAAATTCAATCTACATGTCGTAAAAGGCAAAAAAAAAATTTGAAATTTGTTTTCTCGAACTACGTGCCAAGGTCGTATGGTTTGGTACTGAAGAAAAAAATACACCCCTAGAGGCTCAGGTGACAAAAATGGTCAATTTTAAATAACCATAGGGGTTTGGGGGCCTTCTGAGCACGATGGTGAGGTCCATTTATGCCCAAAGTGCTCAGAAAAAAATGCCTATCCCTAGGTGCATAAAAAAACTTCTGAAAACCCCCATATCTACTTCCAATGCAAAAATTCTCAAAACAAGAACATATAGCTATAAATCTGAAGCTTTGATACCATGTGAGAGTTGAGAAATACAACACCACAGGAGCCCAAATAATCTTTGCAAGTTGAATAAACCTGTTACAAGGAGAATCAAGGAAGCAACAAAGGAAAAACAAATACACAGAAAATATGCTCAAAACGATTAGAGCTCAATATTCACAAAAATTTGTAATGTGATAATCATGATACAAAGAAAAGAATTAACCTCTAATAGTTCAATAAACCCTAAAAGGGAAAACCTTAGGCTTGCACATAATAATTAATAAAAGAATTAATTTTTATGCACCTAAAGTTAGCTTAAGTGTAAAAGAGATAAAGGGAACTTAAATAATTAAAAAAATGTTGTTTAGTTAATCAAGTAAAGACTTGATTACTCTAACATTTGTAGCATGTGGCAAATTTATAGAGAGGATTGGATTATTACTGAATCATAAACAATCATGCTATCACACTTCAGTTTTGGGCTTAAAATAAACCTAGTTAAAATGGACATGCATGTTATCACACTTCAGTTTTGGGATTAAAATAAACATGGTTAAAATTGACATGCATGTTATCACATTTCAGTTTGGTGTTTTAAAATTGACATGCACATGTGTATCTAGCACCTAAACTTTGGGTTTTAAAATGAACGTGAATCAGGCTTATTAATAGAATAACTCACATTTCATTTTTCTTAAGGGAAAGAACTTTTATTGTGTTTGGGGTGGACCTACTGTTGCATCAACTACCTTTCCACCCACCTTCGGGGTCTTGGGAGAAAGGGAGAAGGTGATAACAACACCCAAATTTTTTATTTTAGTAGTGAAGGGTATGTTTGAGTGGGGATTTCATCACCCCACAAAGGTACTTCGAATTGGGATGCGTTGGGGACACCATCTCTCTCAGCGTACTCTTGAGCAGGTTTTTCGAGCTGCTATATAAATATATTGGTCAAGCAGCTAGAGTGTTGAGTGAATTTGATGTATGTGGGGGCCTACCTTGCACCAATAAGCTCAACTAAAATCTTAAGTGGCTTGCTCTAAGAATCCATCGTTGGACTAGGACCCCTAGAAATTTTACAATAAGAAGTAACTTAGAAGCTCAAATCCTACATTCAGTGAATCCGTTTCAAACACGACTTCTCAATCAAGTGCATCACCCTCAATAATAAACGCTAGCGCACCAACACAGGCCATCCTAGCCTCTCATACAATATTGATAATTTTAAGTGTCTCAACACCTATTCAAACATGAGTTCCTCATATAACAAGTGTCACTAAACCTCCATTTTCCTATTCCATAGGATCTACATACAATCACCAGAATACAAACCTAGGTCTCGCTAATACAATGAGTACAACCCAGTCAAACATGGGTTCACATGTTGCTTATTTCATAGTACCTAGCTGAACCCATAACACATAATTATAATTATGGTACCTTTCAACAACCTCCTAGTTATACTACCATGAATCCTTTTGTGGGAAATATATATACGCAAAGTGTACCCCTGACTCAAACATATATTTTATCCCAATAAGTACAAAATCTACAACAACAGATGGCAACTATTCAAACTGGTAATGATAAAAAGAGCTACACAATGCAAGACTTATGCCCTTATCCTTTTGATCACATATTATACATGTCGCCTTTCTCACCACATTTTGAAACACCAAAATTTGATAGATACCAAGGGAAAGGTGATCCTAGAGATCACATCAGAGATTTTTTTATGGCATGTATAGAGGTTGCAACTGAAGACACTTATCTAATGAGATTGTTTCCTAAAAGTTTGGGAGGCTCAGCCTTGGAGTGGTTTTCACATCTACCACCAACTATCACATCATGGGGTGAATTAGCTAAACATTTCATTGCTAACTTCTCGCATAACATTGAAACCCTAGTCACTTTGATGGACTTATGTACCACAAAACAATATGAGAATGAAACATTCACATCCTTCATACAAATATGGAGAGAACTCTATAGGAGATGCAAGACTATTATTCCAGAAATGAAGCAAGTTGACATGTTCACAGAAAACTTAATCCCTAAAATCAAGTACCCAATACAAATGCAATGTTTGACCACATTTAAACAAATCATTGAAAAAAATCCTAAAGTGTGAGAAAGGACTAGTAGAACAAGGTCTCATAAAATATGGCAATAACAACAATAATGATAAATCCAAATTTTGGTTGAAAAACAAAAATGTGACTAATGATGGTGTTGTAGACACCCGTACAGTGAACAAAACTCAACTGATTTTGTCTTTACAAGGCCCAAGTCAATCATTTAGTCCACATACAAAGACTAACACTATATCGACCAATGTAAATGTTGCACAAACTATGAACACAAAAATCCCTAGGGTAAATGCTCCAAAAAGGAATTACACACCTATAGGGGAACCTATTGAATCAATGTTAAAAAAGTTGATACAGACAAACATGATCACTTTGCCAGAAGTAAGAGTATATGAACTAGGTCCTTTGAAACCTACATGGTGTAATGATAGTGATTTATGTGAATATCATTGTACTAAAGGTCACAAAACTGCAAGTTGCTATAAATTGAAAAACTTAATCCAAGACATGATCGATCAAGGTGACATCACAATTGATACCAACAAAACTTCAGAAAACATGAATCATACCATCTTTAAGGATCCATTTGTTAAACATGATAAAGGGAAGGAATCTACATTGGGAACACAAGACAACACATCTAACTACACAAAAGTCTCATACGACTATACTATTCATGCCATTTGCTTAGGAGATGTAGTAAATGATGATTCACAAGAAGAACTCAATAATGATGAGAAATATCAAGAGACATACAACTATGATAACCAAATTTGCATGTTGTCAGAAGCACCAAAATATGATGAAGACAAAAATCAGATGCAATTACAAGAGGAGATAAGTGATACGACCTCAAAAGCTGAAAAATATATAGCAAGTGAGACTGATTCTCAAGACTACGAATTCCTGTCTGATCGGGATTCCAGCCCACAAACAATAGACATGATAGACAATCACAAATTGCCTATAGATGATCAAAATATATCAAGTCACTCAAATAACTAGGTATGCATGTTATCAGAATCTGTTACAACAGAAGGGAGCAACGAATTACCTCTTGTACACTCACATTTGATTGATTGGGGATGAGATGGAAAACCAACTCTAGATTGGTTTGAGAACGATGAAGCTATTATAGAATTCCTTGGTGTCAGAGAAGGGTTTCCACAAGGTGATCACAAGGCAAGATTTGTTGTGGACCTGGGTAGAACAACATACTTTGAAGAGGCAAGTGCCTCTGTGATAGAAGATATGGATCAAAGCGATCGCAATAGTAAGAGTGAGTTAGACAATCTCCCTATTGAAAAAGAGAATTCAACATTACTCATGGAAGAAACTAAAGAATTCAATATAGCAGAAGGAGAAGTTGTACATAATATCCACTTAGCAAAATCATTGAGCCAGGAAGAAAAGGACAAATTCATACAGCTTTTCAAACAACATCCTATCAATTTCGCTTGGTCCTATGTCGATATGCCAAGCCTAGATCCAGAATTGATGTTACATGATTTGCCATTGCTACCAATAATTAAACCATACAAACAAAAGCTAAGAAAGATGCATCCACATATTGCATTACTAGTCAAAATAGAACTCCAAAAGCTTCTGGATGTGGGCTTCATTTGACCTATTGACTATGCAAAATGGATATCCAATCTAGTACCTATGACTAAGCCCACTGGGGGAATAAGAATCTATACCGACTTTTGAGATTTAAATAAAGCATGTCTTAAGGATGATTTCCCATTACCCAACATAGACATGATAGTCGACTTGACTACTGGGAATGAAATTCTTTCATTAATGGATAATTTCTTAGGATATAACCATATAAGGATTGCACCAGAAGATCAACACAAGATGTCATTTACCTATCCATGGGGAACATACTGCTGGAACGTCATGTCGTTTGGTCTTAAGAATGTAGGAGCAACATATCAAAGGGCTATGACGACACTATTTCATGAAATGATCCACAATATCATGGAAGACTATGTGGATGATCCACTGGCTAAATCACAGACAAGAGAAGGTCACCTTGAAGTCCTTGCAAAAATATTTGATCGATTAGAGCAATACAATGTCAGGTTAAACCCCAAAAAGTGTGTGTTTGGTGTAACAGCAGGCAGAATTTTAGGATTAATTATGTCTAATAGAGGAATTAAATTAGATCCTACAAAGGTCAAAGCAATCATGGATATGCAACCTCCATCAACACTTAAACAGTTAAGAGGGTTACAAGGAAGACTATAGTCTATAATAAGGTTCATAGCACAACTAGATGATAAATGTCATCCATTTCAGTATTTACTCAAAAAATAAGTTACCCTCAAATGGACAGAACAATGCCAAGGAGCTTTTCAAGATTCAAAGGATTATCTTTTGACTAATCCAGTATTAGTTCCACCTACTCAAGGAAAGCCCCTATTATTATATATATCAGGAACAAATCCATCTTTAGGAGCCGTGTTGGCACATCATGATAATCAAGGAAAGGAAAGAGAAATCTACTATATAAGTATAACCCTAATTAGATACGAGCTTAATTACACTCTCATAGAATGAACATGTCTAGAAGTGATCTTCGCATTTCAGAAACTTAGACATTATATGCTGAGTCACAAAGTCCAACTCATCGCTTGTTTTGATCCACTCAAATATTTGTTAAGCAGAGAAACATTGAATGGAAGATTGGCTAAGTGGGTCATGATTTTAAGTGAGTTTGATATAGAGTATGTGGACAAAAAGGCAATCAAAGGGCAGATTATAGAAAATCAATTAGCAGAGGCTCCCTTACAAAATAGTCACCCGCTACTAATAGACTTTCCTGATGAATCTCTGCTTACATTGACAACATCTACCAAGTAGAAATTATACTTTGACAGATCTTATACAAATCATGGAGTTGGAGCTAGGATTATTTTCATCACCCCTCAAGGTGATTCTATTCCTAAGTCATTCAAAATAAATTTTCCCTATACGAACAATATTGGGTAAGTGCACAAAGATAGTGGTCAAAAAGGGGGGTATAAGTGGACACTTTTTTTCTGAAATCAGGTGAACCTGAACTTGGAGGAAAAATTTGAAAGTCGTCCACTCAAGATATGAAGATAATCAAAGAACAAATATTGTACTACTTTGAATCTAGTTTCTAAACTACTAAACATTTTCAAAATTGGATAATATTAAGGGTGTCAAATCCTTTGCGCACGAAAAACAAACCCTGATTTTTTTTAGAAAACATAACATAGTGTCTGACGTGCGCGTCAAAAAAGTCATATTTAGATTTAGTATTTTGAGAAATCCTTTGGTAAAAAGATAGTTAAGAGTGAGCACTAGAAGATGTATATTTTTTTGTAATTTTTTGTTGAGTATTTTTTTTTTATGATTTTTCCGATCGAGCACATCCTGAAAAATTAGGTACTTGTTCGTGCGCGAAGCATAAGTTGCACTAAAAAAATTGAAAATGCAATGTTTTTTTTTAAATTGTAAAGAATCAAGTTCACTACAATAATATATAATTTTTTTAAAATTTGGATAATTATATCAAAAGTTATCAAAAAAATGGTGCACGTATGTCTGTGAGAACTATGGAGACACTGGTAAAAGAAATTCAATAATAATATGTTATTGTTGTTCAAATTTAAAAATTATATGGTTAGAAAGCTTAGAAGATGGGTTAAAATATGGTGGAAATTTTAGAAATACCCACTTGATGATGTGTAAACTTGATGATGACAAAGTCAAGAAACCAAGTTGATAAAACAAAACACCCCAAAAAGGAGGGAAATGGAGGGAAATCAAACTTCCAAACCATAGCTTTGTCATCCAGGCCTATTTCCAAGCCTAAACAGACAAAAGTGCATACAGGGTACCTATGGTATAAAAAGCGTGTATGAGGTACTTATGGTGTAAGAAGCGCATACGTTCTATCTTAACTATAAAAAGCACGTACGCGCTATTTGTACTATAAAAAGCGCGTACACACTATTTTTACTATAAATAGCGCGTACAGGCTAATTTTGTTTAAATTTTGGGAGTGTGTAAAATATGCTATTGTATATATATAATGTGTATATACATATAATATATAATATAAAAAATAAAAACTATATAATATATATATATATGTATATAATAATATATAATATATTAAATATATATACACACATATGTGTGTATGTATGTGTATTGTCTCCCTCTCTCCCCCTCTCAAGCGCATACAAGATGCCTCTCTCTCTCTCTCTCTCTCTCTCTCTCTCCCTCCAATATATCTTCTTTTTGTTTGCATATATATAAGGTGATAAGAAGATTGACAAGGTGGTCAGTTTTCTTTTTTTTAAAAAGTAGATAGGATATAAAGTAGAACGTTTGAAGAAAATGAATGTATTGGTTTCTTTGGATCATGTGGATGTACTGGTTGGATAATATTAATGGGTCGTATGGTGTACAAAGGGGTCATATGGTGTATTATGACCCCTTAGGTGTCGTTATGGGTCATATGGTGTTCTATGATCCCTTAGGACTCCATATGGTGTCATTATGGGTCATATGGTGTCCTAAAGGGTCATATGGTATTCTATGACCCCTTAGGATACCATATGATCCCTTACATGTTATTAGAGGTCATATTGTTTCCTAAGAGGTCACATGGTGTCCTATGACCCCTTAGGACACCATATGACCCCTTAACACGCCATACGACCCATAACGACACCATATGGTGTCCTAAGGGGTCATAGGATGCCATATGACCCCTCAAGACACCATACAACCTATAACAACACCATATGGTGTCCTGAAGGGTCATTTGGTGTTTTATGACCCCTTAGGACACTATTTGGCGTCATTACAGGTCCTATGGTGTGCTAAGGGATCATATAGTGTCCTATGACCCCTTAGGATATCATATGACCACTAGGACACCTTATGACCACTTAGGACACCATATGGTGTCATTATAGGTCATATGGTGTCCTAAGGGGTCATATGGTCTCCTACGACCCCTTAGGATAGTATTTGACCCCTTAGGACTCCATATGGTGTCATTATGGGTCATATGGTGTCCTAAGAGGTCATATAGTGTTTTATGACCTCTTAGGTCACCATTTGGTGTCATTATGGGTTGTATGGTGTGCTAAGGGGTCATATGGTGTCTTATGACCCATTAGGACTCCATATGACCTCTTACGTGTTGTTATGGGTCATATGGTGTCCTAACGGGTCATATGGTGTCCTAACGGGTCATATGGTGTCCTAACGGGTCATATGGTGTTCTATGATCCCTTAGGACACCATATGATCCCTTAGGGCTCCATATGGTGTCATTATGGGTCGTATGGTGTCCTAAAGGGTCATATGGTATTCTATGACCTCCTAGGACACCATATGACCCCTTAGGTGTCATTAGAGGTCATATTGTTTCCTAAGAGGCCATATGGTATCCTATGACCCCTTAGGACACCATATGACCCCTTAAGACACCATACAACCCATAACGACATAATATGGTGTCCTAAGGTGTCATAGGATGCCATATGACCCCTTAGGATACCATAAAACCCATAACACCACCATATGGTGCCCAAAAGGGTCATATGGTGTTCTATGACCCCTTAGGAAACTATTTGGCATCATTATAGGTCCTATGGTATTCTAAGGGATCATATAGTGTCCTATGACCCCTTAGATGTTGTTAGGGGTTGTATTGTGTTCTAAGGGTCATATGGTGTCCAATGACCCATTGGACACCATATGGTATCGTTATGTGTCTTATGGTGTTGTATGACCCCTAGGACACCTTATGACCACTTAGGACACCATATGGTGTCATTAGGGGTCATATGGTGTCCTAAGGGGTCATATGGTCTCCTACAACCCCTTAGGACACTATTTGACCCCTTAGGACTCCATATGGTGTCGTTATCGATCGTATGGTGTCCTAAGAGGTCATATAGTATTTTATGACCCCTTATGATACCATTTGGTGTCATTATGGGTCATATGGTGTGCTAAGGGGTCATATGGTGTCTTATGACCCCTTAGGACTCCATATAACCTCTTATGTGTTGCTATGGGTCATATGGTGTCTTATGACCCCTTAGGACTCCATATAACCTCTTATGTGTTGCTATGGGTCATATGGTGTCATATGACCCTTTAGGACACACACATGGATCCCTAGGCTACCATATGACCCTTGAGAATACCTTTTGACCCTAGAGAGGGAGAGAGGGGGAGGAGAGGGAGGAAATGGGAGAGAGATACACCTAAGAGAGGAGGAGAGAGATAGAGAGAGAGAGAAAGAGAGAGAGAGAGAGAGAGAGAGAGAGAGAGAGAGAGAGAGGTGGATAGAGGGATTGGGAGAGAAAGAGAGACCTAAGAGGTGAAGGGAGGAAAGGTGAGAGAGAGAAAGAGGGTGAGAGATAGAGAGAGTCTGAGTGAGAGGGAGGAAGGGGTGGAAGGATATTACAAGAGACTAGAGAGAGAGAGGTACAAAGAGAGGGAGAGAGGGAGAAAGAGAGGTAATGAGAAAGGAAGAGAGGGAGGGAGAGGGGAGAGGGAGAGAATGAGAGAGAGACATCTAAGAGAAGGAGAGAGTGAGATAGAGAGAACAAGGATGAGAGGGAGAGACTTCAGAGATAAATAATGGGAGAGAGAGAGAGAGAGAGAGAGAGAGACTTAAGTGAAAAATAGAAAGGGAGGTGGGGAGGTAGGGAGAGAGTGGGAAAGAGATACACTTGACAAAGGAGGAGAGTGAGATAGAGAGATAGAGGCAGATAGGGAGAGAGACTTAAGAGAGAAAGAATGGAGAGAGAGAGAGAGAGAGAGAGAGAGAGAGAGAGAGAGAGAGAGAGAGAGAGAGGTTGATAGCCAAAGATGTGATAGAGAGAAGGAGAGAGAATTGAGAGAAAGAGAAATAGAGCGAGAGGGGGAGAGAGGAAGAGAGTTAGAGGGAAAGAAATACTTGACAAAGGAAGAGAAAGGGAGGGGGAGAGAGAGGGAGATAATGAGAGAGAGAGAAACTTAAGAGAGGGGGAGAGAGTGAGAGATAGAGATATTTGAGAGAGGGAGAGAAAGAGAGGGATATATGAAAGAGAGAAAGAGGGTGAGGGAGATGAAAAATAGATGAAGAGATACTCGAGAGAGGGAAGAAAGTAGAGAGGGAGATGCCTAAGAGACAAAAAGGTAGGGGCTAAGGAAGAGAGAAGGGGAATGTAGGGAAGAGATGAGAGACATAATGCTGATATGAGCATGTTGATTACTGAAATTTGACTAAGTCTGAAATTTATAAGAGTACTCAGAAAACTAGAATCTACATTATAACTCTTAGAGATCTGGAACCACTCTCAAACATCCTGACAATATATACATAAAATATAACTTAAAGTATAAGAAAGATAAAAGACAAAGAGAATATATCCTACTAAAAAACCTAATGTAATGTAAGTGAATTGCATTTTATTGACAAACAGAACCGCATACACGGTTAGTATGTTTTAAACCGTGCATGCAGTTTAGCTTTGGTTAGGCTTGGCAAAACGAGCCTAACCAAAGATAAACCACATGTGCAGTTTAAAACATACTAACCATGTACGTGGTTCTTTCTATCAATAAAGGCTTGGTAAAATGAGCCTAAACGCGTATGGGGTTCTTTAAATTTGAAATACCCCATGTGTGTTTTGGTGTTTTTCATGTTTTTTTTTGGGTGTGTCCACTTTTCTGACCGCCATCTTTGTGCACTTACCCTATTGCTGAATATGAAGCTCTCATCATAGGACTTCATACTGTTGTACAGTGGAGGATAAAAAAATTACAAGTCTATGGTGACTCACAACTGATCATAAATCAAGTCAATGATGACTATAACACAAAAGATGATAAATGTCTACCTTATAAACAAATGGTAGAAGATTACAAAGAACATTTTAGTAAAATCACTTTTGAACAGATTTCAAGGATATAGAACAAGGCACCCGACGCCATGGCTATAATAGGGTCTCTACTAAATATGCCTAATAATGAAACTTAGTTTGAGTTTATTGTAGAACAATTGATGATACCGGCATATGAGATTCCCTCATCAGAATATGTATGTGTAATTATGGGTCCTGAATCCCTATGGTATAATGAGATATACGCATACTTACATACTTAGTATATGTCTCTGGATTTGTCTAGAAATCAAAAGAAAACTCTTATTCGTTAGGCATCCAGACACACTATTATTGCTGACGCATTGTATAGAAAGGGCTTTGATGGAACCCTTCTCCGATGTCTTGATGAAGAAGAAGCACAACTTTCCCTAAAGGAGGTACATAATGTAATTTGTGGGATGCATCAAAGTGGCCCACCACTATCAAAGAAATTGTTACGAATAGGATACTATTGGCCAACTATGGAAAAGGATGCCAATAAATATGTACAAAAATGTAAACAATGTCAAATGCATGGAGACCTCATTCATGCACCTACACAAGATCTTCAACCTATTACATCACCATGGCCATTTTCACAATGGGGGTTAGATTTAGTGGCTAAAGTTAATCCTACTTCTTCCAATGGGCACAAATTCATCTTAACAACTACTGAGTATTTTACTATATGGGTCAAGGCAATTCCCCTTACATACACCACTGGTAAGAAAATAGTGAAATTCATGCTTAGCTACATTATCTGTCGGTACGAGATTCCAATGTGCATAGTGACTGACAATGGATGTCCATTAAAAAATCAAGAAATGAGATAATTGTGTGAAAATTTTCAATTACAATAGAGATTTGCAACACCATATTATCCGCAAAGCAATGGAGAAGCAGAGGCAACAAAAAAGACAATATTGAAGATCCTAAAGAAAGTTGTCATTGATGCAGGATGAGACTGACATCTCCAATTAAATCTCTCTCTTTGGGCTTATAGAAAAGGAGTAAGTACCCCTATAGGAGAAACACTATATTCCTTGTTCTATGGCATAGAAGCAATACTACCTATTGAAATAGAACTGTTGTCTTTAAGAGTCTCCTTAAAAAACATCATATCAGAGGAAGACTAGCGGGTTGCCAGATTACAAGAGCTTGAAACACTCGATGAAAAGAGACCAACTGCTTTAAATCATTTACAAGGTTACCATAATAGATTTAGGAGTTACTATAAATGAGTACACCCAAGGAATTTTGAAGTGGGAGATCTAGTTCTCATGGAGAACCAAAGGAACTTAGCTAAACAAGAAAAGATAGGGAAGTTTGTGTTGGCATATGATGAAGTTGTGACAAAGTATGTTGTCATTGATGTCAATAAGTGCAGGTGAACAAGTATGAGGATTGGAAGAAGTTTTTATTGATGTTCAAGTAGGAGAACCGGTATGAAGGGATGAAGTGGACCGGTGTCGGGGTTTCACTAAGTGTGACTACTAGTTGGTAGTCTCAGCTCTATGGTTTCTAGTTTGGCAATCTAGCTTGTGCAATGCAACCATTGATATTCTGTGATGAGTTAGCTTACAGATAAGGATGAGATTGAGATGCCACATTAGTTTTTTGCATGTGAAGGATTTCCTTGAGGATCTTTCATGTGAAGATTGATAGCATTAAATGTCTACCTCAAGAATGAACATTCTTCTTAGCGGTATGTGAAGAGAGCGTGATGAGTTACTGATTTCCTTATGCGGTGAAGAATGGGCAATGCAGAATGACTTGTGATCTATTTTAGATTGTTTAATTCTATGTAAAAGTGTTTGAACGGTTAAGATTGGACCACTTGTAATTGTAAACCTAAAATGTTTAGGGTTTAGGGTTTATGCTATCAACCTAATTGTTTTCTATAAGGTCGATGATGTTTGTTATTTTTTGTGTTGGCAAATGTTGTGTTTGTGTCCGAGTGATGAGATACTTGCCAGACCAGTGAGTGGAAAACTACAGAGTGTGATTGCAGAGTAGAGGAGTTGAAAAGGATCTGCCTTAGCATATAGTGTTGTTATCAAATTAGAGCTTTACCTGTTGTCTTCTAACCATTTCAACTATAGGAAAATCCCTTTGCCGAGTAGCTTTAACAGGCTTATTGCAAATCCTCTAACTAGGTGACTCAAGATCATTGAGTTCTTCAAATCCTCTAGTGAGGTAACCTTTAACAGGGTTTCAACCTTTAACGGGGTATATAGCCATCCCTTAATCGAGTGATCTTTAACAAGATCAATTCCTAACAAAACCTTATTGTAAAGTCTTTCACCGGACTAGGCTCCTAACAGAGTGAGCTTCAAAAGAGTTCAAAAACAAGCTTGTGGTTATTCATCCCCACTATGGTTTTTCCCATTTGGGTTTCCACGTGAAAAATCTGTCTCATGAGATATGCATTTTTCATGTGATGATTGAGCAGTCTTTTTGTTAAGTGAAGATGCATGCAAAGCTAATGGTTATGGTATTACTGATACAACACATGCATGAGTATATTGGTGAAGTAGTTATCAAGTGTTTTAACTTTTATTTGAAGTATTCAGTTTTACTGGTTTAGCTATCTGAAGTCTTACTGTGCTTAATCAGTATTGTCATGGTTAAGTTCAATGATGAAGACAACCGGTTAGCATTGTTTTAACTTGATATGTTGTTGAGAAGATTTTGTATGTATGGATTCACCCCCCTCTCTCAGTACCAATTAGGGTATTTGTTGTTCATCATTATTCATCAATTGGTATCAGAGAAACTCCAGGTCCTTAGTGATATAATCTTAACCGCTTGAGGTAAAAGATCCTTCTTTAATGATGAAAAGGGAAGGTCCTACGTTCTATAGCGATAACTTCAAAATATGGAAGGACAAAATAAAGATATATCAAGAGTTTGGGTGCTCAACACTGGAGCTATGTTAAGAATGTCTATGTTATCCCCACTGGCACTCTAACCGATAATCAAAAAAGAGAGATTCAAGAAAATGGGCAAGTCATGGAAGCCCTTATTAGCAGCCTATCTGATATTGAGTTCATTGATGTACAAGATAAGGAAAATCCTAAGGATGTATGGGACACTCTAGAAACCATTTATGGTGGTGATGAGCATGTCAAGCAAGCTAAGGAAGAGATCCTTAGAGGAAAATATGAAGACATGAGGATGGTTGAAGGATAGACCATTCAAAAATATGGCATAAGGATCAAGACTATGGTTGGAGATATAAAGAGCACTGGTGGAGCAATTGATGATGCCACCATTGTTAGTAAAGCTTTGACATCATTGTTACCGGTCTATGCAATCAGAGTTGCTGCTATTCAGGAGCTAAGGCCTATCGACAAAACCAAGGTATCCTTAGACTTTATCATTGCAAAATTGGCTGCATATGAGTTGAATAGCTATGATGGTAGTGTTCAGAAGACTGAGTCAGCCTTTAGAGCATCCTCCGCACCAACCAGAAAAGGAAAAGAAGTAAGTACCAATTATGAATCCAGGCAATGTAGAGATATGGATGATGAAGAGATTCTGATGGAGTTTGAAGCTCTTCTTGCCAAGAGACTTCCAAAAGGCACCAAAAAATACAGAGGTAAGCTTCCTTTAAATTTTTTTTCCTGCAATAAGATAGGACATATAGCTATTAACTATCCTAACAATGATAATAAGGATAAAATAGAGAGGTTTAGAAAGTATAAAGCAGGAGGTAGAGAAATTGTCTTGTTGTAGTGGATGAAGGTGTTACTGATGAAGAATCTGAGGAAACTTGCAGCGAGAAAGTGGAAGATGAATAAGGTGTAGCCTTCTGGGAACTGGTTAAGAAAGAAACAAGCAAATACCTCAGTGTTCCTATACTGGTAGAAGCTATAGTAGGTGAAGAAGAAGATGGAGAAGAAGAAAAAGAAAAGCAAGCAGATTCAGCTAGAGTCATTCCTAGATATGTGAAACTACATCATGATCCAAAGCAGATCATAGGAGATAAAGATGCAAGGATACTCACAAGAAGAAAGGTGAAAGAAAACTCTTGCATGATTTCTAAATTTGAGCCTAAGATTACTAGAGAGGCACTTACAGATGAAGACTAGATTAAGGAAATGGAAGAGGAGCTAGACCAGATAGAAAATAATGCAACATGGTCTTTGGTACCTAGACCAAAACACAAGAATGTCATAGGTACCAAATGGGTCTTCAGAAATAAGCTGAATGAAGAAGGCACAATTGTAAGGAGAAAGGTAAGCCTTGTATGCAAGGGATATGCTTAGGAAGAGGCAGAAGACTATGGAAAAACCTTTTCCCTAGTGGCTATACTAGAAGGTGTTTGAATGCTACTTGCATTTACAACATTTAAGGGATTCAAGGTATACCAGATGGATGTGAATTCTGCATTCTTGAATGGAATCCTAGAAGAGGAAGTGCATATTGAGCAACTAGATAGGTTTGCCTTATCAGAAGATAGTAACATGGTGTGTAGATTACACAAGGCCCTGTATGGATTGAAACAAGCACCAAGGGCATGGTATGAATGGTTACACTCTCATCTTGTGAAGATAGGATTTCAAAGAACAAGTGAGGACAACAACATCTACCTAAAATCTAAAGGTGTTCAGATTCTGATCTGTGAAGTGTTTGTAAATGACATAATCTTTGGAGGAGATGATGAAATGAGCCATGCATTTGCAGATGAAATGAAGAAAGAGTTTGAGATGTCTCTAATTGGAGAGATAAATTTCTTCATTGGTCTATAGATTCAGCAGATGAAAGAGGGTATCTTTATTACCCAGTCCAAGTATGTCAAAGAGGTATTGAAGACCTTTGGCATGGAGGAGAGAAAACTGGTTGGTACACTAATGGTGATCAGTTGTAAATTGACTAAGGAAGATGATTCAACGTTGGTGAATGAGAAGGAGTACCAGTCAATGATCAGTAAGTTGCACTATGTGGTACACAACAGACCGGATATTACTCATGCAGTGGGCATTATGGCTCATTTTCAGAAAAATCCAAGAGAATCCCACTTGGTAGCAGTCAAGAGGATTCTTAGATACCTGAAAGGGATAGTTGACTATGGATTGTGGTATCCTTACAATGGTGATTTTAATCTCAAAGTATTTACCAATGCAGATTGGGAAGGTAATGTGGACGACCGGAAGAGCACAACCAGTGGAGTGTTCTTTCTTGGTGGAAGAGTAGTCTCATGGATGAGTAAGAAGAAGAGTTGTATTTCCTAGTCTACAACTAAAGCAGAGTATGTGGCAGCATTTATGAACTACACTCAAGCAATCTGGATGAAACATGTATTGGATGGTTTCAAAGTACCTATATCTGAATCGGTGAGTATATTTTGTGACAACACAAGTGCAATAAATATTTCCAAGAATCCGGTATTGCATGCTAGAACTAAGAACATTGAGCTCTAGTATCACTTCTTGAGAGAGAAGGTTCAAAACAAATAAGTTGTATTAGAACATGTTTCCAGTAAGGAGTAGCTAGCAGACATATTCACTAAGCCCTTGGGTTAGTGCGGGATCAAGGGGGGACAAAAAGTGGTGATGTGAAAAAAATAGCCTTCCTCACTCATCTAAAAATGTGAAAATCCATGTTGACTTTTTGCTAGGCTTGGGTGTTAGTACACCTTGGCTTGGTAATTACCTATGCAAATCAGATATCCAATTGTTAGTTTTAATTTTAATTTAAAAAATATATTATATGCTACATATTATATAATATATAATATATTATTATATTATATAATATATATAATGTAATAATATATTATATAATATATTATTACATTATATATATTATATAATACGTATTATATAATATATTATTATATTATATTATTATATAATATATTATTATATTATATATGTTATTTAAAAATAATTTAAGTGTAGAAATTGGATATCCGATTTTTTGAGACTTTTATATTTTGACAGTGATAGTCCCGTGAGTTATTTTTAACTCACGAGCCGTGCGAATTCATCAAAATCTAATATCCACTCCATTCGATATCTGATGTTTTGACAAAAAATTGCTAAAAAATAGATTTAGAGGTAAGAATTTTATCGTTTTGAATCATTTTCATTCATTTTTTGTATTTTTTGTTAATGTTTATTTGATTTTTCATTGAAAATATGGTTTTTTTCATGAAAACTAGGTTGTTTTAAATCAAATACCTAATTGTTTAAATTTGTTAACTAAATTTAATTGTTTACATTCAATTAGGTTAAAATGGGGGATAACAATGAAAACACTGACCAACCACAACTGCAACAACCAAACCCTCATTTTTCAAACCCCCCCTCAATTCAAGATTTGATTGCACAAAATTTGAATGAATTGAGGGGGATTGCAGAAGTATATCGTAGGTGTTGGTATTTTGGTATGGTTTTTTCATTGATGTCAACACCTACTGAAAACTAGCACTTTGAGATCCAGCAACATTTGCCGACAAGCAAGTAACTATTGCATAGTTACTGATATATGGTTCACCGACAGGATATAATGTTCACCAGTATCTGGAATGATATGGAAGACACTTGGTAATGTCGAAGACATCGTGTGGACACTTTGTTTTGAAGAATTAATCATTGGTATATTCATATTTGTATATTTGCTTTTACCAACAAATAGGTCCAGGTTATCTAGGGTTACACCGACAGATTTATCTTTTCCAGATCAGCATGGCATGCTATGGAGATGATTTATTATTGATGTAAATGCATTAGGCCGACATGTTTAATCGGTTATAGCATCGGATATTATATTCTATGTAAAATGTTTATTGTAATATCTTGTAGAGACGACCTACTAAAATTGGTCTTAGGGTATGGTATAAATGTAAGATCTTATTTATAAGATCAAGTGTGGAATGCAAAAAAGAATTAAGTGAAGGTATATGCGAGATTAAGAAGAGGTATACACAAAGACATCATTTTAAGGTGAAGCTAGGTTTTTGTAGAAGCATATTAGCATTACACCGGTACTGAATCCAGCATAAGAAGATGCTATTTTGTGCAGTACATTCTTATTGGATTTAACCATCCAACTGTAGTTAGTGTGACTCCCATTTTGTGTTTGAGCACTGAGCTCTAGGTTGTTGGCCTTTTTGCATGTGCAGACCCCATTTATGTACACTTACTATCTACAGTAGTATCATCTGATTGTGGGTAAGGTTTCCCACCATGGTTTTTCCCCTTACAGGGTTTCCACATACAAATATTGGTGTTATGTGTTGTGGATGACTTTATGTTTATGTTTCATGCATTAATCCTTACCAGTATAATAATTTACTGTTAACACTATCTATCGGCATGCTTAACTAGTTTACTAGTATTAAGTATCAAGTTGGCTAATTAGTTTTTGGTTTTGAATTTATTAGACAACTGATTCACCCCCCCTCTCAGTTGTCTTCGGGACCTAACAATTGGTATTAGAGCCTAGTCCTCTTTTGCAGAAGTTTAACAACTTGAGGAGATCCAATGTCTACTAGTTACTTCAGGAAGGACAGTCCTAAACTTGATGGAACCAACTATGGGATATGGAAGATCAGAATGGAGACACATCTAAATTGCATCAATAAAGACATTTGGGAAGTTACAAAGAATGGTTATACTGCAGCTGTAGCTGGTCAGACTGCTCCAACTAGCTTAGCTAAAGACGAAAAGAATGATTTCAAAGCAAGAGAAGCACTTTTGAGCGCATTATCATATCAATAAAATCATGGGATTATTAGATAGGTGTACTACTAAAGCTATTTGGGATCATTTGGAAACAGTAAATAAAGGAGATTCCACAGTTAAGATTGCAAAACTTGAAAGCTTCCGAGTCAGGTATGAACATCTGAAAATGGAAGAAGATGAAAGGATTTCTGCTTTTATGGAAAGAGTAAATGAAATTGTTTTGGGTATTAAATGTTGTGGAGGAACTTTGAGTGAGGATGAAATTGTTTCAAAAATCTTAAGAGGATTGCCACCGGCATATAAAATGAAGGTTACTACTATAAATGAGTTAAGAACAATGCCTAATATATTAGTAACTAGGGATACATTGATTGGAAAACTTTCAGCCTTTGAAATTGAGGAATTTGGTCCTATTGCTACTATAAAAACTAATTTGGCTTTAAAGCATCAACATCATCTACTCCATCATTTGACAAATCAGACTAGAGAGCCTTTTATGCAAGAGAACTTGAAGAATCCAGAAAGGAGAATGAAGAGCTTGAAGAACTTGAAGCACTATTTGCAAGAAAAATGCCAAAAGGTCCAATTGGAAGTAAGTATGAAGGTAAAACACCCTTTAAATGTTTTAACTGCAATAAGATTGGTCATATGGCTATGAGATGCCCTGATAGACATGGTAGACTAAGAGAAGAAGCTAGAAGAACATACAAGCCTAATAATGAATATCAAAGATACATATTTAAGAAGAACAAAGACAAATCTTGTTCCATTGTTGATGAAGATGTGACTGATGATTCTGATGAGGATCTAGCAGACAATGGATGGGTTTTTGTTGCTATAACAGAAGATCAACCGACACCTACTGCTCAACCGGTAGAACAAGCCCTAGCAGCTAAAGTTGAAGCAAAGGATGAATGGATCATTAACTCAGGATGCTCACATCATATGACAGGAGACAAAGGCAAATTCTTGAACTTTCAAGAATACAATGGAGGTTTAGTAAGGTTTGGAGATGACAAAGCCTATTCAATCAAAGGTAAGGGTTCAATATCTCTTGATAGTAAGCATAACACTGACAATGTCTACTATGTTGAAGGATTAAAGCATAATCTTTTAAGTGTTGGTCAATTAGTTGAGAAGGGATTTCAGTTACAATTTAAAAATGGTAAATGCAAAATCATGAATAGAACTAGTTTGGAAATTGCAACCGGTAATCAGACTAGAGGTAATATCTTTCATTTGAATAACAATGAAAAGGCATGCTTGATTGCACATATAGATGAAAGCTGGTTATGGCATAAGAGACTATGTCATGTAAACTTTGATTTCATGGTAAAAATCAGTACTTCTAAGGCAGTTAGAGATCTACCTAAAATTGTGAAACCTCATAATAAAATTTGTAAGGAATGTCAATTTGGAAAACAAGTTAGAGCTAGTTTCAAAAGTATTCCAGAAAAATCTAATAATGCTCTTGATTTAATTCACACTGATTTATGTGGTCCAGCTAGAACTAGAAGCTTACAAGGTGATAGATATTTCATGCTAATTATTGATGATTATTCTAGAATGTGTTGGGTTACTTTTCTCAGAGAAAAATCAGAAGCACTTGGGAAGTTCAAACTGTTCAAAGCAATGGTTGAAAATGAAACTGGTAAGAAAATCAAATGTTTAAGATCAGATCAAGGAGGAGAATTCACATCTAAGGACTTTAATACATTCTGTGAAGTAAATGGAATCAGAAGACAGTTATCAAGACCTCAGATACCATAGCAGAATGGAGTTGTTGAAAGGAAAAACAAAACGATCTTGGATGCAGCAAGAAGTATGTTATCAGAAGCAAATCTACCACATGTGTATTGGAGAGAGGTAGTTAGCACTGTTGTCTATACATTCAACAAAGTTCACATCAAAGGTGAAACTAGTAAGACCCCGAATGAACTATGGTTTGGTAATACTCCTACTCTTAAGTATTTTAGAATTTTTGGAAGTAAATGTTATATTAGAAGAGATGAGTATATCAGTAAATTTGATCCTAGAAGTGATGAAGGAATATTTCTTGGTTATTCATCTAAGAGCAAGGCATATAGATGTTTTAATAAGAGATTGCAGAAAATTGTTGAGAGTACAAATGTAAAGATTGATGAACAATTCAGAGGAACTTCAAGGTATATAGACTCTGAACCGACAAAAGAAATTGTGATAAATGAACCTACACTAAATCCACCAGTACAGAATGAAAATCGAGTTACCCCGATACCATCAGAGGATTCCATAGTAATTGAAGAACAGCAACAACTAAGACACCCCGGTATGTAAGATTGAATCATTCTGAAGATCAGATAATTGGAAACAAATTTAAAGGAGTTATGACAAGAGGAAGATTGGAAAATGAAGAGGTATGTCTTATTTCTCAAATTGAACCATCATCTATCAATGAGGCATGTGAAGATAAATTCTAGATTAAAGCTATGGAAGAAGAATTAGGACAAATTCAAAAAAATAATAGTTAGACATTAGTTCCTCGACCTAAAGATAAAAATGTAATTGGAACCAAATGGGTATTTAGAAACAAACTTAATGAAGATGGTAAGGTTGTCAGAAATAAAGCAAGACTAGTTTGTAAGGGATATTCTCAGAAAGAAGGAGTTGATTACAATGAAACCTTTGCAACGGTAACCAAAATTGAGGCAGTTAGATTATTCTTCGCTTTTGCAGCTCACAAGGACTACAAAGTTTATCAAATGGATATTAAATGTGCATTTTTGAATGGAGATCTTGAAGAGGAAGTATATATTGAACAACCTGATGGATTTTCCTTGACAGATGACAATGATATGGTTTGCAGGTTAAGAAAAGCTCTATATGGATTGAAATAAGCCCCAAGGGCTTGGTATGCAAGGTTGGATAAGTACCTTTAAAAGATTGGTTTTACTAAAGGAAATGTAGATAGCAATTTATATTACAAAATAACTAATGATGACATGTTGATTATTGAAGTATTTGTTGATGGTATAACCTTTGGAGGAGAAGATGGATTATGTAAGGAATTTTCTATTAAAATGCAGCAAGAATTTGAAATGTCTATGATTGGAGAAATAAAATTCTTTTTAGGATTGCAGATTTCACAGACTGATAAAGGTATATTTTTGAGTCAATCCAAGTACTTGAAAGAATTACTAAAGAAATTTGGGATGGAGAACTCTAAACCGGTAAGCACGCCTATGACTACAAATGACAAATTATCTTAAGGGGATGAATCTACACATGTTAATCCAACTAGATACAAATCTATGATAGGTGGTTTACTGTATTTGACACAAACTAGGCCTGATATTATGAATGAAGTATGTATTGTTTCTAGATTTCAAAGTAATCCTAGGGAAAATCATGAATCAACAGTGAAAAGGATTTTCCGGTACTTACAAGGCACAACAAATCTTGGATTATGGTATCGTAAAGATGAAAATTTTGACCTATGTGCATACACAGATGCAAATTGGGTAGGAGATGTGGATGATAGAAAGAGAACCACTAGAGGAGTATTCTTTCTTGGAAAGAGATTAGTTTCTTGGTTGAGTAAGAAACAAAGTTGTACATCTTTATCAACAGCAGAATCAGAATATGTTGCAACAGCAACTAACTGTACACAGGTACTATGGCTTAAGCAAATGTTGAAAGACATAAAGGTAAAATGCAAGAAACCCATTACTATATATTGTGATAACACTGCAACAGTTGATGTATCTAAGAATCTGGTATTACATTCTGAAATTAAACATGTTTCTATCAAACTAAATTTTCTAAGGGAAAAAGTTGAAGAAAAAGAGATAAAACTGGTTTATGTGGATACTAAAGAACAACTTGCAGATATTTTTACAAAACCTTTGCCTAAGGAGATTTTTGAATATCTCAGAGATCAGCTTGGAGTCATAACAACACCAGTAGAGACTTAGATAGTTGATGATTGTCATCAACCAGCAGAATTAAAAGACAAATCTTTTACTCTGGTCTTTGATGAGGAAGCTACTTCATAGGGGGAGTAGTTGGTATTTTGTGTGAACTTGATTTTTGTAACTTTGGAATTTGATGTCAAAGGGGGAGATATATCTATGGAAAAACACATTATCCTTTTAGGAGAAGACTTGTATTGGAAATAAATCTTCGGGTAAAAATATGTCGCTCCCAGGGGGAGTAATTGTTGTTTAAGGGAGATTGTTGGTTTTTGATATTTGACATTTCTATTTTGGCACTTTGATGGTTTTTCCATCTTGTGTTGCCATCAATGCCAAAGGGGGAGATTGTTGGTATTTTGGTATGGTTTTTTCATTGATTTCAACACCTACTGAAAACTAGTACTTTGAGATCCAACAACATTCACCGACAAGCAAGTAACTATTGCATAGTTACTGATATATGGTTCACCGACAGGATATAATGTTCACCGGTATGTGGAATGATATGGAAGACACTTGGTAATGTCGAAAACATCATGTGGACACTTTGTTTTGAAGAATTAATCATTGGTATATTCATATTTGCATATTTGCTTTTACTGGCAAATAGGTCCAGGTTATCTAGGGTTACACCAGCAAATTTATCTTTTCCAGATCAGCATGGCACACTATGGAGATGATTTATTATTGATGTAAATGCATTAAGCCGACATGTTTAATCGGTTATTGCATTGGATATTATATTGTATGTAAAATGTTTTATTGTAATATCTTGTAGAGCCGACCTACTAAAATTGGTCTTAGGGTATGGTATAAATGTAAGATCTTATTTATAAGATCAAGTGTGGAATGCAAAAAAGAATTAAGTGAAGGTATATTAGAGATTAAGTAGAGGTATACACAAAGACATCATTTTAAGGTGAAGCTAGGTGTTTGTAGAAGCATATCAGCATTACACCGGTACTGAATCTAGCATAAGAAGATGCTATTCTGTGCAGTACATTCTTATTGGATTTAACCATCCAACTGTAGTCAGTGTGACTCCCATTTTGTGTTTAAGCAGTGAGCTCTAGGTTGTTGGCCTTTCTGCATGTGTAGACCCCATTTATGTACACTTACTATTTGCAGTAGTATCATCTGATTGTGGGTAAGGTTTCCCACCATGGTTTTTTCCCTTATAGGGTTGCCACGTACAAATATTGGTGTTATGTGTTGTGGATGACTGTATGTTTATGTTTCATGAATTAATCCTTACTAGTATAATAATTTACTGTTAACACTATCTACCAGCATGCTTAATTGGTTTATCGGTATTAAGTATCGAGTTGGTTAATTAGTTTTTGGTTTTGAATTTATTAGACAAATGATTCACCCCCCCCTCTTAGTTGTCTCCGGGACCTAACAGTAGGATCCCTCATCTAAACCCATTGTTTGATCCTCTCACGTCGATCATAAAAAGTATGGAAACCATGACTGAGGAGCATGATGGTGCCCTATTGTGGTGAGATTCTATGAAGGAAAAATATGCAAATGGCTTTTCGTATAAGGATATCAAGGATCTTGAGATATCCAAAGCCGAAATCACCTCATTGTTTGTCAATCCCCGTACTAGTCAGCTCGTAGATCCCAAAAAAACAAAACTTTCTATCAAATGGTGCACAAATGATGGGATTGTGAAAAAATTTTGGGATCGTTGGTGGATGGTTTTTGACAAACCACCCAAAAAAAATCTTGATATACCCTTCTATTTCATAAAAAAATTGTATGTTGAGTTTGTTTACACAAACATGTGAACTACTTTGACATCCAACCTTTCGAGGGTGTAGGTTTAGGTATGCCCCAAAATAGACCTGGGGCAACTAGAGTAGTCCAGGGCCCATATGTCCCCCCTCCTCCTATTGATCCCCCACCTGCAGTTTAGCATCCTAATATCATTTATGAGGCAGCTTCACGGACCATATCGACTATTCACTCTTTGAGTAGCCTTTTGGTTTCTCAGGTTGCGTCAGTAACTCAGCCTACTCTTGATGGTAGCGGTGAATCTGGTGTTGGTGAGATGTCATCCTTGGCTCCACACATATGCATGCCCCATAGTTGTGTCATGTGTGGGTACGTATGCTTGGGTCCAGTTGGACAGCCCGTTGATCCTCCTATGGACAGTGCAGATTATGAGGTGAATGAGATGCATGATGCACCAGATGTTATTACACAAACTGGAGGATACCCTAAGTAGTCCTCACATGCTAGAGGCAAGGAGGCACCATCATCATACATTGATGATGTATTGGTAAGATCTATGTTTTCACAGTTCATGTTATATTTTAATTAAATATTTATAAATTAGATAATATTAAGTACTAATTTTTATTTACATAGTCTATTTAACAGTTGATGATCGAGGATGAGTTGAGACAGATTCAGGAGGGCACCTTGTTGGCCATTTCATTTGGCCTTGATAGCTTGACGGTACATATATTATTGCACCTAGACATTTGTATTTTATTGTACATGCATGCTCATCATTTATATTGGTATTAATTAGATTATGTAGTAACTTGCATGTATATCTTATTTTACTCTTGTAGGGCACAAGAAGCATGAGTGCAGGGCAGTGTGATTTAGGATCTCGTAGTGCAGTTGGAGACAAGGGAAAGGTAATTGAATGCAAATATGATTGAATGAATAGTTTAAATAACTTATAGTGATTATACATGTCTAGACATAGATTGATAGTTTCATATACTTGTTGTGTATATATACAGAGAATTCTTGGCTTCACATCCTTGATGACTACACCCAGTATACCTGAAGAAGAAGAAGAGATGCCTCGAGTAGATGTGTGTTTATTTTATTTTTTGATTAGTAGATATAATTTGTTATTATCAGTGACAATTATATGCTAGCTTGTATCAATGTCATGTTTCTGAACATATGTAGGTTGTGTATGAAAATATTCAAAACATACCTCCTCTACCGAAGACATACATCAAGAGTCCTGCAAAGCTGAAGAGAAAACGTGGAGATGAGGTAAACATGAATAGTTCAATTATGGCTCATTTTTATGTTAACTTTTTGAATGTGAATTATATAATATAACTAATATTAATCGTGGTTTGTTTTTCTTGTGTAGGATCCTTCAGAGCCAAGTAGTGCGATGAAGAGGATCGATTTTGATGATCCATCAGTAGCTTAGGATGTTAAAGATAGTTTTGGGATGCTTACATGTCTAGTTGGCATGTATATTTTGTATATGGACATACATTCACGTATTTAGACATACATTTTGTTTCAGTTGGCGTTTATGCCATATTTGTGTATGGACATACATTTGTAATCATTTGACATTTTTATATATAAAAAAGTTGATATTTGATCATATAAATTGTTGCTCATTTGTGCGTGGTGTTATCATGGAAATCTTTAATCTTCATTCCAATAATTAACAATGGTTAATAATGGCTATTTAATGAACAATACAATTCATTTCATTTCATCATAAGTGTTGTTTTTATAATGAACAATACAATTCATTTAATGAACAATACCCTACACATGCTCCTATTTTTCCCCCCCACTCGATCGAACGCTCGGGGTCATACCCTACCGACGTCGTCCCTTGAGCGCCCTAAGTGCTCAAAATTGTCAAACTTTCACAGACCCTAACTTGGAATCCGTGGCACCTACAAACAATCCATTTGAACCTACAAGGCCATGAGAGGGGTCCCTACAAAAGCCTATCTCATTTTTTCAAGTTGCCCTACGGTTTTATTAGGGCAGCAATTTTTTGGTTGGCAAAAAAATCGTCAGTCTCACTCGGAATGTTGTTGCGTGGTCAATTTCTCGTTTTGCTCATCGTGATGATGAACCGTCGGCTCTGACATGTCCAGTTAGGCATTATTACCCTACGCATGCTCCTATTTTCCCCCCCCACTCGATCGAACGCTCGGGGTCATACCGTACTGGCGTTGTCCCTTGAGCGCCCTAAGTGCTCAAAATTGTCAGACTTTGACGGGCCTGAACTTGAAATCTATGGCACCTGTGAATGATTCATTTGAACCTACGGGGCCACAAGAGGGGTCCCTACAAAATCCTATCTTAGTTTTTCAAGTTACTCTATGGTTTTACTAGGGAAGCAATTTTTTTGTTGGCGAAAAAATCATCAATCTCACTCAATGGAATGTTGTCACGTGGCTGATTTCTCATTCTGCTCATCGCAATGATGAACCATCAACTCTGACATGTCTAGTTAGGAATTATTACCTTACACATGCTCCTATTTTTCCCCCCCACTTGATCAAACACTTGGGGTCATACCCTACCAGCATCGTCCCTTGAGCACCATAAGTGCTCAAAATTGTTAAACTTTGATGGGACCTACCTTGGAATCTGTGGCACCTGCGAATGATCCATTTTAACCTACAAGGCCATGATAGGGGTCCCTACAAAATCCTATCTCGGTTTTTCAAGTTGCCCTACAGTTTTATTAGGGCAGCAATTTTTTGGTTGGCGAAAAAATCATCAGTCTCACTCAAAGGAATGTTGTCGTGTGGCCGATTCCTCGTTCTGCTCATCGCGATGAGGAACTATCAGCTCTAACATGTCCAGTTAGGAATTATTACCCTATGCATGCTCCTATTTTGCCCCTCCACTTGATCGAACACTCAGGGTCATACCCTACCGGCGTCATCCCTTGAACACCCTAAGTGCTCAAAATTATCAAACTTTGATGGGCCCTAACTCAGAATCCATGGCACCTACAAACAATCTATTTGAACCTACGAGGGCACAATAGGGGTCCCTACAAAAGCCTATCTCATTTTTTCAAGTTGCTCTATGGTTTTATTAGGGCAGCAATTTTTTGGTTGGCAAAAAAATCGTCAATCTCACTCAATGGAATGTTGTAGCATGGCCGATTTCTCATTCTACTCATCGCGATGATGAACCGTCAGCTTTGACATGTCTAGTTAGGCATTATTACCCTACGCATGCTTCTATTTTTCCTGCCCACTCGATCGAACGCTCAGGGTCATACCCTACCGGCGTCGTCCTAAATTATCAAACTTTGACGAGCCCTAACTTGGAAACTATGGCACTTGCGAATGATCTGTTTGAACTTATGGGGCCATGAGAGGGGTCCCTACAAAAGCCTATCTCATTTTTTCAATTATCCCTACGGTTTTATTAAGGTAGCAATTTTTCGGTTGGTGAAAAAATCATTAGTCTGACTCAATGGAATGTTGTCATGTGGCCGATTTCTCATTTTGCTCATTGCAATGATGAACTGACAGCTCCAACATGTGCAGTTAGGCATTATTACCCTATGCATGCTCCTATTTTTCCCCCCCACTTGATCAAATGCTTGGGGTCATACCCTACCGGTGTCGTCCCTTGAGCGCCCTAAGTGCTCAAAATTGTCAAACTTTGACGGGACCTACCTTGGAATATGTGGCACCTATGAATGATCCATTTGAACCTATGGGGCCATGATAGGGGTCCCTACAAAATCCTATCTCGGTTTTTCAAGTTGCACTACGGTTTTATTAGGGCAGCAATTTTTTGGTTGGCGAAAAAATCGTCAGTCTCACTCAACGAAATGTTGTCGCGTGGCTGATTTCTTGTTCTGCTCGTCGCGATGAGGAACCGTCAGCTCTGACATGTCTAGTTAGGAATTATTACCCTATGCATGCTCCTATTTTTCCCCCCCACTTGATCAAACGCTCAGGGTCATACCCTACCGGCGTCGTCCCTTGAGCACCCTAAGTGCTCAAAATTGTCAAACTTTGATGGGCCCTAACTTAGAATCTGTGGCACCTACAAATGATCCATTTGAACCTATGGGGCCATGAGAGGGGTCCCTACAAAAGCCTATCTCTATTTTTCAATTTTCCCTACGGTTTTATTAGGGCAGCAATTTTTCGGTTGGCAAAAAAATCATCAGTCTCACTCAATGGAATGTTGTCGCATGGTCGATTTCTTGTTCTGCTCGTCGCAATGATGAACCATCAGCTCCAACATGTCCAGTTAGGCATTATTACCCTATGCATGCTCCTATTTTTCCCCCCCACTCAATCGAATGCTCGGGGTCATACCCTACTGGCGTCGTCCCTTGAGCGCCCTAAGTGCTCAAAATTATCAAACTTTGTTGGGCCCTAACTCAGAATCTGTGGCACCTGCGAACAATCCGTTTGAACCTACGGGGCCACAAGAGGGGTCCCTACAAAAGCCTATCTCATATTTTCAATTATTACCCTACGCATGCCCCTATTTTGCCCCCCCCACTCGATCAAATGCTCAGGGTCATACCCTATTGGTGTCGTCCCTTGAGCGCCCTAGGTGCTCAAAATTGTCAAACTTTGATGGGACCTACCTTGGAATCTATGGCACCTATGAATGATCTATTTGAACTTACGGGGCCATGATAGGGGTCCCTACAAAAGCCTATCTCAGTTTTTCAAGTTGCACTATGGTTTTATTAGGGCAGCAATTTTTCGGTTGGCAAAAAAATCGTTAATCTCACTCAACGGAATGTTGTCACGTGGCCGATTTTTCATTCTGCTCGTTGGGATGAGGAACCATCAGCTCTGACATGTCTAGTTAGGAATTATTACCCTACGCATGCTCCTATTTTGCCCCCCCACTCAATCGAACGCTCGGGGTCATACCCTACCGACGTCATCCCTTGAGCGCCCTAAGTGCTCAAAATTATCAAACTTTGGTGAGCCCTAACTCAGAATCTATGGCACCTGCGAATGATCAGTTTGAACCTATGGGGCCATGAGAGGGGTCCCTACAAAAGCCTATCTTAGTTTTTCAAGTTACCCTACGATTTTATTAGGGCAGCAATTTTTTGGTTTTCAAAAAAATCATCAGTCTCACTCAATGGAATGTTGTCACATGGCCGATTTCTTGTTCTTCTCATCACGATGATGAACCATCAGCTTCAACATGTCTAGTTAGGCATTATTACCCTACGCATGCTCCTATTTTTCCCCCCCACTCGATCGAACGCTTGGGATCATACCCTACCGACTTCATGCCTTGAGCGCTAAAATTTTATATAAACAAGGATTACACTATAGACACATAATGATCATGAATATTTCCATGTATTGTATACACATAATTACCATTACACTTGCATGTGACTTCCATGAAGGGATATGCAAACATGATTTTTTTTTTCATGGACATTTCATATCATCAAAATATCCAAGCATTACACTATAGACACATAATGATCATGAATATTTCCATGTATTGTATACACATAATTTGCTCATGGACATTGTATATCATCATAACAATGTTACATCAATTCACATCCATATACAAATAGAACATCCCACTTCATCTACATCTAACATCCTCATGTCCTAAGAGAAAAGCTTGCGTACAGCAATGCTTGTATATAAATGAAGACCAATACAAATTAGTTTGGCACATTATAAATAGATCATTTCAAACATTTTTTAAAACACACAAGATTGTATAATTTTGAAACTTACCAGTTTCTCTACAAAGTATACAAGCATAACTTTGAAGAAAGACACATGTTGATTAAAGCCCTTCTCACTGCATTTCTCTACATGGTTGAAGATGATGGTAGATATGGTCATTTCTAAATAGCAATACATTCACTTGACTTAATGTTTATGCACAAAATTTTATCTCATTAATGCACAAAAGAATATGTACCATCACCAAGAGAGGGTCTTGTCAACGGTGAATGATCTAGCATGAACCTGTATATCATCAAAAATCATAATGTGATGTACTATTGTATATCATCAAAAATTGTCAGATAGTGTTCTCTAATAAAAAAAATTGTAAAGCTCATCAAATGCATGATAATAAGTCATGTTGCAAAAATACGTCCCTTCTAATTATATCATGTACTTGCTATGTGCATGCAAAAACCATTTTGCCAAAAAAAAACGTTCATCAATAGACCTACATTTTCAACACATCCTTAATATACACCTAACAAACTTGATCATTAAGGTTTAATGATCATTGTTCGAAATGAAATGCATGATAAACAAAATAAGGCACCATTAAAGACCTACTACTCTGGTGTGCTTGAAGGGTCATCTCTTTGTTTAAGAGTATCCAGTATTGCTTCATGATCAGTAGTACTCACTGTCCATAGCTCTTTGGTCTTTGGTTTTTCTTGATGCTTCAACAACTTGACATATGTAGCTATAATAAAGTGTGAATACATTATAATGGTTTTGTGTCTCTCATAGTCTTCAAATGCAGGTATGCCATTCTTTCTAATCATGTATGTTCGCAACCAAGTTCCCACAACAACAACTAAACCTGTAGGATATGTGAACCCGTCATCATCTGTCACTGGTTGTGTTAGCTTTTGTTTTCCCTATACACATCGTGCCAACCAATATTATGTTCTCTCTTCATTCCCTTATGGTGCAACAACTGCAAAAACATGTCCTGGCTATACAAGATCTAATAGACGATCATACTCAAGTGAACTTACCATGTCATCATTTGACGAGGATATTGTTTGAGATAAAGGAGTTAGATAGTGGGGAACCCACTTATCAACCCAGTCACTTGACTCGCACTGATTCCAATCACACCGAACACAACTCTGATAAAAACAAGCCAATGCTCATGTCCAAATGGTCCATGTACTTGCATCTGAGCTAAGAAATGAATGCATTTTTTAAGAATCTTTAATTGTTGACAATCCAATCTATCTCCCACTATTCCCTCCTCAACCAACCAAAAGAATCTGCTCACTACTGAATCAAGAGTACCTCCATGTGACAATGCTGAACTACAACAATCAACAATAGAATGTAAATCAGAGAAATTTGCACCTGAAATCCTCAATTGCTCCTTAAATAGAGCTCTCTTCAAACATGCACCTGCTCCATCATGCTCTCCCTTCCAATGCCCTACCTCAAAAAAACACCAAATATGAGGTTTATGCCTCTCCACATGCATTCTACTCAACCAATAAAACATACGGCCATTCTTGAATTGACCTGTACAGTTATCTGACCATATTATATGTCAGTCAATTGCAATATCTTTCTCATGCAAGAAGTCAAAAAAATTCTTGAAAGAATATTGCACATACTCGGAGGAGTGTGATCTATCATCACTCATATAAAAATATACTCCCTGATTATCTTCCTATCCTCTTCTATACTATCAGGAGCATGTCTATATGTAATGTGAACAAAAATAGCAATTTGGACTGAATTGTAGTACTGAGACTGTACCTCATTCTATGGTTGCAATGTATAGTTCTCTGCAAAATCAACCACTAATACAATAGTGCCAATTGGGAAAGAGTTCTTACACATCCTAAACTGTTGATCCAACCACTGAGACCTATGGGCATTCCTTGCATACTTGCAGAAAAGATTTTCCTTAAAATCCAAAATAAAATCAGCAATACTCACTTCTCTTGAGAAATATTCGCATCTAGAACCTTCACCTCCACTCTTCAAAGTATATTTCACTGTCTCATATATTTTTTTCTCAACATAATTATTTCCAAACTCGTGTTCGCTTCCCTCATGAAAACATGAAACAAACTTTGACAACCCACCACATTCTGAGCACTTCTCATTCAAACAATCATTTCTATAGAAATAGTAGCCATCATCTCTAGGGCATAAAAATAGATCTTGCAAGAGTTGGCATTGCTTGGTCAATGTCTTATTGCTAAAATTTTCATTGAAAAGTTATGTAGCCCACAACCGAATGGTTCTTGTTGACCTCTTGCCTCCAAGATTCGCAATAATGTTCTCATCGATTTCAAATAACCATTTTGGGGTTCTTGAAGGTCTTGGATTTGGAATTTGTCTTTCATCCATGAGAGGGTCTTCATTTCTAAAGTAATTAGGTGTTACATATGGTTCACTTGGTTGAGAAATTCCACCTTCAACATTAAAGTTTTCCACATTTTCACCTTCTATGTCAAAATTTTCCACATGTTGAGCATTTTCATTATCACTTTCAACATTTTCAAAATTTTCAATATTTTCACTTTCAAAATCTACATTTTTATTTTCAATAACTTGTGGCACATTTTCAAATTCAATTTCTCTTCAGTTGAGGTAACATTAGCAATATTTAACATACCTTGTCTTCTCCTCCTATGACATTCTCTATCTCTTTCTCTATAAACATCAATTTGGTCATTTGAAAGTTTTCTTTTGCATTTAGACTTCAGACAACTACTACTCCCCATTTCCCTCCACACATGCTCCTTCATGATTGACAATGTAAGTATTCACTTTAAGAATCTCCCAAAAGCAAAACTTTGTCTCTAGCTATCTGAAAACTCATGATCCTCGACAGAAAACAAAATATATGCAGACTGCGGGCCGTTGGAATCTACAGAATGGCCCACAAACCCTTTTTTTCTCAATTTTCTGTACAAAAATCAGATATCAGATAAAATTGAATATCAGATTTTATCCGATATCCAATTTTAGTACAAAAATTTGCAGTCCCCAAAAAAATTCCTGTTGCTGCCATTTATTTAGTAAACTGCCACATTGCAGAAATCCGATATCTGATTAAATCGGATATCAGATTTTATTAGTCATATTTTATAGAGAGAGAGAGAGAGAGGGAGAAAAGGAGAGAGAGAGAGAGAGAGATGAGAGAGATGACCTTGTAAGACACAATACAACCACTTAGGACACAATATGGTGTCGTTAGGGGTCATACAGTGTCCATAGGGGTCATATGGTGTCTTGGGACACCATAGGACCCCTTAGGACACAATATGACCCAAAGAGACCCAATATGGTGTCATTAGGGGTCATATGGTGTCCTAAGAGGTTATAAGGGTTCATGGGAAACCATATGACCCCTATGGACACCATATGACCCCTAACGACACCATAGGACCCCTTAAGACTCCAAATCATGTTGTTAGGGGTCATATTGTGTCCTGTGACCCGGTAAGACACAATATGAACCCTAACAACATGATTTCATGTCTTAAGGGGTCTTATGGTGTCATTGGGGGTCATAGGGTGTCCATAGGGATCATATGGTGTCTTCAGACACCATAGGACCCCCTAGGACACAATATGACCCAAAGTGACCCAATATGGTGTCATTAGGGGTCATATGGTGTCCCAAGAGGTCATAAGTGTTCATGGGACACCATATGACCCCTATGGACACCCTATGACCCCTAACGACACCATAGGACCCCTTAAGACACCAAATCATGTTGTTAGGGGTCATATTGTGTCCTACGACCCCATAAGACATAATATGACCCCTAATGACATGATTTGGTGTCTTAAGGGATCTTATGGTGTTGTTAGGGGTCATATGGTGTCTTGGGACACCATAGGACCCCTTAGGACACAATATGACCCCTTAGGACACAATATGACCCAAAGCGACCCAATATGGTGTCATTAGGGGTCATATGGTGTCCTAAGAGGTCATAAGGGTTCATGGGACACCATATGACCCCTACGGACACCGTATGACCCCTAACAACACCATAAGACCTCTTTAGACACCAAATCATGTCATTAGGGGTCATATTGTGTCTTACAGGGTCACAGGACACAATATGACCCCTAACGACATGATTTGGTGTCTTAAGGGGTCTTATGGTGTCGTTAGGCATCATACGGTGTCCATAGGGGTCATATGGTGTCTTGCGACACCATACGACCCCTTAGGACACAATATGACCCAAAGTGACCCAATATGGTGTCATTAGGGGTCATATGGTGTCCTAAGAGGTCATAAGGGTTCATGGGACACCATATGACCCCTATGGACACCCTATGACCCTAACGATACCATAGGACCCCTTAAGATACCAAATCATGTCATTAGGGGTCATATTGTGTCATAAGACCCTGTAAGACATAATATGACCCCTAACGACATGATTTGGTGTCTTAAGGGGTCTTATGGTGTCGTTAGGTGTCATACGATGTCCATAGTGGTCATATGGTGTCTTGGGACAACATAGGATCCCTTAGGACACAATATGACCCCTAAGGACACAATATGACCCAAAACAACCCAATATGGTGTCATTAGGGGTCATATGGTGTCCTAAGAGGTCATAACAGTTCATGGGACACCATATGACCCCTAACAACACCATAGGACCCCTTAAGACACCAAATCATGTCGTTAGGGGTCATATTATGTCCTACGACCCCGTAAGACACAATATGACCCCTAACGACATGATTTGGTGTCTTAAGGGGTCTTATGGTGTCGTTAGGGTTCTTACAGTATCCATAGGGGTCATATGGTGTCTTGGGACACCATAGGACCCCTTAGGACCCAATATGGTGTCATTAGGGGTGATATGGTGTCCTAAGAGTTCATAAGGGTTCATGGGACAACATACGACCCCTATTGACACCATACGACCCCTAAGGACACCATAGGACCCCTTAAGACACCAAATCATGTCCTTAGTGGTCATATTGTGTCATGCAACCCCATAAGACACAATATGACCCCTAATGACATAATTTGGTGTCTTAAGGGGTCTTATGGTGTCATTAGAGGTCATAGGGTGTCCATAGGGGTCATATGGTCTCTTGGGACACCATAGGACCCCTTAGGACACAATATGGCCGCTTTTCCCTATAATATGACCCAAAGTGGCCCAATATGGTGTCATTAGGGGTCATACGGTGTCCTAAGAGGTCATAAGGGTTCATGGGACACCATATGACCCCTATGGACACCCTATGACCCCTAACGACACCATAGGACCCCTTAAGACACCAAATTATGTCGTTAGGGGTCATATTATGTCCTACAACCCCATAAGACACAATATGACCCCTAACGACATGATTTGGTGTTTTAAGGGGTCCTATGGTGTTGATAGGGGTCATACGGTGTCCATAGGGGTCATATGGTGTCTTGGGACACCATAGGACCCCTTAGGACACAATATGACCCCTTTTCCCTACAATATGACCCAAAGCGACCCAATATGGTGTCATTAGGGGTCATATGGTGTTCTAAGAGGTCATAAGGGTTCATGGGACACCATATGAACCCTATGGGCACCCTATGACCCCTAACGACACCATATGACCACTTAAGACACCAAATCATGTTGTTAGGGGTCATATTGTGTCATACGACCTCGTCAGACATAATATGACCCCTAACGACATGATTTGGTGTCTTAAGGGGTCTTATGGTGTTGTTAGGGGTCATACGGTGTCCATAGGGGTCATATGGTGTCTTGGGACACCATAGGACCCATTAGGACACAATATGACCCCTTAGGACACAATATGACCCAAAGTGACCCAATATGGTGTCATTAGGGGTTGTATGGTGTCCTATGAGGTCGTAAGGGTTCATGGGACACCACATGACCCCCCTTAAGACACCAAATTATGTTGTTAGTGGTCATATTGTGTCCTACGACCCCGTAAGAAACAATATGACCCCTAACAACATGATTTGTTGTCTTAAGGGGTCATATGGTGTTGTTAGGGGTCATGTGGTGTCTTGGGACACCATAAGACCCCTTAGGACACAATATGACCCCTTTTCCCTACAATATGACCCGAAGCGACCCAATATGGTGTCATTAAGGGTCATATGGTGTCCTAAGAGGTCAAAAGGGTTCATGGGACACCATATGACCCCTAACAACACCATAGGACCCCTTAAGACACTAAATCATGTCGTTAGGGGTCATATTGTGTCCTACGACCCCATAAGACACAATATGACCCCTAACAACATGATTTGGTTTCTTAAGGGGTCCTATGGTGTCGTTAGGTGTCATATGGTGTCCATAGGGGTCATATGGTGTCTTGGGAGAGAGAGAGAGAGAATATGACCCCTAACGACATAATTTGGTGTCTTAAGGGGTCCTATGGTGTCGTTAGGGGTCATCTAGTGTCTTGGGACACCATAGGACCCCTTAAGAAGCCAAATCATGTCGTTAAGGGTTATATGGTGTCTTAAGGGATCATATGGTGTCCCATGAACCCTTATGACCTCTTAGGACACCATATGACCCCTAATTACACCATATTGGGTTGCTTTGGGTCATATTATGTCCGAAGGGGTCATATTGTGTCCTAAGGGGTCATGTGGTGTCTTGGGACACCACATGACCCCTTAGGACACAATATGACCCCTTCGGACACAATATGATTGGGTCACTTTGGGTCATATTGTGTCTGAAGGGGTCATATTGTGTCCTAAGGGGTCATGTGGTGTCTTGGGACACCACATGACCCCTTAGGACACAATATGACCCCTTTGGACACAATATGACCCAAAGCGACCCAATATGGTGTAATTAGGGGTGGACACCACATGACCCCTTACAACATAATATGACCCCTTCGGACACAATATGACCCAAAGCGACCCAATATGGTGTAATTAGGGGTCATATGGTGTCCTAAGAGGTCATAAGGGTTCATGGGATACCATATGATCCCTTAGGACACCATATGACCCCTAACAACATGATTTGGTGTCTTAAGGGGTCCTATGGTGTCCCAAGACACCATATGACCCCTAACAACACCATAGGACCCCTTAAGACACCAAATTGTGTCGTTAGCGGTCATATTCTCTCTCTCTCTCTCTCCCTCCCTCCCTCCCTCTCTCTCCCTCCCTCTCCTCCTCCTCTCTCTCTCTCCTCTCTCTCTCTCCTCTCTCTCTCCTTCCTTCTCTCTCTCTTCTCTCTCGCTATCTCTCTCTCTCCCTCTCTCTCCCTCTTCCTTTCTCTCTCTCCTCTCTCTCTCTCTCTCTCTTTCTCCCTCTCTCCCTCCCCTCCTCTCTCTCTCTACACTCCTCTCTCTCTCTCTCTCTCTCTCCCACTATTTATCCCTCTCCCTCTCCTCCTCTCTCTCTCTCTCTTTCTCCCTCTCTCCCTCTCCTCTCCTCTCTCTCTCTCTCTCTCTCTCTCTCTCTCTCTCTCTCTCTCTCTCTTTCTCCCTCTCTCCCTCTACTTCTCTCTCTCTCTATTTGTATTTTGGTATGGTTATATCATTGATGTCAACACCTACTAAAACACTAGCACTTTGGAGATCTAGCAGCATTCACCGGCAAGCAAGTAACTATTGCACAGTTACTGGTATATGGTTCACCTGCAGGATATAATGATCACTAGCACTTGGAATGATATGGAAGACACTTGGTAATATCGAAGACATCATGTGGACATCTTATCTTAATGAATTAACCATTGGTATATTCATATTTGCATATTTTCTTTTCTCGGCAAATAGGTCCAGGGTTATCTAGGGTTACACTGGCAGGTTTATCTTTTCCAGAGTAGCATGGAACGCTATGGAGATGATTAATTATTGTTGTAAATGCATTAAGACAACATGTTCAATCGGTTATTGCATCAAATATTATATTGTTTGTAAAATATTTTTATTGTAATATCTTGTAGAGCCGACCTACTTAAATTGGTCTTAGGTTATGGTATAAATGTAAGATCTTATTTGTAAGATCAAATGTGGAATGCAAAAAAGGATTGTGTGAAGGTATATGCGAGATTAAGCAGAGCTATACATGAAGACATCATTTGAAGGTGAAGCTAGGTTTTTGTGAAAGCATATCAACATTACACTGGTACTGAATCAAACATATGAAGATGCTATTTTGTGCAGTACATTCTTATTGGATTTAACCATCCAACTGTAGTCAGTGTGACTCCCATTTTGTGATTGAGCACTGAGCTCTAGGTTGTTGGCCTTTTTGCATGTCTAGACCCCATTTATGTACACCTACTATCTATAGTAGTATCATCTGATTGTGGGTAAGGTTTCCCACCATGGTTTTTCCCCTTACAGGATTTCCACGTACAAATATTGGTGTTATGTGTTGTGGATGACTTTGTGTTTATGTTTCATGCATTAATCTTTACTGGTATAGCAATTAACTGTTAAAACTGTCTACCAACATACTTAACTGGTTTACCAGTATTAAGCATTAAGTTGGTTAAGTTGTTTTTGGTTTGAATTTATTAGACAACTGATTCACCCCCCCCCCTCTCAGTTGTCTTCGAGACCTAACAATTGGTATCAGAGCCTAGTCCTCTTTTGCAAAAGTTTAACAGCTTGAGGAGATCCAATGTCTACTAACTATTTCAGGAAGGATAGTCCTAAACTTGATGGAACCAACTATGGCATATGGAAGATCAGAATGGAGACACGTCCGAATTGCATTGGAAAAGACATCTGGGAAGTTACAAAGAATGGTTATACTACTGCTGTACCAGGTCAACCCAGTCCAGCTAACTTGCCAAAAGATGAGGAAAATGATTGCAAAGCAAGAGAAGAACTTTTGAGCACATTATCAGATCAACAAATCCTGGGACTATCAGATAGGTCTACTGTTAAAGCTATTTGGGATCATTTGGAAAAACTAAATGAAGGAGATTCCACAGTCAAAATTGCAAAACTTGAAAGCTTTCGGGTCAAGTATGAGCATCTGAAAATGGAAGAAGATGAAAGGATTTCTCCTTTTATGGAAAGAGTAAATGAAATTGTATTGGGTATTAAATGTTGTGGAGGAACCTTAAGTGAGGATGAAATTGTGTCAAAAGTTTTAAGAGGATTTCCACCGGCATATAAAATGAAGGTTATTGCTATAAATGAGTTGAGAACAATGCCTAATACATCAGTTACTAGGGATACATTGATTGGAAAACTTTCAGCTTTTGAAATTGAGGAATTTGGTCCTATTGCTACTATTAAGACAGATTTAGCCTTTAAAGCATCAACATCATCTACTCCATCATTTGACAAATCTGATTGGAAAGCCTTTATGCAAGAGAACTTGAAGAAAGCAGGAAAGAGAATGAAGAACTTGAAGAACTTGAAGCAATATTTGCAAGGAAAATGCCTAAAGGTCCAGTTGGAAGTAAGTATGAAGGTAAAGCACCCTTTAAATGTTTTAACTGCAATAAGATTGGTCATATGGCTTCAAGATGCCTTGATAGACATGCTAGACTAAGAGAAGAAGCTAGAAGAACATACAAGCTTAATCTTGAATATCAGAGATACAGATTTAAGAAGAATAAAGACAAATCTTGTTACATTGCTGATGAAGGTGTGACTGACGATTTTGATGAGGATCCAGTAGACAATGGATGGGTTTTTGTTGCTATAACAGAAGATCAAATGGCACCTACTGCTCAACCCGTAGAACAAGCCCTAGTAGCTAAAGTTGAATTAAAGGATGAATAGATCATTGACTTAGGATGCTCACATCATATGACAGGAGACAAAGGTAAATTCTTGAACTTTCAAGAATATAATGGAGGTTTAGTAAGGTTTGGGGATGACAAAGCTTGTTCAATCAAAGGTAAGGGTACAATATCTTTTAATGGTAAGAATAACACTGACAATGTTTACTATGTTGAATTATTAAAGCATAATCTTTTAAGTGTTGGTCAATTAGTTGAGAAAGGATTTCAGTTACAATTTAAAAATGGGTTATGCAAAATCATGAATAGAACTGGTTTGGAAATTGCAACCGGTAATCAGACTAGAGGTAACATCTTTCCTTTGAATAACAGTGAAAAGACTTGCTTTATTGCACATATAGATGAAAGTTGGTTATGGCATCAGAGACTCTATCATGTAAACTTTGATTGCATGGTAAAGATCAGTACTACTAAGGCAGTTAGGGATTTACCTAAAATTGTCAAACCTCAGAATACAATTTGTAAGGAATGTCAATTTGGAAAACAAGTTAGAGCTAGTTTCAAAAGTATTCTAGAAAAATCCAATAATGCTCTTGATTTGATTCACACTAATTTATGTGGTCCAGCTAGAACTAAAAGCTTACAAGGTGATAGATATTTCATGCTAATCATTGATGACTATTCTAGAATGTGTTGGGTTACTTTTCTAAGAGAAAAATTAGAAGCACTTGGAAAGTTCAAATTGTTCAAAGCAATGGTTGAAAATGAAACCAGTAAGAAAATCAAATGCTTAAGATCAGATCAAGGAGGAGAATTCACATCTAAGGACTTTAATACATTCTGTGAAGTGAATGGAATCAGAAGATGACTATCAACACCTCAGACACCATAGCAAAATGGAGTTGTTGAAAGGAAAAATAGAACTATCTTGGATGTAGCAAGAAGTATGTTATCAGAAGCAAACCTACCACATGTGTATTGGAGAGAAGCAGCTAGTACAGTGGTCTATGCATTCAACAAAGTTCACATCAAAGGTGAAACCGGTAAGACCCCTCATGAACTATGATTTGGTAATACTCCTACTCTTAAGTATTTCAGAATTTTTGGAAGTAAATGTTATATCAAAACAGATGAGTATATTGGAAAATTTGATCCTAGAAGTGATGAAGGAATATTTCTTGGTTATTCATCTAAGAGAAAGGCATATAGATGTTTTAACAAGAGATTGCAGAAAATTGTTGAGAGTACAAATGTAAAAAATTGATGAACAATTCAAAGGAACTTCAAGGTATATAGACTCTAAACCGACAACAAAATTTTTGACAAATGAACCTACACTAAATCCACTAGTACAGAATGAAGATCCAATTACCCCGGTACCATCTAAGGATTCCACAGTAATTGAAGAACAACAGCAAACAAAGACACCCCGGTATGTAAGACTAAATCATTCTAAAGTTCTGATAATTGGAAACAAGTTTAAAGGAGTTATGACAAGAGGAAGATTGGCAAATGAAGAGGTATATCTTATTTCTCAAATTGAACCATCATCTATTAATAAGGCATGTGAAGATAAATTTTGGATTAAAGCTATGGAAGAAGAATTAGAACAAATTGAGAAAAATAACACTTGGAGATTAGTTCCCCGACCTAAAGATTAAAATGTAATTGGAACCAAATGGGTATTCAGAAACAAACTTAATGAAGATGGTAAGGTCTTCAGAAATAAAGAAAGACTAGTGTGTAAGGGATATTCTCAGAAAAAAGGAGTTTATTATAATGAAACCTTTGCACCGGTAGCTAGAATTGAGGCAGTCAGATTATTCCTGGTTTTTGCAGCACACAAGAACTACAAAGTTTATCAAATGGATATCAAATGTGCATTTTTGAATGGAGATCTTGAAGAGGAAGTATACATTGAACAACCTGATGGATTTTCTTTGATAGATGACAATGATATGGTATGCAAGTTAAGAAAAGGTCTGTATGGATTAAAACAAGCTCCAAGAGCTTTGTATGCAAGATTGGATAAGTATCTTTTAAAGATTGGTTTTACTAAAGGAAATGCAGACAACAATTTATATTACAAAATAGCTAATGATGACATCCTGATCATAGAAGTATTTGTTGATGATATAATCTTTGGAGGAGAAGATGGTTTATGTAAGGAATTTTCTATTAAAATGCAGCAAGAATTTGAAATGTCTATGAGAGTTACTAAAGAAATTTGGGATGGAGAACTCTAAACCAGTAAGCACACCTATGACAACAAATGACAAATTATGGTGAAGAGATGAATATACACCTATTAATCCAACTAGATACAAATCTATGATAGGAGGTTTACTGTATTTGACACAAACCAAACCTAATATTATGAATGCAGTATGTATTTTTTCTAGACTTCAAAGTAATCCTAGAGAAAATCATGAATCGGCAGTAAAAAGGATTTTTCGATACTTACAAGGCACTATAAATCTTGGATTATGGTATCCTAGAGATGAAAAATTTGAATTATGTGCATACACAGATGCAAATTGGGCAAGAGATGTGGATGATAGAAAAAACACCACCGGCGGAGCATTCTTTCTTGGAAACAGACTAGTTTCTTGGTTGAGTAAGAAACGGAGTTGTACATCTTTATCAACAACAGAATCAGAGTATGTTCAGCAGCAACTAATTGTACATAGGTACTATGGCTTAAGAAAATGTTAAAAGACATAAAGGTAAAATGCAAGGAACCTATTACTATCTATTGTGATAACACTGCAGCAATTGATATATGTAAGAATCTGGTATTACATTCTAAAACCAAACATGTTTCTATCAAACTGAATTTTCTAAGGGAAAATGTTGAAGCTAAGGAGATAAAACTGGTTTATGTGAATACTAAAGAGTAGATTGCAAATATTTTCACTAAACCTTTGCCTAAGGAGAATTTTGAATATCTCAGAGATCAGCTTGGAGTCATATCACCACCGGTAGAGACTTAGACAGTTGATGATTGTCATCAACCGACAAAATTAAGAGAGAAATCTTTTACTCTGGTCTTTGATGAGGAAGCTACTTCTCAGGGGGAGTAGTTGGTATATTGAATTGATTGGTATTTTGTATATGGACTTGGTTTTATTGTAACTTTGGCATTTGATGTCAAAGGGGGAGAGATATCTATGAAAAAACACATTATCTTTTGGAGAGATTGGTATTAAAAACTTTAGAAAATACATGTTGCTCCCAGGGGGAGAGATTGTTGTTTAGGAGAGATTATTACTCTTTGATTTCTGGTTATGATCTTTTTTGGAGATTGTTGGTTTTCGATACTTGGCATTTCTATTTTGGTATTTTGATGGTTTTTCCATCTTGTGTTGCCATCAATGCCAAAGGGGGAGATTGTTGGTATTTTGGTATGGTTTTGTCATTGATGTCAACACCTACTAAAACACTAGCACTTTGGAGATCTAGCAACATTCACCGGCAAGCAAGTAACTATTACATAGTTACTGGTATATGGCACACCGGCAAGATATAATGATCACCGAAACTTGGAATGATATGGAAAACACTTGGTAATGCCAAAGACATCATCTGGACATCTTGTCCTGGAGTTTTGTTTGTTGGTATATTCATAATTGCATATTTGTTGTTACCGACAAATAGGTCTAGGGTTACACCGGTAGGTTTATCTTTTCCAAATCAGCATGGCACACTATGGAGATAATTAATTATTGTTGTAAATGCATTAAGCCGACATGTTCAATCAGTTATTGCATTAGATATTATATTGTTTGTAAAATGTTTTTATTGTAATATCTTATAGAGCTGACCTACTAAAATTGGTCTTAGGTTATGGTATAAATGTAAGATCTTATTTGTAAGATGAGCTATACACGAAGACATCATTTGAAGGTGAAGCTGGGTTTTTGTGAAAGCATATCAGCATTACACTGGTACTGAATCCAACATATGAAGATGCTATTTTGTGTAGTACATTCTTATTGGATTTAGCCATCCAACTGTAGTTAGTGTGACTCCCATTTTGTGATTGAGCAGTGAGCTCTAGGTTATTGGCCTTTCTGCATGTGCAGACCCCATTTATGTACACTTACTATCTGCAGTAGTATCATCTGATTGTGGGTAAGGTTTCCCACCATGGTTTTTCCCCTTACAGGGTTTCCACGTACAAATATTGGTGTTATGTGTTGTGGATGACTTTATGTTTATGTTTCATGCATTAATCTTTACCAGTATAGCAATTAACTGTTAAAACTGTCTACCGACATAGTTAACTGGTTTATCGGTATTAAGAATTAAGTTGGTTAAGTTGTTTTTTGGTTTGAGTTTATTTGACAATAGATTCACCCCCCCCTCTTAGTTTTCCTCGAGACCTAACACATACGACCCCTAACGACACCATATGGTGTCCTAAAGGCTCATAGAACACCATATGACCTCTTATGACACCATAAGATATAATGACATCATATGGTGTCCTGAAGGTTCATGAGACACCATATGACCCTTTAGGACACAATATGACCCCTAACGACATCTAAGGGGTCATATGGTGTCCTAATGAGTCATATGATGTCCTATGACCCTTTAAGATAAAATATGACCCCGTATCACACCATATAACCCCTAACGATGCCATATGATATCCTAAGGGGTTATAAGATGCCATATGGTATCCAAAGGTGTTATAAAATACCATATGACCCATTAGGACACAATATGACCCCTAACAACACCTAAGGGGTCACAGGACACCATATGAACCCTTAAGACACAATATAACCCCTAATAACACCTAATGGGTCATATGGTGTCCTAAGTAGTCATATGACTTCCTGTGACCCCTTAAGACACAATATGACCCCTTAGCACACCATATAACCCCTAATGATGCCATATGGTGTCCTAAGGGGTCATAGGACACTGCATGATCCATTAGAACATAATATGACCCCAAACAACACCTAAAGGATCATATGTTGTCTTAAGGGGTCATAGGACACCATATGATCTCTTAGGACACCATATAATCCATGATGACATCATATGGTGTCCTAAGGGGTCATATGACACCATACATGACCTCTTAGGACACAATATGACCCCTAAAGATACCTTAGGGGTCATATAGTGTCCTAAGTGGTCATATAATATCTTATGACCCCTTAGCACACCATACAAACCCTAACGACACCATATGGTGTCCTAAGGGGTCATAGGATATCATGTGACCCCTTAGGACACCATACAACCCATAAAAACACCATATAGTGTTTTAAGGAGTCATATGGTGTCCTAAGAGGTCATAGGACACCATATGAGCATATGACCCTTTAAGACACAATATTAACCCTTAGCATACCATATGACCCCTAACAAAATCATATGGTGTCCTAAGGGTTAATAGGACACCATATGACTCATTAGGACACAATATGACCCTTAATGACACCTAAGGAGTCATATGGTAAAGTTAGAGGTAAGGATAACATTTGGGAAGAGAGAATTAGAGAGAGTTGGCGGCAATTAGGTGTTGGGAGGAGAGGGGGGATGAGAAAGTATCAACAAAGGGAGAAAGGGAGAGATGATGAGAGAGGTTAAAAGAGAGAGGTCTAGAGAGAAGGTAATTAGGGGAATGGTAGGGGGAGAGAGAGGGAGGTAGTATCAAGAAAGAAAGAGGGGGGAGAGATGGGGAGAGAGCCCCCTGATTACCCTCTCTCTAGTCCATCTCTTTGTTAATACTTCCCTCTTCCCCTCTACTCCTGCTAATTATCCTCTCTATATCACTCTCTTCATTTCTCTCCACATCTCTCCCTCTCTCCTTTTGTTGATACTTACTCTTCTCCCTCTCTTCTTATCCGATAATTACACCCAACTCTCTCTCACATTATTTCTTTCCCTCAATTACCCTTGATCACCTCTCTCCTCCTATGGGTTTATAGATACTTCCCTCTCCCCCTCTCCCCACCCCCTAATTACTCTCTATGCCTCTCTTCACCTTTGTCCCCATCTCTCTTCTCTCTTTGTTGATACTTTTCTCTCTCCCCCTCTCCTCCTACCCCCTAATAATCTCAAACTCTCCCTCGCATTCTCTCTTCACCCCAATCATCCCCTCCCTCCCTCTCTTTTCCTTCCACCTAATTACCTAGAGATCTCTCTCTCACACTCTCTCTTACCCCCAATTAATATCCTTCTCACCTCTCTCCCGCTCTCCTTTTTTGATACTTCCCTACGCCTCTCCTTGTCCCCTCTGAATTTTGTTGCTAGAAATGAGAAGGAAATGCAGAGACACTAGTATAGATCTTAGGGAAGAGAGAGTGACATAGAGGAGGAAATTATGAAGAGGTAGAAATATAAGCACCTTGTAGAGCTTGAGAGATTGAATGAGGTATTCATTGATAGTTAGAGATATAGGTCTAGAGAGAGATGTATAAATATGGACAAAAGAGAGGGAGGAAGAAACAAATAGGTGGAGCAATAGGTTTTGGAGAGAAAGGTGGAGAAAGGAACAAACATAGATAACATGGTTTATCAAAATTTATCAAACTCAATCAAATTCATAAATTTTCTAATATAAGCACCTTGTAGAGCTTGAGAGATTGAATAAGGTATTCATTGACAGTTAGAGATATAGGTCTAGAGAGAGATGTATAAATATGGACAAAAGAGAGGGAGGAAGAAACAAATAGGTGGAGCAATAGGTTTTGGAGAGAAAGGTGGAGAAAGGAAAAAACATAGATAACATGGTTTATCAAAATTTATCAAACTCAATCAAATTCATAAATTTTCTATTATTAATTATTTACTTATTTAGTTTATTTTGAGATGATTATTACAAAAATTCACGCAATAGGGAAATCATATGAAAAAGTCATGAGTTTTTTATGTTTTAAAAATGAAGGATGAATTTAAATGAATTATAATTATTTTTAAAACAAATAATTGAAAATATACCTATTCTATATCATAGAGCTCTTAATTACCTTTCCAATGCCTATAAAAAATCAAAATTTTGATATAAAATGCAAAAGTTATGCCCAAATTACTAAAATTTATGTTTTTATTTTTTCAAAAATGGATATCCAATTTTAAAACATAAATTTTTCCCTCCATCTTTTGGTTCGGGTTTGCTTTGGGATTTGTCTTGGAAGTGACAAGCCTGGAAAGTCAACTAAAAAAACGTGTTTTTTTAGTATTCCTTGATTTTCCAGACTTTACACTGGTGGCTGACGACTTTTTTTATAGCCAAAATTGATAAAATGAAAAGGGTTTTTTAAGGACGTTCTCAGCTTTCCAACAATATAAGGCTTGTCTTATTTAGACTTTAATAAATATTTATTATTTATTTTCTAATTGCATTCTGACAAAAGTCCTGATTGATAGACTGATTGAAAAATACTCATAACTTTCAAACCGCATAACATTTTTTGAATCCGAAATATGCATCACATCCTATGCTTCATCAACTATAGGGAAAAATTAAAAAAAAATGAATTTCATAAGGTTTTGACCAAGTTAAGGTGGTCAAACATAGGAGTTTCTGAATTTGTGAAAAGTTGTAGTAAAAAATTCATAAATAATTATTTACTTTATAAAAAATTATAAAAAAATATGTGTCAGATCTGGATATGAGTCTAATACTTATATTATAAATCTTATAAAAGACATACACCTACTTCTTATCTTTTTCCTGAAATTTTTGTACCACTCCATTGAAATTAAAAATTTTCATCAAATAGGATTTTTTTTTTTCAAAAAACAACTAGTAGCTTAGAAACTATATTCAATTCTCTATAGATTCTCTTCTTACATATTTTAAAAATAATGCTCATAACTTATTCAATTTTTCATGTCAAGCTACATAACTCTGATTTTTTGAAATTTCATTGCCACTTAAGGGCCTATTTTGGCACACCATGATCCTGCACATACCCATGAGTATGTTTTGGTTAGTTGGTATTGGCTTGGTAATTGGATGATTATCATACACTCTGGTAAACCCTTACCGACACTAGTTTAAGGCTTTACCAGTAGAGATTTCATTGAGGAATCATGACAAGATGCACAATTGGTGTTGGTGCAGCTTCTTTGAGGATTTCAGGATGCTGAAGATGTTCCTTGATCGTGATTCAATTACTTGAAGACATTTCTTTGGCATGGTGGACCTAGAATAGGTCCAGTACCTATCTAGGTTATGGACCGGTATCATGCTAGCATGTACTCTACATGTTGGATGATTCAAGATGTTTCATAGATTTGTTATTATTGTTTTGGTCTTAAGCCGACATGGTATATCATTGTAATATGGAATTATGTAATGATCTTATTGTAATATCTTTTAGGTGGCTGAACTAATTGGTTTAGGCCTTAGGGTTTGTATAAATAAGAGGTATAAAATCTTTGTAAAGTATCATGGTTATTAGAAAGGTCATGGTCAAGGAATTTAATGTGCGAATATTGTAATATCATTCAGGCAAAGGAGTTGGTCGATCATTGGTGATCGAATTGGATTCAGAAGAGGATTTAGTCCTTCAACATTGAGCTTAACTGGGACTGTAATCAGGGATAGTAGATGATATTTCCAGCAATTCACTCTATTATATTGTTGTCCATTTATCTTGAGAAGGTTGTAGCCTCTCTGTAGTCAGTGAGACTTTTTTGTAATGAGCCGTACACTCTAGGCAGTGTGCCTTCTTGCAAGTGCAGACCCCTAATTGTAACACATACTTTTTGCAGAAGTATCATCTGACTGTGGGTGGGTTTCACACCGTGCTTTTTCCCTTTCTGGGTTTTCCACGTACAAATCATGGTGTTATGTGGTATGGTTTCTTTACATTGATTATCTAATTAATTATTAAGTTGTATTGTTTATCGGTATTTGTTCCTATCGACATTTGTCTGTGCTTTACTGGTACTTGATTTGTTTAAGGTCATATTGTGGATAAAAAGTTATAATCTGTTAACAACTGGTTCAGCCCCTCCCCCCTCATTTGTTCACCAGTTATCCTAACAATTGGTATCAAAGCTTTGGTCCTCTTTTGCATAAGCTTAACGACTTGAGGTAGATCCTATGGAAACTAACACTTCTAATCCACCACCAGCAACTATTTTTTGAAGAGAAATCCCTAAGCTTGATGGAACAAATTATGGGATATGGAAAATTCAAATGGAGACTCATCTTAGATGTTTTGGCAAGGATATTTGGGAGATCACTGAGAAAGGACACACACGTATGATCTGGCATATGGAAATCTTGCTCCTGCAGACTTGGATAAGAATATTGAAAATGATTGCAAAGCTAGAAAAGCCCTCCTGTGTGCAGTTACTAATTAGCAGATCATGGGATTGACTGAAAAATCATCGGCTAAGGTTATATGGGATGAATTGCAAACTTTGAATGAAGGTGACCATACTCTTAAAATTGCTAAACTTGATGGTTATCAGGTAAGATATTGAAACTTGAAGATGGAAGATAATGAAAGAATTATTGTGTTTATGGAAAGAGTAAATGAGATTGTTATGGGAATTCTATGTTATGGAGGATTTCTAAGTGAAGATGAAATAGTTTCCAAAGTCTTGAGAGCCCTTCCACCAGCTTACAAGATGAAGGCAACTGCTATTAATGAGTTAAGAACAATGGAAGACACTTCAGTCAACACAGACAATCTAATTGAGAAATTATTTGCTTTTGAGCTTGAAGAATTTGGATCTTCTGGAGCTGTAAAGTCTAAACATATTTTTCATGCATCATCATCAACATCTATCGGCAAGAGTGATTGGAGAGCCCTATATGAAAAAGAAATGGAAGACATGAGGAAAGAAGATGAAGAACTTGAGCAACTTGAAGCCTCATTTTCTATAAGAATACCTAAAGGTCCAACTGGAAATAAGTATGAAGGAAAGACACCTTTTAAATGTTTTGCATGTAATAAGATTGGTCATTTTGCATCTAGATGTCCTAAAAGGAATGCAAGGTTTGAGGAGAGAGTTAAGAAAACTTTTAAGCCTAACCAGAACAAATATAGATTTAAGAAAAACAAACATTGCTACATAGCTGATGAGGAAGGAGTAACTGATGACTCTAGAAATGAACCAGCATAAGACTTTGCTAGTGGATCCAACAATGGTAAGGAATGGGTGTTCTATGCTTTGAAGGAAGATGAACCAGAATAGGCTATCAAAAATGAAGAAAAGGCCCTATTAGAAAAAGTTGAAGATAAAGATGAATGGGTAATTGATAATGGATGCTCACATCATATGACTGGAGATAAAAGGAAATTTTTGTCCCTGCAAGAATACAATGGTGGTCAAGTCAGATTTGGAGATGACAAGGCATGCATGATCAAAGGTAGAGGTATTATTTCTTTGGATGGCAAGCATAACACTGATAATGTCTATTATGTAGAAGGTTTAAGGCATAATCTTTTGAGTGTTGGACAATTAGTTGATAAGGGTTTCCAACTTCAGTTTAAAGATAGAAAATGCAAAATCATTAATAAGACTGGTTTGGAAATTGCAACTGGTATTCAGACTGGAAGTAATATCTTTCACTTGAACACTGGTAATAGGACATGTTTGATTGCTCATATTGATGAGAGTTGGCAATGACATAAGAGGTTGTGTCATGTTAATTTTGATTGCATTGTTAAGATTAGTTCAACTAAGGCAATTAGAGATAAACCTAAGATTATGAAGCCTCATAATCTGGTATGTAAGGAATGTCAATTGGGTAAGCAAGTCAGAAGTTCTTTTAAGAACATACATGATAAATCTAATGATGTACTTGATTTGATTCACACTGGCTTATGTGGTCCAGCAAGGACTAGAAGCTTTCAAGGTGATAGGTATTTCATGCTGATTATTGATGACTATTCTAGAATGATGTGGGTGACTTTTCTAAGGGACAAGTCTGAAGCTTTTGAAAAATTCAAGATATTTAAAGTGAAGGTTGAAACATAAACTGGATTGAAAATTAAATGTCTAAGATCATATTATGGTGGTGAGTTCACTTCTCATGAATTTAATAGTTATTGTGAGACAAATGGAATCAGGAGACAACTATCTGCACCTGGGACTCATCAAAAAAATGAAGTAGTTGAAAGAAAGAACATAACCATTTTGGATGCAGCTAGATCTATGATGATGGAAGCCAAATTGCCTCATATCTACTGGAGAGAAGCAGTGGGTAGAGAAGTCTACACATTCAACAGAGTTCACATCAAAGGTGAAACCGATAAGAGGGTAAGTGCACAAAGATGGTGGTAAAAAAGGGGGTATAAGTGAACACTTTTTTCTTCTGAAATCACGTGAACCTAAACTTGGAGGCAAAATTTGAAAGTCATCCACTCAAGATATGAAGATAATCAAACAAAAAATATTATAGTACTCTGAATTTTGTTTCCAAACTGCTAAACCTTTTCAAAATTGGATAATATTAAGGGGGTTAAATCCTTTGTGCACGAAAAACTGACCCTGGTTTTTTTTGAAAAACATAACATAGTGTCTGACATGTGCATCAAAAAAGTCATAGTTAGATTTATTATTTTGACAAATCCTTTGGCAAAAAGATAGTTAAGAGTGAGCACTAGAAGATGTGTATTTTTTTGTAACTTTTTGTTGAGTATTTGTTTTTTTATGATTTTTTCAATCGAGCAATCCTAAAAATTAGGTACCTGTTCATGCTTGAAGCATAAGTTGCACTAAACAAATCGAAAAATACATTTTTTTTTTTAACTGTAAAGAATCAAGTGCACTACAATAATATATAAAGTTTTTAAAATTTGGATAAGTATATCAAAAGTTATTCAAAAAATGGTGCACTTATGTCTATGAGAACTATGGAGACACTGGTAAAAGAAATTCAATAATAATATGTTATTGTTGTTCAAATTGAAAAAAAATTATATGGTTAGAAAGCTCAGAAGATGGGTGAAAATATGGTGGCATGTTTAGAAGTACCCACTTGATGAAGTGTAAACCTGATGATGAGAAAGTTGATAAACCAAGTTGATAAAATAAAACATGTCGAAAATGAGAGAAATGGAGGGAAATCAAACTTCCAAACCGTAGCTTTGTCATCCAGGCCTATTTCCAATCCTAAATAGTCAAAAGCGCGTACGGGTTACTTATGGTTTAAAAAGAACATATGGGGTACTTATGGTGTAACCAACACATACACACTCTTTTTAATATAAACAACGCGTACGCGCTATTGTATAATATGATATTCTATATATAATATCTGTATATACATATAATATATGTAATATATAATATGTGTATGATATGATATTGTATATATAATATGTGTATATACATATAATATATTAAGTATATATATACACATGTAAGTGTATTGTCTCCCCCTCTCAAACACATACAAGATGCCTCTCTCTCTCTCTCTCTCTCTCTCTCCCTCCCTCTCTCCCCTTCTCCCTTCCTCCATACCCCATCCCTCCCTCTCTCCCCTTATCCCTTCCTCCATACCCCATCCCTCTCTCTCTCTCACTCTCTCCCCTTATCCCTTCCTCCATACCCCATCCCTCTTTCTCTTCTTCTCTCCCCCCCTCCCTCCATACCCCATTGCAACTGTGTCTGCACTTGTATAGAAGTAAGTGAATTTATTTCTTCTCTACAACTTCCTCTTTGATTTTTATCATGTATACTCTCCTAAGAAAATTGACTGATGGATTTGTGTGTGTATATTGAATAGGAGGAATAGGGTTTGAAATTGAACCATGGGTGTATTACCGTGACAAACAAGGAAACCTGCAACAATATTCTTCTCGAATGTGTTTTTAATGAGAAGAGAAGATGTGGAAAATAGTGTCAACAAAGCAAAATGATGAGTTAGAGTACCTGCAATATGTTTTTCAGAAGGAAACAGTAGGTAGGAAGAGAAAGAGGGAGAGTAACACAGATGATGTCTTGGAGAATGATAGTGGTGGGTATGCGAGAGTTCCCATATTGTTACACAATGCCTGTCACCTACAGAAATTAAAGTTTTTTGTATGCATGGCAATGGTAGTATATGATGATCATCACTTGTCAAACAACTTGGAATGGTACATACCCATGAAAGAAATCAAGTGTGTAATTCCTATAGTCACAATCGAGATCAGTCTTATAACCTTGCAAATTTAATAGCATCATTTGTTTTAGAACTTAGGCAGTACTCTTAGGGTTAGGTCAAGCTCTTACACTTGATTTTTAGCAAAGCCTCATTGTTTGTTCACTTGGAGTCTCGTTGTATGATGTTGTATTCATAACTTTAAATTTAATATATCATTTTATTAGCCCACCATATGACCCCTTAGGTGTCATTAGAGGTCGTATTGTTTCCTAAGAGGTCATATGGTGTCCTGTGACCCCTTAAGACACCATATGACCCCTTAAGACGCCATACAACCCATAACAACACCATATGGTGTCCTAAGGGGTCATAAGATGTCATATGACCCCTCAAGACACCAATGACCCATAACAACACCATATAGTGTTCTAAAGGGAATATGGTGCTCTATGACATCTTAGGACACTATTTGGTGTCGTTATAGCTCCTATGGTGTGCTAAGGGATACTATAGTCTCATATGACCCCTTAGGACACCCTATGACCCCTTAGATATTGTTAGGGGTCATATTGTGTTCTAAGGGTCATATTGTGTCCTAGATTCGATATCTCTTCCTCTCCCTCCCCCTCCTTCTTCTCTCTCTCTCTCTCTCTCCCTCTCCCTCCCTCTCTCTCTCTCTCTCTCCCCTTCTCCCTTCCTCCATACCCCATCCCTCTCTCTCTCACTCTCTCCCCTTCTCCCTTCCTCCATACCCCATCCCTCTTTCTCTTCTTCTCTCCCTCCCTCTTTCTCTTCTTCTTTAATTCATATAGTCACAATCGAGATCAATCATATGGTGTCCTGTGACCCATTAAGACATCATATGACCCCTTAAGACACCATACGACCCATAACAACACTATATGGTGTCCTAGGGGTCATAGGATGCCATATGACCCCTCAGGACATCAATGACCCATAAAAACACCATATGGTGTTCCAAAGGGTCCTATGGTGTTCTATGACCCCTTATGACACCATTTGGTGTCTTTATAGGTCCTATGGTGTGCTAAGGGATAATATAGTGTCATATGACCCCTTAGATATTGTTAGGGGTCATATTGTGTCCTGGATTCGATATCTCTGCCTATCTCTCCCTCCCTCTTCTCTCTCTCTCTCTCTCTCTCCATACCCCATCCCTCTCTCTCTCACTCTCTCCTCTTCTCCATTCCTCTATACCCCATCCCTCTTTCTCTTCTTTTGTAATTCCTATAGTCACAATCGAGATCAGTCATATGGTTTCCTCTCCCCTCTCTCTCTCTCTCTCTCTCTCTCTCTCTCTCTCTCTCTCTCTCTCTCTCTCTCTCTCTCTCTCTCTCTCTCCCTCCCTCTACCTCTCTCTCCCTCTCTCCCTCTCCCTCCTCTCTCCCTCCACCCTACTCTTGCTCTCCCTTCCTCCATACCCCTTCTTCTCTCCCACTCTCCCCCCTCTTCTCTCCCTCTCTCCCTCCATCTACCTCTCTCCCTCTCTCTACCTTCCCTCCCCCCTCTCTCTCTCCCTCTCTCTCCCTCTTCCTCCTTCCCTCTCTCTCCCTCTCCCCCTCTCCCTCCTTCCCTCCTCTCTCCCTCCACCCTACTCTCCCTCTCCCTTCCTCCATACCCCTTATTCTCTCCCACCTTCCCCCCTCTTCTCTCCCTCTCTCCCTCTCTCTACCTCTCTCCCTCTCTCTACCTTCTCTCCCCCCTCTCTCTCTCCCTCTCCCTCTCTCTCCCTCTCCCTCCTTCCCTCTCTCTCTCTTCCTCTCCATCCCCCCTCTCTCGCTCTCCCTCTCCCACATTCCCTCTCTCTCTCTGCCTCCCCTTCCCCCCTCTCCTCTCTCTCCCTCCCCCCTACTCTCCCTCTCCCTTCCTCCATACCCCTTCTTCTCTCCTACCCTCCCCCCTCTTCTCTCCCTCTCTCCCTCCCTCCTTCCCTTCTACCCCCCTCCTCTCTCCCTCCCCCCTACTCTCCCTCTCCCTTCCTCCATACCCCTTCTTCTCTCCTACCCTCCCCCCTCTTCTCTCCCTCTCTCCCTCCCTCCTTCCCTTCTACCCCCCTCCTCTCTCCCTCCCCCCTACTCTCTCTCTCTCTCTCTCTCTCTCTCTCTCTCTCTCCCTCTCCCTCCCTCCCTTTTCATTCACATCTTTTCTACTACCAATAGCGCATATAGGGTACTAAAACTATTAGTTCACTGCCCTCCCATAACTTTTTAAGGCAACGAAGCATGTATGTGGTACTTATTACTTGTAAGTGTGTACAGGGTACTGAGCCCATTATTTGCTACCCTACGATATCATTTTTTAAGTTTAGGAGTGCGTACATGCTACTTATTAGTCCAGAATGGGAAAAAAGAATACAATTGGGCTTGCCAACATTTTATGGACTAATAGCGTGTATGCAGTTATTAATGTAGCGCACACGTGGTACATAGACATAGTTTTAGTTTCCCAAGAGCCTCAACGACCTCAAAAGAAGTTTTTGAGGTCGTTGAAGGCCCCACTAGAACTATCTCTACACTTCTATCACTGTTTTATACATAGAAGTAAGTGAATTTTTTGTTTTTGCATGATTTCAAATGATTGAATTGTTGTTCTTATTAGTTTTGTCAATAGTATTGTGATTGTTTAATAGTTTGATTCCAAAAAATAGTGATAAGATGCATATTTATGGTTATTTGTTTCTTTATAAACTTTTGTTTACATATATATGTAATATGATTCTATTTAGGACAACCGATATCAACCATGGGAAAGAACAAGCGAGGAATGATGGAACATATGAGAGGCTCAAAAGGAAAGACAAAGGCAGCGTATGAAGAAATTGCATGACATAAGAACAATGGGAGAAGAAGGTATGTCATCCTCAACATCTCAATTTGATTTACCAAACAAATATAATACACCTAATGCAATTGAAGAAGAGACATTTGAATTATCATAGCCTAATGCAATTGAAGAAGATACCACATTGAATAATCAATTAAATGATGAGCATATTACACCTTCTCTACTTGATGAATTGAATGTACATAATGCATCGATGTTAACACCTCCTAGAATCATTCGTAGGAAACCAAAGTATCTAATTGACATTTATGAGAATATATTGAAGCCAATGCCTAATAAAATGAATGAATGAACTTGTAGGAGAATGGTTAAAATAATATTGCAAAACTATTTTGAAAACTTAAATCAAACTGCAAGATGTCAATTAATTAATCAAATGATTAAAAATTTGAATTTTAGAGAGACAATGAAAATTCTAGGCCTAAGATCATCTGAAAGTAATAGTGAATGAACTATTATGAGAAATCTATTTGATGCATATCAAGCTATTGGTTCAAAATCATGTACTAAAGATTCTAATGCTACTCGACATGTCATTACATCAACCATAATGAGCAAGAAAATAAAATAAGATCGTTTGATAAGAAAAACAAGTAAGTCATTAAACGTTAGTAGAACAACATTAAGTAAAGCATTAAAGAGGCGGGAAAAAATAGAGGAACCTAACAATAATTCTCTTTGAGCATTCTCGGGTAGACTACCATGCAAAGAAAAGGTTGTTGTTGATGCCCTAAAAACATTAATTGAAAATTTTTGGCATGACAACACAAGAGTTTTGCCCAACCAAAGAGATGTTGTTAGAAGGTGAATTGGGTCTACAAATCATGAGACACATGCCAAAAACTATTTTGATATGACTCAAACTAAATTTTATGAAAGATTCCTTCAAAAGTTTCCTCAAATAAGAATTTCTCAAAGATTTTTTGAAATGGAAAAACCTTTTTATATTAGATTAATCATGTACGCACCACGTGTTGTTGTAGGATGCATATTGAATTTTCCATGCATTGTGATATTTTTCATCATATTTGTTCTACTTTGCACACTAACGATGTTTTGCAGGAATGTAATATACAAGCACCTCCTAAGTCAGTAAGAGAATTTATTTCAAGTGTGCTATGTAATAGACATGATGGTTGCATTTATTATAACATTCCTTGTTTGGAAGGTTCTTGTGTTATATGTGGTGGTTTGCAACGTTTACCAAGATGTGTACATTTGGAGAGCACACATGAAATTGGCACGAAACTAGTTTCTTTCAAAAAATACAAGACAGTCACATATGGAGTTAAAGAATAAAAGATTTGAAGAGATGTGAGCTAGTGAAAAATGATATGTGTAGCTGAATTTATGAAAATATTTCAAGAGAAACTAGTTTATGAGTACATAATGCATACACATATAGCTCTATGGTTAAATGAGCAATTCAAGTTATGTAAGGACACATTTCCTCTTGGCACCATTGTCTCTATCATTGATTTCATTGAAAATTATACACTACAACCTCAAAATAAAGTGCAATCCATTTATTATCACTCTACACAAGTTTCTATTTTTGTACACATAGCATTAATGCATGCAGATGATAGCACAGAGGAGGATAGAAAGGTTGTAAGAGAGTATCACTTCTACATAAGTGATGATCATACTCATTCATCAGAGTTTGTACAAGGATGCTTTAAAATTTTCTATGATAGTTTAAGGGAAAGGAACATACGATACAACCGACACTTAATATGGTCAGATAATTGCACCACACAATTCAAGAATGAAAGGATGTTTTATTGGTTGACAAGGATGCATATGACAAGCGGTGTACAACATTTTTGAAATTTCACTAAGGTTGGACATGATAAGGGAGAGCACGATGGTGCAAGAGCATGTGTGAAAGGAGCCCTAGCTAGGGAAGAATTGAAGTAGGAAGGTGGTGTTGAGTTGATAGATGCAGAACCTAATGCTACTCGACATGTCATTACATCAACCATAATGAGCAAGAAAATAAAAAAAGATCGTTTGATAAGAAAAACAAGTAAGTCATTAAACGTTAGTAGAACAACATTAAGTAAAGCACTAAAGAGGCGAGGAAAAATAGAGGAACCTAACAATAATTCTCTTTGAACATTCTCGGGTAGACTACCACGCAAAGAAAAGGTTGTTGTTGATGCACTAAAAACATTAATTGAAAATTTTCAGCATGACAACACAAGAGTTTTGCCCAACCAAAGAGATGTTGTTAGAAGGTGAATTGGGTCTACAAATCATGAGACACATGCCAAAAACTATTTTGATATGACTCAAACTAAATTTTATGACAGATTCCTTCAAAAGTTTCCTCAAATAAGAATTTCTCAAAGATTTTTTGAATTGGAAAAACCTTTTTATATTAGATTAATCATGTACACACCACATGTTGTTGTAGGATGCATATTGAATTTTCCATGCATTGTGATATTTTTCGTCATATTTGTTCTACTTTGCACACTAATGATGTTTTGCAGGAATGTAATATACAAGCACCTCCTAAGTCAGTAAGAGAATTTATTTCAAGTGTGCTATGTAATAGACATGATGGTTGCATTTATTATAAGATGCCTTGTTTGGAAGGTTCTTGTGCTATATGTGGTGGTTTGCAATGTTTACCAAGATGTGTACATTTGGAGAGCACACATGAAATTGGTACGAAACTAGTTTCTTTCAAAAAATACAAGACAATCACATATGGAGTTAAAGATGAAAAGATTTGAAGAGATGTGAGCTAGTGAAAAATGATATGTGTAGTTGAATTTATGAAAATATTTCAAGAAAAACTAGTTTATGAGTACATAATGCATACACATAGAGCTCTATGGTTACATGAGCAATTCAAGTTATGTAAGGACACATTTCCTCTTGGCACCATTGTCTCTATCATTGATTTCATTGAAAATTATACACTACAACCTCAAAATAAGTGCAATCCATTTATTATCACTCTACACAAGTTTCTATTTTTGTACATAGCATTAATGCATGCAGATGATAGCACATAGGAGGATAGAAAGATTGTAAGAGAGTATCACTTCTACATAAGTGATGATCATACTCATTCATCAGAGTTTGTACAAGGATGCTTTAAACTTTTCTATGATAGTTTAAGGGAAAGGAACATACGATACAACCGACACTTAATATGGTTAGATAATTGCACCACACAATTCAAGAATGAAAGGATGTTTTATTGGTTGACAAGGATGCATATGACAAGCAGTGTACAACATTTTTGAAATTTCACTAAGGCTGGACATGATAAGGGAGAGCACGATGGTGCAAGAGCATGTGTGAAAAGAGCCCTAGCTAGGGAAGAATTGAAGTAGGAAGGTGGTGCTGAGTTGATAGATGCAGAAACAATTGTGCAATGGTGTAAGTATATGATGGGTCTAGGTAATCTAGGTACGTCAATGGTTCGTAGATATTTTTGGTTGATCACTGCATCTAACATTGAAAACTATCTAGATTGTTGTACAGTTGCAAGATCGAGTGACATGCACTCATTTATGAGTTCAAATTCAAGTTCACTGGTAATTTATATGAGACAGATGGTATGCTTTTTCTTTTCATGCATGTATTGTTTGTGGGAAGAATGTGAATCACAAGAGTCAGTTGACAAATGGTCTTGTATACCGTTGGATCCCATTGATTCATATCAAATTCCCAAAGCACTACAATTGAGCCAGATGGAGACATCAGTGGATTTTGACCATGTATCCGACCTAGTGGATTCAGGTCATTTTTTGAGTTAATTTTTTTGCAAGTATTCTTTTTGGTTCATTTTGTTGTACATCATACTTTATTTTTGGTATTAATTAACACTTTATAAAATGCAGGTCATGTGTATGCAGTTGTTGCAGAAGAGAACAATGAAGAAGGAATAGATTACTGTTTGTGTTGTTGTGTTGATCCAAAAAGAAAATTGACAACCACAATCATTGACGGAGAGGGTATTGAGTACCCAATAGGGTCTGTTGTCATGATAGGAACATGGCTTCGAAGATACCCTATCAAGAATTTTGATGTTTGGTTGTTCGAGGACTTTGAAACACACAGGCATATTCTTCATTTCTCCAACCTTGTTGTTGCAACAAATATTCATTTGATTAAGTATCATGGTAGACCTCATAACAAGATTTTATGGAAAGTTCGTGAATCTGACCAGGAGGCAATACTTGACATGATACGGGTTAGAGCAATCCCGAAGGCTCACTTGATTGATTCTACGGCTCAGAGTAGAATGATTTTGAGAATTTTGTATAAATTGTCGACGAATTGTTCTATATTCATTTTTTGTATATATAAATGCCCATGAGCTGATTTTTACATGTTTAGGGGCTTAATTTTGTATATTTAAATGGCAATGAGTTGATTTGTACATATGTACATGCCAAATTTTGTATATTAAAATGGTGATGAGCTGAATCGCACATATTGTAATGCCAAATTTTGTATAAAAGCCCATGAGTTGAATCACACATATTGTAATGCCAAATTTTGTATAAAAGCCCATGAGATGATTTGTAAGACATTTTTTTGTATAATGAAATAGCCAAGAGCTAATTTGACCATATTTTAGAGGCAAATTTTTGAATAATATGTGACAATGTTTTGTAACTATTTTGTGTGTCAATATTTTATGACTATGTTTTGAGTATATGTGATGTGTCCTTGCTCAATCATGAGCATTCTTGATTCTTGTATAATCATGGAGAATTATTTTTTGGGTCATAGGGGTCATAGATTGAGACTAGATACAATTTGAGCAAAAATTGTCATTGTCAAAAAAGTTGTCAAGCAACTTCTACATTGCGCTGGTAGGGTATGACTCTCAATGTTTTGATGCTTTGGGATGCATGATAGGGGCCTACCTAGTGTAAAACTACCCACTTGGATGTGCTCATGACATTGGTTTGTGCACACGATGAATTGAATGAATTCTAGCCAATCTTGCAACTTTTCATTGCATGCAACTAACGATTTTTGCAGCAGGCGAAAAAATACTACCAATTGAAAATGGCTCCAAGTCATCCAAAACTGAGATAGGCCATTTTAGAGGAGCCTCACATGACCCCAGGGTTCAAACAGATCGACCATATGTATCCTGGATTTGAAGAAACAGTCTGTCAAATTTTGACAATTTTTTGGACTTAGGGCACTTGAGAGATCGCATCGGTATGGTATGACTCTCAATGTTTCAGTGCTTTGGGATGCATGATAGGGGCATGCCTAGTGTAAAAATTCCCACCCGGATGTGCTCGCAGCATTGGTTTGTGCACACAATGAATCGAATCAATTCTAACCAATCTTGCAACTTTTCATTGCATGCAATTGACGATTTTTGCAGTAGACGAAAAAATGCTACCAATTGAAAATGGCTCCGACTTGTCAAAAACTGAGATAGGCCATTGTAGAGGAACCTCATGCGACCCCATGAGTTCAAATGGATCAACCATATGTGTCCTAGATTTGAAGAAATAGTCCATAAAATTTTGATAATTTTTTGGACTCATGGCACTTGAGAGATCGCACCGATATGGTATGACTCTCGACGTTCTGACACTTTGGGATGCATGATTGGGGCATGCCTAGTGTAAACCTACCCACATGGACATGCTCACAATATCAATTTATGCACACAATGAACTGAATCAATTCTTGCCAATCTAGCAACTTTGCATTGCATGCAACTGATGGTTTTTGTAGTAGGCAAAAAAATGCTACCAATTGAAAATGGCTCCGACTCATCAAAAATTGAGATAGGCCATTGTAGAGGAGCCTCACATGACCCCACGGGTTTAAATGGATTGAATATATGTCACCTGGATTTGAAGAAACAGTCTGTCAAATTTTGACAAATTTTTGGACTCAGGGCACTTGAGAGATCACCCCGGTATGGTATGAATCTTGATGTTCCAACACTTTGGGATGCACAATAGGGGCATGCCTAGCATAAAAATGCCCACACAGATGTGCTCACGATGTTGTTTTGTGCACATGATGAACCAAATCAATTCTAGCCAATCTGGTAACTTTGCAATGCATGCAACTGATAGTTTTTACAACAAGCGAAAAAATGCTACCAATTGAAAATGGCTCCGACTCATCCAAAACCAAGATAGGCCATTGTAGAGGAGCCTCATGCAACCCCATGAGTTCAAACATATCGACCATATGTGTCTTGGATTTGAAGAAACAGTCTGTCAAATTTTGACAATTTTTTGGACTTAGGGCACTTGAGAGAACCCACTGGTACGGTATGACTGTCGACGTTCTGGCACTTTGGGATGCATGACAGGGGCATGCCTAACATAAACCTACCCACTTGGATGTTCTCACAAAGTCGGTTTGTGCACATGATGAACAAAATTTTACCATTGTGAGCGTGAGGGTGCTCTCGCACCAAACACATATTGTTGTTTATATTCATATTGTCGATTTTTGTTATTTATATTCATATTGTTGATTACATATGCAAATATTCCTTTAAATTTATAAAAAGGGCAGCCACCCAATACAGTGAATACACAATAATGAATTAAATACAAGGAGTTTTGTAGGGTTAATTCAACATTTTAGAAATTTTATCAAATCATATTCCATGATTGCAACGGTTTATATCATATATTTTTGTTGTTTATATTCATATTGTTGATTACATAAGCAAATATTCATTTAAATTTATCAAAGGACAACCAAAAAATACAACGAATACAAAATAATAAACTCAGTACATATTTATTGGATCGAATATCAATATATATATATATATATATATATATATATATATATATATATATATATATATATATATATATATATATATATATAAGGCATGCTTGCCAAGTCAATACAAGTATTACAAAAATGTGGCATATGCCATGTCCAAATCGATATACAATAAAAATGTAGAATATATCTACATGTATTGGTCATTCTATGACCAAAACTAACACTATATGATCCTAAACTTGTGGTGGATCATCAAAATCAAGCCTCTTCGATGTAGTACGCGGCTCTGTAGATGGTTGCAAAACCACAATTCAAAGCCAAGTTATAATTCTTTTGTAGAAAATAGTTCAAAATTAACAACATAACTATGCATTTAACTTTAATTCCTTTGCAATTGAAATGTAGATTACCTCATCGACTGATCTAGGAGCTAATGTCTTCACTCTCCTCTCCTTGTCACTCTTAGGAGTTTTCTTGAAGACATACTTAAATGGATCTACGTTATGGTCATACTGCGAAGGGGTCTATTGTAGATTAAATGTGTAATTAATACAATGTACTAACATAAATATATCAAAAACACTTAAAAGATATAATATAGAGAACAATGACGTACTTGTGCTTGAGATGCTTCTCCAATGGACTGAGGATGGCTCACCATCGATGTAGAAATTGTTGTTATTACCTATACAAAAAATGTTCAAAGGTTAAATACATTTAATATAATGATAAGTATTGAAGGTTAAAAATAATTAATTTCACATATCAAACAAAAGTGTACCGGATCCTGAGATGCTTCTCCAGTGCATAGAGGAAGGTTCGTCATTGATGAAATAGGTATGGATATTTTCTATATGAAAAAATTATAAGATTATAATATATCACAAGTTCACATGTACGCGTGTATATAATCATGAAATCAAGAAAATAAAGTAGAAATACATACCTCTGCCCTCTCTTGATCCACGGGCGAATAAGATGCATTCAACAAATCCACATAGCAATGGTCGATGTACATGTAAAATAGACAAAAAAACACTAATCAATCTACAAATCCCAACTAATACTTGATTTTAACATTTTCAAACAATTATACAACTAAAAATGTGTTCAATTACCTTCTTCCCACATTTTGGTGTCTTCGAGGAATTCTTTTTCTTAGGACGAGCCCTAGATGCGGAGGGGATACCCTAAAAAAATAAAATTAACATGAGATATTAGTACAGATAATAAATTAAACATAATTTTAAAAATCTAAAATGAAATGACTTTCATATTCCATCAAAACAATACATAAAAAGGGTTATACAAAATATGATACCGTATAGCCTTGTAGGCCAAAATCGATTGCTGAGAGTGTGATGTCATCAATCTGGGACATTTCATCCCCTGTCAACACCTCCAAACTAAAAATTGGACCAAGCATTAAAGATAGTTATTATATCTTGTATTTTTTTGAATTTAAAGTGTACTATTCTATTTTAACATGTTACAAAATTTATACTTCAGGCATCAAAGTTACCTCTATAGTAACTAGGGGAGGAGTATGGGATACCGCTACTGCATCCTGAAATGCATATTATTTCTCAATTTTAATTGATGTATAAATGAAAATTCATTTATGTAATTATAAATTTAAAGTGACTGATAAATAAAATGCTATGAATTCAAATCAACACCCTTGTGTCTCTCGCTCATGGCAAACACCATGTCCATCAACTCATATGTCAGTGCCAAATCCTTAGTGGTGTGGGCCTGGCATCTACTCCCGCAAATTGTGCATAGATGAGATGAGGATCCATCTGCAGCGGCTGCATCATCTATCCTCGAGCAACTCACACACATATGTTGGATGGGCTCTCTTTCACCACCTAATGGCTCATCATCCAATACAATAGGGTGTGTTAATGATGTCCCATGCTAGATGATGGCACTAGTCAATGTTGTGGCCACCTGAAGAGTCTGTAGCTCCATCGAATCTTTCAGTTCTACTAGGACAACCTGATGCACCTTGGGTTTGGGTGCTAGGGGGCAGCACCTCTCCATAGGTAATCGCCTACGGGCTCCAGGTCTATCTTGGGCAGAGCCACCACCTCTACCATGGAACTCTCTCATGTCAAAATAGTTTGGGCACACATTAAGAACAAACTCACAATATATTTTTCTAAAAAAATATAGTGGCATCTCATAATTATTACAAGGTGGATCATCAAAGACCATCCACCACCTCTACCAAAAAAGATTCTTCATCTGCACATTGGTACACCATTGTATGGGAAACCTTTTTGCATTAAGAGGTAATGACTGACCAGTTTTGGGATCAACGAAAAGGGCACATATTTGTTGTTTAGTAATATTTTTGTGTTTTGCTCCATCGTATGATAGCCCATCGGCATAGAATTGACGACACCTATCCCTAAAGCTTCCCCATTTGGTAATTTGTGTGGAGACAACTATGGCACCACTAGCTAATGTTTTTAGGCTAGTGGCAAGGGATTGATGATGCTCAAGTTTAGAGGTTTTCAATTTAACAATCAGTCTATTGATTTTAGATGTATTTTGTCCTAACTGATTAATTAATTGCTCCCATGTTTCAGGTGTGCGATCAAAAGGAGGAATTGGGGGTTGTTCTTGTGATTTTTTAGGAGGTGCATTTGGTTGTTCTTGTGGGTTTTTAGGAGGTGCATTTGGTTGTTCTTGTGGGTTTTTAGGAGGTGCATTTGGTTGTTCTTGTTGTGGATTAGAAGAATCTGGTTTTTGAAACAAAAAATGAAAAAACCTAATCAAAATTAATGAAATTAAATTCAAAATGTAAACCAAATTGAACAAACGGGAAAGAAAGACAAAAATTAAAAAAAACTAACCTTGATCCATAGCTTGGAGGACAAATCTAGCACCCCATTCGCAGTTTAGGAGAGGAAATGAAAAAAAATGAAGTAAAAATGCACTATTCACAAGTAAATGAGACCCAATTTTTTAAAAAATTTTTTTAATAGGCACCGCATACGCGGTTATATTTGGATTATTAGCCCGTACGCACTCATTTTCCTACGAGCAACATGTACACGCTCATTTTCCTAGGCATAGTGTGTACGCACTCATTTTCATAAAAGCAACGCGTATGCGCTACCTTTTCTAGGCTTGGGAAGAACAAACCTAAGCACGTACACGGGAATTTGAAATTTTAGAATTGCGTATGCGTTGCTTGTTTTTCCATGTTTTTTTTGGGTGGTGTCCACTTTTCTGACCACCATCTTTGTGCACATACCCAAGACCCCATATGAACTATGATTTGGACATACACCTACCATTAAATATTTCAGAATTTTTGGAAGTAAATGCTATATCAAAAGAGATGATTCAACTCGAAAGTTTGATCCTTGATGTGATGAAGGGATATTTCTTGGTTATTCAATTCAAAGAAAAGCATATAGATGTTATAAAGAAAAGATTGCAGAAAATTGTTGAGAGTGCTAATGTGAAAGTAGATGAACAATACATAAATCATTCTATATCAATGTCAGGGAACCGGAAGTAGAAATTATCATAACTAAATTGGCAATGCCTCAACCGGTACAGGAAGCTATAAGAGTTACACCAAAACAATTAGAACATTCAACTATGACTGATGATCAGAGTGGTGAACCTAAATTTCAAAAGCACCAAGGTATGTAAGCTTAAATCATTTTGAAGATCAAATTATTGGAGATAGAAACAAGGGAGTTATGACAAGAAGAAAACTGGCAAATGAAGAGGTATGTCTTATTTCTTAAGTGGAACTGGCAACTATTATTGAACCTTGTAAGGATAAACATTGGTTAAAGGCTATGGAAGATGAATTAGATCAAACAGAGAAGAATGAAACTTGGTCTTTAGTTTCTCGGCCTAAAAATAAGAATGTTATTGGAACTAAATGAGTTTCTAGAAATAAACTGAATGAGGATGTTCAAGTTTTAAGGAACAAGGCTAGATTGGTTTGTAAAGGATATTCTCAAATGGAAGGAATTGAAGTTGTTAGACTATTTCTTGCTTATGAAGCTTATAAGAACTATAAGGTTTATCAAATGGATGTCAAATGTGCATTTCTAAATTGTGAGCTTGAGGAAGAATTTTATTTTGAGCAACCTAATGGATTTTCACTAATAGATGACAAAGACATGGTTTGTAGATTGAAGAAAGCTTTATATGGTTTTAAACAGGCTCCTAGAGCTTGGTATGCAAGGTTGGATAAATATCTTTTGAAGCTTGGTTTTATTAAAGGTAGTGTTGATAGTAATCTATATTATAAGATCACTGATAATGATATTCTGATTATTGAAGTTTTTGTTGATGATATCATTTTTGGAGAAGATAAATTGTGCATGGAATTTTCTAACAACATGAAAAATGAATTTGAAATGTCCAAGATTGGTGAGATTTCTTAGGTTTGCAGATTACTCAAATTGACAAAGGCATTTTTATCTGCCAAACTAAGTAAATGAGGGAATTGTTGAGAAATTTTGGTATGGAGAATTCCAAACTGGTAAGTACTCCTATGGCTACAAGTGAGAAATTATCTATCAAGGATACTTCTAGACTGGTAAATCCGACAAGGTATAAATCTATGATTGGTGATCTATTATATCTAACTCAGACTAGACCTAATATTATGAATGTAGTAAGTATTGTTTCAAGATATCAAAGTAATCCTAAAGAAAATCATGAATGTGCAGTAAAAAGGATATTCTAGTATTTGCAAGGAACAAAAGAATATGATTTATGGTATTCCAGAAATGATGATTTCACTTTATGTGCATATACTGACTCAGATTGGGCAGATCATACTGATGATAGGAAGAGAAATTCTGGTGGAGATTTCTTTCTTGGAATTTCATGGATAAGCAAAAAACAATCATGCATTTATTTATCTACTGCAGAAGTTGAGTATGTTGCAGTAGTAACTAATTGCACTCAATATTTGTGGATGAAGCAAATAAGGATATCAGGGTAAATTGTAGTGAACTGGTAGTTATCTACTGTGATAACTCTATAGCTATTGACATGTCTAAGAATCCAATATTTCACTCTAAGACTAAGAACATTTCAATTAAGTATAACTTTCTGAAGGACAAGGTAGAAGCAAAGGAAGTCAAATTGGTTTATGTGAACACTAAAGAACAGATTGTAGACATATTCACTAAACCACTATCTAAGGAATCATTTGAGTATTTGAGAGATAGGTTAAGGGTTTTTGCCCCTCTAGTGGAGACTTGATTGATGAAGTTTGTCATCAGTCTGACATTTATTATCAGAGACATTATTCATTCCCTCACTGATGAGTGGTGCTACTACTCAGGGGGAGTAGTCATCTTTGAGATTCAAAAGTTTATATCATTGCTTTGATATTTTTGTCAGATTTCTAGCATTGATGTCAAAGGGGGAGGGATAGTAATGAAAAAAATCATTCCTAATCTTACAGAGATATCATTCATAAGGGGAGAGCTATTGATTGTTGGTTGTCTTCCATAGGGGGAGACTTGTTTGGCATCTTGGTTAACATCTCTTAGTACTTAGATGTTTTTCACATCTAGTGTTACCATCAATGCCAAAAGGGGAGATTGTTGGCATTATGGATGAATTGATTTTGTGTTGCATTGATGTTTTGTCATTGATGTCAACATTAGCTGATATGGATGGTTACCGATAGAAGTTCTAGTGTTATTGATAGAAGAGATTATCTGTTGGACACTTATGGCATGAATGGATTAGTAAAGATGCTCTATGAGAATGTTTTGGCCAGTTGGTATTGGCTTGGTAATTGGATGATTATCATACACTCTGGTAAACCCTTACCGACACTGGTTTAAGGCTTTACCGACAAAGCTTTCATTGAGGAATCATGACAAGATCCACAATTGGTGTTGGTGCAGCTTCTTCGAGGACTTCAGGATGTTGAAGATGTTCGTTTATCATGATTCAATTACTTAAAGACATTTCTTTGGCATGGTGGACCCATAATAGGTCTAGTACCTATCTAGGTTATGGACTGGTATCATGCTAGAGTGTACTCTATATGTTACCTAGATGATTCAAGATGTTTTATAGATTTATAATTATTGTTTTGGTCTTAAGACAACATGGCATATCATTGTAATATGGAATTATGTAATGATCTTATTCTAATATCTTTTAGGTGGCCGACCTAATTGGTTTAGGCCTTAGGGTTTATATAAATAAGAGGTATAAACTCTTTGTAAAGTATCATGGTTATTGGAAAGGTCATGGTCAAGGAATATAATGTGCGAATATTGTAATATCATTCAGGCAGAGGAGCTGGTCGATCATTGGTGATTGAATTGGATTCATAAGAGGATTTAGTACTCAGACATTAAGCTTAACCAAAACTGTAATCAGGCATAGTAGATGCTATTTCCTGTAATTCACTCTATTGGATTGTTGTCCATTTATCTTGAGAAGGTTGTAGCCTCTCTGTAGTCAGTGAGACTCTTTTGTAATGAGTAGTACGCTCTAGGCAGTGTGCCTTCTTGCAAGTGTAGGCCCCAAATTGTAACACATAATTTTTACAGAAGTATCATCTGACTGTGGGTGGGTTTCCCACCGTGGTTTTTCCCTTTTCGGGTTTTTCATGTATAAATCATGGTGTTATGTGGTATGGTTTCTTTACATTGTTTATCTGGTTAATTATTAAGTTGTATTGTTTATCGGTATCTATTCCTACTGGCATCTATCTGTGCTTTACCAGTACTTGATTTGTTTAAGGTCATATTGTGGATCAAAAGTTATAATTTGTTAACAACTGATTCTCCCACCCCCCTCAGTTGTTCACCGGTTATCCTAAGAACTTCTTGGTTGTAAATTTTAAGCTTGTGAAGTTGCAGATCTGACATTTCCGACAACATTTTGACATTTTCGCATCTGCGCATTCTAGAATGATGTTTTTGATTTTCTACCGCATCTATGACCCCTGGAATCGCATCTATGTCCTCAACATTATTTTACATTTTTTCATATTGTAGAGTCACGTCTGTGTTCCCTAACTGTGCGTGTGAACCTTTTAACCATGTCTATATTGCAGATTCACGTCTGTGTTTTTGGAAAGCATCTATGAGGGTTGAAGGCGCATTTGTGTCTCATAACCATGTCTGCGTAAGATCTAATCGCACCTATGTTCTTGATTTTGCAATTTTGGTTTTTGTTCTAGTTTTAAGGGCTTGATTTCATCATTTTGATTTCAGATCTAGTTTATTCGGGCTAACACCTTGTGATCTAGCTAACAAATTGGTGCATCTTGTCCTTGAAGAAAACATCTTGTCGAAGGCCTCTATTTCACAAAGTCTTTTAGATCTAAAATTTACCTAACTTCTGTGCTTGCAAGAGGGGTATTATTGCAAAAATACTAACAAATCTTTGTTGCAAAATTTTTTGGCAAGGGTTTTGATCTTTATTGTGTGCCTTGTTTTCATAGATTACTAAACACTTCAATTGGTGCACTAAAATTGAACTAGTGTTTTTTGTGTCTTGAGCAATAGGCTCTTTTTGTTTAATCTCTAGAGGGCCTATCTCCCCGTGTGGTCATTAGGACTACTAGTAAGGAGAGAATGACCGAAGTGCTAGTGAGGAAAACCCACCTCTTTCGAACCACTATAAACAACTGTATCCATGGTGAAAGGCATGGGTAACATGTGCTGATTAGTTAATACCAACACTATGTCTCCCCATAAACCCATTTGATCAAATTTATTTGATCAATAGTAGGGAATAACCCCTACCAGTTGGGAGACTTCTGTATTTACAAAGCCAAAAGTGCTGCATGTATGGCCACATGAGTCGATGCCCTTACTAGCACCTTTTTGTTTTAGAAAGCCAAAATACTTCTAGTTGTTGGGGCAGGAGGTTAGACCTTTGGAGTGGCCCACACACGTACGGTTCTTAGTAGAGATACAAAGTTTTCCATGAGGAGTTTTCGTGGGTATTGGTGCTTGGCTACCCCAAGAAGTGAGTGTCGAGGGTGGAGCTAGTGGTGTCAAGCATCTAAGTATCCACTTTGAATAGCGTAGCCTTGGGGGAAACCCCATGTGGGATCAACAACTATTGTCCTATCCAACCATAATAATTGTGCTTGTCTTCTTATAAACATTCTAACATTCAAGATCAAACATCAAAACATTGTGTCTTTTGTGTCTTCAAGTGTATGCAAAATAGTTTTACATCAAACAACACACTTTCTTTTGAGTCATTTTGAGTCCAAACACTTGCAAACATTGAGTCCTCATCAACATTTTGTCTTCTTGTCATGAAAAATAGTCAAAATTTTAGATTTGGTCACAACAAACAACTTTACAAATTGGAAAAATTGCACTCAAATTCTGGAAACATGTCTATGTCTGACAAAAACACGTTTTTTTTATTATAAGAAAATTACATTCACAAAATCTCACAAACGTGTCTGTGCAGTGTTCAGTCACATTTGTGTTGGCAAGCTGCATCTATGAAGTATACATGAACGTTTGTGTTCAGTATTGAAAAAAAAAACTTATAGTCCAACAAACAAGAGCAATCAGTTTCATAATTCTTGAGCTTCCTAGGTTATTTCTTTGGGTTTTCATCTAGCATTCAGCCTATTTCTGGGTCTCACAAAGTTCATCATTGCTTTACATCTTGCATTACATTCACATTTGTCTAAACTTGAGTCAAAAGGTCACTTGCTTGTCCTCATCCTACTTTGTCAACATAGTATATACAACTACATTTTGCTAAGTGGTCCCTCATCAAGGTCTATCACTTTTGGGTCTCATTTGGTCTCACTTAGAGTCAATGTCAACTTACCTCATCAAGAGAATTTATCATCTCTTTGGAAGCCACACCTACCCTACTACATACATACTTGGTCTTACACTTTGGACATTGCAAGTACACCTCAGATTTCATTTACATTCCATCCAACTCTTGGTCTTTCATACTCTTTCCATTTTCATCTAGTCTCACACATCTTGGTCAAGACCTAGTTCTTGTTGAAACCCGTTCCCAAAAATTTAGGAGAGAAGCTAAAGAGGCTCAAGAGTCCACAAACATGAGTGGCTATGAGTATGACAATGATATCTTTTTCAATTCTGACCATACCACATTACTTGACATGGACACTTAAAGAAACATTCACAATGTTGAGAACATGGATAGCACAAACAACAATGATACACACATTGACAATGTGGACAACATTTCAGTGCATTCAGTAGAAGTGGAATACTCTATCATGGATCTCCATTTTAATAGATTGGTTGAAGAGATCATGAGAAGAGATAGACAATATTTCCTGCAAGTAATGGCACAAAGTGGAGCTAAAATACCTCATGATTTTGACATGTCCCAAATAGTGGAAAATTGACCTATGCAAGAAACTCAACTCAACATGGATCAAAGGAGGCCTAATAGTGGAGGTACTAGAGGACCACATTTCGTGCCTAAGTCACCATCATATTTGTTTCAAAAACCTGAGGTCCCGAATACATATGGTCAAGCTTATGATTCTCATGAATGAGAATCTAATGGATAACTCCATCTACATAGACAATTATGGAAGTCTTATGCAAATAAATACACTCAATTGCATACCAATGCTAAGGACAAACCTCCAAAACAATTGCATATCCAGAAGCATGCTCAAAATTTGGACACAAGAAAACCTCATGTCAAACCTGGGGGCACTACACAAGAACAATCTCATGACATGCCTGTAGAATATGATATACATAGACAAAGAATATATTCCATTCCTCATTATGACTCTATACTAGGTGGTTCTCATAAGCAATATCATTATAGACCCCCTCCATATGAAAATGTTTATGATCAATACCATCCATATATGTAGTATCCTCTTCCTCCACTCGGTGGCTCAGGCATGGGATATGGTCCAATGAGTTAGTCTCCACCCAAGAACAATTTGGAACAACAAATAAAGGACTTACAAAAGAAAATGGAGGACATTAATACACCAAATCCATCTTACACAATGAGAGACATATGTCCTTATCCATTTGATAAGAGCATTCCAATGCCTCCTTTCCCTACATATTTTGTAACACCAAGTTTGATAAGTACAGAGGAAAAGGAGACCCTAAGGCACATATAAGACAATTTTTCAAAGCTTGAATTGAGGTAGCAGCAGAAGAAACATACCTGATGAGATTGTTCCCACAAAGCTTAGGTGATCAAACTATGGAATGGTTCTCCCAACTTCTACCTGGAATTAAGTCATGGGGTGATCTAGTAGAAGATTTTATCCAACATTTCTCATACAACATAGAGACAGACATATCAGTTACCACTTTGTGCAACACCAAACAAAAGGATGGGGAGTCATTTTCATCTTTCCTAAAAAGATGGAGGAATTTATCCAGTAGATGCTCTTGTGAAATTCCACAAAAACAAATGGTAGAGATGTTCACACGGAATGCCCATAGAGAAATTGGTTATGACTTAAGGAAAGCTTCTTTGTCCACTTTTAAGGATGTCATTGAAAAAGGCTTAGCAACCGAGAAGGTCTTAATTGAGCAAGGAGTCATTAAGATATTCAAAGAAAACAAAGAGGACTTTAAAGGAAAAGACAAGCCACGATTTTGGAAGAAGAACAAGAACATGGTAAATGATGCTGTTGTCGATGCTAACATGGTGATACCCAAAATCATTCTTTCTAGATCAAGTTCTACAAACAACCAAGTGAATACTCAAACAACTTCCAAACCATGAAGGAAATACACCCCATTGGGAGAACCACTTGAGTCAGCCTTCAAGAAGCTAGTGGAAAACAAGATAATAACAATTCCATAAAATCCTCCATATGAGCCAAAGGTCAAACCAAATTGGTGGAATGATGATGAGTACTGTGAATATCACAAGAGCAAGGGATGTAAAACAAGAAATTGTCACCGCTTGAAGAACATTATAAAAAAATTTATTGATAGGGGTGATATTGAGATCAAAGGACATACATCCAATCAAGAACATGACAATTTAAGGAACCATTCCCTAAACATGATAAGGGAAAAGCCAAAGCCACAAATGAGCAAGCCAAATATACCAAAGTACCCTATAACTATAATTCAACTGTTAATCACATTTCGATGGACAATTATGTCTCTACCATTATCATAAGGACAAAGCACCTAAAAATTCTACCCAAAGAACCAAAGTCATCCTAAAAGGCATTGTAACTTCTTTTGAATCCACCTCTGAATGTAATGTCACCACTCGTCGAGGTAAAGTCACCCTGCAAGGTTCTCCAGCTAAAACAACATCTTCCTCTGCAACCAAACCTGAGTATGATCTAGTAGAATAGTTAGGGAGGACGCTCACGCTTATCTCCATCATTGAACTTTTACGTATATTCCCCCCACATAAAGCCATCCTTGATAAAACTTTGAGAGAAACTTATGTCCCCACTAATCTGAACGTGGACCAGTTTCAAGCCATGATGGGATACCTTTTCATTCCACATTCCCTTACATTCACCAAAGCTGACGATGCCTCTCTAAGCCAACCACATAATGCACCTTTACATATTGAAGTCTTCCTACACAAACATCGAATAAAATGGGTCTTGATAAGTGGAGGAGTTGGTCTCAATATATGTACTTTAAACACAATAATACAATTGGGATATTTAGATAAAATTGTGAATGCTACAAACAAAATTACCATCAAGGCATATGATGATGAAGAGCATTCATCCAAAGGCACAGACACCTTACCTCTCAGAGTAGGGCCAGTTACAAAGGATGTCATTTTTCAAGTCCTAGACCTCGATCTCACATACAACATATTGCTAGGATGTCCATGGATTCATGAGATGAGAGAAATCCCATCTACATACCATCAATGCATTGAGTTTCTTCATAATGGAGTTGAAGTAATAGTTAATGGTGATCCTAATCCATTTATATACTACAATAATTTGAGGCCAAAAGCAGAGACAATAAATCCAATTAATAGAGAAGCTATCCCATCTTCTGCATATATTGATCCTAAATCATTAAACCTTCAACATCAAAGCAAGGTGATCTTAAAGGGAAATATCAGGACAAAGGCATGGATGAATACACTCTAAATCAAACCATGTGCTTACAGAAAGTTATGAGTTCACCAAAAGAATATGGACGACCACATCCTTCTAAATGGGTTTTTATCATTACGCTAAAATGGGATCCTACTATATTCCAAAAGTGGGGTGAAATGGAAGAAGAAGACTTATAAAAAATGCTTTACAAAGACCCTGAAGATGGTACACAAGATCACATCAAGATGCCATGTGAAAAATATGGCAAAGGATTCAAGATCGTACAAAAGTTTGGGTATGATGGTAAAAGTCCTCTTGGCTTAAGAAAAGAAGGTATCACTCAACCTTTGCAACCAGAATTGACATTGAAAAATCAGCTCTCAAAAGGGCTTGTTTTCATATCTTCCAGGGTAAACACTCACAAATAAGAAGGAGCATTGCAAATCATGATTTCCAATGATCAACAAGAAAGCCTCTATTCCACTAACTCTAATTGATGGGAATGGGGTTCAGACAAATCCTTCAGTGATTATGAACTCACCGAGACATTGAGAAAACTAGGTGAACCCACAAAAGAAGAGGAATTTCATAGAAAATTCAAAGTTGATCAAGAAACAACCCCTGATGATCCCACATAGTCTTTTCTTTTAGGTTCTAGGTTGAAATCACAAAGAATGAGGACACCCATTCTGGAATGCACTTTTAGTGATGACAATTTGGACTTGTTCATGATCAAGACAGATGAGGAGAGTTCCAATGATGACCTCTATAACTATCTTGACATACCTGAATATAATTGTATCTGCACCTAACACCCGCTGACTTTGAAAACATTGACGACCTTCCCCTTGTTCACCACCAACTTATTGATGGGACCATGAGGGACATTTACAATTTGACACATTCCAAAATGGTGAGGCTTTCATCAACTATTTAGGCATACAAGATGATCTTCTGCTTGGAGACCATAAAGCGGGATACACTATAGAACTCAACACATGACATATTTTGGTGAGGGTGTTGTGCCTTTCAGTCGCAAAAATGTAAAAATAAAAACAAATCATGGGTTTTACGGTGAAAACCACATTGTGGCACTGTCTGACCCCAAAAAAGTCAAAAGAAAGGACGTATCTGAGGGTGAAAACCTCTTTAAGGTGCTCGAAGATGGAAGGCTTGACATTCTCTCGACATCATATGAATAAAAATCATCCATGGTAATAGTGGAGACCATCAAAACAAACATTGGTACAGAAGAGATTCCATATAACATATTCCTAGCACAATCTCTGACAGAGAGAGAAAGACCGAAGTTCATAAGTTTCTTCACACAACAACAAATTAATTTTGCATGGTCATATGCCAATATGCCTAGACTGGATCTAGACTTGGTTATGCATCATTTGATAGTTAAACTGGGGGCAAAGCCAGTGAAACATAAATTAAGAAAGATGCATCCACAAGTGGCATTATTGGTCAAGGTGGAGCTTGAAAAATTGTTGAATGTCGGATTCATATGACCAATTGATTATCCTAAATGGATCTCCAACCTAGTACCAGTCAGTAAGCTAGATCGCAACATTAGAATATACACAGATTTTAGAGACATCAACAAAGCTTGTCCTAAAGGTGACTTTCCATTGCTAAACATCAACCTGATCGTAGATCTCACAACATGTCATGAAATGTTATCCTTGATGGATTGATTCTCTGGCTATAATTAAATAAAAATCGCATTCGAAGATCAGTACAAAACAACATTTACTTGTCCTTGGGGAACTTTTTACTAGAATATCATGCCCTTTGGGCTAAAGAATGCAGGTGCTACATACCAACGAGCCATGACTACTATCTTTCATGATCTTATGCATGTAACTGTAGAAGATTATGTCAATGACCTCTTGGGAAAATAATTAGATAGAGACACACATTTGGACATCCTTTCAGTCATTTTTGATCGGTTGGATCATGGATCTCATCTTCCTATTCCTACATCTGTTGGCCTCTGATATCGGTGAACGCGATTGAATTTGTGCACCAATGCCATCCCTGCTGACTGCTCTCTCCTCTCTCTGCACTATGACCTCTTAAGTGTGTGGATGACAACGAGGATGTTTTCCCTCATCATCTATCTTATAAACTACCCCTAGCCCTAGTCTCCCGTGTGAGCCTTCTTTATCCTGTGACTTTGTCACTCCTTCCTATCTTGTCAGTCATTTCTAGCCTTTCTTTCTTATCGAGAGATTGTCTATGATCTTTTTAGATATTTTCATCCAATCTCTTGAGGGGGCATATCCTTCCCATCTTGGGGCAACTTTGTATCAATTCATCTTATCTTCTTTGAAACAACGTGACAAGCTACATTGTCTCAAAGAGGAGCAAAAAGTAGACACCTAAAATTGTCCTATCTAATTAAATAAATATTTTTATTTATTTAATTATTTTATCCTAAGCCTTCTATTAATTAAATAAATCTTTATTTATCTAATTAATTCATTTATCCTCTTCTAGCCTTTCCTCATTTAAATAAATGCTTTTATTTATTTAAATTATCCTTTTTCCTAAATTAAATAAATACTTTTATTTATTTCATTAATTCATTAGCCTTTTCTACCTATGACACATGTCATTCATCTCTTAATTCTTACACTACCTACCCTCTCATTATTTTCTTATTTCCTCTACCTACCCTCTAATCCTAGGTGGCCATTTATCCTTTACACCTCTCAATCTTATCCCTCTATTTCATAAAGTGTCTTCTATATAAGAAGATGCTTCCTTCATTATCAATCCTCCTCGACTAGCATTAAAACTTTCATATGTGTTCAAACCTACTTGCAACCACATTTACATTCTTTGTTGAGCTCTTGTGCACACATAAAATCTGAGAGGAAATATATCAAGCAAGATCAATGGAGATCCAAACCTTATTGGACATATGTTGGTATCATCTTTGTGATTTTGTTGATTTACATTGTCTTAGGTAATCTTCATATGTTATGGTGGATCTTTGTTGTTGTTAGGCTAGGGTTTTTGTGGTTGAATCTATTTAGTCTTTCAATATTGTTGTTTCAATTTTTACCATAAATAATATCTAACTTTTATTTATAGAGGAGGTATTTCTAATTGTAATTCAAATATTACTAAAAAGTACATATTGTGGAAATCAAATTGAGAATTTGGATGAAACGACTCTGTAACTCCTACCTGGCAATTGACTGCTAGGGCTTGGTGAGGAGTTGACCCCTATGTGTGGAGGAGGTGGTAAGGCCTATTTTTTTTCTCTCTGCATATCTTTTTGAATTTATTTCATTGTTTGTGTGTGTTGGCTCTTCGCAGTCTGCGCATGCAACCGTGCATGATCCCTAATGGGGGACGATCCAGGAGGGACGACATTGAATGTTGCACGGTCGGATGCCTCGCGGGAAGAGGCTATGGGATTCAGTGGGAAATTGATCAAAGAAGCCATGATAGACTCTTTATTCTCCATTCTAGATGCTACTAATTGCATGCTGGTAAATTCAGGCATGATCCAGAAGGGTTTGTTTATTGTTTTCTTCAAGGATCATAAATCTCAGGGAGAGATCGTTAAGAAAAAATTCTAAGTGGTTGATAAATGCATGTTTCATGCCCTAAATTGGTCTCATGATGTGGTTAGCAATGATATTTTGGCTCTTTCATGCCCTAGATGGTTGCAGATTAAAAATATCCCGCCTTTGCTGTGGAAATTCATTCCTAAAATTAGGAAGAGTCATCTAAATAGACAACTCTCCCAACCTCATCCTTCATTTGGATGCTAGGGTTCTTGTTTCTTTTTAACCTAGATCATGACATTCCTAGATTCATCGATAATAAAATCGATGAGGAGCCGATTACCCGCCTCATTTAAACCCTAGCCGAAATCAACATTTGTTTCCTCTATCGGAGGGAAGGGCATATCTGAAGGAATTGCCCTATCTTGGTCTCCAAAAGAGGTGCCTCAAGAATCCCTAAGGATGATAAGATGATGTTAGATGGCCAAAAGAAAGATCCTCCTTCTTCTATCCCCATTTCTGAAGACTCTTCCCCTCTGATTGCCAAATTGGACTCATTAAGGGAGACGATCAACAAGGTGATTTTTTATTCTCATAAAGAGCTTCCCACACTAGACAATAATGTGGATTTTGGCACCTTTATTGCAGATCCTCTCCCCCACTATGTTGTGTCTGAAGCCATCTCTCAAATGTCTGAAGCCCAAAATGATGGATTCAAATTTGTTATGCCTAAAGCCAAGAGGAATAAAAAGAAGAAGGCCTGACAGTTGGCTCTCAAAAAAGTTAGAAATGTCATGAAACATAGAGAGGATAAGTCTGCTACCAATCCTTTTATGCAAGAGATTATCACAACCCCCATGGATGATGATATGATTGATACTCCACATGAGGTTAAATTTGGAGGTAATGCTAACAAAAACTCCCTTGTTAAATCTATGGTTCAGGAATTCGAGGGATTGGGCTGCCATAGAAATGAGATGGGTAGGGGTGGGAATTCTACCCTCCCCCCCTCAGTGATTCAGACTCTATCAAGGTCTCTTATAAATATGATCTCCTAGTAGAGTCTTCAACAATAATAACAGAGTCAAGTGAGCCTTCGAAGACTCTGGACCCCCGTAGGGAGGAGGGAATTCCCCTCCCCACTCCTCCCATTGATGTAAAGGTTCCTTCCTCTCATGTTAAAAACACTGTTGATAATGTAGATTCTGGTTTTTTAGAGATCATTACTGTTAACCCCACTATTGGTAAAGATAACCCTAACATTATCCTAACACTATCTAGTCTTGGTCCTTTTGAAGATCTTAATAGTGTGGGTGATTGGGAGTCCTAGGATGAGGTTGAGTTGACCTCCAACTTCTTAGTTGCAACTGGGGAGACTGACCAGGGTGAGGACTCCTTGTATGATTGTGAAATTGAAGGAGATGAATTGGAAGATATTGATAGTGATGGGCCTAATCCTTGACCTAGGAGAAAAATGGGATGACCTAGGGGATCTAAAAATAGAATCCCTCCCCTTCCCAAAAAGGTTGATGGGAAAACAGAGCTCCCTGAGTGCTTCAACGGTTTCAAAACTACCAAAGAGCCAAAATAATTCTCTTATTGTTGATGAAGCTGATATTATGGAATGTTTGGGGAATTGAATCCCCTGATAGGAAGCATATCATTAGGAGGTTCCTCAACCAGAATAGAGTTGATGATCTGGTCATGTTGCAAGAAGTTAAAGCAGTGAAGTTCACACTTGAGGTAAATCTAGACTTTATATAGAGAGATGATGTTAAATTATGTATCGAGCATAACAAAGGGAAAGGAGGGATTGCGCTCATAGTCAATGCTAAATGGAGAGACTCCATTCTCAATTTTGGACATTCCCCATGCAATAGAGCAGTGTGGGTCTCCCTTGAGCTTGATAACTCTATTTTTGGAGTTTTCTTTGTTTATGCTCCCAATGACTATTGAGATAGATTAGAGCTATGGAAATGGATATGCATACTTCTAGATATCCCTTGGATTATGAGGGGAGACTTCAACATGATAGAGAACCAGATAGACAAGATGGGGGGAGTTGGTATGGAATAGAAAGGTGTTGAGAGGTTGCAATGGAATAGGATGATGATTATTAAGAGGCTCTTTGATCCCCTAAAAGGATTGAAACATATCCACAAGGGTATATGGTTCACATGGTGTAACTATCAAAAAGACATAGTAGGATTTATTGTAGGCTTGACAGGTTCTATGTTGATAGGGATTTCTACTCTTTCAATCTAGATAGTCAGGGAAATTCGGTGATGGTGTGGTCAATCTCTCTCTTGGACAATCATTCTATTATAGCGCACATCTATCTGAGAGATTGCACCCCACTCCAGAGTGGTAGTCATGATAAGTTTTTGGTGAACACTAGGTTGCTGGAAGACCAAGATATTCTAGTAGCCATATTCATTATTATGTAGATCAATAGATGGAACCAAGACTCGTAGTCCCACATTAGAAGATGGATTAAGAATCTTAATAGGTGGCAGTGTTTACTTAAGACTATTGGTCAAAAAAAAGAAAAAGGTTACAGATGTGAGTAAAGACTTCTCACTGAAAAGCTATACAATGCAGAGGTGTTGATCCAAAAATAACCTAGTGACCTTGAGTTTTCTCATTTAGTGGCACAGGCTAGAGATAATCTGAGGAGGATTCAAAAGACTAAGGTACAGGGGGCTATGGTTAGAGCCAAAACACAATGGTTATAGTTGGGTGATAAAGGATCTAAATTTTTCTTCAACTTACTTAGACATAAGTAATGCCGATAAAAGGTAGATAGATTATGGGTTGATGGTAAAGAATTTGCTCAGTTAGGTGGTATCAAAGGGGAGTTCCTACTATTATATCAAAATTTGTTCTCCTCCAAAGATTCACCCTCCTCCCAAACTACTAGAGAGACATGTAGGAGCCTTATCCCCAAGAGAATTTCTGAAGAAGATAGTCTGGCTCTTAAGAAACCTATCTCTGTGGAGTAAATTGAGAAGGATATCAGGACCCTTAAAGATGACAAATCTTCGGGACCTGATGGGCTTCTAATAGAATTTTACAAGGCTAACATTGGTTGGATATGTGACGACCTACTAGAAATATATGAAGAAGCATTTAGGCAGGGTTCACTTGGAAATGACATAAATAAGGGCATTATTAAGATTCTCCCCAAATATGGTGATAAGTCTCTGATTAAGAATTGGTGTCCCATCACTCTCCTCAATGTTTCATATAAGATTTTAGCTAAAGTTCTATCCCATAGGCTTTAGAATGTGCTTCCTAAGTTTATTTATCCCACCCAGGCTGGTTTCATAAAGGGTAGGTATATCCTTGAGAACCTTATCACTAGTTGGGAAGCTATGGAGTGGGCCAAGATCTCCAATCGTGATGTTGCTATGTTCCTTCTTGAATTTGAGAAATCCTATGATAGAGTTGAATGGGGTTTTATTTTAATGATGTTAGAGGCATTTGAGTTTCCCAAGGAATTTTGTTAATTTGTTCAAGTCCTTCTCAAGGATGCCTCTACATAGATTGAAATTAATGGCTCCTTAACACAAGATATCAAACTGGGTAGGCCCATTAGACAAGGTTTCCCTTTGGCTCCGACCCTATTTGTTATTTCTTCAGATGCTCTCTTCTGATTACTAAGAGATAACAACCTCTCTCCCAGAATCAGAGGAATCTCTCTTCCGAATAACTTGGATCTGATCAACATACAATTTTTCAATGATACTGCATTATTCTTTGGTGAAGCTTCCAAGGATAGAATTTCTCAAACCAAGTCCACTTTGTGGGGTTGGAAATATGAACTGCCTAACTGGATGAACCATTATAGCTATCAATGGGGTGGACCTAACAAACTAGTAAGGTACTTGGGAATCCCATTCTTGGTCTCCCCTTCCCTAAATGAGATGTGGATTATGATAACACAATGATGAACGAGTAGTACCCAACCGGTATTGAGAGGGGGGGGTGAATCAGTATAGACAAAAACACACTCTTGAACCAGTTTGTCTGTAGAGACTGTGCATTGACAGACAAACAGTGACATTGGTCCTCAAATAGAGTACAACCAGCAAAACCTAGAATAACTGAGACAAGCATAAACTGGCTAACACTTATCTTCTCATACAATCTAACACTTCATTTCCTTTTCACCCTAATGCATGAACAAGTAATCTACCATCAAAGATATACATATGAGCAACTAGATCAACAAGATTCACCACTTGACAGCAAACAACAAAGCATCACATGAAGAAGACATCACACATAACACACATATTTTTCACGTGGAAACCCAAAAGGGAAAAACCACCGTGGGGATGAATACCCACATGCTGGTTTTTGGACTCTTTAGAAGTCCACTCTGTTAGGAGCCTTGTCCGATTAAATATTGATACAATAGGTTCTGATAGGAACCAATCCTGTTAGGGATCACCCGGTTAAGGGATGGCTAGAATACCTTGTTAAGGTTTAAACCCTGTTAAAGGTTACCTTGTTAGAGGATTTCAAGAACTCAATGGTTTTGAGTCACCCTGTTAAAGGGTTTACAACAAGCTTGTTAAAGCTACCCTATTAAGGGATTTCTCAACTGTTGAAGTGGTTAGAGATCAATAGGTATTACAATGATCTAGTAACAACACTAAATGCCAATGTAGATCCGCTTAAGCTCCTCTTCACCTTCTACACTTACACTCTACAGGTATCACTTCTCTCCTTTTGGTCTGGCAAGAATCACATATCCCTTCTCTTGGATACACACTGACAACTTTTACCAACAACCTCAGAAAGAGACACAACATCAACCTTATAGGAAAACAAATAGGTCGGTAGCATAAACCCTAAACCCTAAACCTGTTAGGTTAAGGAATTCAAATGGTTCAATCCTGACCATCGAGCACACTGCATTAAATGCAACAGTTCTTGATCCAATCTCAAGACATTCTCGATCATCCATTTCCACTGATTTCATGGTGGCTGATAACCCATCACACATTATCACCATTTTATAGACTTTGCACATTCCTGAGGTAGATAGGAACAATCTCCTTCATGCAAGATCCTTCATGCGCACAAGGCTTATGTGGCAACATGATCTGTTCTTCGTTAGCATGCAAACTCATCACACAAAGTCACCGATTGAGCCACACAGGCTTGAAGCACTTCAACCAGAAACCCTAAAGTTGAGACTACCAACCGGTAGTCATACAATGCTTCCATGTGCCGGTTCCCATAACCATATGCCAGTTCACCTTGAACAAACATACCGCTTCACTTTGGCACAAATGTCAGTTCACAGTGTTATACCAGTTCTCATGTATGCCAATTCTCACCTCTTCAGCATATTGACATCAATGACAACATACAATGTTAATATGTCCTCATACCAGTTCACATAATGCCAATAGATTAGAGGGAACATTGAGAGCAAGTTGGATAAGTGGGTTAAGCACTATCTATCCTTAGCAGGGAGATTACAGGTCTACCAGAAGATATTGTCTTTATATAGTATATACTATGCATCATTTTGGATGTTAAGCCATCAACAAATTTCTCTAGTCATATGGGAAAGGTGACATGAAGATGCATTCTGTGAGGTGGGATTGGTGTTCTATGGAGAAGAAGGTGGGGAGGGGATTGGGCTTGAAGAACCTCATATTGTAAGGCATTGTCTTGCCAACAAAATGGATCTTCCATGCTCTAGAAGGTAATGAGCCATGGAAGGTTCTTATCAGGAATAACATTAAGATGGTGGTTCCCAAAGGGTCCAAAATTTGGAAATCCCTCCCCTTTTGCGACCTAGTAGTTGGTAGTTTCCCAGTTTCTGTCTTAGGCTCCCTTGTCTTCAAATCCATTTGGAGAGCATGGGAAGTTATTAGGACCAGGATTTCTAACACTGGGGCCAACAATAATGATCTCATCTGCAAAGAAAGATCTATTTGGTGGAATCTTTACCACAATTCAAAGCCCCTTGCTCTTACTCAAGGCTATTATGCCAAAGGTGGGTTAACAAAGGTATATGTTGTTTTAAAGATACTATTACTAATGACTGGCTTATTACCTGGGATGAGATTTATAATAAATTTGATCTCCTGGGCTCCAATAAGAGGACCTATAATATGATTATTATGCATGTCATGATTTGTAGCTTCCAAAAAAATGCTTAGTTTGTGAGGATAGATTCCTTACATTTGCCTGGTATGATGGTACTCTTCTAACTAACATTAAGGCTAAATCTACTTATAATGGTATGACATATAATGATTCTATTCTATTGCATATCAATTCCTTTTCACATGCTGACCTTTCTATTGCACAGTGGCATAAAGTGCTCATGATATTATGGAGTAGTCACAGACTCCCAAGAAGAAGTGTTTCAAGTGGCTATTTACTCTTAACAAGCTGCCTTTTAGGAAGGAGAAACACAATGATGATATTTGCAGTGTTTGCAAAGTGACAGAATCTGTCAGACATATCTATTTTGAATGCATTATTGCTAGAGAAATTTGGCTCGTGTTTGGCTTTTCTATTCCTATAATTGTTAATATTATGGATATTGTTTCTGGCTCTATTTATGATATTAAAAAGGACACTAATCTCTTTTGATATATTCTCTCTTGTGATATCCTATGGTATATCTGGAAAATTAGAAATGACGACAAATTCCAAGGTAGAGATAGAGTTCTTATTGAGTCCTTTCATAGACTCACATTCTATTCCATTGTGATGTAGGTTACCATTATTATGAGGTTGGAGAAGAGAAATTTCTCAAGATTCCTTCAGGATGGGCACACTAGGGTATTCATATACAAGCTCTCCCATGGGTTCACATGGGGAAGAACCAGTAGGAAGAGGGACCATTTTGTGAATGTGTTATCACTGATTAAAAATGGGCTTCTCTTTTCCCATGATTGGCTATGGTTTGTTGAATTTTTGAATAGGATGTCGTTCCAAATGCTTCAGCTTTGTTCTAGACCTCAAGGGTTTAAGGGTTTTTGATTTTGGGTCCTCTTGTTTTCATTTTAAACCCTCTGGTTTCTAATCTTTCGTTACTTTATTCACTTAAGTAATGGGTCATGGGGTCGTAGGAAGTGTCCCCCCTTGTTCTTTGCCTAGGCGGTTATGTTAATTAATCAAAAAATTTATGCCTTATATGTTTTTCTTCTAAAAGTTGTCAGGCCCAGTAACTAGTGCGCATCTCGCGGATGGATCCACGGCTCGCGCTATTTTGCTAGGCAAAGTTGCGTGTAGTTTAAAACTAGCGAAGTTGCAAAAAACACATGGCATGCCACATAGATGGTCCAGCTGGTAGTTGACAGCGAGTAAGTTGGCGGCACATGGCACAAGTCACAACAATCAGCAGGTGAGGATTAAAGGCTAAAAAGGTGGGCCCCAGAGGTGAGTCAAGTCGCAAGTGGAGATGACTTGATGGGTATAGCTGTTAGTAACTTACTGGAGCCCCGTGGTTTCCTTTTGGTGTGTAAAAGAGTAACAAGTCAACTCCGCAAGTGACTGGGTGCCAGGTGTTCACGATGAGCCAGTGGGCCCACCCCTCCTGAGAGCCTTTTCAAGCGGTTAAAAGCTGATCAACTTGAGCGATGATCCAATGGCCCAAACTATTTCACAAGGGTAAGATGCACATCCTTTATACCCCGTGAAATAGCGAGAGTGCACGAGAGCCATCCACGTGTCACGATGATGACCTGGATGCTAAGAAGACAGTGGGGCCCCATGGGTTCCTTTTGGCATATAATAGAGTGCCAAGTCAGCTCCAAAAGTGACTGGGCGCCAGGTGTTCACGATGAATCAGCGGGCCCACCCCTCCTGAGAGCCTTTTTAGGTGGTTAAAAGAAGATCAACTTGAGCGATGATCCGACGGCCCACGCTATTTCGCAAGGGTAAGACGCATGTCCTTTATACCCCGCGAAATAGCGAGAGTGCATGAGAGCCATCCACATGTCATGATGATGACCTGGAGGATATAGCGGTTAAGAGGAAAAGTGGGTCCCCATGGTTTCCTTTTGGCATGTAATAGAGTGACAAGTTAGCTCCAAAAGTGACTGGGCGCCAGGTGTTCATGATGAGTCAGCGGGCCTACCCCTCCTGAGAGACTTTTCAGGTGGTTAAAAGTAGATCAACTTGAGCGATGATCCGACGGCCTGCGCTATTTTGCAAGGGTAAGATGCACGTCCATTATACCCCGCGAAATAGCGAGAGTGAATGCGAGCCGTCCGCGTGTCATGATGACATGTGGTCTACGAAGAAAGTGTGGGCCCACCAAGGTGGAACCGGCAGTATGAAAGAAAGACACGTGGCCAGTATCAAGTGGAATGCGAAGGGAATTTCAAGGCCAATGGTTGGACGCCACGTGGTATCATGTAGCCAATAGAAAACCGGGACCCAGAGTAAAGCCAAAGCCGTTAGCTAACCTAACGCTCGATCAAGTTTCTTTTGATCGAACGGTTGGCGTTATTTCGCAGGACCAAGTTGCCCAATAGTTATGCATCGCGAAGTTGCGAAAGAGCAGAATGAAACACTTGCAGGAATGTTGTGACCCGTTGGAGCAAAAAATATGAATTCTTGTATGAATTCAATTTTGAAGGGACAGCCGAAGCATGTGGAATCAATGTTATAGTTAAGGCCCTGAGTACAAATATTTGATTTCCTAACAACCGGGTAAAGATATCTTTTAAAGGATTTTGAAGAAGAGTAGACGTAGAGTTATTTTCCTCAGATACAGAGCAAGTCGCTTCAGTTGCAGAGCAAATTCCTTCAAGCAAAGAACAGGTTCTTTAATATTTTTTGTGTAGCAATTCTTGTGCAGTGTTCTAAATTAGATAATTGATTCTTCGCAGAGTTGTTTAAGAGTGGCATTTATTTCTTGCATTTTCAAAATGGCTCCTAAAAGAGAATTTTTTGGTAAGCTTAACTATTCAGAGAGGAGTGTTTGTGATGAATTTTTAGAACAGTTGATGTTGTCAACTAATCAGGCATCAAAGGCAAAAGAGTTAGTGCCCAAGGCTCCCCGTCTAAAGATAGGAGAAGGATTATATGACAAGGGTAATTGGTTGAGAGACTCACAAGTTGGACTATCTCGGTTGGGGTTGTTTAAAGTGGGATTTGGAATGAGAAATTCTCCTGCCTCGCAAAACAGTATCTGGGAATTAGATGTTGGGAAATTAGTTGTCCCAGGAGTATTCATGGACACAGATTTGCTAACCCAAATTGCGTTCAACTATGATCCAGTCACAAGAAGCATTCGGGATGTAAATGGGAAAACCCTTGTGGAAATTAATGCTGAAGAGTTTAGGATAGCATTTGAGCTTAATGAGTTTACAAACTTTCTAGAACCAATAAACTTCACATCATTAGCCCAAATTTACGGTGCACGGAGGAATCATCTTAGAAATGGGCCTCTTAAGGAATTTTTTGTGAAAATAGGAGGGTTAACAGTTGTAGGACCCAACACACAAGAGCCCTTCTCATTAAGTATTTTCACCTTGAGGGCTAAAGGAATGTATTGGGCACTTTGCCAAGTTTTGGGAGAAGATGTTGAGGCAAATATGCCAAATCATTACTTGTTGATGATTGCCCAGATTCTGAATCCTTCTCTTGCAATCACATTTGATTATGCCTCTTTTATTGTTGATCCTATCCATGGAGGGTTGATAGGAATCAAGAATGGAAAGGTGGATAGGCCTTTCAGATGGTACTCACTCCTAATGCATCTTTTTCTCTTCAAAGGTGGTGATTACTTTGCTAGTGGATTAGACTTGGTTAAGGAGAAGGAAGGAGAAAAAATGCCAGTACAATTATGGAGTACTGTGTTTTCATGGGATAGAGAGGATGCCAGTTTTCTGAAGTTTGATAAATATTTTGCATCCAAAATAAGGACTCTCCTCTACTCTGATAACCGAAGAATCCCCAAGGTTCTTTTGGAATTCATAAGACAAAAAGAATTCGCAAAGAACATAAACATTGTTCATAACTGGGGTGACATTTATTTATATCCAGTTTCCATAGTTTTTAGAGTTTTTGGTTTCAAAGGCACCCCATTTTTGTTACCCTACCAGGTCCCTCTCAAAGTGGGAGTCACGAAGATCCTTAGACAAATTGGTGGCTTACAAGAGGTAGAGTTGACAGGTAGGGGTAAAGGGACTATTTTCCCTGCAGCTACCATAGCCCACCAATTTGTAATAACAAAGGGAGGCTGGAATTGCTTTGAGGATTTCCTCAAACCTTATCATTTATCCACTACAGTGTCTAGGTGTGCCGATCCAGAGGACTTCTTCAACGGTATGTTTAGGAAGAAGGTAGCATGCAGAGGTAGGCCTCATCAATTCCAGTTTCATGAAGACCTCATCAGAGATGAATTTGATCTAGATGAGTAGAAGCTAAGGAAAGAAAAGTGAGTGGCTTATAAGAAAGCCTTAGATTTTGTGCATCAGTTTGATGCTAGCTATGACCCATTGTCTAGCTTTTTCCCACTAGAAGAGAAAATAAAGTTTTTGATTGTTTGTTTTGAAGATGTCATGCAGATACCGAAGGAGAAAAGGGAAGCTGTAATTAAGAGCAACCCTGAGGAAGCCAGAATGATCCTTAGTAGGTCAGCTTCTAGCAGGCCAATCCCTCCTGGTGATTACACACTGCATAAGAAATTAGGTTATAGTGTGCTGGTGCCTACAACAGGGGAGCCCTCTACCTCTAAAGGAAAGAGGAAGATACAAGATGTCATCAACATCCATGAGAGCCCAAAGAAGCAAAGGGTGGGGAAAGAAATACAATCAGATACACCTTTGTATTCCCCATCCCAATCCCCTATCCATATAGGAAATGAGCAAGCAGCAGCTGAGCAACTCATACAATTGGGTAGTCTAGGGGAAATTGCATACACCTATGATGAAGTAGAGGAAGGGACACCAGAAGAACCCATTGCTATTGGAATGGATATTAACTCCACTAAACTTAAAGGCCAGGAGTGGGATCCTTAAATAGAGCAGGCAAGTAGTGCCTTTCTAGTTGATAACAATTTTGTCACATCAGAAGCATTTATGCAGTTTATATGGAAACAACACATAGATATATCTAATGCTAGATGTGAAACAAGAAAGGCTGAGTAGCCCAATAAAGATCTAGCCCTGGTGGAAGAGGAAAAAAAGCAAGAGATGATGGAAGAATTCAGAACCATCACGCCTGAGCAGGGAAGAGACATGGTAGCACAAGCTGGACTGCTTATATTACCCGAATGGGATATTGCAGATTATCTGGTATTAGATGCAGTAAGAAAAGAAACTAAACCTATGGAGGGGGTTACTTTCAATAAGGACAATGATGCACTTGTCATGTGGTCTCTCAAGAGAAATGAGAGTAAGAAAAGCAAAGACATCCTAGGGTCAAGTTACCTTGGTGGAATGATGGTGAAGAGAGTGTAGAGTATAGGGGTAGTGGAGGCTGCTAGCACTATGTTAGAGAATAAAAAATTTAGTGTTACAGTAGTAGAGAAGGAAGCCAAAGAGAAAGAGGCCCTCCAAATCAAGTTGGAAACAATTTTAGAGGCCTATAATAGTGCCAAGGAGGAGATAAGAGGTAAGGATAGCATCATTGCCAAGCTGCAGAGCTAGTTGACTGGACAATACCATCAAGGTGAGTCTTCAACACTGATGATCTCCTCTTCTCCTATAACACCTCCACCTACTAGCCCTATCATTGAGTTTCCACCATCTCCAGCACCCTCTAGCTCTCAAATGATTGAAAGCACTCCCCAAGAATTAGAAAATTTGAAACAGGCTCAGGCCCTGTATGCAAAGAAGTATGAGGAGAGAGTAAGGGTTACAATTTTCAGTTTTGCAGATACAATAAATGCCTCATTGCTCTACAACAATGTAGGTAAAATTATGGAAATATGGAATGAGCTCAGGAGAGACAAGGCCATTTTGACACCTATTTTTGACAGATCGAGGGCTAGGGAGCAAGATTTAGAGTTTATGTCTGTATCCTACGATGAAGCAAAGGCCAATCCCATCATTAAATCCATTTCTAATGTCGCGAAAATCTTAATTCAATTAGCAGTAGAGGTGGATAATGTGGATAGAAAGGTCAATTTGTGCAAGGAGGAATACACTGACCAAGGTTTTGAGTTGCTCCCAGGAGTTTTTGCTAGCCCGGATCAGTTAAAAGACAAACAAATGTGGCTCAAGGAGATAGAAGCTAAATTGTCAGTAAGAGTTAAAGGAATTATTGATCTTGATGATGCTTCTTTCTTTGTTGTGACAATAAAAGAGATAGAGAAAATTAAGTCGCATTATGCTTTTCTCAATTCAGAAGTCAACAAAACAAGAAATTCTTGGAAAAGGTTGACTAAGACTAAAGATAAGGTGATTAATTTCTCATGGCTGACAGAAGAAGTGTATAATGAGTGGACAATTAAATATTCCACCCATGATCCAGAGAAGTTGGAGAGTGCCCTTGAAAAGATAGAAGAGGTTGCAACCGAACAAACTGTTGAAGAAACTGTAGAGGCTGAAAAGAGTTTGTAATTGCTTTTGCGAAAATCTTGTAACGTCTTTACTCTAAAAGAAATGATTGTAACAAAATCTCCTCGAGAAGTCCAAAGCTTTGTACATCCATGTTGTTATAAATGGATACCAGGACTAGAGGAAAAGAGATCGCAAAAATTGTAAGAAAACGCTGCAGAAATTTATCTGAGCTTTTCTAAGTTTAATGGAGAATCAAGATTTCTTGTAATATTTTTTGAACTAAATATCAATATATAGACCATCGGTTTTGAGTAAATCTTTGTTTTGTCTTCAAGTTTGTTCACAAATTTGTTTACTATTTTCATTCTGAATAATCCAGGGTTGTTCTATTTGAATGGAATTGCAAAGTAATTTTAGTAGACGTGTTCGTTAGCTTTTCTCTTTAGGAGGGAAATTAAAGAGGCAGGGATCACTCATACCAGTAAACTCTCTGGAAGGAACTTTGAATTTTGATGACCATAGCTTAGTTTAGAATGCTTGAATTCTTGTAGGTGTGAGGCATATACAAGGATTGATAGAAACCAAGCCGACGGGAAGCATAAAGATGTTTTGTTTGAGGAGTCTTATTTGAGTTTAGATGACTTTGTGACCCTGGATAAGGCAGTGGTATTAATTGAAGTTATTTATTGCATGCTTTTTTGATCAAAATGCTGAACTTAAGTACAATTTCCATTCTTTGTTTTCATTTGATTTCAAGGTGAATAGACCTACTAGTTTTCTGGACTGGTTTGCTGTGGGTTTATGTTTGAAAGCGTGAATTTAATTCACAAAGGTATACCCACCTGGGCTCTGAGTAAGACCGAAGTGTAGAAGGTCTAATCAAACCTTGTCATATGTTGTCTTCAGAATTTCCTTATCTTTGATGTCTCTTCTACACCAAGCTTTAAACCATATTATTTTAAGGATGTTAAAGGGAATCAGATTTTGAAGACAACAAAAGTGGCAACTCTGCTGGGGAAAATTACAATAAAGATATAAGCATAGATCTGTGTTAAGGCTTGTAAAGAAAATTATTGTGTGTTTGTGGATAAAGATTGCTTGTTTTCATTTTCCCATATTTTTGTGGGTGGCGACTCTGTTACTTTGAACTAGTCCTTGTGAGATACAAATCTTTCTGAAAGGAAGACAAGCAAGATGCAAGGAGCAAAAAACACAAGATCATTCATGAAGAAACGTCTTCGTGAAACTTTGCAAGAAGGTCTGCCAAAATAGTCACGGAGAGGCCAGAAAAGATCCGTGTTGCATGAGCCATCAAATGCTGCTTGGGTGCAGAAAAACAATACTACTGGTAAGATGCTTGACCAACCTGTTTATGCAAAGTCTAATTCATCTTCCAGAGATTCAGTGCATGATATCTTAGGTTTTCATTCAGGATTGTTTGGAAATATTGATGATGCACCTATTCTAAATCAAGATCTATCTCATGCTAGTGTTTTTGCAAAAGATAGAACCAGTTCAAATGTAATTAGGCACTCTGTTCCTAGGACAATTGATGGGAACATTAGTCTGATTGACATAGATGAAGTTAATGCATAAGACTTTGAAGAAAACTTCCCTGATGAGGATAAAATGTCTCAAGAGATTGAAGATTTAAATAAAAGAGTCCATCATTTAATTTCCCTAAGAGCCCAAAAGGAGGCAAACAAGGAGAAGGAAGTTAAAGCCAAATTAATGGAAAGAGATAGGCTTCTTAGACAGATAGCTGATCTTGAAATGCTTGCTAAGGAGAAAGAAAAAAGTGATGAGGAAGGCCCTGTGATTAGGGAAATCCTAATCCCTAGAACTAGACAAGCTTGTAAGTCAGTAGCCCAGCCAATTAGGGAAGTATTAAATGACTCCCAGCCTCCTAAAGCCAATCTAGATAAAGGAAAACAAAAATGGGTAGATGATGGAATAGAGTCTAAAACTGTAGAAGAAATCTCTCATAGGATTCTAGCACATGAGAGAGAGATGGAAAGGATGAGGAAGGAAAAGGAAGATCTCCAAATGGAACTGGAAAAGGCTGAGTTAGAAGCAGCGAATCAAGAAGTAAAAAGAAAGATTAAATACTTAAAGGCTCCCCCTCTTACATTCCCATTAGAAGGTCTTAGCAAGCCTAATCCCCAACACATTTCATTTCCTTAGGTTAATGCTCAACCTATAGTACAGGCCAATATTGCCTCAGTAAGCCAACTACCTGTGAATAAACAGTACATCCCGACACCTCAATCTCTAATCCCAAAAGCTAGAGTGACCATGGGAAATAATAGTGCTATTACCCCTTTTCAAAGAAGGCCCATTAATCTGGAACAATATAGACAATTGTTTTTTGATGGGATCCCAAGATATCCAAATCATGTTCCCACTGAGCTAAGAGACAGACTCCATAAATTTGCTAGGAACAATGCAATTAGTGCTGAGGAACATCTAAAATCTTTCGGGGATTTAATAAATGATTATGAGATAGCAGATGAAGATGTTATTATGAAACTATTTGTTCAATCCCTAGTTGATGATGCAAGAGATTGGTACAGAGGTCTTCCAGTAAATAGCATAGGTTCATGGGAAGATTTTAAAAATTGCTTTCAAGAGCAGTATGGTGACAAGACTAATGTGAGTTTCATGCTAAATGAGTTCAACAATATTAGAAAATCTGAAAATGAAATGGTCACTGATTTCAATGCCAGATTCCAGAAAGCTATGCACAGATTGTATCAGGTGATAAGGCTAGATGACAACATGTGTCTTAACACATATTATAATGCATTTGATTCCAAAATGGCCTATATCTTAAGAGATAAAAATCCCCATAATTTGAGAGATGCTTTTAGAATTGCCATAAATGTAGAAAGTAATAGAAAAGCATCTGGAAAATTAGGAAGAAGGACTGATGGTAGATTATGGCAAGAAACCAAACAACAACCTAATAAAGTTACTAAAGAGGATGACAAAATAGAGAAATTAGTCACTGCCATGAAAGATTTGACTACCAAGGTTAACAAAAATGATAAACCTCATTATAACTGGCAAGATAGGCCCCCTAGATTACATGATATGCCCTATAATACCAATTGGAAGGATGGTAAACCCCAAATTGAAAAGCCTAAAGTTACCCAAAGTCAAGACACACCGGATCCCTTTAAAGGGAAAACTGTTCACAATATAGAAAATACTCTTTGGTGTATTGCCTGTGATGGACCACATTCCCCTCATCAGTGTGCAGTGGCTCAAGCTCTGGAAGAATCTATGAGACCAGAAGTAGAGCCTGACATTAATATGTTTGAAACCATCAAAGAAAGTGATGAGGAATCTGTGCAAAGTGAATACAGTGATGTGCTGGATAATGAGAAGTTAGTGCAAGGACAATTAGCCCTAGGTTGGCATCCTACAATGAATGTGGTAACAATTGAAGATGAAGAAGTTCATCTTAGAAGGCCCAGTGAGGAAGAAGTTAGAAACCTCACTAAGGCTGAAATTGCCAAAGCAAAACATAACTATAATCTGAGAAGCACCAAGAGAGACACTGATCAAGGTGAGCCAGGTTCTGTGTTTGTAAAAGAAGCCACAAAAAAGGGGGCATCAAGTAGTGTTACTACTTTTCCTAAGGTCAGTCAAGACAAAGAGGAACAGGTTAAAGATGTACCTAAAGGCATAGATGATAAAAATGTTGGTGATGTACAGGGAGCAGAGACAGTGAAAAAGGCAAGTCAATTCAAAACACAAAAGGTTAGGGTTAATACTGAAAAATGCAATAATTCTACATTTGATATGGCCCAAGATTTAACTCAAATGAAAGTCACTGTTCCATTAGTAGAATTGCTAAAGATTAAAGAACATAAGGATGCAACTTTGTCTTTATTCTCTAGTATATCTGATAGTGACACAGTATTACCCATTGGTTTAGCTAAAGTTGGAAAGGATCAAGAGTTCCAAACCCCTGAAGTTTATGTTGGAACCACTATCACTCAAGAGCCTTCTCAAGTAGATCCCTTCTATGTTACTTTATTAGTCAATAACCGGTTGATTAAAAACTACATGATAGATTCAGGAGCTGCTGCTAATGTAATGCCCTATGGTGTTATGAAAGAATTAGGGTTATCAGTAACCACTGTGTATGGGAAATGCTATGCCATGGATAACAGAGAAGTACCTGTGATAGGTACAATGAAAGATGTGGAAGTAAAAATAGCAGCATTTCCTGAAGCCACTTACAAAATGGATGTTATTGTTACTGACACTAAACCCCACTATGGTATGTTAATTTCCAGGCAATAGGCAGCAGTAGTAGGGGAGAATGTTCAACTGGACTTATCTTATGCTACCATTCCTATTGGTGGTAATCAGGTCAAATTATACAAAGAGCCACGAGCTCCTAGGGTAATTGAAAATGTAGACCCTAGTATGCTTAATTGTATGATTGATGTAGATTTAGATAACTTTAGACTTCGACCAACTTCACCTCAATTGAAGAATACTGACCCAACTGTAGTTGAGCTACAAGCACAGCAATATGGGTTGTGGCAGATGTATTTTGATGGAGCTTTCTCCAAAGAAGGATTTGGAGCAGGAGTTCTTTTTGTGTCCTCGTCAGGTATAACCTTTAAATACTCATTTTTATTGGCATTCCAGTGCACAAATAATACTGTAGAGTATGAAGCCTTATTACTAGGACTTGAGGTTGCAAAAGGCACGGAATCCAACTATTGAAAGTAATGGGGGATTCAGAATTGGTTGTTTCTCAGGTAAGATCTAAATATGCATCCAAAAATGATAGATTAAAATAGTATAAGCATGTTGTTTGGGATGTTATTGAGCATTTTGATGCATTTTCTATTAATTGGATAGAGCGAGCAAAAAATATTATGGCAGATTTCCTAGCTAATGTTGCTTTGAAAAATGATGATGCAATGCTAACTGGTATTTCCACTGTGGAAATAAAATCTAGGCCTGCTATTCCTGATAATGTGTACAATTGGCAAGTTTTTGCTGATGATGAAGACATTCTTAGGTTTATTCAATGTGTTGATGATTATGATGGACAAAAGATTGATTGTAATGCATTGGTGGAAGTGGTAGACAATAGAGAGACAGTGTTTGGAAATGATGTTGTCCAATTGGAAACCAATGAAATACCTAAAGGGCTAGTGGAGAGCATGTTTAGTTATAATGATAGTCATTTACATCAGCAGTCTACCACCAAGTTGGAAGAGTTAGAGGAGGTAAACCTAGGGACAGAATCATCCCCTAAGTTGGTATATATTGGAAAGAAATTACCCCCTCATGTCAGGATTAACCTTACTAATTTATTCAAAAGGTATAAGCATGTCTTTGCTTGGTCTTATGAAGACCTAAAGGTGTATAGACAAGATATTTTTCAGCATGAAGTTCCCTTACTTCTAGATGCTAAGCCTTTTAGACAGCAACAGAGGCCTATCAATCCCTTGTTAGAAGCTAAAATGCAACAAGAGTTGACCAAATTGAGAGAAGGAGGAATTATCAAACCAATAAGACATTCTTCATGGGTCTCCAATTTGGTCCCAGTAAGGAAGAAGAATGGAGACATCAGATTGTGTGTAGATTTTAGGAATCTAAATGTTGCTTCCTTGAAAGATAATTACTCATCCCCAAATATGGAAGCCATGCTCCAAAGAGTGATAGGGTGTGATCTTTTATCCATGATGGATGGTTTCTCAGGATATAATCAAGTGTTGGTAAAGGAGTCTGAACAGTTTAAAACAACTTTTACTACTCCATGGGGAACTTATGTATATGTGAGAATGCCATTTGGATTAAAAAATGCAGGAGCTACATTTCAGAGAGCTATGGATGTAGCTTTCAAAGAATTCATAAACATCATCATGGTGGTGTATCAAGATGATCTAACTTGTTTCTCTAAAAGGGCTGATGATCGTTGTGGACATCTAGAGAAGGTGTTCAATAAAGCCTTCGAATTTGGTGTATCACTGAATCCCAAGAAATGTCATTTTGGGGTCACTCAAGGAAAGTTATTGGGACACATAGTTTCTAAGGAGGGGGTAAGAATAGACCCTGAGAGAATGGAAGCAATCAATAGGGTGTCTGAACCTAAAAATGTGAAAGGTATCCAATCCTTTTTAGGTAAAGTAAATTTTGTTAGGAGATTCATTGCAAACTTCACAGAGATAGTGAAGTCTATTGTCAAATTTCTTAAGAAGGACACAAAGTTTCATTGGGATCAGGAAGCTTCAAAAGCTTTTGCTGATATTAAGAAGGCAATCTAGGAGGCACCAGTGTTGAAATCCCCTGATTATAGTAAGCCTTTTTCTCTGTTTTCTTTTGCTTCATATCATATGGTGGCTGCAGTATTACTACAAAAGGAAAATGAAGGATATGAACATCCCATAGCCTTCTATAGAAAATCTTTGCAGGCAGCAGAACTAAAATATGAAACCATGGAGAAACAAGCTTATGCCCTAGTTAAAGCTGTCAAGACTTTTAGGCCATATTTGGTGAATGCAAACATCATTGCCTATGTCCCACATGTTGCAGTTAAAGATATTTTGTCTCAGTCTGAGGTTACTGGGAAGGGATGCAGATGGATCAATAGAATTCAGGAGTTCAACTTGGAGATAAAGATCACCAAATTGGTGAGAGGGTTAGGTTTGGCTAAGCTCATGATTGAGTCAAATCTCATGAATGTAGAAGTACACAATGTTGAGGTTAGAGATGCTTTAGTCACTAGTATTGAGAGGCAACCCTGGTACACAGAGACAATCCAAGTTTTGAGAGGTGATATACTCCCAGAAGAAATGACATACAATTAGAAAAGAACTCTGAAACTCAAGTCCCAAAAATATGTGCTCATTTAGGGTGATCTTTTCTAGAGAAAAAGAGATGGAGAGTTACTAATGTGTTTGGATGAATTTCAAGCTAAACAGGTGTTGACTGAAATGCATGATGGAGTATGTGGAGGTCACTATTCTGCTAAGACTACTGCTGGCAAGATAATACGGGCTGGGTATTATTGGCCCACCTTATTTAAAGATACCCATGCATATGTTCAGAGGTGTGATCCATGTCAAAGATTCTCATTCAAGCTCAAGTATGAAGGAGCCTTACCCCTAAATCTAGTCTCTGTAGAAGCTCCTTTTGTCCAGTGGGGTATTGATTTTATTGGAAAAATTGTTGAGAAGTTAGGGAGAGGTCATGGATGGATTATAGTGGCCACTAATTATTTCACCAAATGGATAGAAGCCATCCCTACAAGAAGAGCTACTAGTAAAATTGTTATTGATTTCCTGATGGATAATATTATAACTAGATTTGGGACACCTGCAAAATTGGTGATGGATAATGCCATGTGTTTCAGATTAGAAGAATTTGTAGGCTTTTGTACTAGTCATGGTATACTCATGTCATACTCTTCACCTTATCACCCTCAGGGGAATGGACAAGCAGAATCCACCAATAAAAGCCTGCTGAATATCATCAAGAAAATTCTAGAGGAGAATAAAAGGTCTTGGGATCAAAAGTTGAAGTTAGCTTTGTGGGTAGATAGAATAATAGTTAAAAAATCTATTGGGATGTCACCTTTTGAATTAGTTTATGGTGCCCAAGCTAGACTTCCAGTAAATAACCTTCTTCCAGTGTATAAGTTTTTGTATAATGAAGACATGGAGGTATCTGAACCAATGGAAAACAGAATGATCCAAATTGTAGAAATAGAGGAGCTTAGGGCTTCTGCCCATAAGAGGAATTAGAAGATCGAGTTGCAGTCAAAGTATCTTTTTGATAAAAGGACATCACTAAGGAAGTTTCGAATTGATGACATGGTTCTTTAGTGGAATGCAAAAGGACAGGATAAGGAAAAGCATAAGAAATTTGAATCACTATGGATTGGCCCTTTTGTGGTTTGTGACTTAAATGGTAAGGATTCATATTTTTTGAAGAATATGGATGATGAAATGCAGGAATTTCTAGTGCATGGACAATTCCTAAAGCATTATTTCTCTTAATGTCCATGCATGGTAGGTCCTTTGTTTGTACATATTTTGTTTCTTTCCTGCTTTTCTACTTTGGTCTGTGTTTTGGTCTGTTTCTCCAGAGTTTCTGAGTTTTTTTGTGTTGACCTTGCGATCAACCATCCCCAGTCAGAGCCGCTGTTATCACTGATTAAAAATGGGCTTCTCTTTTCCCATGATTGGCTATGGTTTGTTGAATTTTTGAATAGGATGTCGTTCCAAATTCTTTAGCTTTGTTCTAGACCTCAAGGGTTTAAGGGTTTTTGATTTTGGGTCCTCTTGTTTTCATTTTAAACCCTCTGGTTTCTAATCTTTCGTTACTTTATTCACTTAAGTAATGGGTCATGGGGTCATAGGAAGTGTCCCCCCTTATTGTTTGCCTAGGCGGTTATGTTAATTAATCAAAAAAATTATGCCTTATATGTTTTTCTTCTAAAAGTTGTCGGGCCCAGTAACTAGTGCGCATCTCACGGATGGATCCACGGCTCGCGCTATTTCGCTAGGTGAAGTTGCGCATAGTTTAAAACTAGCGAAGTTGCAAAAAACACATGGCATGCCACATAGACAGTCCAGCTAGTAGTTGATAGCGACTAAGTTGGTGGCACATGGCACAAGTCACCATAGTCAATGGGTCAGGATTATAGGCTAAAAAGGCGGGCCCCAGAGGTGAGTCAGGCCGTAGGTGGAGATGACTTGGCGGGTACATCTGTTAATAACTTACTGGAGCCTCGTGGTTTCCTTTTGGCATGTAATAGAGTCACAAGTCAGCTTCGTAAGTGACTAGGCGCCAGGTGTTCACGATGAGTCAGTGGGCCCACCCCTCTTGAGAGCCTTTTTAGGCGGTTAAAAGCTGATCAACTTGAGCGATGATCCGACGGCCCGTGCTATTTCACAAGGGTAAGATGCATGTCCTTTATACCCCACAAAATAGTGAGAGTGCATGAGAGCCGTCCACGTGTCATGATGATGACCTGGATGTTAAGAAGACAGTGGGGCCCCGTGGGTTCCTTTTGGCGTATAACAGAGTGCCAAGTCAGCTCTGAAAGTGACTAGGCACCAGGTGTTCACGATGATTAGTGGGCCCACCCCTCCTAAGAGCCTTTTCAGGAAGTTAAAAGTAGATCAACTTGAGTGATGATCCGACAACCCGCGCTATTTCACAAGGGTAAGATGTACGTCCTTTATACCCCGCGAAATAGCGAGAGTGCACGAGAGCCATCCACGTGTCATGATGATGACCTGGAGGATATAGTGGTTAAGAGGAAAAGTGGGGCCCCATGGTTTCCTTTTGGCGTGTAACAAAGTGACAAGTCATCTCCAAAAGTGACTAGGCACTAGGTGTTCACGATGAGTCAGCGGGCCCACCCCTCCTGAGAGCTTTTTCAGGCGGTTAAAAGCAGATCAACTTGAGTGTTTATCTAACGGCCCACGCTATTTCGCAAGGGTAAGATGCACGTCCTTTATACCCTGCAAAATAGTGAGAGTGAATGTGAGCCATCCACGTGTCATGATGACATGTGGTCTAAGAAGAAAGTGTGGGCCCGCCAAGGTGGAACCGGTGGTATGAAAGAAAGACACGTGGCCAGAATCAAGTGGAATGTGAAGGGAATTTCAAGGCCAATGGTTGGACGCCATGTGGTATCATGTAGCCAATAGAAAAGAGGGACCCATAGTAAAGCCAAAGCCGTCAACTAACCTAACGCTCGATCAAGTTTCTTTTGATCGAACGGTTGGCGTTATTTTGCAGGACCAAGCTGCCAGATAGTTATGCTTCACAAAGTTGCGAAAGAGCAGAATGAAACACTTGCAGGAATGTTGTGACCCGTTGGAGCGAAAAATATGAATTCTTGTATGAATTCAATTTTGAAGGGATGGCCGAAGCATGCGGAATCAATGTTATACTTAAGGCCCTGAGTACAAATATTTGATTTCCTAACAACCGGGTAAAGATATCTTTTAAAGGATTTTGCAAAAGAGCAGACGCAGAGTTATTTTCCTCAGATACAGAGCAAGACGGTTCAGTTGCAGAGAAAATTCCTTCAAGCAAAGAACAGGTTCTCTCGTATTTTTTGTGTAGCAATTCTTGTGCAGTGTTCTAAATTAGATAATTGATTCTTCACAGAGTTGTTTAAGAGTGGCATTTATTTCTTGCATTTTCAAAATGGCTCCTAAAAGAGAATTTTCTGGTAAGGTTAACTATTCAGAGAGGAGTGTTTGTGATGATTTTTTAGAACAATTGACGTTGTCAACTAATCAGGCATCAAAGGCAAAAGAGTTAGTGCCCAAGGCTCCCTGTCTAAAGATAGGAGAACGATTATATGACAAGGGTAATTGGTTGAGAGACCCACAAGTTGGACTGTCTGGGTTGGGGTTGTTTAAAGTGGGATTCAGAATGAGAAATTGTCCTGCCCACCAAAACAGTATCTGGGAATTAGATGTTGGGAAGTTAGTTGTCCCAGGAGTATTCATGGACACAGATTTGCTAACCCAAATTGCGTTCAACTATGATCCAGTCACAAGAAGCATTCGAGATGTAAATGGGAAAACCCTTGTGGAAATTAATGCTTAAGAGTTTAGGACAACATTTGGGCTTAATGAGTTTACAAACTTTCTAGAACCAATAAACTTCACATCACTAGCCCAAATTTACGGTGCATAGAGGAATCATCTTAGGAATGGGCCTCTTAAGGAAATTTTTGTGAAAATAGGAGGGTTAACAGTTGTAGGACCCAACAGACAAGAGCCCTTCTCATTAAGTATGTTCACCTTGAGGGCTAAAGGAATGTATTGGGCACTTTGCCAAGTTTTGGGAGAAGATGTTGAGGCAAATATGCCAAATCATTACTTGTTGATGATTGCCCAGATTTTGAATCCTTCTCTTGCAATCACATTTGATTATGCCTCTTTTATTGCTGATGCTATCCATGGAGGGTTGATAGGAATCAAGAATGGAAAGGTGGACAGGCCTTTCAGATGGTACTCACTCCTAATGCATCTTTTTCTCTTCAAAGGTGGTGATTACTTTGCCAGTGGATTAGACTTGGTTAAGGAGAAGGAAGGAGAAAAAGTGCTAGTACAATTATGGAGTACTGTGTTGTCATGGGATAGAGAGGATGCCAATTTTCTGAAGTTTGATAAATATTTTGCATCCAAAATAAGGACTCTCCTCTGCTCTGATAACCCAAGAATCCCCAAGGTTCTTTCGGAATTCATAAGACCAAAAGAATTCGCAGAAAACATAAACATTGTTCATAACTAGGGTGACATTTATTTATATCCAGTTTCCACAGTTTTCAGAGTTTTTGGTTTCAGGGGCACCCCATTTTTGTTACCCTACCAGGTCCCTCTCAAAGTGGGAATCGCAGAGATCCTTAGATAAATTGGTGGCTTACAAGAAGCAGAGTTGACAGGCAGGTGTAAAGGGACTAATTTCCCTCCAGCTACCATAGCCCACCAATTTGTAATAACAAAGGGAGGCTGGAAATGCTTTGAGGATTTCCTCAAACCTTATCATTTATCCACTGCAGTGTCCAGGTGTGCCAATCCAGAGGACTTCTTCAATGGTATGTTTAGGAAGAAGGTAGCATGCAGAGGTAGGCCTCGTCAATTCCAGTTTCCTGAAGACCTCATCAGAAATGAATTTGATCTTGATGAGCAGGAGCTAAGGAAAAAAAAGTGGGTGGCTTATAAGAAATCCTTGGATTTTGTGCATCAGTTTGATGCTAGCTATGACCCATTGTCTAGCTTTTTCCCACTAGAAGAGAAAATAAAGTTTTTGATTGTTTGTTTTGAAGATGTCATGAAGACATTGAAGGAGAAAAGGGAAGCTGTAATTAAGAGCAACCCTGAGAAAGCCAGAATGATCCTTAGTAGGTCAGCTTCTAGTAGGCCAATCCCTTCTGGTGATTACACACTGCATAAGAAATCAGGTTATAATGTGTTGGTGCCTACAACAGGGGAGCCCTCTACCTCTAAAGGAAAGAGGAAGATACAAGATGTCATCGACATCCAAGAAAGCCCAAAGAAGCAAAGGGTGGGGAAAGAAATAAAATCAGACACACCTTTGTATTCCCCATCCCAATCCCCTATCCATATAGGAAATGAGCAAGCAGCAGCTGAGCAACTCATACAATTGGGTAGTCTAGGGGAAATTGCATACACCTATGATGAAGTAGAGGAAGGGACGCTGGAAGAACCCATTCCTACTGGAATGGATATTACCTCCACTGAACTTAAAGGCCAGGAGTGGGATCCTGAAATAAAGCAGGCAAGTAGTGCCTTTCTAGCTAATAACAATTTTGTCACATCAGAAGCATTTATGCAGTTTATATGGAAACAACACATAGATATATATAATGCTAGATGTGAAACAAGAAAGGCTGAGAAGCCCAATAAGGATCTAGCCCTGGTTGAAGAGGAAATAAAGCAAGAGATGATGGAAGAATTCAAAACCATCACCCTGAGTAGGGAAGAGACATGGTAGCACAAGCTGGAGTGCTTATATTACTCGAATGGGATATTGCAGATGCCCTGGTATTACATGCAGTAAGAAAAGAAACTAAACCTATGGAGGGGGTTACTTTCAATAAGGACAATGCTACACTTGTCATGTGGTCTCTCAAGAGAAATGAGAGTAAGAAAAGCAAAGACACCCCAGGGTCAAGTTACCTTTGTGGAATGATGGTGAAGAGAGTGTAGAGTACAGGGGTAGTGGAGGCTGCTAGCACTGTGTTAGAGACTACAAAATTCAGTGTTGTAGTAGAAGAGAAGGAAGCCAAAGAGAAAGAGGCCCTCCAAATCAAGTTGGAAACAGTTTTAAAGGCCTATAACAGTGCCAAGGAGGAGATAAGAGGTAAGGATAGCATCATTGCCAAGCTGCAGAGCCAGTTGACTGGACAATACCATCAAGGTGAGTCTTTAATACTGATGATCTCCTCTTCTCCTGTAACACCTCCACCTACTAGCCCTATCATTGAGTTTCCACCATCTCCAGCTCTCAAATGATTGAAATCACTCCCCAAGAATTAGAAAATTTGAAACAGGCTCAGGCCTTGTATGCAAAGAAGTATTACGAGAGAGTAAGGGTTACAATTTTCCGTTTTGCAGATATAATAAATGCCTTATTCCTCTACAACAATGTAGGTAAAATTATGGAAATATGGAATGAGCTCAGGAGAGACAAGGCCATTTTGACACCTATTTTTGACAGATGGAGGCCTAGGGAGCAAGATTTAGAGTTTATGTGTGTATCCTGCGATGAAGCAAGGGCCAATCCCATCATTAAATCCACTTCTGATGTCGCTAAAATCTTAATTCAATTAGCAGTAGAGGTGGATAATGTGGATAGAAAAGTCAATTTGTGCAAGAAGGAATACACTGACCAAGGTTTTGAGTTGCTCCCAGGAGTTTTTGCTAGCCCGGATCAGTTAAAAGACAAACAAATGTGGCTCAAGGAGATAGAAGCTAAATTGTCAGTAAGAGTTAAAGGAATTATTGATGTTGATGATGCTTCTTTCTTTGTTGTGACAATACAAGAGATAGAGAAAATTAAGTCGCATTATGCTTTTCTCATTTCAAAAGTCAACAGAATAAGAAATTCTTGGAAAAGGTTGACTAAGACTAAAGATAAGGCGATTAATTTCTCATGGCCGACAGAAGAAGTGTATAATGAGTGGACAATTAAATATTCCACCCATGATCCAGAGTAGTTGGAGAGCACCCTTGAAAAGATAGAAGAGGTTGCAACCGAACAAACTGTTGAAGAAACTACAGAGGCTGAAAAGAGTTTGTAATTGCTTTTGCGAAAAGCTTGTAACCTCTTTACTCTGAAAGAAATGATTGTAACAAACTCTCCTCGAGAAGTCCAAAGCTTTGTGAATCCATGTTGTTATAAATGGATACCAGGACTAGAGGAAAAGAGATCACAAAAATTGTAAGAAAACACTGTAGAAATTTATCTAAGCTTTTCTAAGTTTAATGGAGAATCAAGATTTCTTGTAATATTTTTTGAACTAAATATCAATATACAGACCATCGGTTTTGAGTAAAGCTCTATGTTGTCTTCAAGTTTGTTCACAAATTTGTTTACTGTTTTCATTTTGAATAATCCAGGGTTGTTCTGTTTGAATGGAATTGCAAAGTAATTTTAGTAGACGTGTTCGTTAGCTTTTCTCTTTAGGAGGGAAATTAAAGAGGTGGGGATCACTCATACCAGTAAACTCTCTAGAAGGAACTTTGAATTTTGATGACCATATCTTAGTTTAGAATGCTTGAATTCTTGTAAGTGTCAGGCATATACAAGGATTGATAGAAACCAAGCCGACGGGAAGCATAAAGATGTTTTTTTTGAGGAGTCTTATTTGAGTTTAGATGAATCTGTGACCTTGGATAAGGCACTGGTATTAATTGAAGTTGTTTATTGCATGCTTTGTTGATCAAAATGCTGAACTTAAGTACAATTTCCATTCTTTGTTTTCAGTTGATTTCAAGGTGAATAGACCCACTAGTTTTCTGGACTGGTTTGTTGTGGGTTTATGTTTGAAAGCGTGAATTTAATTCACAAAGGTATACCCACCTGGGCTCTGAGTAAGACCGAAGTGTAGAAGGTCTAATCAAACCTTGTCATATGTTGTCTTCAGAATTTCCTTATCTTTGATGTCTCTTCTGCACCAAGCTTTAAACCATATTATTTTAAGGATGTTAAAGGGAATCATATTTTGAAGACAACAGAATGCACTTGATGCTCTCATAGATGAAATCCAGAGAAACAAAGAGGCAGTTAGAGAACAAGTTGCTCAGTTGGTGTAGATGAGAGAGGACAAGAGGATAGTTTGGATGGAGGGACCTCTAGGGTGGACAACCTGGATGGATCTCTAGTCACTTTCTTGATTCCTAGTTGGTTGTTCATGATGACTTTTTTGGTAATTTTTGGTGTATATTTAGCTATGATTATAATTAATATGTATAGCATCCTACCTCTATGGAAGTATACAACAGATACTCTATTCTATAGTCTAGTGTATAGAAGTCAATTTAGCATAGAAGACAACATAATTTATTCAACACTATGATCTTTTTGTAATTGTTATCTCCTTATATATAATATTAAAAAAGAGTACATATTGTGTTTTTATTACAATGTTTGAACTTGTGATATCTCTTTTAAAAATATAAATTCTCATAAATAACAATTCAGTGATTCTAACATTTTTAGCATATAGATGTAGCTCAAATTTAAAGACAACTTACATTTATTTATAACATATTGTCCTTCAATTACAAGTGTCCAATAATTCCATAGATGTACATTTTTTTATTATTATTTGAGGTGTATGTGAGGGCCACATACTTATAGGGGTCGGTAAATAATGTGATTTAGGGGTTCCTTCCTTGTGTTAGGTGACATTAGATACTGGTAGGTTGGAGTGATGTTAGATTTTGGGTGAGATATAGGTGGACCTTTCATATCTATGATACAAATACTAAAAATAAATATTTTTATATTCATTTTATTACTAGACATATGTAAAATAAAATTTTACTCTTAGCATTGATAAAAATATTGTAGATTATTTTTAAATTTTTTATGACTTCCAACTCTAAAAGCTAGATATATTTACATAAATTTTTAGTTGATGTGACTTAATCTAAAACCTCATTTTCTATTGGTTGTTTTCATTTAATCCTTTTTTTTATCTTGTTTAATATTAAAAAATAGTCCATTTGGTTGGAACACCATAATTGCATGAGAGTAGAAAAGTTGACTTCTTTAAATTAAAATATAACAATAATTTAAATACACATATATAAGTGGTTTTTTGTATTAATTTTGACTCATAGTCTTTATTTATCCATTTATTTCAATTCTTAAGATGGAAATCCTCTTGTAGAAAAAAACCCACTTTATTCAACGTCTTAAACATAGTAGCCACATATTCAACTTAAATCAACATAGAAGACATGATGGAAGCCCAAGAGCCACCACTTGAAATTCCACCATTAGGTGTCACTATAGGGATTCAAACTTTGATATCCATCTTGAGAACTCTATGGTGTTTCCATTTGAGCACAACCCTTTTAGAAATCTTTATTTTTATTTATTTATTCTCAATTATAATATTCTATATAAATATTTGTTTTTCCCTCTCAATGTTGTATCTTTTTTTTGATCGATATCTCACTGTTGTATCTTAATTTACACACATTTCTATATATTCATTCCATTGATTGAAATTGGTATTTTTACCCTAATATTCAATTTTGCACCAATTAAAATCATCCTAGTCTTGAGGTGTGTGAGAACAAACTTGAAATTTAAATATTTAAATTTAAATTCAATCTTTCTCACCTTTTCCTACCAGCCATTACAAACTAACTTAACACATTTATGCAACATGCTGCTACATTATAATATTTAAATACATCCGATGTGTCATTAATTTATTTGTAGAATATATGTTGAAAATAAGAAATATCAATGAGAAATCATTAGAGCACAATTCAATTACTAAAGGGATAAAAGAGTTTGATTTGTATCATATGTGTGCGTGTACATACACATACACACATATACAAATTTATGTATGATATCTTTCAATCTTTTATTAAAGTCACAAATAAGGTTGGTTTAGAGGTATAGCCTAAGAAAACTTGATCCTTGCAAATCAAGAACTTCCATTCATTTTTTTATAATTATCCCATCTTTACAAGATTGTACATACATTACAGAGAAGACATATAGGTATTAAAAGTCTACACTTTGTTAGTTCAAATCCATGTCGAAGATTAAATTCATAGTACTCAAGATCAAACTTGTGACTCTCAATATCAATATATTAAATTCTAAGATAAACGTAGTTCATATTTCATTGTTTGAAACTTCTAATGCAATTAAGAAGTTATTATTTCGAATAACAATTTAAAAGTTATGTTTGGAAATGTATTTTAATTTTTGTTATATCCATTATATCAAGATCAGATTACATGCTTTATCATAACTCAAGGTTGATTGATTTGTAGATTATTTAAAACTAAGTTTAGTAAAGGAATCTTTTTTCATTTTTTTGTGAAGGCATTTTAAAATTTTAGGTGTATTTGTAGATCTATATTTTTATGGTGATTTGCCAAATGCATATTTATTTAGTCTCATTTTATGAGGGTTTTAGGGATGAAGCCTTATAGATGATATTTATGGACAAAAATAGACCTTTCCATTTAGTCCATGAGGTAAAAACCTATGCATCTATATAAAACTCAAATTATTTTGGAGAAAAAAATCTAGACCATTTTTAGGGGCATGAAAGGATCCACATCTGTCAAAATATATCACACCTTATTTCCCTATAATTTATGTAACAAACCAAAATTCTCTTTTTTTTTACTCTAATATTTTCCTTGTTCCCATTTTGCATGTAGGTCTTTCCCTTCATCTCCCAAGAATCAACCTAAGTATCCCAAGGGTTCTAAGTATGAATGAATGACGAAGGTTTTAAGTATGTGTATATGGTCAAAATAGAAGAGTTTCCCTTATCGACATGCCTCTATTATCATTTTTTTTGGGGGGGGGGATGTCATACTTTCCTTTGTTGTTGCACCTCCTAGTCCAATTCCTTTGTTTTAGCTTGCTGCAGATTAAAATTTTAGAGTTTTACATGCAATTATCACTCATCACAAACCTCAACAATCAAAATTTAGCATTCCCACCCTTTTGTTAGTGTACTTAGGATATCACCTAATTAATTATCTAATTAGGTCTCTTATTATTTTATTCCTTAAGATAAACTTAGGAGTACACAATTTGTTTTATTTGATTGGGCTAAAAATAACTCATGTTATCTATTAAATATGATGTAGAAACTTGTCATTAGCTAATTTATTCTTCCTCTAAGGTTGCTTTATCCTTTCTATAAGGATTCATATTTCATTGTGATTCATAATCTTTTATGCATCAATATAATCCTCAAGTTGTTTTACAAATAAATCTTTCTTGTTCTTCATTTGTGATAGGTGGTTTGCTTGCAGGTGTTTAGTGAGCTTGTGGGGTTGAATCAATAACTCCTACATGGTATTAAGGATCCAAATGTATATATTCATATTCAAATACTGAGAGATACAACCTTGAGAATATATTGGTGTTGTTTGGACTCATACAAAATTATGTCATTCTATTTAGAGTATCTCAAAACCTATACATTGGTTGTTGTGTTATCAAAATACTAGTAGTTAATTTTATGGGTTTTTGAGGGCACAAGATCTAAGGCAAGTACCACTAGGGTTGAGAAAAAATTCAATAAATCTCAAGATAAAAAACACCTCGCCATCAATTTTGTAGAAACAAAAAGCCTAAGGAACAATTTTTGTTTGTGGAAATTTGAAACTTTAATTTTGGGGCAATTTATTGGGATTCACGTTAATTAAGATCAAAATATGTAAAACAGTATAGATCTATACAACCATATATAGGGACATTAATGTTATATATAGGACTCCATAATTTTTTGGATGCTTTGTGTAATTTTTTATCACATGTATGACTATTGGTGCATTTATGTAGTGTGCTGACATGTTTGTGTGGGTTGTTGATGTCATCATTTGGTTGTTGGTGTATCTTTGAATATTCATTAAAAATATTCCCTTTTTTTGCTAGTTAGATCATTGCCTCCCTACCACTATGGCCTTACCCATGCCTAACTAGTATGTTGTCTATGCCCAATCCTTGCCTAGCAAATGCTCTGTTGTTGCTAGGCATGCCACCTCACTATCTCTCGAATCAATTATCCCCTAGTTCTCTACAAGAATAGAGGCAATTTTTTAAGCCTCAATGTTATTTGAGTAGTAGATAGGATAAGTTTTACTAAATTAGATATAAATTGTGAATTTGATCTTTAATTTTTCTAATTCATAGATTGTTGGAAAGGTGGTTCCAAGCCCAATCTATTGGTGGAGGTGATTTTTGTAAATTTTTATCTTGGTGCATTCTAGAGGCCTTTGAAGTCATATCTATTTGTTTGCACTTGGAGGGCCATAACTTTCACATCTAGACTCTATTTTTTGTGATCATTGTGGCATTGAAAAATGGGTTTGCTCATCCACACAAATCTTAGGCTTGTTTATTCTATAATATATACTAGGTATCTATTATTTCCATCATATCTCAAAAAAATTGTAAGTTCTTTCCTTAGAAATATGCATATCAAGTTCCTTTTTTATAGATCAAGGATTTTTTTGTACTGAAAGGGTCTATATTGCTTTGTTAGTTTATTTTTGTTAATTTTCATCATTGATCCAAACCATATCTCTCCCATCACTTTGTTTAACTCTAATGGTTTAAAAAAACAAATGGATTCATCTATGGAAATGGGGGTTGTACAGATTAACCATGGTTACAAAGCTTGAGCCTATGGGTATTGCCAAGAAGAGAAATAGGTTTAATAGATGTAATAAGGATTTTGAGACATTATATGCATACTTATATCATTAGATCTTCTCTTTCACATTGAGTTTTTCACTACACCCCATTAAGATATAAACTCAATTAGAGCCCTTGATTGGGAAACAAGATAATTTAAGGGGATTTCAATTGGAGAATGAGCTTATTGGCTTGAATCTTATAGATGTTGACAACATCCATTAATTCTTCACCAAAATCAAGTCTTTATCATAATGTAATTGCAACAGTGTGGTATTCAAAAATAATACTTGGTTGATTTTGTCAATCCTTGCCAAAATTGGTCCTAATTATTTAATTGTTGTTTATACCTTTTATGCCTCTAGAGATGCATTAGGGAGAAAGAAAAGTTGTTACTGATGGGTAGATTGTAGCCTTCCAAATCATATATATTAAATTTTCCCATTTGTATCTACTTATATATTTATACACATTTTTATTTAATTTTTATTTTCATAATTTTCTAATTAAGAAATTTTCATAATGAAACCCTACAGAGCTAACGATACATGAAAAGAAGAAAAATTCAAAATCAACTACCAAGTCAATCATGACAAAAAGAGATAAAAAATACTCTGTAGACACCTAAAATTAATATTTAATTAATTTAAGCCTATCAACATAATTAATTAACTTAATTGTGTATTCCTCATTCCTCTCAGAATTAATTAAATCTAATTTAATTAATCCTGTCACTATTGTCCAATAATTAATTTATCAAATAAATTAATTATTCCCCTATTCTTCTAAAGTCCCCTCCAATAATTATTTGCTCTAAACCCACTCAGTTAATTAATTATAATTAATTAACCTAGTCATGTGATTCCTAGAAATCACTTTTCCTAATCTCATTAGCCTAATTAATCCTTCTTGAATCTCTCATAATAATGATTATCATTATCCCTCAATTTTTAATTCCCACTCATGTCACATCAACATTGAGTCTCTCAAAGAAATTCAAATTTGTTTGAATCCCTCAATGCATCCTTATTTTGGAATTTTAATTCCTCATATTTGAAATTCAAATTTCTCCCCCCTTTTCCCAAGGAATTTTATATTCCTGTTTATTTTCCCAAGGCACCCTTGATCCATGCCTTCTATGTAAAATCAATCTCAACCCTTCATGATCAAATCAATCTTGGCCCTCCATTTGCCTTCTCCAATCTATAAATTGGAGCCTATTCTCCTCACAAATTATCCACTTCTCATGGATTGTCATGTTGCTCTTTTCTCCTCTCTACTTTCTTCAATCTTTCAATTCAAATCCATCCAAAATCCATCTAATAATCCTATCAAATCCATCAATCTATCTTGTTGAGCACAAAGGATATCAATCCACATCCAAATCAAGCAAGCAACACATCAAGTGGAGCATCAAGGGTGCATCCTCATCATCCACTTTATCAAGCTCAATCCGAAGGAGAAGGTAAAATAGCAAGGTAAAAATGGTCTCTTGATGTTTTAGTGTTTTTTATGCTTATTTCATTGTGCTTTTTATAATTTGACCTCTAATTCCATTTTCCCCTCTTCATTTGGAAAATGGAATAAGAGGTCATAGGAGATAGATGGATGGAGTGGATGGATATGTATAGGATATGGAGAACTGGAGGATAGGGTGATGGAGACCCAAGGACTATGCTGCAAAGGAGTGTAATGCCCCACACTAGACTATCCCACCTCTCCACTAGTGTCGTCATCATAACAGTATCCGCTGGTATCCTCAGCCACTTGCCTACATAATGTAATCCCAGCGCAGCTAGCACCTTCATCTCATCGCGACCTAACTCACAATATAGGTTCATCGTAGCAGGCCAATACTCTCTCGAAGCCAACGGCCCCATCTCCACCTACATCCATCAGACCAAATCATTACTTCCATGCCCAAAAATTCTTTCCTGACCTCCACAACCAACCATACCCTCCCCCTATTCCAAAAATTATAAGCCAAAACTTCATTTCCCCCCTTCCCTGGCACACACGGTGATCTATCCAGCGCTTGCACCAAAACCATGACACTCATGCCAATCGGCAGGCGCTCGTTCCAACAAAGGCTCCTACTCTGCTCAGGCCCCCATTTTTGAACCAGTCGACGCGAGCACCCATGCAGTATTGAAGCGCGACTACTCGTGTCGAAGCACGACTGCTCGCGCTGAAGCACAAGCAACCGTGCTAATCCCCCCATTCCCCCAAAAAACCCTATTCTACTCGACCCTACAGCGAGCACCCACATTAATTGCTAGCGCTCGTGCTAACCTAGGGGTGTGCGTACTGAAACAATGACCAACACATGCGCCTCACCTAACCTAGACCCCCATTTCTAGCCCTAAATTCTACCCAAATCAAAAATTCCAAAAGGGTGGAATTCCTATATACCGCTGGTCCATAGCTGGTCAGTCGGTCGAATCGTCGGATCCTCTCGACATGATGATCACAAATTGGAATGCGGTCCATCTCTCCTTCTCTTCTTCTTCACTCTCAGTGGCTCCAAGGCTTGTGTGTAACAATGACTCCTCATTGGGCCCGTTGTGGCTTATATGGGCCCCCATGAGGGCCCCTTTCCTCTGCGGTCTCGCATCTTCTATTCTTCCTTCTAAATTTTCCACATCTGCTTCATATTTCTTCCTCACTCATCTCTTCCATTGAAATTCTTCTTCCTTTATTTTTGAGAATTTTTCGTCTTTTTTTCCGAAAAAATTCTCGAGGGGGCATACACCTCCCATGCTTTACGCTGGGGCATTTGATTCTTCTTTTTCTATCTTCTACTCATTGCCAAATTTGCTACTGCGTAAAAGAGGGGCAAAATGTAGACACTTAAAAATAATTATTTTAATTATTTTTAATTCCTCACATAATTAATTTATTAATTAATTATGTAAATTCTAATTCTCCTCAATATTAATTAATTATAATTAATATTTTCACTATAGTATGTGATTGATTTATTTAATAAATCAACCCCTCTTTTTATTCTTCTAAAAATTAAATCTTCTCAAATACTCCTCTTAGCTAATTAATTTCAATTAATTAGTTAACCTACATGATTCCTACAAATTATCTTCCTAATCCATCATTAACCTAATAATTTCTTCTAGAAACTCCCTAAACTCACTTAACCTTATTCTTCTAATTTTTAATTCCCTCCACTCATTCTCTCTCCTAGTCAAATCCTCCTACAAATCTTATCCCACATAACCTTTCCTCTAATCCCCCTCCCAATGAGTTGCTAGTGGCTAATCATCATGATTAGCCACAAAGTCAACTCCTTGTCCCTTCCATCCAACTACTATCCTTAAATTATCTTTTCCTATGTGAATGTGAGATTTTCAAAATCTTAGATTCCTCTAGGCATCTCATCTCCCAAGGAATTTTTAATTCCTTCTTATTCCTCCAATCCCCATTATCATTCCTTTTTGAAGAATTTTAAATTCTTCCTCCCCATTCTTCAAGGAATGTCTCATCCCTTTCTCTTCTCAAGGCACATTGGGAAGTCTTCCAAATGTACCTTGAGGAGTGTGGAGACAAGAAATGCCTTTAAGACATATCTCTTGGTCTCCACACCCTCTCTTGGGCCTTGTGTGAGCTCACAAGAAATCCTGGCCCTCCATCTTGGGTCCATCCTAGCCATCCATTTTTCCTCTCCTCTTCCTATAAATTGAGGACTCCATCCCTTCAATCATCATCTCCAAGTTTAGTAAGCTTATTCTATTAGTTTGAGCCTAGAAAATCACCATTGCATCCTTACCATGCCAAAATCATCCCTCATCCACACTTAGTCATCTCATCCATATCATTCCTCAAAATCCATTTTATCCATTTGTGCACATTGTTGAAATTTTTTTTGCCATTTTTCGTTGATGAAAACTGACATTGTAATAAAACCCTAAAAAGGCTGACTTTGTTTGTTGCCCTAAATACGCATGCTATAAGCGGCTGGGATGCTTAAGACATTGTAAGGTTGATGTACTATTTTTGCTGGATAATAAGAAAGATTCGACGACTGTGTACGGTGGACGTAACCCATTCTGGGTGAACCACGTTAAATCTCTGTGTTATTTGTGTCTTGTTTTATTTCTTTATCTTTTGTATTTAAATCTGCATATAATTGTTAGTTCATATTTACTTTGAATCTGCTTGAAACCCTAATAATTGGTATCAGAACGAGGTTTTCTATAAATTGGCAGGACTATCAGATTTGAGTGGGAGCAATGGAGGATTCCAAATTCAAGGTCGAAAAGTTTTGTTGGTGTAAATAATTATTCATCATGGATATTATTACACTTACTTAAGTTTACTTAGGATAATGCATTTCATAGTAGTTTGGATATGAGACACTTGGGTGTTTGTGCCACATTGGGATAGTGTGTGTAGGAGAAATTCCACCTTTTATGGTGTTGATCTTGTTATTACACTATCATATCCACTTATTGTGGAGTGATAATTCCACCTTCGGTGGGTGATCCACCTCATGTGGAATATTATATTATTTCTCCTACCTACCCACACCTATTTCCTACCTACCCTTGTTTCTTATTGACCCACATGTCATATTTGTGTGCTCATACATATCCCTAGCCTTGCCTATATAAGCAGGCTCATCTACATTGTATGTAACAAGTTGTTGATCATTTTCTATTGATGAGAATACAGTTTATTCTTGTCCTATATTGTGTCTCTATCTTGTACATTTCATTGACCTCTTGATCTTGGCAAAATCCAACATGGTATCAGAGCCATTGGGGCTTCATTGATTCGTCTTGAAGAGGCATTATTGCGACGTCAAGAGGCAGATCTGAGGAGCAACATCTTTTGGAGGCGTCCTAGACCAGATCCGACCTCGCCATTGCGTCTGGAAGGCCGTTTCCATGAATTTTGGTTATAAATTCGGCCTGTTTTGGTGAGAAATTTTTTTTTCCCCAATTTTGCTATATCGTATGGATTTTCGGAATTTATTATTATTTTCAGAAAAAAAAAAATTCTTTTTTCTGAAATATTTTTTTTCAAAATCAAAAATAAAAAAAAAAATCAAAAAAATTGAAAAGTGGAATGAAAAAAATTTGAAAATAAAAAAAAAAATTAAAAAAAAAATTTCTGTTTGGGGGTCCGTAGACCCCCGTACCCCGCGCCCGTACCTTTCCGCAGGTCGCAGGTCTACGTCGCTCGTACTACTCGTGTACCTGTCTGCAGCTCCAGACGATGCCGCCCGTACCCTGCCTGCCGCGACGAGTTCTTCCGTTCCCGGCTCCGCCCCAGCTTCCGCTCCCGGCTCCGCCCACGCTTCCCGCCACCAGCTGCAGACTCCGGCATCCTCCCTGCTCCACCCAGTGGCACTCGGCTTTGTCACCGCTCCTCCCGACTCAGCCTGCAGCGCAGCCGCCCCCGGCTCCGGGAACCGCTCCCACCTCCGGACACCCGACTAGTCAAAGACTGGAGGACCGCACCCGCCACGTGACAGGCAGCCACTGGCCTGCGGTACAAACTGTACTATCCAGTCAGATATTCCGTACAGTGACACGCAGCATTCTGTACGCACAGTCACTCAGTTGCGTTATCCATCCGTACAGTACGGACATCCAGTCAGCAAAGGGTGAAGTTTTTGCGACGGTCATACAGCCGTCAAATTTAAGCCAGTGAATTGCTGATGTCAGCGCCACATCAGCAGGGTTTGAAAATTTTTGGACCCCCTCTCATTTGCATTTTTGATTTTGCAGTTCAACTTCAAATGGCCATAACTTGCTCATTTTTGCTCCTTTTTGGGTGCAATTTTTTTTGAAATGGGCTAGAATTTTGTGCTCTCCATAGTGGTGAAATAATTTTTTGATTTTGATGCATGGATTTTTCAGAAAATGCAGTTTTTGGTGACTGTACCTGAGTAATCCCTATTTTTGCAACTTCAGAGGCTTCGTTTGGGGTCATACGACCTCCTTTTCAAGTGCCATTTTTTTTGAAAGTGCGTATTTTTTCCTCTACTTTCACATGATGCTATCAGATTGATGCCATTGTAAGTAGAAATTGTACTTTCAGATCTTGGCCATTTTTGGCTCTCTTGGTACTTGTATAGTTGTTTGAATCTCAGTTAGATTCATTGCACTATTGATAGAAGTCTCTTGTATCTCCTTTGAGAAGTTATAAAATTTGCATCATAAGTCCACTTTGCCTTGTTTTGCAAGTGGCTCATTGTAATCGCACTAAGTATAAAGTGCCAAAATCATCACTTTAGGGGGGGTACTTTGATTGAGTGAATTCGGGGGGGTGTCTCTTGTGCTTTTGTGCTCTTGTGTTCCTTCCTTTTTGCTGCTATGGGTTCTTCTAAGTTTCCTCTCTTAACTCCACATAACTATGCTACTTGGAAAACTGATGCATGGAGTAAACTTATGGAAAAAGGACTCACTCATTACATTGATGGAACTATTGTTGCTCCAGCTGATCCTAAGGCTAATCTAGTTGGTCACTTAGATTGGCTCACTAAAAATATCATGGCAATTGGTACCTTAAGAAAGTATGTATCAAAGGATCTCATTTTTCATATTGAGAAATGTACTCTAATCAAGGATGCTTGGCAAAAGTTTCAAGACTTGTATGGTCAAGTTGATGAGATTAGGGGATATCAAATTGATAGTGATCTCACCATGTTAGATCCCAAGAACTTTGATACTATACAAGATTATGTCACTAAGGAAAATGAGTTGAGGGCACAACTCAAAGATTGTGGCATTGATAAGAAGGATACTCAATTGATATTCAACTTGATAGGCAAGCTTCCACAAGAATATGTAGCATTTGTTTCTAGTTTCCAAACCCATAGGATGACAATGGGTTCAAGCTACACAATGTCTACATTTGATGCTTTCAATGAAATGTTGATGATGGAACAAACTAAGTTGATAAGCATGGGAATTCTTAAGGCTTCTTCTAAGTCTCAAGCATTAGTGGCAAATCAAGGGAACAAAGGAAATCAAGGAAAGGACAACTCAAACAAGAAGAAATGGCAATCAAAGCCTAAGGAAAAAGCACCATCTTCTCCACAAAAAGGAGATTCATCCTCTTCCAAGAGAGATAATTCACCAAAGAGGGAGAGACCTACTTGTGCTTATTGTAAAAAGATTGGTCATGAGGAGCATCGTTGCTATTCTAAGAAGATTGATGAGCTCACACATATCATCAAAAAGCATAACATTGATTTGCCTAAAGTCTACAAGAAGGATGATTCATCAACTTCCACTTCCTCACATTCAAAAGGAAAAGGGCAAGCATTCATGGCTTCTACAAGTGGAAAGACTCACTCTTTTGGAACAAGAAAAGGAAAAGCTCTATGTGCTACTATCAGTCATGATTCAGAGAGATGGCTTCTAGATTCAGGGGCTTCTCATCATATGGCATCTTCGCAATCTATGTTCTCTACATTTGAGCCTTGCACCATGCCACAGATTTTGATGGGCAATCATACATGCATGGATGTGATTGGGAAAGGATCTATTGACATTGGGGATAACTCCTTCAATGATGTGTTGTGTGTACCCCATTTGACAAACAATCTCTTTTCTATCTATCAAATCACACATTGCGCAACTAAGAGAGTTGTGGAGTTCACACTTGACTTAGTTTTTATTAGAGACATGGAGACTAGAGCTATCATTGCAACTGGGGTGGTTGATCATGCATCTCGGTTATACTCCTTTTCAGATTTTGTTGATGATGATGATTTCACATTTGATGATTCTACACATGATGATCACACTTATTGTGATGGTTTAGATTTTGAGGAGAACTTTGGACACTTGAACATGGGGATTCTCACATGTAACCCAGTTCTTGAGTCTTGTATTTCATCTCCTCATATTGATATCACATCACCTATTGCACCTGATGATGTAGATAGTGCGATAGTTTTGCCTTCATGTGATTCAGTGCAGCAGGATATTCATTGTCTTCCAGCTTCAGATTCATGGGATGATTACTTGACAGACATTGCAGGTTTGTTTATGGAATCCTTCATTGCAGATTTAGGAGACACCATTGATGACATACATCTTCTCTTTGATGAAGATGATCCTTCTTCGATTGTTGCGAGGGCACACTCTGACCCTCTTGTTCATTCTCTACATGATCATTCTTTCGCGGTTGACATGATTGTGGATACTTATGTACAGCAATTGGAGGAGGTCTCTTTATTTTTTGAGGAGACATATGAGTCTTTGGGACATGTTCTACATCCATCTCCACTAGATCTTGGAGTGCCTTTTTCAGCAGTGTGGCATAGTTTACCACATTTGGAGGGGGTATCTTTCAACATCGACATGGGGACACTTGAGCAGTTTTCAGAGATTCCTTTCATCATGAGTTTTCTTCATACATCTTCCCTTCATGATAGGGGAGACTTCATGGATACACCTTTGGTTTTGTTTCTTCCTAAGGGGAGGAATGTTGTTTGACGTTCGTGGAGTAGTTTCTTCATACATCGAGCTTCTATCATTGGTGCCGATTCTTCATTGAGGGAGGATCACAGTTTGACTTCTCTTCTTCTCTCATATGGGGGGGACTTTTTCCTCACATGGGGTTTTGTTCCTCACATTCTTCTATGAGAGTTCTCTTGTATAGCTTTCATCTCTCTTTTGGGGGAGGGTTTTTTCCCATTGGGTTTTTCTCTCTTTCCCCACTTTGTGAGAGATTTCATTGCATTGGTTTGCATGCATTTGCATTTGTTCATGGGTACCTAACATGGCCTCGTAGCTGGGACCCATCTTGCATTGCTTGGTTGCATTGTAGACTTAAGTGCATTCCCCTAAGTTGCACTTAAGGGGGGGTGTTGGTGTAAATAATTATTCATCATAAATATTATTACACTTACTTAAGTTTACTTAGGATAATGCATTTCATAGTAGTTTGGATATGAGACACTTGGGTGTTTGGGCCACATTGGGATAGTGTGTGTAGAAGAAATTCCACCTTTTATGGTGTTGATCTTGTTATTACACTATCATATCCACTTATTGTGGAGTGATAATTCCACCTTCAGTGGGTGATCCACCTCATGTGGAATATTATATTATTTCTCCTACCTACCCACACCTATTTCCTACCTACCCTTGTTTCTTATTGAGCCACATGTCATATTTGTGTGCTCATACATATCCCTAGCCTTGCCTATATAAGCAGGCTCATCTACATTGTATGTAACAAGTTGTTGATCATTTTCTATTGATGAGAATACAGTTTATTCTTGTCCTATATTGTGTCTCTATCTTGTACATTTCATTGACCTCTTGATCTTGGCAAAATCCAACAAGTTTAATGACCAGAATTGTCAGTTATGGAAAATGCAGATGGAGGATTACCTGTATCAAAAGGATTTGTGGTGGCCATTGGAAGGAAAGGCAAAGAAAGCGACCACAATGTCAGATAAAGAGTGGGACATTTTAGATAGAAAGGCACTGGGATCCATTCGATTGTGCCTTACACCATCTGTAGCATTCAATATAACAAAAGCAAAATTGGCTATAGATTTGATGGCAACATTGGCTAAGTTGTATGAGAAACTCTCGGCTTCGAATAAGGTATTTCTTATGAAGCATTTGTTTAATTTGAAAATGAGTGAGGGAGGATCTATAGCGGAGCACATAAATGAATTTAATACAATTACTAGTCAATTGTCTTCGGTAAAAATTACCTTTGTAGAAGAGGTTAGGGCTCTCTTGATTTTATGTTCTTTGCCAGAAAGCTGGAATAGCTTGGTTATGGTTGTAAGTAACTTTGTCTCTGGTAAAAATACTTTGGTATTTGATGATATTGTTGGTGTTATCCTAAGCGAGGAAATGTGAAGGAAAAGCATAGGTGAGACTCCAACATCATCGGGTAGTGTTTTGAATGTGGAGAACAGAGGAAGATCAAAGGAAAGAGGAAAAGGCCCTGGGAATGAGAAGTCACGAGGGAAGTCAAAGAAAGGATGCTCTCAATCTAGAGGAAAGAAAGATTGCTGGTACTATGGAAAGCCTAGCCATCTAAAGAAAGACTGTTGGTCTTGGAAAAACAAAGAAGGAGACAAAAATGAAAATGACAGTAAGGAAGCTAATATTGCAAGTAATAGTTTACAAGATGCTTTAATCTTATGTTTGGATAATGTTAATGATTCTTGGGTAATAGATTCTGGGGCTTCATTTCATGCTACACCCCATAGAAAATATTTTCTAGATTATGTTCAAGGTGAATTTGGACAGGTATATTTGGGTGATGATGAGCCCTATCAAATTGTTGGAAAAGGAAAGATAAAGATCAAGTTGTAGAATGGTAATGACTGGTTTCTGCAGGAGGTAAGACATGTTCCTAATTTAAGAAGAAATTTAATTTCTGCAGGGCAACTAGGTAGTGAAGGTTGCATAGTTACCTTCTCAGACAGTATGTGGAAGGTCACTAAAGGATCATTAGTGGTAGCTAAAGGTGCAAATGTAGGTACATTATATCTGTGTACTAGTAACACTTACTCTACCTTAGTTGCTACAGATAAAGTTACTGGAGGGACAACAACAATAAATGTTGCAAGAATAGATTTGATAATGTGGCACCATAGGCTTGGGCACATGAGTGAGAAAGGGATGAAAACCCTTCACTCCAAAAATCTATTGCCAAGACTGAAGAAGATTGATTTAGAGTTATGTGAAAACTGTGTTTATGGTAAACAGAAAAGAGTCAGATTTTTCAGGGTTGGGAAAGAGAAGAAGAGTGAGAAGTTAGAGCTTGTACATTCAGATGTATGGGGACCGGCTCAGGTATCATCTCTTGGTGGCTCTTGTTATTATGTTATTTTTATTGATGACTCAACTAGAAAAACATGGGTATATTTCCTAAAAAAAAATTAGATGTTTTTGAAACTTTTAAGAAATGGAAAGCTTTGGTTGAGAATGAGACAGGAAAAAAGTTGAAGTGTCTCAGATCGGATAATGGAGGTGAGTATTGCAGCAAAGCATTTGAAGATTAATGCTCCTTAAATGGGATTTGAAAGTAGAAGACAGTTCCAGGAACTCCATAGGAAAATGGTGTGTCAGAGAGAATGAATAGGACTATCATGGAACACGCGAGGAGCATGAGATTGCATGTTGGATTACCCTTACATTTTTGGGCAGATGCTATACATACTGCTGTCTATTTGATAAATAGAGGACCTTCAACCCCTTTGGATGGTGGTAATCTAGAGGAGGCATGGACTGGTAAAAAGGTAAATTATTCTTTTCTAAAAACTTTTGGTTGCGAAGCTTTTGTCCATGTTGATAAAGAAAAAAGAACCAAGCTTGATGCTAAATCTCAGAAATGTACCTTCATTGGATATGGGATAGATGAATATGGCTATCGGTTATGGGATTTTGAAAATAAGAAAATAATTAGAAGTAGAGATATTATATTCAATGAGAAGGTTGTGTATAAATAATAGATGCAGGAAAAGAAGCATGAACATGACAAACAAGAATATGTGGTGTTGGATGAGATTCCTGAAAATGAAATGCCACAGGTACCTGATGCTTAGCAACAACAGATTGTCCCACAAACTCCTGCAAGTGTTAGATGTTCTACGAGGACAAGTAGACCCCTTGAAATATTTTCTCCTTCTTTGTATTCTATTTTATTAACGGATTCTGGTGAACTAGAAGAATATGAAGAAGCAATGCAGGTAGATGCCAAACAACAGTGGGAGCTAGGCATGAAAGAGGAGATGGACTCCTTGATGAAAAATAAGACTTGGGACTTAGTCCCTTTACTTGCAGAAAAAAGAGCCTTGCCTAACAAATGGGTTTATCGGCTGAAGGAGGAGGAAGGAGGTTAGAAAAGATATAAGGCTAGACTTGTGGTAAAAGGTTTTGCACAGAAAAAGGGTATAGATTATGATGAAATATTTTCTCCAATTGTAAAAATGACTTCAATTAGAACTGTACTTAGTCTTGTGGTTGCAGATGATTTACATCTTGAACAATTAGATGTCAAAACAGATTTTCTCCATGGAGATTTGGAGGAGGAAATTTACATGTTGCAACCACAGGGATATGAGGTCAAAGGTAAAGAGAACTTGGTGTGCAGGTTGAAGAAAAGTTTGTATGGCCTAAAGCAAGCACCCCGACAATGGTATTTAAAATTTGATAGTTTCATGGCTGAAAACGGTTATCATAGATGTCATTCTAATCATTGTGTATATTTTAAGAGATTTGATAATGGCAGTTATATTATCCTATTGCTTTATGTTGATGACATGCTTGTTGCTGGGTCTAACATGCAACATATAAATGATCTTAAACAAAAATTAGCCAAGTCATTTGCTATGAAGGATTTGGGTACAGCTAAGCAAATTCTCAGTATGAGGATTACACGGGACAGGAAAAATAGAACCTTGAATTTGTCCCAAAGTGAGTATATAAAGAAGGTGTTGAAAAGATTTAACATGCAGGATGCAAAAGCAATTAGTACACCTTTGGCTAGTCATTTCAAATTGACTAAGGAGATGTGCCCAAAGGCATAGGAAGAGGTTAATAAAATGTCTAACATCTTGCATTCATCAGCTGTTGGTAGTTTGATGTATGCAATGGTATGCACAAGGCCAGATATTGCACATGCAGTGGGAGTTGTGAGCAGGTTTATGAGTAATCCGGGTATGGAACATTGGAATGCTATGAAATGGATTCTTTAGTATTTGAAAGGAACTACTACGAAGGCATTATGTTTCAAAGGATTTAATACTGCTCTAAGTGGATTTGTTGACTCTGATCTAGCGAGTGATATTGATTCATAGAGGAGTTCTACAGGGTATGTTTTTACTATAGGGGGAACTGCAGTATGTTGGATTTCTAGGCTGCAAAAGGTTGTTGCACTTTCAACCACTGAAGCTGAGTATGTTGCTGCTACAGAAGCCAGCAAGGAGATGATTTGGTTGCAATGTTTTCTGGAGGAATTGGGTCAGACACAAGAGGATAGCCCATTGCATACTGCTAGCCAGAATACCATTCATCTTGTGAAGAACTCTGCTTTTCATTCAAGGACAAAGCACATTTAGCTCAGGTACAACTTCATCCGGACTATTTTGGAGGAGGGTCAGTTACGGCTTGAGAAGATTCACACAAGTGAGAATCCTATCGATATTTTCACAAAGGCAGTTCCACAGGAGAAGCTAATTTCTTCATCAGTTTCTGTTGGTCTTCTTGATTGATAATTGTGGAATTTATACCAGTTGAGTCCTAGTGTTTTATCTAGTGGATGCTGCATGTACAGTGGTGTCATGTAGTATCAGTCTCCAAGTGGGAGATTGTTGAATTTTTTTTTGCCATTTTTCGTTGATGAAAACCGACATTGTAATAAAACCCTTAAAAGGCCGACTTTGTTTGTTGCCCTAAAAACACATGTTATAAGTGGCTGGGATACTTAAGGCATTGTAAGGTTGATGTACTATTTTTGCTAGATAATAAGAAAGATTGGACGACTCTGTATGGTGGACGTAACCCATTCTGGGTGAACCATGTTAAATCTTTGTGTTATCTGTGTCCTGTTTTATTTCTTTATCTTTTGTATTTAAATATGCATATAATTGTTAGTTCATATTTGCTTCGGATCTTCTTGAAACCCTAACAAAAAGGTTGTGAGTTATATACATCTTATTCATCTTTTCATGTGATTTGAGTTAAGTCTTTTGATTTCATGTGTTTTCATGTTTGATTTGCATGTTTACTATCTAACCCACCTCACTCTCCTTTTCACCATCTTCATACTCAAATGAAAAAACCAATAGTGTGTTATGATAAATGCATCATCATAATTACAAATCAAGGATAATATTGAAATAATAGACTGAAGAAGACACAATAGTGTGTGCATGTCTAAGCTATCAAAGTCATGGTTTGCATTGGCCATTTCCCCTAATTTTCTTCCTCTCTTTGACGATTGTTTTCCTCATTTGAGAGGGGGGAACTAGATACCTACATCCACCTCATTTAACCAACAAATAGTTGGTCCATTAACCATAGTATATTATTCATGATATGAACAATTCATTAACAATCATAATAAAGATAATAAATTCACATTTAAGCACAATTTGAACTAGTCCAAAAATATGGTGTGACAATTCAGTAACCCAATATTTAATTCAGGGTCATGGTTTATTGAGCCATAGTTTTGATGCATATCATGGTTTGTGTAATAATACTTAGTTGTTTTATGCAAATAATATTCTATAAAGACTAGTTACACATATGTAGTTGTTGGGATTGGCTTATGTAACCCTTGACTTTTGACTAAGGTTGGATTAAATATCTCTTATAAGTTGCATATGTGAGCAGAGAAAGCATAGATTGAGTTGTTTGGCTCCATGGTTTTCATTTGTTTGTTTACATGGAGAAATACAACTAGGGTGCTTGATAATTCAAAGGTCGATGCATATAGATTGTACAAAAGTATTGTGATATCATTTATTTAGTTAATAAATAATATATTGAATTGTGTGGATGTCCTTGGAAGTTCGATTTCTTCATTTTAATTTTATTTTTTTAAATATATCTAGGGAAAGTGTACCAATAGCCGTTATATAAAACTTTGTGCACACACATATCTAAACAATACATCAAATTTCAATGAGTTTTTGTTGGTTGTCTTTGCATGTGACATAACTACTTGTAGCTATTATTCTAGCTTCTGGTACCTAGTAATGATGCACATTGTGGGATTCGTTATGCACACGAGTAAACAAGTCATCATTTTAAAGTGTCTCCTGATACCTAATTAAAGATGCCTCAATAATTGTGCACTATAACCACCTAAAAAATGACCAATACTTATGCACAAATAATGCCCTAGTAGTCATGCGCTATGGGTACCAATAAGTTGCACAACTTCTCAAATGCAAGCCCCAAAATGCTTACTACAAGGGGTAAAGTGTGCGGCTATTGATACATATGAAATTTATTAAATGGGCTTTTAGTTATCATTTTTTGGTTTCTTTAAAATTAATAAGTAAAAAGTTGCGTGAACAAAGAATGAACTATAATTGAAACATGGATGGTAACTGATGCTCTTCCCCTAATCTTATTTTATAATATCTTTGTTATTATTCTTTTACATTACAAATTTTAAATACTTATATTACATATTTTTCTCTTATAAAGATTATATAAAAAAAGATATATTATTATTACAAATTTTCTTTCATTTATATTATCATTGTATGATTTTATTTATTTCAAGATATTTTTAACAACAATTAGTCCATTATTTACGAGGCAAATTCAACTAAGAATGCCTCCATAAATTTAATTGCTAGCTATTAGACTAGTATAGATATGTTGAATACATCTATCTAAAGAAATGCCGATACATATCAATTTAAACTATTTTATTTACCTTAAAATTATTTTATTTCATTTTAAATTATATTGCTACATATAAAAATATTTAAATTATATTGTATTTAATTTTATTTACCTCAAATATCTCCATTTTTATTTTATATTTATATATCTATCTAAAACTTATAATTTTAATGAGGGTATATTTTATTTTATATGGTGCTTATTTAAATCTCTTAAGTTTATAATTAATATTAATATTTTGACATATGAATGGTTGTCAAATTTAAGCTAAAAATAAAAGTTAACATTAACACGATCACACATCACCCCTTGCTGCCATTGTAGAATGCCTATGGGCATTAATAAAATCATTCAGATTTAAATAACTATTTTATCTTAATGAGGTGTAGATGTAAATTGAAGACACGAGTTTGGGTATAACCAAATTCCTGTCTTTGTTAAAATCTTAATTCTCTATATTAAGACATTTATAATTGATTTTTCTGCCTATAAAATAAGGATGTAAACATTCCTTTGAAAGATACAATAATAACAAGTGCCATGTAGTGGCTAGTACTTGTAGTCTTTATAATATTGCAATAATGAAAAAAAATGTCTAGTTAATAGATGAGTTATAAAATATCAATTTGGACATACATTCAAACTATAATTAGAGATAATATACTTTCAAGGCATATGTATTGTAGCTATGCATTAGAGAGTACCCAAAATTGTAGTATATAATCAACAAATTGAAATTCAAAGTTGAAGGTGTTTTATTGATTAAATGTTTATAGTTATTGCATAACTATTCTAATTTTTAAAATAACAATTAATATGTTCCAACTCTAAAATTATATAATTATAGAATACAATAATCTCTATAAATTTAATTCTAAATTTAACAATAACCATTAATCGAATCCTAACTCTTGATCTAATTTTAATCCTTACCCTAATCTTAACCCTTGATCTAAGTTTAACACGAACATTAATTTTAATCTTATGTCTAGCCTAGTTCAAATTCTAGTTATAACCATAACCCTAATTCTAACATTAATATTAATTTTCACTATAGCCCTAATTCTTAACCTAATTTTAACATTAAATAAAACCCCAACTCTATTTTTTCCTTAACTTCTATCCCCAGTCCTCAATCTAAGTCTAAGTCTAACTCTAACCTTAATTATATTGATTTAGAATTATAATAATTAATATTAGAGCTATAATATATAATTAATAATTATAACATAAGTTATAATAATTTATTTTAATTATAAACTTAAAATTACTAATTATAATCTTAATCTTAATTAATAATGATTTAATTTAAATATTTAAAATAATTATTAACTAACATTATAATTATAAAAAATTGATGAAAATATTTATATTGTATAATTATTTTAAATTGTAAAATAATAATTACTATGTCAAAACCATTTTTCCTTGTGTTCAAGCATAAAGAATCTATTCCCTCATAAGTTTACAAAGCTCCATTAATTTTTTAATTTGAAATAATCATCAACATTGTTAAAAGTTTGTGCCACGTTCTTGGATTAACCCACAAATAGTGGAAAACAAATTGAAAAGCTTCCCAAAAAATGTACCCAAGTAAAAGTTCATTCGTAAATTATGATTATTGTTAATTAGTATATATATTCATAAATATCTTTAAAAATATATATATTATTTTAATATTTTAAAAAATATATATATTTTATTATATAGATATTTTTTTTGTATTAGAAATCGAGAGACCGATAATCAGAGAGTTTATACAAAAGAGGTTACGGGAGGCAGAGCCTCAACCACCAAATAGTGAAACCAGAGAGACTAAGCAAGTAGCATATATAGTCACCTACTAACCACAAAAGGGAGACACTGAAGAGTACATAAAATTAAGTTACTATCATAAGGCACTACTGCAAAACCTCATCTTGGTCCTCCAGCCATGTGGTCCAGCCTTGTGTTCCTTCCATCCAGACCACCTTCTTCCTCTCTAGGATTTGGGAGCACATCTCTATCTTGTTGAAGGGAGGAGGCCTGGTATCTTGGAGTTCCTTGATCAGTTTTTTTATTGCATCAGCAAAGGTAGTTTGGTTCTCTACGATCCTAGCCCATTCATAACCATCTTGCATTTCACAGATAAACATGGTTGCTTTGCCATCTTTGAGGAACTGCAGCAGTTTGTTCCTCTCAACGTTCATCAGAAAGCATACCTACACAACAATTTTGTAATGTGTGAGTTTTTTAAAAAAACCAGTAAGTTCCCTTTCATTGCCTTGAAACATCTCCTCATTCCTAAGTTTCCAAATAAACCAAAGTATGAATGAAGATAGAATTTGCCAAAATAAGTTAGCATCCTTCTTAAGCCCATGAATAAAAATAGTAATTATATCAAGAGTACAAACATGTTCCATGATAGAAATTCCAAACAGTAACCAAATTTCTCTAGCAAAAGGGCAGGCAAAGAAAATGTGCCGCGTAGTCTCAGGCTTCTTGCCGCGTAGGAGTTATGGTCAATATACCACAGAGTACTAATATGATCGATCATAGAGGTGTCATGGTTGAGCAAGTTATAAATAGATTTGGCTTTGATCTTGGGGAGGGTGGAGCCATCCTTCCATAGGAATGATAGGTATCTATGAGCGTCTACATGAGTGTTTCTGGGGAGATTGAAGGTAGCACATGCATTTTTTATCATATTGTAGGTCCTCTTATGTGAATCAGGGAGATCATACTTATTACTAAGATTCTCCTAGTTGATGAGATTATCATGCTCTACGATATCCATAAGATACTTAATTCCCTTATTGTGCTAGTACCTAGTAGGCATCCTTGGGTTAAGGCAAGGGGTTTAGAGTTATGATATAGGTTCCACCATATCAATCTTTTACCATGGAGAGTACTATCACAGTCAATGCTAGAGTTGTCAATAAGTCTATGCATATGCTCCCAGACTTTCCAGATGGATTTAAACACCTAGGTGCCTTGGACAAACACAAAGAAACCACCTACAATCAAGTCACTGAATGGGAGGGCTTTCTAGGATTTGGCAGTCTTGGGGACACCATTTTGTATGTTGTCTCTAATGAGAACCTTCCAAGGTTCTTGACCTTCCAGCACATGGAATATCCATTTGGTCGTGAGGGAGATTCCTTGCATTTTGAGATCCTTAAGACCCAACCCACCAAGTTTTTTGTCTAAGTGGCACCAGGTCCATTTGACCACATGAGCTTTCCTTTTGCCCTTGCCATCAAACCATAGGAGGCGTCTGATAGCCTTTTGGATTTCAAAAACTTGGTAGTTGCTGAACATCCAAACAAAGGAGTAGTAAATATTGTAAGAGGAGAGGATTTTCTGATAGACTTGAATCCTGCCAACTAGGGAGAGGATCCTATTGTCCCACTTGTTAAGCTTTCTATCAATTTTTTCTTTGACCCATCTCCACATGTCTCTAAGAGAGGGACATATAGAGAAGGGGATATCGAGGTATTTGACTATTTTATTAGGTCCTCCCCATGAATATCCAAACTGCTGAAGCTAGTCCGGTGGTTTCTCTTTCCACCCAAGTAGAGTGGATTTGGAGCTGGAGATCCGGGTGCTAGAGGCTCTACCAAAGGTGTCAATTTTTTTATTGAGAGAGTCGATATTATGCCTAGAGAGCTCCAGGAAGAGTGAGGTATCATTGGCAAACTAAATGTTGAGCAATTCAGAGTCGTCTGGCATCTTAATGCCATGAACTCTAGGAGATAGGGTGTTATCTCTAAGGAGATAGTATAAGGCATTCGATGCAATAACAAACAAAGTAGGGGCAAGGGGGCAGCCCTTCCTAAATGATCTAGAGAGAGGAATAGGATGGGAAAGAGTCTCATTGACTTCAATTAGGGTGGACACATCTTTGAGGAGGATTCGAACATAATCACATGATTCACTAGGGAAGCCAAAGGCTTTGAGCATCATGAGGATGAAGTCCCATTCCACCCTGTCATAGGCTTTCTCAAAATCGACAAGGAACATGGTTGAGTCTTGGTTACAGGTTTTGGCCCATTCCATAGATTCCCAGCTAGTGACAAGATTTTCCAAGATATACCTATCTTTAATGAATCCAGTTTGGGTAGAGCAAATGAACTTGGGAAGAATCTTCTCAAGGCAGGAAGCTAAGGCTTTGGGTAAGATTTTATAAGAGACGTTAAGGAGGGTAATTGGCCTCCAATTTTTTATGAGGGCTTTGTTCCCTTCTTTCAGGATAAGTTTAACAATACCCCTATTGATGAACTTCCCCAAGGTGCCAATGTCAAGTGCTTCATTGTAAATGTCATAAAGATCATTAGTGATCCAGTCAATATTGGTTTTGTAGAATTCAGCAGGAAGTCCATCGGGGCCTGGGGCCTTATTATCCTTGAGAGCCTTAATGGCATTAGCAATTTCTTGCATAAAGATCCTAGCTTTAAGGAGAAGAGATTCATCCTTAGAGATTCTTTTTGGAATAATGGTACTACATTTATTTCGAGAATCTTTTGAAGCTTCATTATCCTCTGAGGTAAACAAAGTCTTATAAAACATTTCGAAGGCATCTTTGATATCATTGATATTCAGGAGTTCCTTATCCTTTACCATTATTCTATCAATTTTCTCTCTAGTCTGTTTTTGTTTAAGAAGATTAAAGAAAATTTTGGAGCCTTTATCCCCAAATTTGAGCTAGTGATTACGGGCTCTGATGAAGGCACCTCTAATTTTGACTTGTTGATGATTTCTAAGGATTTCTCTAGCCTAGGAGACCCATTTGGCCAAGGTAGGGGAGGAGGGTTGCATTTGGATTTCTTGTTCTAAAGAATGGAGTTGATGAGTGAGGGTTTTTTCTAGGGATCTAAAGTCCTTGGCTTTCTTCTAGCCAATGGTTTGAAATATTTTCTGCCAAGAGGAAATGTTCCTCTTCCACCTGAGAGTGTGGGATTGGGGATGTTGAGGCTACATGTTGAAGAGCCTAACCATTCTGATGGCACTTAGGACATCCTTGTCTTTCAGCAGGGAGGTGTTGAGTATAAATTTCTTATTGCAAGAGTTGTTATTAGTGATGGAGTTTCTAGTATTAATGATGGCTAGGATAGGAAAATGGTCAGATAGAGTTACCGATAAGATAGCCACCATGTTCCCCAAGTGATTAGGGGAGAAGGAGAAGAAGTCATTATTAACATAAAACTTGTCTAGTCTGGAGTAGATTTGATTAGTGCCTTGCTGAAAGTTACATCAGGTGTGCCATAGGTTAGGGGTATCAGATTTGGTGCCCTCCAGGGGGTCAAACAACTACAGTTGTTGTTTAAACCTATCTCAATGAGGTTTTTCTAGACTCTTCCATTCAAAAGGAAGACCCCCAGCCTTGTCATCTTGGTGTTCTATCATGTTAAAGTCTCCAGCCATGACCTAGGGGATACTTGGGAGGGATTCCAACCAATTCCAGAGGGACACTCTTTCCTTGTAGTCATTAGGTGCATATATGGAGCATATGCCAAAGCAAGAGCCTCTAATATCTATTGTAGCCCAGGCCACTCTATTACATGGGGAGATTCCCTTATCCTTGAGGTAGCTTGCCCACTTAGGGGATATAAGAAGGCCAACTCCCTCCTTTCCTTTTGGGTGCTTGGTACAAATTGTGATTGCATCTCTCCAAATGAAGTCGAGTGTAGTGTCGAGGGAGAACCCAACAGCTTTAAGTTCTTGTAGCATCAAAAAATCTAAATTTTTATGATAATCCAGAAATATTTTAATAACAAATTTTCTATCAGGCGACTCAAGGCCTCTAATGTTCCATGATATGTACTTCATTAGAGAGGATGATTAAGAAGGGTTATTAGGGAGACTGTATTTATCTCCATACTTCTACTTGTTTTTGGAGCCCACAGGTCTACCTTTCTTCTTAAGCATGGAGGATCCTTTCATGAGGTCCTCATCATCCTCACTAATCTCGAATGACTCAGTTTTACTATCTGCATTTCCTCCTATGTAGGACCCAGACAACTGGGAGCCTAGAATGCCAAGGAGTATCGTGCTAGACCTAATGTCTTCTAGACCCTTATTGGCATAGATAACTTCAATAACATGATTGTCCTCTATCTCATTGAGCATAGATGTTGTCGAGGGGTTGGTGGTGCTAACATCAGGAGTAAGTCCTGCAAGTGATGAGGAGTCCATTTGTTTGGGAGTTCCAGATCTGAGTATCATTTTTGCAAGATTATCACTTATGCTAGCATCATTAGCTCCATGATTAGGGTTTTCCAGATTTTGTTGGCATTATGTGAACCAGTATGAGGACATAATGATATTGTATGTTGTCATTGATGTCAATATGTGATATGAAGAGTGAACCGGCATATGTGTGAAGAGAAGGGAGAACCGACATATGTGACAACTGGTATCTATGCCAAAGTGAAGTGATATATGTGTTCTTGGTGAACTGGCATGTCAAGGTGAACCGACATGTTGTTATGAGAACCGGTACATGGAACTCTTGTGTGACTACCGGTTGGTAGTGTCAGGGTTTCTAGTTGGAGTGCCTCAAGTCTGAGTGACTCAACTGGTGATCTTTGTGTAATGAGTTAGTATGGTAATGGATAACCGATCGTGTTGCCACGTAAGCCCTATGCGCATGAAGGATCTTGTATGAAGAAGACTATCCCTATCTACCTTGGGAATGTGCAAAGTTTGTTAAAATAGTGATAATGCATGATGGGTTATCAGCCACCAAGAAATTGGTGGATAATGGACAATGGAGACTGTCTTGAGATTGATTCAAGATTATTGCATTTAATGTAGTATGCCTAATGGTCAGGATTAAACCATTTGAATTGTTTAACCTAACAAGTTTAGGGTTTATGCTTCTGACCTATTTGTTTCCTATAAGGTCGATGTTGTGTTTCTTTCTAAAGTTGTTGGCAAAAGTTGTATGTGTGTATCCAAGTGAAGTGATACATGATCCTTGCCAGACCAAAGGAAAGAAGAGATACCTGTAAAGTGAATGTGTAGAAGGTAAAAAGGAGCCAAAATGGATCTGCATTAGCATTGAGTGCTGTTACCACATCATTGTAATTCCTGTTGATCTCTAACCACTTCAACAGTTGTGAAATCCCTTAACAGGGTATCCTTAACAGGCTTGATACAAATCCCCTAATAGGGTAGTCTTAACTGACTTGATTCAAATCCCTTAACCGCATAACTTGAAGTTAATGAGTTTTGAGAAGCTATAGAGCTCTGGAGATCCTTTAGCTATTAAGTTCTTGAAATCCTCTAACAAGGTAACCCTAACCAGTTTTAACCCTTAACCAGGTATTGTAGCCATCCCTTAACCAGGTGATCCCTAACAGGATTGATTCCTAGCAGAACCTATTGTAATGTCTTTAACCGGACAAGGCTCCTAACAGAGTGGACTTCTAAAGAGTTCAAAAGAAGATTGTGGGTATTCATCCACACTGTGGTTTTTTCCAATTGGGTTTCCACGTGAAAAAATGTGTGTCATGTGTGATGCTTTTATCTTGTGATGCTTTGTTATTACCTGGTGAGCATATGATGGTTCTATGTTTTATGCCTATCTTTAAAGCATATTGAACTAATTGTTGTGAAGATCAAATGATAGTTTACCTGTTCATGCATGAGGGTGTAATGGTACTATAGTATTGAGCTAAGAGGAAAGCTTAGTGAGTGACCAGTTTATGATTGTTTTAGATATTCTAGGTCTTACCAGTTGCACTTTGTTTCAACCGGTATCACTGTTTATCAGTCATTTGGAGTATTTGCTATCAAACCAGTTTTGGTCTATATTTTTGTTTGTACTGATTCACCCCCCCCCTCTCAGTACCGGTTTGGTACTATTGGTTCATCATTGAGTTATCAATTGGTATCAAAGCATCCTCCAGGTCCTCTATGTTGTAAGCTTAACCGCTTGAGGGAAAGATTCTATTGTAATGATGAAGAGGGAAGGTCCAAAGTTTAACAGGGAAAATTTTAGTATATGGAAAGATAGGATAAAGATATTCATCAGAAGCATGGGTGCTCAACACTGGAGTTATGTTGAGAATGTCTATGTTGTCCCTACATTGATGACCAAAAGAGAGAGATACAAGAAAATGGGCAAGTCATGGAAGCCCTAATCAGTAGTCTATCTGACATTGAGTTTATTGATGTTCAGAACAAGGTAAATCCCAAAGAGGTATGGGATGCTCTTGAAAATATCTATGGTGGTGATGAACATGTAAAACGGGCTAAGGAAGAAAGCCTGAGAGGGAAGTTTGAAGATATGCGGATGGTTGAAGGAGAGACCATTCAGTAGTATAGAATAAGAATCAAAATAGTTGTTGGAGAAATCAAGAGTGCAGGTGGTAGAATAGAAGATTCCACTATGGTAAGCAAAGTCCTGAGATCCCTGTTGCTGGTCTATGCAATAAGGGTTGCTGCTATCTAGGAGCTGAGATCAATAGACAAGTTTGAAGTATCCTTAGACTCCATCATAGCCAAGTTAATAGCCTATGAGCTAAATAGTTTTGATGGCAGTGTTCAAAAGATTGAATCAACATTCAAATCTTCTACTGTACCATCCAAGAAAGGAAAAGAAGCAAGCACCAGTGGTGAACCAAGATAGAGTAGAGTAATGGATGATGAGGAGTTTCTGATGGAATTTGAACCTCTTCTTGCCAGGAAATTTCCAAAAGGAACCAGCAAATACAAAGGTAAGCTACCTTTGAAATGTTTTTCTTGTAACTGGATAGGACATATTGCTATGAACTGTCCTAATAGTGACAACAAGGATAAATCGGAAAGGTTCAAGAAATCCAAAGGAGGAAACCAGAGAAACTGATTTGTGGCAGTTGATGAAGGTGTCACAGATGAGGAATCAGAAGATGAGGAGAATGAAGACATTGTGTTTGTTGTTGTAAAGGAAGATGTGGTAGACAAGAAGGCTCTTGTCTCCCGTTTTGATAATTCCAATGAGTGGATCATTAACAGTGGCTATTCTCACCATATGACTGGTGACCGGAGCAAGTTTCTATCCTTGGAAGAGTATGAAGGTGGTGTGGTTCATTTTGGTAATGATGCACCATGTATGGTTAAAGGAATAGGGTCCATCTCACTGAATGGAAAGAGTAGTGCTAACAATGTGTATTGGATTGATGGTCTCAGACACAACTTCTTGAGTGTGGCCCAGTTGAATGATAGTGGTCTCACTCTGGAATTCAAGAATGGAGTGTGCAGAATTAAAGGAAAGGATGATGAGTTGGTGGCCATAGGCATGCAAACCAAAGGTAACCTATTTCAGTTAAATGCAAATGTAAGTACATGTCTTATGGCTAAATTTGATGATAGCTAGATATGGCATAGGAGACTCTGCCATATAAACTTTGATAACATTGTAAAGGCTAGTAAGATCAAGGCAGTTAGAGGGTTGTCGGTGCTAAGCAAACTAGATAATACCTTGTGCAGAGAGTTTCAAATGGGGAAAATGTCTTCCTCAACCTTTAAAGGTAAATTTTTCACTACTGACAACTTGCTTGATCTTGTGCATACTGATTTGTGTGGTCTTATGAAAACTAGAAGTGTGCAGGGTGATAGGTACTTCATGATTCTCACTGATGACTGCTCAAGAATGATGTGGGTCACATTCTTGAAAGAGAAGTCTAAAGCTTTTGCAAAGTTCAAAGCTTTTAGAGCATTAGTGGAGAAGGAAAGCGGTAAAAGGATCAAGTGCCTCAGAACTGATCAAGGAGGGGAATTCACTTCCGGTGAATTCAACAAGTACTGTGAAGAATTTGGCATCAAAAGGCAATTGTCTGCCCCTTAGACTCCATAGCAGAATGGCCTAGCAAAGAGGAATAACCGGACTGCAGTTGAAGTAGCTAGAACCATGTTGATTCAAGGAAAGGTAGCTCACACCTTTTGGAGAGAAGCGGTGAGCACTGTAGTCTACACAATGAATCGGGTAGTCATCAAGAAAGGTAAGGATAAAACTCCTTATGAGTATTGGACCGGTAAGACACCTATGGTTAGCTACTTTAGGGTATTTGGTAGCAAATGTTACATCAAGAGGAGTGAACATTAGGGAAAGTTTGAAGCTAAATGTGATGAGGGAATATTCCTAAGATATTCCACCAAGAGTAAAGCTCTGAAGTGTTACAACAATAGGACTCAGAGAATTATGGAAAGCATCAATGTGAGAGTTGATGAAACCTCTGAGAAAACTGAGGAAACCGACAGTGAGCAAGCTGTAAATGAATCGGTTGCAACCTTCTGGGAACCGATTGTCAATCAACCAAGTACCAGTAATAGTGTTCCTGAACCGGTGAATGCTGATACTGATGAAGATGAGGATGAAGAGGAAAAGCAAGAAGAACCAGTCAAGACCATTCCTTGGTATGTCAAACTGAATCATGATCCTAAGCAGATCATAGGAGATAAGGATGCAGGAATCCTTACAAGAAGGAAGATCAGAGAGAACTCATGTATGATCTCTGAATTTGAGCCCAAATCATTCAAAGAGGCTCATAGAGATGGAGACTGGATCAAGGCAATGGAAGAGGAACTTGACCAGGTAGAGAAAAATGGTACATGGTCCTTGGTACCCAGACCGGAGCATAAAAATGTCATTGGTACCAAATGGGTCTTCAAAAATAAGCTGAATGAGGATGGCATAGTAATTAGGAATAAAGCCAGATTGGTGTGCAAAGGATATGCTCAAGAAGAAGGAGAAGACTATGGAGAAACCTTTTCTCCTATAGCCAGATTGGAAGGAGTTCGTATGCTTCTTGCATATGCAGCTTTTAAAGGATTCAAGGTATATCAAATGGATGTAAAATCTACATTCCTAAATGGTGTACTTGAAGAGGAGGTATATATAGAGCAACCAGATGGGTTTTCCCTATTTGAAGGTAGTGATATGTTGTGCAGGATACATAAAGCCTTATATGGTCTAAAGCAAGCACCTAGGGCTTGGTATGAGTGCCTACATTCCCATCTTGTGAAGATTGGATTTGAGAGAACAAGTGAAGATAGCAATATCTACTTGAAGTTTGAAGGAGATCAGATCCTGATCTGTGAGGTTTTTGTTGATGACATTATCTTTGGTGGAGATGACAAGATGAGTCACGAGTTTTCTGATGAGATGAAGAAAGAGTTTGAGATGTCACTCATAGGGGAGATTAAGTTCTTCATTAGACTACAGATCTAGCAGATGAAAGATGGAATCTTTATCAGTCAGTCCAAATATGTCAAAGAGGTGTTGAAGACCTTTGGCATGGAAGATAGCAAACTGGTTGGTACACTGATGGTGATCGGTTGCAAATTATCAAAAGAGGATGATTCCACACTGGTTCATGAGAAGGAATACTGATCAATAATTGGTAAGTTACATTATGTAGTGCATAGTAGACCAGATATTGCACATGCAGTTGGCATTACTGCAAGGTTCCAGAAAAGTCCAAGAGAATCCCACTTGATTGCAGTGAAGTGGATTCTTAGGTATCTGAAGGGAACAGTTGACTATGGATTGTGGTACCCATATAGCAATGATTTCAATCTAAAAGTGTTCACAAATGCTGATTGGGCAAGTAATGTGGATGACCAGAAAAGCACAACCGGTGGTGCATTCTTTCTCGGTGGGAGACTGGTCTCATGGATGAGTAAAAAATAGAGTTGTATCTCTCAGTCTACAATGGAAGCAGAGTATGTTGCAGCTTTCATGAACTGCACTCAGACAATTTGGATGAAGCATGTACTGGAAGGCTTCAAAATTCTTGTATCTGAACCAGTAAGTATATTCTGTGATAACACAAGTGCTATCAATATTTCAAAGAACCCAGTTTTAAATTCTAGAACCAAGCATTTTGAGCTTAAGTATCATTTCTTGAGGGAAAAGGTTCAGAATAAAGAGATTGCACTGGAACATGTTTCCAGTAAGGAGCAATTAGCAGACATATTCACCAAGCCTCTCCCAAAGACTACATTTGTGCACTTAAGAGGTGAATTGGGGGTACTGCCCCTTCAGGAGGTGAACTAAAAGTATTTGTTCCACATCAGTCAGGTATTGCATAGTCAAATTTTTGTTGATTGATGTGTTGAAGGATGCTACTCCTTAGGGGGAGCAGCATAGTGGAACAGGGTTGTGTAGCGTCCTAAAATTGCGACACTTGCAATTTTGACCACATTTGGGTCTTCACGATGGCGACGCAACACTGAACCTGAATGGAGACCCCGAAACTTGTTCATGACATCAAAATCTGCATTTCTCAGCACCCTGGCCTGATCCTCCTTGCACCCCGCTGTCCCGGGAGGTGGGACCAGAGCACCCAGTGCCCTAGTCCTTCAGGACTAGGGTGCCCAATGCCCTGGTCCCCCAGGACCATGGCGCCCAGCGCCCTGGTCCCTGGCCCTATTTTGGGCCCGGTCTCCTATGGGACTTCGGGCCTTTTTGTTTGCAATTTGGAAAATAACATTTCCTGGTCGGCCTAAGGTCAGGAAAATCAGTTTGTTAACCCTAATTGGCAAGTATAAAAACTACATTTCCTCTCCCATTTGAGGGGGAAGGACATATGGGTACAAAACGTGAAAACGATATTCAAACATTCAAGCATTCAAGCATTCAAGCATTCCTTCAAGCAATTGATCATTCTAAGTCTCCATTCAAGGCCAGGTGTTGCATTCAAGACAAGGATTCAACTATTGAAGAGGAGATCACATACTACAATATACAACATACAACAAACAACAACATCTATATCTTCGCATATAAGGATACAAACATCCTTACAACAAGGTACTAGTACTTGTTTTACATTACATTTACAGCATTTCTCATTTCTTGGTTAATTCCAAAACTGGGGTTTGACCTAAGGGCAAACCCCTAATCCCTAACCCCCCAATTGTCTTCGCTTTTCTGTGTATAGGTTGCAGGTACGCGGCTGAAATTGAAGATCTGGAATCCTTGTGCAGAGACGAACAGATCCCCCTTCGTTTCACGGATTTTTCGGAGGACCGTGTGCACGTCGGGCGCCATCGTCCGGTCAACTTTTGCTCAAATTTGCAGGACAACGCCGTCTTGACATTTTACTGCTAATTCCAGGTCCGCAGCTTCATATCATAACCCTATCTCTGTTTATAAGCAAATATTTCCCACTTTACATGCATTCCTAGTTCAATCTTTCTATCTACATTCTTTACAAAAGAGGGTATCCTTGCTATCACAACCCTTGAAACTCATATAGAATCCAATCTTGCATTGTGTGGGATTGGATCTTGTGGGTTTCAACCCCTCTTTTGAATGTAAAGTCTCTCCTAAGTGAAAACCGTCAACCCTAGTGACTCTCCCTTCTCTCTCCTCAGAGTTGGGGAGGGGAGAACGACTAGGGTTTGATTTTTCCACTTTACATTTTGGTGAACCCGACGTGAACATCCTTTCTGATTATTCATAGTTAGATCTGAAAATTGGATTCCTTGATTACATTTCCATGTTTGATCTTTTGCAAAATTTTAGAGGTTAATTGCATAAAAACCCTAAATTTTCTTTTCAAGTAATTAAACTTGTGAAATGTTTAATTGTTAATGCTTGTTTCAGATCTACCCTTCTATTGCAAATTGTCAATTCCTATTTGTGCTTTAATTCTGAAAATTAAGTGGTTAAGTGTCAAAACCCTAATTTTTGAAACCCTCTTGGTTCAACATTTGTCCGACAATTTCACTGATCAAAACATCCCCAAATCGGCTGTAACTTTGGATTCCGCAATAAAATCACAATATCTTTTATCCCTGAAAATTTGGAAAAAAGTTGCGAGGACCGTGTGCACCCCGAGCGCCATCGTCCCCGACATTTTTTCCGAAATTCCGGGAGCTAGATCTTACTGTACTTTTCTGCTAAAATCCAGAATTTTGGCTGATTTTATCAATTTTAACACCTTCAAAATTACAGTCAAAGTTGGTCTAGCGATTGCTTGGATTGAGGCTTCTAATCATTCAAAAATTGTTGAAACTGAAATTCATGTCAAAATTGTGTTTCTTACAGTCCTAAATCTGAAAAGTGTGTTATCATTCATTCGAAATTTCAGTGATTTATCCAAATTTTTGCAATTTGTGACTTTTGAAATTAAGTGCTTAATTACAACAACTTTGATTTCCGCTTTCAAAATTGAATTTTGCGTGAAATTGAGTCAACTTTCAAATTTCAAAACTTGCATTGCTTTTGGTATTCCCTCTAAAATCATAAAATTCAAAATTTCAGTTTCCCTCTCTTTTTCAAAATTCAAATTTTGCATTTTTCGACAATCTTGGTAGGGTTCAATTTTGAGATTGCAACTTTAATTTGGCCTATCTACAGATCGTAAAATCACTCAATTTTTTCAGGTTAACTGTAAAATCATCATAACTTTCATCCTTGCAAATTTCAAAAAAAGTTGCGAGGACCGTGTGCACCCCGAGCGCCACGGTCTCGGACATTTTTTCGTAAATTTCGGGAGATTGTCCTGATTGTATTTAACAGCTTAAACCTAGAAGATTGGCTGGTTTTACTGAAATTTGCTACCTCTAAAATTCAAAAAAAATCTTCTCTCTCTCTTTAGTGCATGAGTTTTACAACAGTAAGCCCTACTTACACTATTCCCGTTAGACGAAGCCTTAGAATTAAGTTCTTCCAAGGTTTAATTACTGAGGAGATGGAACCTAATTTGAATGGTCTTTTTAACGAGGACATGGGTAATTCCTCTAATCCTCTTAATGATGAAGAAGCTCTTCATGAGGTTTCTGTAGAACAACTTTCAAAATTGGATAACCAATTTGATGATTTTCGACAGTGGATGTCTCAAGAATACCCTGATAGTCAAGCTCTTCCTTTAATTGAGGGTCTAAAATGTATGCTTCAAAGTGATAAGAATGGAATTGATATTTTGCGTGGTATTGCACACATTGTGGATTCAAATGTGATGCCTATGAAGAGTTGTGTCGAAACCTTAGGTTATACACAACCTCCTACTCAAGAAAATCATTCTATTCCTTTGACGACTCCTATTGCTAGTATACCTACTTTTACATCAAACATAATGACTACTTCAACACAAGACATTCCTCCTATGATCACTAGTCATGGGAGCAATCCCTCTTCTTCAATCAACCCTCTTCCTTCATTCAATCCGACTTCTTCATTCATTCCTTCAATGAGTGTCCCTATTACATCTCCACAAATGAACATGACGCAAGGGGGCAATTCATTTAACCATTCCATTCCTCCTTGTAGTGTTCCTCCTGTCCAATCATCTCCTATGACTAACTATCATAGTGTCCCACCACCTTACTCTCTACCTTCTTTCAATAACATAACACCTCCATCACAATCTAACACGTCTAATATGAACTCTTCGACTGAAGCGCCATTAATAATCTTGCACAAACTGTCTCTTCTTTACAGCAACAAATTGCCTCTATGAATCAATCTAAGTTTAGTGTGCCCACATTTGATGTTGCGAGCCCACTTTCTCTTGATATTGTTCGAGCTATTCCCCCTAAACATGTTGAAATTCTGCATTTGGAGCTTTATAATGGTAAGGGTGATCCTCTAACACATGTTAAGACCTTTCAAACAATATGTACTGATTTTGCTTATGACCAAAGGTTGCTTGCAAAACTGTTTACTAGAACATTAAGAGACAAAGCCCTACAATGGTATTTCTCGTTGCCTTCCTATTCTATTACTTCTTTCGAACAACTTGCAAATGCTTTCATTCAACAATTTCAAAACAATATAAGTCCTAAAGTTACTTTGATTGATTTAATGCACTATAAACAAGGTGTTAAAGAAAAAGTGACTGATTTCATTGGTAGATATAAGCATTTGTAAGCTCAAATTTCTTTTCCAGTGCCTGACAATGATATTCAAAGAATCTTTATTTCTAATTTACAAAAAGACATTAGAGAAAAACTCCTATTTTCTGAGTTTACTTCTTTCCAACAGTTGTGCGCAACTCTTCACAATTATCAACTGACTGTGAGTCAAATGGAACAATCACATCCTATGGCTCCGAGTGATAAGGGTGATAGTAGTCAACAACCATTTGGGAAGTTTAAACCGAATAGAGAGTCCATTAAATCCAATGAAAACATCATCAACAACAATGTGAATGCAGCATCAGGTGTGTTTCCTATTTCTAAGTTTTTCAGGAAAGAAAGAAAGTTTACTCCTTTGAATGAATCATTGCATAGTATTATGAATAAGTTATTGGAACAAAATGTGCTTACTCTTCCTCCTACAAGGCAAATTGATCCTGCAAAGATTACTTCACCTTATTTTGATAACAAATCTTTTTGTCAATTTCATCGTCAACCTGGGCATGATACTAAAAAATGTTTTGCTTTAAAGGGTAAAATTCAAGATTTGATTGATAATAATACTATCTCTATTTCTGGAGTGAATGATAAAGGCAATACATCTGTAGCTCCTCCTAACCAAAATCTTCAGATTTTTACTAATCCATTGCCTTCTCATACCTCTAATGTGATTGATACTACTGATTCCTCTGTCTCACCTGATGATCTTGTGTCCATGACTCCGAATGTGATTAACTTTGTGGAGCAGCAGAAAATCCCTAAAGAACCTTCCATCACATTTGATTCCAGTGAAACTATCAGGGCACCTGATGGTCCTTTATATATAGTTGCAAAAGTCAAGAACACACCTTGCCGTGGAGTGCTTATTGATCCTTCTTGTATGGTTAATATCATTACTGAAGAATTTCTTTTTACTTTGCAATTGAATCAAGTGATCTATGATGAAACAAATGTGGTTGTGAAACTATTTGATGCATTTTCTTCTCCTGCAATTGGTTCTATTACATTACCTATTGAGGTCCATAACAAATCCCTTGATGTGAACTTTGCTATTATTCCATCTTCCGAACAATTTCGTGTGAAGCTTGGCTATCCTTGGCTATCTTCCATGAAAGCTATTGCTTCTCCTATTCACAAGTGTTTGAAATTTCCCCATAATGGTGAAGTTGTTACTGTCAATCATAGTCTCTTTAAACAAGTTGAAAGAACTTCTAGCGTTCCTATTGATTATTTTTGGCCTAAACAATTCCAATCTCTTCCTCCGCGAAGTGATCATCTTTTCAAATCTTATCAAAAGTGGAAAACAGATATGATCCTATCTCTAAGTGAACCTAGAACACCCAAACTTGATATTCCTATCGTTCTTGAGAAGGAAGTTCTTCCTTTGAAAGATAAAACTAATGTCTTTCCTCAAGAAGATTCCCAACCCATCCCTATGGATGTGACTATGTCTATATCTAATAAACTTCCTAAAAGTAGACCTATCCCTCCTCGTCATGATGGACTTGGTCTCCTTCCTAAACCAAGTATTCCTCCCTTATATGGAGCAGTTCCTCCTCCTTCCTCTTATGGAGAGAAGAGACCTTCCTCTTCTCCTATTGTTCAACCTAAGAGACCACAACCCAAACACCCAAGTGATAAGGACGAGAACATTCCTCCTCCTCAATCTTCTCAACTTCCTACTAAGACTAGACAAAATTGTTCTGCACGTGAACGCCAACGAAGGCGTCGTCTTAGAGCTCAGGTAGCTGCTTCTCAAACTTTGCAATCCCCAAAAACACCTTCAACAAGCATTATTCCATTTTCTCCTCAGCCGACAATTGAGCCAAAATCTCCTAAACATAAGATGCATGATGGTCTTGATCCTGTGCGAGTTAAAGATCCTATTTTTATAAATCTTGATGATGATATAGATGAAAATGTTATTCATGATGAAAATGCTACTTCTCCTGTTCATTCTGATAGTGAATATGAACTTGTTGATATTGATAACCATTTATCTAACGAATTTTCTAAAGCACTTATCCTAGCTCCTAGACAAGAACATCGTGGCTTGGGATATGAACATAGCCCTTGTTTGGATCTTGTGATAGCTCCATCTGCTGTGTTGGATGTTCCTCCTCTAGCGTGTTCCCTACCTTCCCAAAACATTGATCAGCAAGATCGGGTGGTAGATGACGTGCTAGACTAGTTTCATTAGCATAGCAGATTCTCTCCTCCTCTATTTCTTTTGTTACTTCTTCTATATGTTACTCTCATTCTTCTATTTGTTGTCCTTAGTGTTGTCTACTTGAGGACGATGCAAAACATTGAGATCTCTTTTGGTCTCTATCACGTTGACTCAAAAGACACATGTGTTCCCTTCTTCTAGGTGACCTTCCTTGATTGGGGAATGAAGAACAATTATGCATACATACATATGATATACATGAATTATCATATAGCATACTGACCCCGAGGAAAGCGAAGTCACCTTGTGCTTTGTGTTTTGTGTCTATTATCCTTGGGCTTATCTCACACTTGGGGGCTAAATCCTTGTGATAACGTGCTCCTTTCCTTTCTCATTCTTATATGTATCACTACCTTAAAGCAATCACCCTCGGTGAGGCGTGTACGATCGCTTTAATGTAGGGGGGCATACATCCCGTTCATATCTTTTCAAGATACTTGAAAATTTCTTGGCGAACTTAGCTTTGCCTTGAAAATTTTTGATATCTTTCTTGCATGACTCATAGTGAGGGAACCCTACTACTGACAGTCATGGCTCTCCCTCGTGATCTTCCCTTTTACTTTGTCAATCAAAGTCGTAAGATCCTTAGTCCACTGGGGGCTTGGTGTATCTTTCCTCCTTGACGTGGTGAAAGTTTTTCAATGTTGTTTCCATGTACTTTACCGGAAGTATGAGCGTACGCTTATACTCCTGCTAAAGTGGGGGCTAAATGTAGTGTCCTAAAATTGCGACACTTGCAATTTCGACCGCATTTGGGTCTTCACGATGGCGACGCAATACTGAACCTGAATGGAGACCCCGAAACTTGTTCATGACATCAAAAATTGCATTTCTTAGCACCCTGGCCTGATCCTCCTTGCACCCCGCTATCCTGGGAGGTGGGACCAGAGCACCCAGCGCCCTGGTCCTTCAGGACTAGGGCGCCCAGCACCCTGGTCCCCCAGGACCATGGCGCCCAGCGCCCTGGTCCCTAGCCCTATTTTGGGCCCGGTCTCCTATGGGACTTCGGGCCTTTTTATTTGCAATTTGGAAAATAACATTTCCTGGTCGGCCTAAGGTCGGGAAAATCAGTCTTTTAACCCTAATTGGGAAGTATAAAAACTACATTTCCTCTCCCATTTGAGGGGGAAGGACATATGGGTACAAGACGCGAAAATGATATTCAAACATTCAAGCATTCAAGCATTCAAGCATTCCTTCAAGCAATTGATCATTCTAAGTCTCCATTCAAGGCTAGGTGTTGCATTCAAGACAAGGATTCAACCATTGAAGAGGAGATCACATACTACAATAGACAACATACAACAAACAACAACATCTATACCTTCGTATATAAGGATACAAACATCCTTACAACAAGGTACTAGTACTTGTTTTACATTACATTTACAGCATTTCTCATTTCTTAGTTAATTCCAAAACTGGGGTTTGACCTAAGGGAAAACCCCTAATCCCTAACCCCCCAATCGTCTTCTCTTTTCTGTGTGTAGGTTGCAGGTACGCGGCTGAAATTGAAGATCTGGAATCCTTGTGCAGAGACGAACAGATCCCCCTTCGTTTCGCGGATTTTTTGAAGGACCGTGTGCACGCCGGGCGCCATTGTCCTATCAACTTTTGCTCAAATTTGCAGGATAGCACCGTCTCGACATTTTACTGCTAATTCCAGGTCCACAGGTTCATATCATAACCCTATCTCTATTTATAAGGGAATATTTCCCACTTTACATGCATTCCTAGTTCAATCTTTCTATCTACATTCTTTACAAAAGAGGGTATCCTTGCTATCACAACCCTTGAAACTCATATAGAATCCAATCTTGCATTGTGTGGGATTGGATCTTGTGGGTTTCAACCCCTCTTTTGAATGTAAAGTCTCTCCTAAGTGAAAACCGTCAACCCTAGTGACTCTCCCTTCTCTCTCCTCGGAGTTGGGGAGGAGAGAACGACTAGGGTTCGATTTTTCCGCTTTACAGGTTGCTTGTGCGTTCACTTTGGCATTGTTGTCAAAGGGGGAGAAGAAGTGAAATGGAGAAGATATCTGCAGAAATTGGGGGAGAAGATGTGAAGCGGAAAGATATCTTTGTATATTGCCACCAATGCCAAAGGGGGAGATTGTTGGCATTATGTGAACTGGTATGAGGACATAATGATATTGTATGTTGTCATTGATGTCAATATGTGATATGAAGAGTTAACCAGCATATGTGTGAAGAGAAGAGAGAACTAGCATATGTGAGAACCGGTATCTATGCCAAAGTGAAGCGGTATATGTGTTCTTGGTGAACCGACATGTTGTTATGAGAACTGGTACATGGAACTCTTGTGTGACTACCGGTTGGTAGTGTCAGGGTTTCCGATTGGAGTGCCTCAAGTTTGAGTGACTCAATCGGTGATCTTTGTGAAATGAGTTAGTATGGTAATGCATAATTGATCATGTTGCCACGTAAGCCCTATGCGCGTGAAGGATCTTGTATGAAGAAGACTATCCCTATCTACCTTGGGAATGTGCGAAGTTTGTTAAAATGGTGATAACGTGTGATGCGTTGTCAGCCACCAAGAAATCAATGGATAATGGACGATGGAGACTGTCTTGAGGTTGATTCAAGATTATTGCATTTAATGCAGTATGCCTTACGGTCAGGATTGAACCGTTTGAATTGTTTAACCTAACAGGTTTAGGATTTAGGGTTTATGCTTCCGACCTGTTTGTTTCCTATAAGGTTGATGTTGTGTTTCTTTCTAAAGTTGTTGGAAAAAGTTGTATGTGTGTATCCAAGTGAAGTGATACATGATCCTTGCCAGACCAAAGGAAAGAAGAGATACCTGCAAAGTGAATGTGTAGAAGGTAAAAAGGAGCCAAAATGGATCTGCATTAGCATTGAGTGTTGTTACCAGATCATTGTAATTCTTGTTTATCTCTAACCACTTCAACAGTTGTGAAATCCCTTAACAAGGTAGCCTTAACAGGCTTGATACAAATCCCCTAACAGGGTAGTCTTAATCGGCTTGATTCAAATCCCTTAACTAGGTAACTTGAAGTTAATGAGTTCTTAGAAGCTATAGAGCTCTAGAGATCCTTTAGCTATTGAGTTCTTGAAATCCTCTAACAAGGTAACCCTAACCGAGTTTAACCCTTAACCGGGTATTGTAGCCATCCCTTAACCGGGTGATTCCTAATAGGATCGGTTCCTAGTAGAACCTATTGTAATGTCTTTAACTGGACAAGGCTTCTAACAGAGCGGACTTCTAAAGAGTTCAAAACCAGATTGTGGGTATTCATCCCCACCATGGTTTTTCCCAGTTGGGTTTCCATGTGAAAAAATATGTGTGTCATGTGTGATGCTTTTATCATGTGATGCTTTGTTATTACCTGTTGAGCATATGATGGTTCTGTGTTTTATGCCTGTCTATAAAACATATTGAACTAATTGTTGTGAAGATCAGATGATAGTTTACCTGTTCATGCATGAGGGTGTAATGGTAATATAGTATTGAGCTAAGAGGAAAGCTTAGTGAGTGACCGGTTTATGATTGTTTTAGTTATTCTAGGTCTTACTAGTTGCACTCTGTTTCAACCGGTATCACTGTTTACCGATCATTTGGAGTATTTGCTATGACACTAGTTTTGGTCTGTATTTTTGTTTGTACTGATTCACCCCCCCCTCTCAGTACCGGTTTGGTACTATTGGTTCATCCTTGAGTTATTAGATTTTTAACCATTTTTTTTACCACAGAGTTAGTTGGGGTTTGAGAGGTAGTTGGTAAGTCATTATTTGCTGGGGGGTTCACTAGTACCGGCCAATTGGTTGGTATTTTGGACATTAGACTTGCTATGATTTAGGGTATTTTGATGGGCAATTTTCCATCTTTGCTTTCTTTAGGTGACCATATGAAAGCAGTCAAAAGGCGAATCTTCAAGACCTTTTGAGGGGTCGGGAACAGGGATGAGGGGTTCAGATATCAGAGGTACGTGGTCAATATGCATTGGATTTAATTCACTAGGATTGGTGCCGAGTGTAGATGTCTCTTCGTTAACAAAGTGTAGGCTAGTTGAATTAAGGTCTTTACTGGTTCTAGGGTTTACAGAAGCATCGGCTAAATTAATGTTATTTTTTTGTTTTCTGCGATTGATGATTGGACAATTTTTTTGAAGATGCCCTTCTTTCTTGTAGAGAAAGTAGGCATTCAAACCTCCAAGTATTTCAATAGGAAAAATGAAGGTATCTCCATTAATATTTAGGTTTAAACACGGAGGGATGTCAATCCTAGGCTTAATCGATACAAGCATTCTTGCATCAAGGTTGGGTACCAAACTTGTAGTCTCATCAATCCAAATTGTTTTTCCAAATGGTTCCATTAGTTGGGGAAGAAAACACCAAATAAAGGGAGGGACATCTTTAAGGATGAGCCATCTGGGGGAGGATAGCATGAGAACTTCCTCATTAACCGCCTCCGGAGACCAGGCTAAAGCTCGAAAGGAGGTATTCCCTACCGTCCAATATTGGCATTTGAGGGCTTCAAGCTAGGATTCATGCGTGTTAAAGAAAATAAGGTAAAGACCTTTTTATATTTGCCTATAGAACAATATTTTAAGCCCTAATTTCAAATTCCAAAGATTATTAAACCAATAATCTAAGAATTTCCTAGGTGGGTATTTTTCAATATCAACACAAACAAAGAAGATGGCAGTGTCACTGAACCTAAGTTTTTTCGAAGAAATTTCATTTAGCGTTTCATTATTTGGTGAAATACAGAATGAGTCTGAAGTAATGCTAGGGCACTTACCTTCCTCACTGGGTCGTTCATCTCCAAGAGCCTTAAGAAATCGCACACAAGGGTGGATTCCATTCGCAGGCAGGGTGACGGTCTCAACAAAGGATTTTTTCAAGGTTGGGTTTGTTTGAGTGGCAGATTTAGGGCCATTAATGGGACCGCCATCTAATTCTAGCTCCATCAGGAACCAAGGTTGGGTCGCACAATTGAGTAAGTAGGCGACGGGGTTAGGTTTAATTGAAACCACAGAGCATTAATTCGCAGAGTTAAAAGAAAAGCAAGTGAACGGGGAAGAGTTTGCAAACCGGGTGGAGGAGATTAACTCCTCCACATTAACACAGAGGTGCCCACATCATCTGCCCAGGTTGCCTTGATTTTGCTACCGCCTTCAAGAGGGAGTAAGGAGTGATCACATCCAGTCCAAAAATTCGCAGAGCTCCAATCATTTACCCTATCAAAATAATGTACATGCACTCCAGTTCTATCATGCTTTGGATTGAATCTTCACTTTATAAGCTTACACTTTTTCATTACTTGAGTTCTATAATATGCTCTGCGAGCTCCAGATTGAATCTTTACTTTTCAAGCTTCAAATTTTTCCTTATATAGATATTTTATATTATATTATATTATTATATCTAATTATAATAAGAATTATATATTAATATTATATTTCAGCCACGGATGATAGGGAGAAGGGTACTTGACCTCACCTTTATGCGGGGAGAAGAAATGTGCTTCACCAGATGGGAATATATTGACCTTAAAGTTGGGAGAGAGCACTGGGTGTTCATGAAGTTGTGAATATGTATCCAACACTCAACCTGTTTATAGGAATATCTCAACAGAAGAGAGCAAGTGGAGAGGACTCAACCCCTACTATTAGGGTTCAGCCCTTTGGATTAGAGAGGAAAAGTTCCAACACGCCCTCAACCGATCTCGATGACCCTTCGGCTATTTCTTTACCGCCATCAACTAGACCTTTTTCTGGGGAACCCATATTAATAAAATATAATTAATATAATAATAATATACCCAATATTGTTATGATGTATTAATAATTAAGTTTATGATTCAATTAGATTTACGATTAGTGTTAAGTTATGATTATTTTTAAAATTATCATTAGGTTAGGTTTTATTTAAATCTTGGATATACATTAAGGCTATCATGACATTTACAATTGAAAACAAACATAAGAAGTTAAAACTCAATTAAAATTACACTTAAATCTTTATTTTCATTATATTCTAAGAAAATTATATTTCTAAATCACAGAAGGATTACCTCAATCTAACTTTTATATTTTAAATGTTGTATATATTATATATTAATTTTTAAATCCTTTCAATTTAATATAATTTTTTAAAGTTTTAGAATTTGTTAAATATTTGTTTGGTGGATGTGTAAAATAAATATGATAAGAAAATTTAAACATGCTAAATATTATTTTAGCGTACCTACAAAATTGCCTAATAATATTCAGATAGTGGATCATGAAAATCCACTAATAAGATCAAAACAAAAAAAATACATAATTCTAAATGGTGGAGAAACAATGAATTATAATGAGTTAACAAAAAATAATGCAACCGATCGCAGTAGTACTAGCCTATTTTCATTAACTCGTGATTATTCAATTGCTTTTCTACCAATCATATTTATGAATTTTTTCATCTCATTCTGTTTTTAAATATTTAAATAGTTAAGATGAAAGATTTTTTAAGTTTTCAAATTAGACAATTTGTTTTTCCTAATTGGGTCAAATGATTTGCATGTTATTACTGGATTTCCACATTTTTGTAGGCAATTTTTTAGGTCATTAAAATAATGTTTAGTATGTTTTTATTTAATTTTCAAATTTAAATCTTTTAATCTTTTAAAGATTTATCATAACTTTGATAATATAAATATATATCTTTGATAAATATATTAATATATATTTTCTATATAATATATAATTAAATTAAATATTAGATAAAAGATGAATGAATAATTTTAATATTATAAATATTATTAATATATTTAATTCTCTCTCTATATATAATAATATAATTAAAATTATTATATTAGAATTAAATACATTTTTGATAATAACAGAAAATCAATGAATAATAAAGTTATATATAATAATATATTAGTAAGGTTAAACATATAAATTATTAAAATATAAGAAAATTTGTGACTAAGGTTTGAGATTAAGGTGTCAATAAATAATTTAATATTATGCATATTATTGACCAATATTATTAACATATTTAATTATAATCTAAATTATATTTGTAAAATAGATGAAATATAATATTATATATCCTCACCATATAATATTAAATCTATATAATGCAATAATATAGTCTAAAATATTGTATAAAGATTAATATATTAATTATAAATAATTTATTAAGAATAAAATTACCCAAAATATAATAATAAATTTATTATTAATAATTTTATTAAAATTTTCATTAAATAATTATGAATTGAAAATAAGATTATTATTATTAATTTTATAGTTATAATTTATTTTATATTAAATATAGAGAGTAAACTTACAAAAAGTATAGCTTCAGCAGTAACGTGAGGTCATGCCTCAAAACCAACAATCCTGACCTACAAAGATCTGGTCAATGACTACTAACAATTCTGCATGCACATTATAAATAACATAATCCTATACATAGCCTATTCTATGATGTGTGCAAGAAAAAAGAGTATACATAGATAATGTTCATGTTCGAACAAAAAGAACCAAACAACATCTCAACACTCATGAAGATGATCCTGACATGGCTCCATCCAAGTTGTCCACCCCAAAGGGCCTTCCATATAGATTGTCTTCCTTCAATCATGTGGCTAATTCAACATCTGGATCTGTTCCATTGTTGGGTTTTTGGCTTTCCGAATCTTGGCACCAAGACTCTCCATTGTAGTGGCAAAAGAGGTGTGGTCTCCTGCAACCCGCCTCCATTCAAATCCATTCTCTAGATCATATATGAACATAGTAGCATGACCATCTTTGAGAAACCGCAAAAAAGTGTTCTTCTCTATCCTCATAGTTACAGAGACCTGCAAAATAATGTAATGAAGAGTGAGTCCATGAAATGACTCAGTAAGGGCCCTAGTTTTACCTTGGAATTTATCTTCATTTCTAATTTTCTAATTGTACCATAAGATATCAGTAGAAAGAATATTCCAAAAATAGATTAGTATCATTTTTTAAACCATGGATGCAACTAGTAAGAACTTCCATAATATTAATATGGTTAGGAATAGAAATACAAAACATCAATCAGATTTCTTTAGCAATAGTGCACTCAAAGAAGATGTGTCTAACAGATTCAGTCACTCTACATATATTTCACATATGACTATTGGGTTGATATTTCCTGAAAGGAAGCCTATTAATTAATATTAGCCATTTAAAACATTTTTTCTTAGGAACAATAAGGTTGTTCCATAATCTTGTGAATACTTTTTGCCACTGGTTTAAAGATAAATCTACATACCACAAAGTATTAGCATGATTCATAATAGACTCATCATAAGAGAGAGTATTATAAACAATGATAGACTTAACATTAGAAATAAGGATATCATTATTCCATTTATAAGCAGTAAATTTGTTATTATCCACATTACAATTTTTAGGCAACTGAAGAACAACACAAGCATTTTTAACCATATTGTGATTTCTTTTTTGGGAAGCTGAAAGATCATACTTAGCACTAAGTGCTTCCCAACTCATAAGCATATTATCATCAATAATGTCTTTAAAGCAACAAATACCTTTGTTAGCCCATGCTCTAGCAGAACAACCTTGTGTAAGTGTAAGAGGTTTGGAGGAGTGGAAAAGGTTCCACTAGATAGATGTCTCTCCATGAATGTGATCATTGTTGTTGGCCCTACTATTGGTGATGAATGGTCTATAGTTATAATTTTAACAAATGATTATAACTTAATATATAATTCTTAATTATATTATAACTTTAATCTTAATTCTTATTTATTATTATAATTCTAAAATAATTATAATAATGTTTAGGATTAGAATTCAGTTTATAATAAGAGTTGATGTTAGAATAAGGGTTAAGTTTAGGGTTAAAATAAAGTTCAAATGATTTCTAACTTAAAAGATTAAATTTAGGCTTAGAGTTAGATTCATAATTAAAATTAAAAATAGGATTAGGGTTGTATTTAATAGGATTAATAGGATTAGTGTTGTATTTAATGTTAGATTTAGAGTTAGAATAAGGTTAAAAATGTGGGCTAGGGTACAAATTATGTTAAGGTTAGAATTAAGGTTATTATTAAGGTTTGAATTAGTTATAGATATTATTGTAATTTTATAATTATGTTATAATTATGTGCACTATCTATTATACTATTGCAAGAATGTATTATCTCAAATTATTATCCAACCTACCTCTAAACAAATTTTTTATTAGTACAATACTAAAAAGGCAAGTACTCGCTATGTGGCAATTGTTCTTAAATCAATTTAATTGTGCTTTGTTGTTACTTAAATCTCAAAATAACTTTGAAAGGTTTGAAATATTATTAGTTTATTATTTTAGAATTAAAAAAACTTAGAATTAAATCTCACATGGAAGAGTGAAATCAAAGTTTAAACTAATACATGTTTTTAAGTTATTTTAAAAATATTTTAAAATTACATGTGTTTTAATGGAAAACAATTTATTATATAAAATAAATTAATCTCATGTTAATGTTTAAAAGTATTAAATCATAATCAATCATTTTTATGAACATATTGGTAAAAATTTTCAATATATAATTTAAAAAGAAAAATTCTCATGTTAATGTTTAAAAGTATATTGTCATAATCAATCATTTTTATGAACATATTCGTAAACTTTTTCAATATATGATTTTTTCTAAAAAAATAATTTTAATTTATCAAAGTTACTTCAATTTAATTATATTATAGTCAATTATTAATTATAAAGTTCATATAAAAGTTGGTTAAAATTTAAAAAATAGTTTAAGTCTTTTTAAAAAGAAAAAAATAACTCAATTCAATCAATTATATCATAATCAATTATTAGTTGTAAAGTTCACACAAAATGTTGTTAAAATTTAAGAATGAACTAATGATGCTTACAACTGTAATTTATTAAAGTATTATTCAAATCAATTTAATGAAAAGAACATTTTAATATATAAATCTTGTATGATTACAAAATAATTTTTATTTATTTTATATTATTAAAAAATTTCTACAATTATTTGATTCCTTTAACTACACATATAATAATTGCTAACAAATTAAATATTACAAAATCTAATTAATAATAAAAAAAATAAAAAATAAAATAATGAATAATAAAATTATATTTTATTCAAAGATTGTAATTTAATTCATTGACTATGATCATGAAATGAAGTTTATAATTATTAAAACAACTTTAATAGAAGAAATACACTAGAAATCAAAATATTAAAAGAAAAAAAAAAGGAAAAAAAAAGGTGAGATTATTTTATTCTTTCCATTGAATTTAATCATTCTCTATTCACATTGCCTGCCGACCATCAAATTGCGTTTGGGATTTTCTTTTTGTACAAAATGTGAATCTCGCTTTCGCTTTAATAGTTCTTTTTAATGAGATTATTTTTAGACAGACTTTGATATAAGGTTTATTGCTTCTTATAATTATTAAGGTATGAGTCTAAATGGCACTTTAATAGTTCCCCTTCTCTGGGACTAATAAAGTATCAAATAATAATTAAAGTATCAAACTCTATATTGTGAAAGACTCAAATGTTTTATTGTTTTAATTGTATGGATTAAGCGTTAGAATGGAATAGATTTACAAGTGGTTTATAACATTTGAGATTAGTATTATTATTTTTTAAGAGGTAATTTTTGAGTATATTTTAAATATTATTAAGATTTCATACTCTGTTTGTCACAAAAAATTATATTTCTCATTTTATTTATAATTATCAATTTCAATTTTGCAAATTAGAAGATTTTCTTAATATAAATATAATTCAAATTTAGAAACAATGTGGACTCATTTTTAATATACCTTCTTTCAATCAAAAGTATTAAATAACTCTATATACACATGCATTCATTTAAAGTCAATGGGAGGGTCATATATTTGCTAGGTTTGTTAATAATTTGATTTAGGAGGCTCATATATTTGTTGAGGTATGTTAGTAATTTGATTTAGTGGCTTCTTTATTGGAGTGATGTGGTACTAAATAATGTTAGGTTTGAGTGATGTCACATTTGGGAGTAGATTCAGGTGGGTTTGTCACATCTATAATACAAATATTAAATAAATTTTTTGATATTGATATTATAACTAGTTATAGTACACTAACATTTTATTATCATGTTGATAAAAATATTATAGATTATTTTAAATTTTGTTAATGAGGTTCAATATTAAAGTTATATATAATTAAATTTATTTTTAATTGATATGACTTAACATAAAGTTTTGCTTTCTAATGGTATTTGTTTTCATGCAATTATTTTTGCTTTGTTTGAATAAAAAAATGTAGTTTGGTTTTATTGGAACACTTTACCTACAATAAAGAAAAAAGTTTGACTCAAGTTTAATTTAAAATATAATAGTAGTTAAAAATGTATCTATTCAAAGTGCTATATGAGTATTAAGAATAATTTTTAGAAATAAGAAATATATATTGAAAATTGTATATTTTTGTGCTAGATTTGAGTATCATCACTGAAAATACATACTAAGTGATACTAAGTGATGACAACCTGCTAATTTTTAAATCCTCCTGGTCTGGACTAGTACTCCTAAATTTTGCCTAAGTATAAAGCCCTAAAAGCCCTAGCATTTGCATTAAACCCTAAGTCTCTTTTGCATTATATTTTGATGGTGACTAAGTAATACCCAGATACCAATTTTAAATCATAACCTTAAGCCCTTTACAACGTTCGTTTACCAACACTTTTTCGTAGCTGGCAGTTTGTCCTATCTAATTTTAATTTTTCGTAGGTCTCTAATCGATTAATAGGATGACACAAGGATGAGACATATGCAGCAAGACATGATCCTATGCGCTCCAAAGATAAGTGCTTTATTAGAGCCGCAGTATTGTGCGATGGTGCCATCTATGTGGTGTGCCCCAATCTTTTTCAAAGATGATCAAAAAGACATTTCAATAGAGCAACTTCCAATTGGTCACATGACTTTGTGCTAGAGATGACTAGGCATTATGCTACTGTAGTTTAGCACCATGTGTCTTAGGCGCTCCCTTAGTTGATCAAGTGAAGGAGGCTTTAGCATGAGTCTACGATGTCAAAGATGTGGGAACCTATTTCGTTCTCAAGACTATGAAATGTTGATGACTAGGGCCCACTGTATGCTAGGGTGGAAAGTGCTATCTCAATTGGAAGAATGTGGTTGGCCCTGACTTTTCAATGTATAGAAGGATTTTTAAAATCTGGTTCGACTAATCAAAATCATTGATCTTGCCATAGCAAATTGAAATCAATGATCCACATTTAAACTTTCAAAATTAATAGTTGCTATCACTTTCTTTGAGCACACGAGCAGTAGTGACATAAGTGGTTATTATTGGTTAAATTTTAGGCCATTGGAGGAAAATAAATATAAATAGTGCATCTTGATCATCATTACATCTACTTTCATTTGCATTCAATATTTTCAAGTGAATTGCGTTCTATAATATTTGCTTCAAAATTAGGTTTTGAAAAAATCAAGTGTCTATTATGTGCTTGAATTTGCTCAAATTTTATGTATTCCTTTCTTTTGTGCAAGTTGAGATTATTTGAAGAAGTGGTGAAATTGGTGAAAATTTTCAATGAAGAAAATCCTAACCTCCATTTTTGAGTAAATTGAGTTACTCAATTGGTCAAGCATCTACCTCAAAGCCAACAATTGAAGAGGACTTGCTTATCCAATTTTTTGGGTTGTCAAAGAGACCTAAAGATATGTGTGTTCTAGGTGGTTTAATAGACAGATTGCTCGATAATGCAGGAGGGTGTAGGGATACATATATATCGGTCACTAGTTGGTCTTTGTTCAAGCATTGGTACATAAAAAGCACGGGGGCTTAACTAGCTAGGCAATATTATATCACGTGCATTCATATTGGGGGGCTTAATATCTCAAAAAAAAAGCTCAATATATTGACTATTTAGTGAAAATAGGGGGTTTTTTAATTTGGGCTATGAAAAAATGCAATATATGGTCAAAATAGGGGGAGTTTTAATTTGGGTTGTGTATTGGGAGGGGGTGACAAAAAAGGATTTTAGGGCAATAATTTTTGAAAATAGGGGAATTGTTTAGTATGCCATGAACGCACGTGCTATAACCCAGTTTCACTAAGTGAAGCCCCCGTGATAAAAAAGCAGACTCATTTATGTCTGGCTAATGCTTGGTATGTGCATTTGGCCAAGCTCATGGTCCCAAATATTTTTATTGATGTTGATTTCATCAGAGCCATGGCAAAATGATATGATGCACAAACTAGGAAGGTTTTGGTACTTGAAATGGTACAAAAATGATTATTTTTTCACAACAACGCGTCTTCAATATCTGTGGTTTGAACCCAATTACCAACAAGGTCATAAAATTTGACACTTTCAAGGATAAGTATGAAATTCATAAATTTGTATATAGAACAATGTCTATCCCTAGGCATAGAGTGAAAGGTCTAGAAAAAAGGCCAATTAGGATTGCACAAAATAAGAAGCATCTTTTTGGTTTTGAGACTTTTGAAGACTACTTCAAGACATACCATACTTTGTGTTAGGTTATGAGTGAGGATGCCAAATTGAAGATGTCGATTCACCTTATATTCATGGCAACAAATATCAAAGACCTTATGGTGAATAGTGAAGTTTATTATGGCACATTTATTAGAGAGAAGATGCACAAACAAATGGTAGACATGAAGGTCACTGAGAAAAAGATTGAGTTTAGGTGATGTTCTTTATTGTCAGTTGCATGATTTCACATGTAGGGAGAGGAATATGACATAAAATTTTGTAGGCAAGATAAGTTAATAATAATAATGTCCCTCTCCCAGTCCAATGTTTGATCTACATCTAGGATAAACACTACGAGAAAGCAAATTATGTTTCTTTTAAGAAACATTTTGTGAGAAGACTGTTAAATTTCTTTGGAGAGGTAGTTCAAGATACCAAAGGAGTATTAGATTTATTAAGGCCTATAGAGAGTATTATTGACTTGGGAATTACACATAACTAGGGTGATCTTTTATTGCATACCCAAACTATTACCATTAGAATATATGGGCATAGGTTATCCCTAACATTTTCCAAAGTTTGTTCCAAAAAAAATAGCATATCTTGAAGTTATTTGGCACTTAAATGAGTTAGACGTGACTATTCTAATAGGATAGAAGAATGAATCATTCTTTTGAACTTCTCTTAAGTGTTTTGACATTTTAGTAACCAATAAGGATGGATTGGATTAGATCTAACCAATCTCGTAGTCTTACCAAATGGGCCTTGAAGGCATAAGGATATTTGATCCTAAGGGTTTCATACATCAAATCAGGACAAGCATATTAAGACATGTATTTGTACATGAGATATTGTATGAGGAAGATGCCCTAATAAATTGTCTCATAATTGAAGAGGTGATTGAGAAAATAAGAAAATGAGTATCCAACATGAGGGGAGAAAAACAAAGAAAGAACATGGACCTTGACTATCGTGATGCCTTTATAGATGAGAAAGATCCAATCGAGAGGATTTAGAAGATGTTTGCTAATGCAGAAACACTAGTTGGAAAAGATCTTGTAGTCGAGGACATACTTGAATATCAAAGAGATCCTACTACTCTAGTAAAACCTTATGTTAGGGTAGAATGTGAGATCCTACTACTCCAGTAAGTTGTTGTTTACTCTGAGGAACAACTTGCTAAAATATTAAAGGTCATTGAACTAGAGGCTTTAAAAGGACTAAAAATATGGATTGAAGAAAGTGTAGAAAATACTGTAGAGCAAGAAGTTGTTCAACCAATGTCTTCACCTTCAAGAATATTAATCCCTATCAAGACTAGGAGTAGAATAGAGGAAAATTTGAAGTACTTCAATGATGACATGTTGAAGACTATTGTGGTAGTGCCATTAATATCTCTTGTGCTATTGTGATGTTGTCATTGATGTCAACCCTCAGTTTTGTGTTGTCATTTATGCTATACTAGTGATGAGATGTATGGAAGTATATTTTGAAGTATAATGATTGAATGTGTATTGTAATATGTTAGCAAAGATGTTATCATGATGATATCATATTAAGATGAGGATTAGAAGTATTAAGATTAGGATTAGAAAAAAATTGATGTTGTGGATATGATGCTAATGGTGTTGTGCATATGACAAGATGTTGTTGTATCTCTCTTATTTCTCATGAATGAGAAAATGGTGCTACAAGGATGTTCTGGACTGCAAATTGGTAAGTGTAAAAATGTAGTCCCTAAAACTTCTTTGAAGACTATCTAGGAGAATTCTCTACATTCCTCCACACTTTTAAATATGTTCTTATAGTTTTGGAGTCATCTTGTGTGTGTGGTGGATGTTGCACACAAATATTTTCAAGTCACTGGTGTTTCTAGAGATGTTATATGGTAAATGCAATATGTTGGCAATTTGGTTGCTTGTCAGGGTTAGTCTTGAAAATGGTTTGCATTTCTCCACATTGTTGACTCTACTCCTATATCTTGGTGGAAATGATTATAATGTATGTATGATGTCTTAGTCTAGATTGCAAGTGATGAAATATACTACAAGTATGTTTGACAATGTTCTATCACATTATGTTTTCTAGCCTTTTGAGTATAAATAGTTTTGTATTTGTTTAGTTGTGTTAGCTTGTTTTGGTATGACATTGTGAAAGAAGTGTATGGAAATGTTATTGAATGTTCACAAGATCTCTCTATACGATCCACATGACAGTGGTTAATATTTTTGGTGCTACATTTTATCTAGAGTTGATTTTCATGGTGTTTTGTGGTTGTCTGATAGATAGAGCTTATTATGTTTTTTGTGATCTACATTTAGGGATTTTTGCACCATTAGAGGTTGTGTTTGTTGGAATCCACGAACACTGAGAGGGGGGGAGTTAATCAGTGTTCTGTCGGTTAGACTATTTTTAACCTTATTAACACAACAACTCAACAACTGGTAAACATAAAATCATATAACAATAAGCAATAATGCAACCACAAAGATGAACACCATAACATCACATATTTATACGTGGAGAACCTCAAAGAGGAAAAACCACGTGTGTAGGGGAAAAAGTGAGACTAAGTATGAAAACCCTAATTCCAGTCTCATATACACTCATGGAATATGAAAGAGCCTAGGGAGGTAACGCACGTTGGCTAATTCTTATGAGAAAGAGAGAATCATGGATTACCTCTTTGGTTTTCTATTCCTTTGTTGTAAATGACAGAAAGGAATGATGCAAAATGCAATCTAACCTAGAAAGCAAGTAAGCAAGCAAACCCTAATCTAAGAATGTAGATCAAAGAACAATTGATACACTGTTGCAAAGTAGAGATCAGAGGGAAAAATTTGAGGTGCACCTATGTCTGAAATCTAAGCAAAAATGCCTGAGACTAGGATGCCACACCACTATCTTGATTCTGCAATTCTGGAGCTACAACGGACAAGAGAGATTGTAAGACCTGCAATGTGTTGTTTTGCTAAGTCCTATTGATAGAGGACAGGACCATGGAGACACTCCACTATCCTGGTCAGGACTAGGGCACCACACCCCTGTCCTTGGGGTTTCTGCCAAGATCTGGAACCCAAAACTGTCCCTGTGTGCTCTTCTGGTCCCAAAACTTCCAGCGACGCTCGGATCCGAACCTTACCTCAAGCTGAAAAAAGAGGTTTGGGGTGGCTATACAGGGTTTTGCCTTAGTCAAACCCCCATGTTGGTGATTTCCACCTCCACGAATAGCTGATAATGTAATGAAGAATGTGTGAGTTGGAACCTTGTGTGTGTGCAAGATCCTAAGAATGAAAGTAAACAACCTAGAGTAACCCTAAACAGTAAACCCTAATTGCTTATAATTGACAAAGTAAATGCTCTAAATCCACAATGCAAAGTGATCTAAAGAAATAATATGAATCAAAATGAAGCTTATGCAAAGACATGAAAACAACATGAAACCATACCCAACCCCAAGGGAGAGGTACAAGCCAATCGTCAGTCGATGATCACCTATTGTTCTTCTGCATCTTCAAAATCCCCCAATTGATAAAATGATTCTTGATGAATGTTTGATGGATGAATGTTGAATGTTGTTGAAGACTTCAAAGATCTACTCTTTCACTACAAAGAAGGCTCTAATACTTCAAAAACCTGCTCTTAGATTCTTATAAGAAGACCCCTTCAAATGAAGAAAGAGAGCTATTAAGTATGAAAACCTAGATATTAATTTCATGTTTAGGCTGATCTAGGATTTGAATTTCCCATTGATATTTTGGGGTTAATAATTATTATATCATAGGATTGTGCTCCTGAAATTTCAGGGAAAAAGTCGCGGCCCATGTGCATTCTTTCCACAGTCCGACCAACTTTTCACCAAAATTTCGGAGCCATTAGATATGATGATAGTAGAGCGCATCCTAAAGTTACAACTAATTTTGAGTTGTTTTGATATGTGAAATCGGGCCTAAAAAGTCAAAATAAGACATAAGTAGGGTTTTTGATTAAATGATTCATTGGAGGAATAAGATGAAAAGGGGCATGCTTAGGGTAAAGGGCCCAACTTTATAATATGTAAGGTGATGAAACATGACCTTAGATTTAATTAAATTAATTAATTAAATACTTAAAGGGGAATTAGAAATGCAAGATGCAAGACACACTAAGGCGGGTGCTAACCTAAGTGTGAAATTGTACCACCGTAGCAAGGGTGTACAATTTACAACATGACATTTAGCCCCCAATTTAGCAATCATATGACACTATGTACATATGCAAGCTAAAGTACAAAAAAGTAAACATCATTTGAAAAAGGATATATTCATAATTTGTCGAATGAAGCCCCTAGCAGTATCTGCAGTACACAGTTAGGAACCATACCCTACAAAACTAAAAGTTAGATCAAAAAATCACCTAATGCTTACTAAGGAAGGTGATGAAATTCACAGGTAGCTATATACCCCCCTGTTTCGACTTGTTTATTAGTGAGTTGAAACATGGTATCATGTTTTCCACAGTGAATTGTGATAAAGATTTTGATGAAGGAAGTTCACAACAAGGCTTGATTGCTCATCCCAGCACATTATGAAACTAATGTGAAGCAAGAGGATGAACTCATGATTCCAACACCATCGATGGTACAAGATTCAGAGATTCCTAGATCAAGATATGATAGATTGAAGAAAAAGTGCATAACACATAAATATGAAAGTGACACCTTCATTTGTCACTTTCGAACATTTTGGCACTATTCACTACATAGGAGCCCACATACAAGCCATCATGTGGTGATGCCAACCTGAGTGACCTGTTATCACTGTTTAAATATGGGTATTCTTGTCCCATAGTTGGCTAAAAGTCTAAAATTTTTGAGTTGGATTGTGGCCTTGTTGCTTCTGTGTTCTTGGTCTAGGACAGGGTTTAAGGTTTTAGTTTTTAACCCTTCCTGTGTCTGAGAAAAACCCTTTCATTCTAATTCTATGTTACTTTATTCACTTAAGGAAGGGTCCGTCTGTCGTGGGAAGTGTCCCCCCCCCCACTTCTTATTTCTTCCTAGGCAGGTCTAGCAGCGCATTATTTTTCTAAGTCTTTCCTATTGTTCTTAATGTTTAACTGAGTTTTCTAAACATCGCGCAGGTTCCTTTTAATCTAAAGGCACATGTGAATTCACAAGTCAAAGATGCCTATGGGTTACCATTCACGAAGTGGCGAAAGGAGGAAAGTGGGTCCGACATCTAGGTTTTCACTAAGGTAAAGACATATCAAGTTCCCTTTGATAGGGTGGCTCGCGCTATTTCGTTAGATGAAAGTGCATGGGTTTTAGGCTTCGCGAAGTGGCGAAAAGGAAATTAGATCCATGAGACAGTAAAAACTGAAGGTAAATGCCGATCTAGTTCTTTTTGACCAGATAGTTGGCGGTATTTTGCAGCCCTAAGGTGCTTTAGATTTAACCTTCGCGAAATAGCGAAGTGACATGGCAGCCACTTGGTTGGTGTCATGGCAGAATAGATGGATCAGATCGCTAACAAAAAGACAAATTGTCAGATACACGTGGCAGTCTTGATCCCGTGGAAGTTTTTTCGAAAAGTAAGTGAGTGACACATTGGTTTCTTTTTCCAACTGGTTGCCAAGTTGGATGGTGCTAAGTCAGAGGGTCCACTTCTACTAGTTAAGTTTGTTAAAAGGCGGGTATCTCAAGGATGATTTGACGGTGGGCACCATTTTACAAGAAAAAGATGCAGGGTAATTACCATTCATGAAGCAGCAAAAACCGCTAGCCTTAAATGCTTGGAGCATGGTTAGTGGTGTTAACCACCAGTCACAGGATGAGATAAAGATCGATCAAGTTCCTTTTGATCGGACGGCCCACATGATTTTGCTATGTAAATATACATGATGTTTAGCTTTCGTGAAATAGCGAAAGAGACCTGAGCTTGTCGCCGAATGAAGAATAGTCAATAATGTAAAGGCTATGCAAGTTTCGCTAGATCTGATGGTTTGCATGATTTCACTAGATAAAGAAGCACAGATTTTAGCCTTCGCGAAATGGTGAAATAACAAAGTGATAGAAACACAAACATTTTATGATCCATTGGAGCAAAATTTTTGAATTCATTCGTGAATTCAATTCTGAGGTGATTGCTGAAGCATGTGGTGTTAATGTCGCAGTTAAGAGCCCGATTGCCATATATAAGATCACATCAATTGAATGTAGACATCATTTCAAAGAGTTGTTGTAGAAAAGCTGGTGCAGAGTAGAGTTCTTTTGGCCAAAACAAGTTTTCTTGTATTTTGCTTACCAGTTACTTGAAAGATTGATTGAACTGTGGTTTGTGTTCTGTTAAAGAATTGTTTTGATTAGTAATTAAAAATATTTGCATATCATTAAGATGGCACCTAGAAGGGACTTCACAGGGAAGGTTAATTACCAGGAGAGAGCAATTTGTGATGACTTCCTAGAACAATTGTCTATGTCCACAAATGTAGCTACTAAAGTTAAAGAATTAGTGCCTAAGGCTCCTCGCTTGAGAATAGGAGAAGGAATGTATGACAAGGGCAATTGGCTGAGAGATCCACATATAGGGTTGTCTGGTTTGGGTCTATTCAAGGTTGGATTTCGTATGAGACAATCCCCTGCCCCAATGAACAGTATATGGGAGTTGGATGTAGGTAAATTGGTGGTCCCTGGAGTTTTCATGGATGTGGATCTCCTAACTCAGATTGCACACAACTATGACCCTATTACCAAAAGCGTTCGAGATATAAATGGAAAAACCCTCATTGAAGTAAATGATGATGAATTCATAAACGTATATGGGCTCAGCGAGGTGTCCAATTATTTGGAGCCCATTAATCTTGAATCATTAGCTCAAGTCTACAGTGCACAGATGAATCATCTTAGAAATGGGCCTGTTAAAGAATTTTTTGTCAAAATAGGAGGGTTGACTGTTGTAGGACCTAATACCATGGAGCCTTTCTCTCTAAATTTGTTCACTCTTAGAGCCAAAGGATTATACTGGTCACTCTGCCAAACTTTTGGAGAGGATGCTGAAGTGAACATGCCGACTCATTACATGTTAATGATAGCTCAAATTTTAAATCCTTCTCTGGCAGTCATATTTGATTATGCCCCCTATATTACTAATGCAATCCATGAAGGCTTGATAGGGATAAAGAATGGTAAGGTGGATAGGCCGTTTGGATCGTACTCCCTACTCATGTATCTGTTTCTATTCAAGCATGGTGACTACTTTGCCAATGAAATGGATCTAGTGAAACAAAAGGATGGGGAGAAAATGCCAGTTCAATTATGGAGCATAGTGTTGTCATGGTACAGGGAAGATGCCAGCTACCTAAAGTTTTATAAGTGCTTTGCATAAAAAATTAGAATTTTCTTATGCTCGGAGAATTCGAGGGTCCGTAAAGCTCTGTTGGAGTTTCTTAGACCTAAGGAGTTTGTTGAAGAAATACATATTGTCCACAATTGGGGTGACATATACTTGTACCCTATTTCCACAATTTTCAAAGTATACGGTTTCAGAGGCACTCCATTTTTATTACCATATCAGGTCCCACTGAAAGTAGGAAATGCAGAGATCCTTAGACAGATTGGGGGTGTACAAGAGGCGAAGCTATCCAATAGAGGAAAAGGGACAATTTTCCCAACACTGACAATAGCACATCAATTTGTAATTACTAAGGGTGGGTGGAAGTATTTTGAGGAATTCTTTCAACAATACCATTTGTCCACTACAGTGTCAAGGTTTTCTAACCCTAAAGACTTCTTTAATGGTATGTTTAGGAAAAGGGTAGTATCCAAAGGTAGACCTCACCAATTCCAATTCCTTGAAGACCTCATCAAAAATGAGTTTTATTTGGATGAGCAAGAGCTGAGGAAGGAGAAATGGGTGGCCTATAAGAAGGCCCTTGATTTTGTACACCAATTTGACAGCAGCTATGACCCCTTATCCAGTTTTCACCCCTTTGAGGAAAAGGCAAAATTCTTAATTCTTTGCTTTGAAGATGTAATACAAACACTAAAGGAGAAGAGGGAAGCAGTGATTAAAAAAAACCCTGAGAAGGCAAGACTAGTTCTAGCTAGGTCTGCATCTACTAAAGCAATCCCTCCTGGTGACTATGTGCTATATAGAAAATCCAAGTATAGTGTGTTGGTGCCAACAACAGGGGAACCTTCTACTTCAAAAGGGAAGAGGAAAATACAAGATGTCATTGACATTTTGGAATCCCCAAAGAAGCAAAGGGCGGGAAAGGAAGTGCAAACTAATGAGCCCATGTATTCCCCATATCAATCCCCCATTCATATAGGAGATGCACAGGTAGCAACTAAACAATTGTTGCAGCTAGGGAGTCTAGGGGAGATCACCTATACATATGATGAAGTGGAGGATGGAATTACTGAAGAGCTAGAAGATGCTGAGATGGACATAACCACCAATAAGTTCAAAGGCCAGGAACTAGATCTTGCCCTTAAATAGGCTAGTGAAGAATTCTTAGCTGATAGCAAGTTTGTTACCTCAGGAGCTTTCATGCAGTTTGTGTGGAAGCATAATATTGATAAGTTCAATACCAAATGTGAGAAGAGGAAGAAGGAGCAACCCCACAAGGATGCAACTGTGGGAGAAGAAGAAATAAAACAAGAAATGGTCACTGAATTTTAGAGCATCACTCCTGAGCAAGGGAAATGGTAGCGAAGGCTGGTGTACTCATCCTCCCTAAATGGGATATAGAGAACGCCTTGGTTTTAGAGGCAGTTAGGAAAGAGACCAAGCCTATGGAAGGAGTAAACTTCAGCAAAGATAATGCTACCCTGGTCATGTGGTCTCTGGAGAGAGATGAAAATAAAAAGAAAAAGGATACCCTAGAGTCAAGCTACCTTGGAGGTATGATAGTGAAGAGAGTACAAAATATTGGAGTGGTGGAGGCTGCTAGCACAGTCTTGGAAACTACAAAGTTCAGTGTTGCAGTGGCAGAAAAGGAAGCAAAGGAAAGGGTAGATCTGCAAGCTAAGTTGGAGACAGTTTTAAAAGCTTACAATGATGCTAAAGGAGAGGTAATGAGCCAAGACACCATTATTGCTAATTTGAAAAGCCAATTGGTAGGACAATACCATTGAGGTGAGTCTTCAACCTTGATGATTGCTTCTTCTCCTGCACAACTTGCATCTACTAGCCCTATCATTGAATTCCCACCTTCTCCTGCACCTTCTGGTTCCCAATTAGTTGAGGTCACTCCTCAGGTGTTGGAAAAGCTAAAACAGGCTCAAATCCTATTTGCAAATAAGTATGAAGAGATAGTGAGGGTCACAATTTTGAGTTTTGCTGACACTATAGGATCATCATTGGTGTACAACAATATGAGAAAAGTTTTGGAGATGTGGAATGAGCTCAATGGAGACAAGGTTGTCCTAATTCCTATTTTTAACAAGTGGAAGCCTAGGGAAGAGGATGAACTTATGTGTGTATCTTATGATGAGGCAGGGGTTGATCCCATTATCAAATCCACTTGTGACATGAAAAAGGAACTGGAAAAATTAGCAGAAGCAGTAGATAATGTAGAGAGGAAATTCAATTTCTATAAGAAAGAGTACACTGAGTAGGAATTTGAATTATTTCTCGAGGGTTTTGCCAATCTAGCTCAATTGAAGGACAAACAAGTATGGCTTAATGAATTAGGAAGAAACCTATCATTAAGGGTAAAGGGAATCATTAATATAGATGATACTTCCCTATTTGTCAGAACAGTTGAGGAGATAGAAAAAATTAAATCACACTATGGCTTTCTAAATTGAGAGGTCAATAAAATGAGAAACTCTTGGAAAAGATTAGCCAAGATTAGAGGGAAAGTTATTAACTTCTCATTGCTTGCTGATGATGTCTACCAAGAGTGGACAAGAAAGTATGTAGTGCTGGATGCAGAGGTTCAAGAAGAAGACACTGAATGACAACCACGGGAAGAGGGCCATTAGACTATGGAAAAGATTTGTAACTTTTGTTGAAACAAGAAGATTGTTGTAACAAACTTTTTCAGAAGGTCTGAAGCTTGCATGCATCCATAATATTATAAATGGATACCAGGACTAGTAAAAATGATCACAAGAATTTGTAAATAAACTTTTCAGAAATTTATCTGGGTTTTTTCTAAGTTTACAAAGAATATTCTGAGTTTTGTAAGATTTTTTCAAAATGAATATCAATATATAGACCATAAACTTTCGAGCCTAGAATTTGTGTTGTCTTTTGGTGTGCTTTCAATAATTTACTAGTTTCATTTGGGTAATCTAGGGTTATTCAATTGAACATGAATTGTAATGCAATCTTTATAGATATGTTTCTTAGCTTTCTTCTTTAGGAGGGGAATTAAATATGCAAGAAATATCTCCATCAGTATGTTATTTTGTTGGAGACTATGAATTTGATGAACATTGTCTAGTCTAAGAAGGAAAGATTCTTATATATGTCAAGCATGTATGGGGTTGAGAGAATCCGAAGTGATGATATGTATGGAGATATTTGATTGTGAGATCCTTGTTTAATTTAGATGACTCTGTGGCCTGGATAAGGCACTGGTATCAATTGTAGTTCTCTTTCTACATTTTTTGAAGATCAATAGTGAACATGAGCATAAGCTTTCTTTTATTATTTTAGTTTGTGTTTGAGGCAATAAGATTCACTAGTTTTGGACTGGTTTATTATGGATCTATTTTAAAAGTGAAATTATTCACATAAGGTATACCCACCGAAATTTTGGATAAGTTCAAAGTGTAGAAGGTTCTTGAAACCTTGTCATATGTTGCTCTGAGGTTCTTTTTCTTTGATCTCTTTATTTGCAGACAGAGTTATTATATTTCTTTATAAGGGATAAGAGGGGAATCATAATTTGAGAACAACAAAAATGGCGACTCTGCTAGGGAGAGTCATAGTGTGTATCCAGATGCAGATTGGCGCTTGAATTAGCTCAGAATATTGTGTGGATATCTGTGTTCAAAATTGTTTGCCTGACCTTTGATTCATGCTTTTTTTTTCTCTCTATGAAAATCTTCGTGATTTTGATTTTTAAAGATCGGCAAATTTTCTGTGTAAAGCTTGTTTTCATATTTCCTGCAGTCTTTGTGGGTGGCAACTTTGATAATCTTAACCAGTCCTTTTGAAATAATTGAAATTCTTTATGAAAACAAGCATAATGCAGGGAGGGAAAAACACCAGATCTTTCATGAAGAAGCATCCTCGTGTGACGTTGTAGGAGGGATTACCTGAACAATCACGTAGAGGTTAGAAAAGATAAGTGGTTAATGAAGCATCTAATGTTGCTTGGGTGCAGAAAAGCACCAATACGGGTAAGATATCTGAGAGACCTATCTATGCAAATTCAAATTCATCTTCTTGCGATTCTGAGCATGATGTTTTAGGTTTCCATTCTGTTTTATTTGGGAATGAAGAAGATGTCCATGTTTCAAATCAAAGGATATCCCATGCTAGTTTTTCTGGCAAAGACAAAAGTAGTTCAAACATAGTCAGAGATTCTATACCTAGAACAATTGATGGAAACATTAGTTTAATTTATATTGATCAAGTCAATATCTCAGATTCTGAAGAAATCTTCCCTGATGAAGATAAGGTATCTTAGGAAATAGAGGACCTGAACAGAAGAGTCCATCATTTGATTTAAAGAGAAGTAAAGGCAAAATTGATGGAGAGAGATAGGCTCCTGAGGCAAATTGCTGACCTTGAGTTGCTTGCCCAAGAAAAGGCCAAGAGTGAGGATGAAGGTCCTGTGATTAGAGAAATTCTAGTTCCCAAGGCCAAACCGACATACAAGTTAGTAGTCCAACCAAATAGGGAAGTTCTTAGTGACCCACAGCCTATTAAGAATGATGTGGATAAAGGAAAGCAGAAATGCATGGAAGGTGGGTCTGGATCTAAGACTACAGTGGAGATCTCTCACAGGCTATCAACACATGAAAGAGAGATGGAGAGGATGAGAAAAGAGAAGGAATATTTGCAAATGGAGTTAGAAAAGGCTGAATTAGAAGCAACTAATCAAGAAGTTAAAAGGAAAATTAGCTATCTGAAAGAACCTCCTATCACATTTCCTTCAATAGATCAAAATAAACCCATTCCTCAGCAAGCTCCACTCCCTCTTATTAAAATTCAGCCAACTCTTCCTGTTAGCACTGCAACAACAAATCAAGCCTTTGTTACTAACCAAGGTAACCGGATCTCTCTAACTCAGAGCCCCAATGTAAGAATGAACATGGGTAATAACCATGCTGTTAACCCATTCCAGAGAAGACCTATTAACTTAGAACTTTCCCAGGGTACCCTAACCATGTTCCTACAGAGTTAAGAGACAGACTTCATAAATTTGCTGGAAATAATGCAATTAGTGTAGAAGAGCACTTAAAATATTTTGGTGACTTGATTAATGATTATGAAATTGTGGATGAAGATGTCATCATGAAACTATTTGTATAGTCTTTAGTAGATGATGCAAGAGACTGGTATAGAGGTCTTCCTATGAATAGCATTGGGTCTTGGGAGGATTTTAAAAATTGTTTTTAGGAACAGTATGGTGATAAGACAAATGTGAGCTTCATGCTCAATGAGTTCAACAATATCTGAAAGTTTGGTAATGAAATTGTCATTGATTTTAATGCTAGATTTCAGAAAGAAATTCATAAATTGTATCAAGTAATGAGATTAGATGACAACATGTGCCTGAACACTTATTACAATGCATTTGATTCTAAAATGGCTTATATTTTGAGGTATAAAAATCCACATAGCCTGAGAGATGTATTTAGAATTTCTATCAATGTAGAGAGCAATAGAAAAGCATCTGGAAAACTAGGAAGAACAATTGATGGTAGGCTATGGCAGGAATCAAAACAACAACCTAACAAATTTGCTAAAGAAGAGGATAAAATAGAGAAGTTAGTGACTGCTATGAAGGATCTTACTGGCAAGGTGAGAAAAAATGATAAACCTCATTACAACTGGCAAGATAGACCCCCCAGGTTGCATGATATGCCTTAAAACACTACCTAGAAGGATGGTAAGCCTCAAAATGAGAAGCCAAAAAATACTCAGAGCCAAGATACCCCTGATCCTTTAAAAGGAAAAAATGTTCATAACATAGAGAACACTCCTTGGTGCATTGCTTGTGATGGACCACATTCTCCTCATCACTGTGTTGTAGCTCAAGCCCTTGAAGAATCCATGAGACAAGAGGCTGAGCCTGATATAAATATGTTTGAAACTATCAAAGAAAGTGATGGGGAATCTTCACAAAGTGAATTTAGTGATTATGATGTGTTGGACAACAAAAGGTCTTACCAAGGACAACTAACACTTGATTGGCATCCCACTTTGAATGTGGTAACAATCGAAGATGAAGAGGTTCATCTCAGGAGGCCTAGTGATGAAGAAGTAAAAAATCTCACTAAGGCTGCTATAGCCAAAGCCAAGCACAATTACAATTTAAGGAGAACTAAAAGGGATAGTGATCAAGGTGAACCTAGTTCTATGTTTATAAAAGAGGTATGTCAGAAGAAAGCAGCAAGTAATGGTACTTTGCCCCAAGTTGGTCAAGAGAAGAAAGATCAAGTTAAAGAAGTACCTAAGGGTACAGATGATAAAGCTACTAATGATACACAAGGAGCTACCACAATGAAGAAGGCAAGTCAGCCTAAGGTAGAAAAAGCTAAAGCTAATACTGAGTTGATTAGTAATTCCACATTTGATATGACTCAGGCTCTCACCCAAATGAAGGTTACTATCCCACTGATAGAGTTATTGAAAATAAAGGAACATAGAGAGGCTGCTCTATCTTTGTTTTCTAAGATACCAAATAGTAACACATCTTCACTTTCTGGTTCAACTAAGGATGAAAAGGATTAGGAGCTGCAAACCCCGAAGGTATATGTTGGAACAAAAATTACCCAAGAACCCTCACAGGTAGATCCTTTCTATGTTACATTATAAGTAAATAACCGGTTGATTAAAAATTGTATGATAGATTCTGGTGCAGCTGCAAATGTAATGCCTTATGGTGTCATGAAAGAATTAGGACTATCAGTGAGTATAGTGTATGGGAAGTGTTATTCTATGGATAACATAGAAGTGCCTGTGATAGGTACAATGAGAGATGTTGAAGTGAAAATAGAATCTTTCCCTGAAGCAACTTATAAGATGGATGTTATTGTAACTGACACCAAGCCTCATTATGGCATGTTGCTATCCAGGTAGTGGGCTGCAGCAGTAGGCGGAAATGTTTAGTTGGATTTGTCATATGCTACCATCCCAATTAATGGGAATCAAGTCAAATTGTACAGAGAACCATGTGCCCCTAGGGTAATTGAGAACGTAGATTCTAACATGCTCAACTGCATGATTGATGTGGATCTTGATAATTTTAGATTACAACCAATATTACCCCAATTGAAGAATACTGACTCCATTGTGACTGAATTAGAATCTCAACAGCATGGTTTGTGGCAAATTTATTTTGATGGAGCTTTCTCTAAAGAAGGATCTACATTAGGAGTTCTCTTTGTATTCCCATCAGGTATAACTTTCAAGTATTCCTTCTTGTTAGCCTTTCAATGTACAAATAATACTGCCGAATATAAAGCCCTGCTATTGGGGCTTGAAGTTGCAAAAAGGCCTGAAATTCAATTGTTAAAAGTATTAGGAGTCTCAGAATTGGTTGTCTCTCAAGTTAGGGCTAAGTATGCATCTAAGAATGATAGATTGAAAAGATACAAGCATGCAGTATGGGATGCCATTGAGCATTTTAGTTCATTCTCTATAAATTGGATAGAAAGATCCAAAAATATCATGGCAGACTTCTTAGCAAATGTTGCATTAAAGAATGATGATGCAACACTAACCGGTATATCCATAGTTGAAGTAAAAGCTAGGCCTACCATTCCTAACAATGTATATAATTGGCAAGTGTTTGCTGATGATGAAGATATTCTTAGGTTTATACATTGCATTGATGAATATGATGGGCAAAAAATTGACTACAATGCCTTAATGGAAGTGGTTGACAACAAAGACATTGTATTTGGAAATGACTTGGTTCAATTAGAGACCAATGAAATACCTAAAGGGTTGGTAGAGCTTGAAGGTATGTTCAGTTACAGTGACAGTCATCTGCACCAGCAATCAACCACTAAGCTAGATGAGTTAGAGGAAGTAAACTTAGGGACAAAATCATCCCCTAAGTTGGTATATATTGGAAAAAAGATGTCTCCTCATGTCAGAGTGAATCTCATTAATTTATTAAAGAAGTATAAGCATGTTTTTTCTTGGTCTTATGAAGATCTAAAGGCATATAGATAGGCTTTGTTTCAGCATGAAGTCCCTTTGCTTCCAGATGCTAAGCCTTTTAGACAAAAATAAAGACCTATTAACCCCCTGCTAGAATCTAAGATGCAGCAAGAATTAAACAAGTTAAGGGAAGGGGGAATTATTAAGCCTATAAGGCATTCCTCATGGGTCTCAAATTTAGTTCCGATAAGAAAGAAGAATGGGGACATAAGACTCTGTGTTGACTTTAGGAACCTGAATGTTGCTTCCTTGAAAGATAATTATTCTTCTCCTAATATGGAAGCTATGTTGCAAAGAGTGACTAGTTGTGACCTATTGTCTATGATGGATGGGTTTTCAAGGTATAACTAGGTGTTGGTAAAAGAATCAGAACAATTCAAAACTACTTTCACCACCCCTTGGGGAACTTATGTGTATGTTAGAATGCCTTTTGGTTTGAAAAATGTTGGAGCTACTTTTCAGAGGGCGATGGATGTAGCTTTCAAAGAATTCATCAACATCGTCATAGTAGTATATCAAGATGATCTGACATGCTTCTCCAAAAGGGAGGATGACCACTATGGACATTTAGAAAAGGTTTTCAATAAGGCTTTGGAATTTGGAGTATCTTTAAATCCTAAGAAATATCATTTTGCTATTACTGAAGGGAAGCTGCTGGGGCATATTGTCTCTAAAGAAGGAGTAAGAATAGACCCTGAAAGAATTGAGGTGATAAACAATGTGCCTGAATCAAAGAGTGTTAAAGGTATCCAATCTTTCTTGGGCAAAGTTAATTTTTTTAGAAGATTTATTGCAAATTTTGCAGAGATAGTTAAGCCCATTGTTAAATTGCTTAAAAAGGTTACGAAATTTTGCTAGGATCAAGAAGCTTCAAAGGCTTTTGCTGAAATCAAAAAGGCTATTTAGGAGGCACCAGTATTGAAAACCCCTAATTATAGTAAGCCTTTCTCTTTGTTTTCTTTTGCTTCATATCACACAGTGGTTGCTGTTCTATTACAAAAGGATAATGAAGGATATGAACATCCTATAGATTTTTATAGAAAATCTTTACAGGCTACAAAATTGAAATATGAAATCATGGAGAAGCAAGCATATGCTTTGGTCAAGGCTGTCAAAGCTTTCAGACTATATCTTGTAAATGCACAAGTAGTCACCTATGTCCCACATGTTGCTGTCAAAGATATCTTATCCCAATCTGAGGTCACATGTAAGAGATGCAGATGGATAAACAGAATCCAGGAGTTTGATTTGGAAATAATTATCACCAAATTGGTGAGAGGTTTAGGCCTTGCTAAGCTTATGGCTGAGTCAAACCTTCTTGATGTTGAAATAAATAATGTTGAAGTTGAGAACATCTTGGTCACCAGTATTGAAAAACAACCCTGGTACTTAGAGATAGTACATTTTTTAAGGGATGCAACGTTTTCAGAAGGAATGACACATAATCAGAGAAGAAATTTGAAGTTGAAGTCACAAAAATATGTCCTCATTCGGGGTGATCTGTTTTGGAGGAATAGAGATGGGGAATTGCTAATGTGATTGGATGAATCCCAGGCTAGGAGAGTGTTAACTGAAATGCATGATCGAGTGTGTGGAGGTCATTACTCTGCTAAGAAAACTGCTGGTAAGATAGTTCGAGCTGGATATTATTGGCCTACTTTGTTTAAAGATGCCCATGAATATGTCAGGAGGTGTGACCCATGCCAAAAGTTTTCATCAAAGTTGAAGTATGAGGGAGATTTTCCCCTCAACCCAGTCATAGTGGAAGCCCCTTTTGTCCAATGGGGTATTGATTTTATTGGAGAAATTATTGAGAAATTAGGAAGAGGCCATAGGTGGATTATAGTAGCTACTGATTATTTTACCATGTGTATTGAAGCTATACCCACTACAAGAGCCACAAGTAAGGTTGTTATTGACTTCTTGATGGATAATGTCATAACCAGGTTTGGTGTTCCTGTTAAATTAGTAATGGATAATGCCATGGGTTTCAGATCAGAAGAGTTTATTGAATTTTGCACCAATCATGGGATAATTATGTCATATTCTTCACCATACCATCCTCAGGGTAATGGGCAAGCTGAATCTAGTAACAAGAGCCTCTTGAACATTATAAGGAAAATCCTGGAAGAGAACAAAAGGTCTTGGGATCAAAAGTTAAAATTGGCTTTATGGGCTAACAGAGTTACTGTCAAAAAGGCTATTGGGGTTTCCCCTTTTGAATTAGTTTATGGCACACAATCTAGGGTGCCAGTAAATAATCTTCTTCTACTATATAAGTTCCTATGAGCTGAAGACATGGAGTTATCTGAACCTATGGAAGACCGGATGATTAAGATAGTGGAAGAGGAAGAAATTAGAACTTTGGCCCACAAGAGTAATCTAAAGATCCAATTGTGGTCCAAATACCTATTTGACAAGAGAACCTCATTGAGAAAGTTCCAAATTGGTGATGTATTTCTTCAATGGAATGCAAAAGGACAGGATAAGGGAAAGCACAAGAAATTTATGGATTGGCCCCTTTGTGATTTGTGATCTTAATGGAAAGGATTCATATTTTTTGAAGAATATGAATGATGAAGTACAGGAATTTCTAGTGCATGGACAATTCTTTAAACATTACTTCTCTTGATGTCCATGCATAGTAGGTCCCTGTTTGTATATATTTAGGTTTCCTTTTGTTGTTGGTTTTAGGCTTGTTTTTTGTCTATTTCTCCAAAGAGTTTTTGAGTTCTTGTGTTGATCTTGCAATCAACCATCCCAAGTCAGAGCCGTTATTATCACTGTTTAAAAAATGGGTATTCTTGTCCCATAGTTGGCTAAAAGTCTAAAATTTTTGAGTTGGATTGTGGCCTTGTTGCTTCTGTGTTCTTGGTCCTGAAGAGGGTTTAAGGTTTTAGTTTTTAACCCTTCCTGTGTCTGAGAAAAACCCTTTCATTCTAATTCTGTGTTACTTTATTCACTTAAGGAAGGGTTCGTCTATTGTGAGAAGTGTCCCCCTCCATTCTTATTTCTTCCTAGGCGGGTCTAGCAGCACATTATTTTTCTAAGTCTTTCCTATTGTTCTTAAAGTTTAACCGGGTTTCCTAAACATCGCGTAGGTTCCTTTTAATCTGAAGGCGCGTGTGAATTCACAAGTCAAAGATGCCCATGGGTTACCATTCACGAAGCGATGAAAGGCGGAAAGTGGGTCTGACATCCAGGTTTCCACTAAGGTAAAGACTGATCAAGCTCCCTTTGATAGGACGGTTCACGCGGTTTCACTAGATGAAGGTGGACGGGTTTTAGGCTTCCCAAAGTGGCGAAAAGGAAATTGGATCTGTGAGGCAGTCAAAACTGAAGGTAAATGTCGATCAAGTTCTTTTTGATTGGATGGTCGGTGCTATTTCATAGCCCTAAGGTGAATGAGATTTAACCTTCATGAATTAGCGAAGTGACATGGCAGCCACTTGGTCAGTTTTGTAGCAGAATAGATGGATCAGACCGCTGATGAAAAGACAAATTGTCAGATGCACATGGCAGTCCTGAAGTGGATCCCGTGGAAGTTTTTTTGACAAGTAAGTGAGTGACACATTGGTTTCTTTTGCCAGCCAGTTGCCAGGTTGGATGGTGCTGAGTCAGAGGGCCCACTTCTACTGGTTAAGTTTGTTAAAAGGTGGGTATCTCAAGGATGCTCTTACAGTGGATGCCATTTCGCAAGACAAAGATGCAGGGTAATTACCATTCACGAAGCAGCAAAAACCACTAGCCTTAAATGCTTGGAGCATGGTTAGTGGGGTTAACTACCATTCACAGGATGAGATAAAGACTGATCAAGTTCCTTTTTATCGAAAGACTTGCGCGGTTTCACTGGGTGAATATACATGATGTTTAGCTTTCGCGAAATAGCGAAAGAGATCTAAGCTTGTCACTGAATGAAGAATAGTCAATAATGTAAAGGCCGTGCAAGTTTTGTTGGATCTGACGGTTGGTGTGATTTTGCAAGATGAAGAAGCGCATGAAATGGCAAAAAACCAAAGTGATAGAAACATAGACATTTTATGATCTGTTGGAGCAAAATTTTTGAATTCATTCATGAATTCAATTTTGAGGTGATGGCCGAAGCATGTGGTGTTAATGTCGCAGTTAAGAGCCTGATTGCCATATATACACTCACATCAATTGAATGTAGGCATCATTTCAAAGAGTTGTAATAGAAAAGCTGGTGCAGAGTAGAGTTCTTCAGGCCGAAAAAAGGTTTTCCTATATTTTGCTTACAGGTTACTTGAAAGATTGATTGAACTGTGGTTTGTGTTCTGTTAAAGAATTGTTTTGATTAGTAATTGAAAATATTTACATATCATTAAGATGGCATGTAGAAGGGACTTAACAGGGAAGGTTAATTACTAGGAGAGAGCAATTTGTGATGACTGCCTGGAACAATTGTCTATGTCCACAAATGTAGCTACTAAAGTTAAAGAATTAGTGCCTAAGGCTCCTCGCTTGAGAATAGGAGAAGGATTGTATGACAAGGGCAATTGGCTGAGAGATCCATAGATAGGGTTGTCTGGTTTGGGTCTATTCAAGGTTGGATTTGGTATGAAACACTCCCCTGCCCCAATGAACAGTAACTGGGAGTTGGATGTAGGTAAATTGGTGGTCCCTGGAGTTTTCATGGATGTGGATCTCCTAACTTAGATTGCACACAACTATGACCCTATTACCAAAAGTGTTAGGGATATAAATGGAAAAACCCTCATTGAAGTAAATGATGAGGAATTCAGAAACATATTTGGGCTCAACGAGGTGTCCAATTATTTGGAGCCCATTAATTTTGAATCATTAGCTTAGGTCTATAGTGCACAGACGAATCATCTTAAAAATGGTCCTCTTAAAGAATTTTTTGTCAAAATAGGAGGGCTGACTATTGTAGGACCTAATACCATAGAGACTTTCTCTCTAAATTTGTTCACTATTAGAGCCAAAGGATTATACTAGTCACTCTGCCATATTTTTGGAGAGGATGCTGAAGTGAACATGCTGACTCATTACATGTTAATGATAGCTCAAATTTTAAATCCTTCTTTGGCAGTCACATTTGATTATGCCCCCTATATTACTAATGCAATCATGTATTTGGTACTCCCTTCTCATGTATTTGTTTCTATTCAAGGGTGGTGACTACTTTGCTAATGAAATGGATTTGGTGAAAGAAAAGGATGGGGAGAAAATGACAGTTCAATTATGGAGCACAGTGTTGTCATGGGATAGGGAAGATGCCAGCTACCTAAAGTTTGATAAGTGCTTTGCATAAAAAATTAGAATTCTCTTATGCTCAAAGAATCTGAGGGTCCCTAAAGCTTTGTTGGAGTTTCTTAGACCTAAGGAGTTTGCTGAAGAAATACAGATTGTCCAGAATTGGGGTGACATATACTTGTACCCCGTTTCCACATTTTTTAGAGTATACGGTTTCAAAGGCACTCCATTTTTGTTACCATATCAAGTCCCACTGAAGGTAGGAAATGGAGAGATCCTCAGGTAGATTGCAGGTGTAGAAGAGGCAGAGCTATTCAATAGAGGAAAAGGGACAATTTTCCCAACAGTGACAATAGCACATCAATTTGTAATTACTAAGGGTGGGTGGAAGTGTTTTGAGGAATTCTTTCAACCCTAGCATTTGTCCACTACAGTGTCAAGGTTTTCTGACCCTAAAGAATTCTTTAATGGTATGTTTAGGAAAGGGGTAGTATGCAAAGGCAGACCTCACCAATTCCAATTCCCTGAAGACCTCATCAGAAATGAGTTTGATTTGGATGAGCAAGAGTTGAGGAAAGAGAAATGGGTGGCCTATAAGAAGGCCCTTGATTTTGTACACCAATTTGATAGCAGCTATGACCCCTTATCCAGTTTTCACCCCTTTGAGGAAAAGGCAAAATTCCTAATTCTTTGCTTTGAAGATGTAATGCAAACACTAAAGGAGAAGAGGGAAGTAGTGATTAAAAAAAACCCTGAGAAGGCAAGACAAGTTCTAGCTAGGTTTGCATCTGCTAAAGCAATCCCTCCTAGTGACTATGTGATATATAGAAAATCCAAGTATAGTGTGTTGGTGCCAACAACAGGGGAACCTTCTAGTTCAAAAGGGAAGAGGAAAATAGAAGATGTCATTTACATTTAGGAATCCCCAAAGAAGCAAAGGGTGAGAAAGGAAGTGCAAACTAATGAGCCCATGTATTCCCATCTCAATCCCCCTTTCATATAGGAGATGCGCAGGCAGTAGCTGAACAATTGTTGTAGCTAGGGAGTCTAGGAGAGATTGCCTATACATATGATGAAGTGGAGGATGGAATTCCTAAAGAGCCAGAAAATGCCGAGATGGACATAACCACCAATGAGTTCAAAGGCCAGGAACTGGATCTTTCCCTTAAATAGTCTAGTGAAGAATTCTTAGCTGATAGCAAGTTTGTTACCTCAGGAGCTTTCATGTAGTTTGTGTGGAAGCATAATATTGATAAGTTCAATACCAGATGTGAGAAGAGGAAGAAGGAGCAACCCCACAAGGATGCAACTACGGGGGAAGAAGAAATAAAACAAGAAATGGTCACTGAATTTAAGACCATCACTCCTGAGAAAGGAAGGGAAATGGTAGCGAAGGCTGGTGTACTCATCCTCCCTAAATGGGATATAGCAAACGCCTTAGTTTTAGAATCAGTCAGGAAAGAGACCAAGCCTATGGAAGGAGTAAACTTCAGCAAGGATAATGCTACCCTGGTCATGTGGTCTCTGGAGAGAGATGAAAATAAAAAGAAAAAGGATACCCTAGAGTCAAGCTACCTTGGAGGTATGATAGTGAAGAGAGTACAAAACACTGGAGTGGTGGAGGCTGCTAGCACAGTCTTGGAAACTACAAAGTTCAGTGTTGCAGTGGCAGAAAAGGAAGCAAAGGAAAGGGTAGATCTCCAAGCTAAGTTGGAGATAGTTTTAAAAGATTACAATGATGCTGAAGGAGAGGTAATGAGCTGAGACACCATTATTGCTAATTTGAAAAGCCAATTGGTAGGACAATACCATTGAGGTGAGTCTTCAACCTTGATGATTGCTTCTTCTCCTGCACAACCTGCATCTACTAGCCCTATCATTGAATTCCCACCTTCTCCTATGCCTTCTGGTTCCCAATTAGTTGAGGTCAAAAAAGCTAATATAGGCTCAAAACCTGTTTGCAAATAAGTATGAAGAGAGAGTGAGGGCCACGATTTTGAGTTTTACTGACACTAGAAGATCATCATTGGTGTACAACAATATGAGAAAATTTTTGGAAATGCGGAATGATCTCAATGGAGACAAGGCTGTCCTAATGCCTATTTTTAACAAGTGGAAGCCTAGGGAAAAGGACCTAGAACTTATGTTTGTATCTTATGATGAGGCAGGGGTTGATCCCATTATCAAATCCATTTGTGACATGCCAAAGGAACTAGCAAAATTAGTAGGAGTAGATAATGTAGAGAGGAAGATCAATTTGTATAAGAAAGAGTTCACTGAGCAAGAATTTGAATTATTTCCCGGGGGTTCTGCTAGTCTAGCTCAATTGAAGGACAAACAAGTATGGCTTAATGACTTAGGAGCCAACATATCATTAAGGGTAAAGGGAATCATTAATACAAATGATACTTCCCTATTTGTTAGATTACTTGAGGAGATAGAAAATATTAAATCACACTATGGCTTCCTAAATTCAGAGGTCAATAAAATGAGAAACTCTTGGAAAAGATTGGCCAAGATTAGAGGGAAAGTTATTAACTTCTCATGGCCTACTGATGATGTGTACCAGGAGTGGACAAGAAAGTAAGCAATTCTTGATGCAGAGGTTCAAAAAGAAGCTATTGAATGACAACCATGGGAAGGGGGCCGTTAGAATATGGAAAAGATTTGTAACTTCTTGTTGAAACAAGAAGATTGTTGTAACAAACTTTTTGAGAAGGTCCGAAGCTTGTATGTATCCATAATATTATAAATGGATACCAGGACTAGTAAAAATGATCACAAGAATTTGTAAGGAAACTCTGCAGAAATTTATCTGGGTTTTTTTCTAAGTTTACAGAGAATATTTTGAGTTTTGTAAGATTTTTTCAAAATGAATATCAATATGCAAACCATAAACTTTCGAGGCTATAATTTATGTTGTCTTCTGGTGTGCTTTCAATAATTTACTAGTTTTATTTCGGTAATCTAGGGTTATTCAATTGAGCATGGATTGTAATACAGTCTTTATAGATATGTTTCTTAGCTTTCTTCTTTAGGAGGGGAATTAAATACACAAGAAATATCTTTGTCAGTATGTTATTTTGTTGGAGACTATGAATCTAATGAATATTATCTAGTCTAAGAAGGAAAGATTCTTATATATGTCAGGCATGTATGGGGTTGAGAAGCCAAAGTGATGATATGTATGAGGATATTTGATTGTGAGATCCTTGTTTAATTTAGATGACTCTGTGGCTTGGATAAGGAACTAGTATCAATTGTAGTTCTCTTTCTACATTTCTTGAATATCAATACTGAACATGAGCATAAGCTTTCTTTTATTATTTCAGTTTGTGTTTGAGGCGATAAGATTCATTGGTTTTGGACTGGTTTACTATGGATCTATTTTAAAAGTGTGAAATTATTTACAGAAGGTATACCCACCTGAACTTTGGATAAGTTCAAAGTGTAGAAGGTTCTTAAAACCTTGTCATATGTTGCTCTGAGGTTCTTTTTCTTTGATCTCTTTATTTGTAGACAAAATTATTATATTTCTTTATAAGGGATAAGAGGGGAATCATAATTTGAGAACAACATGACCTACATGGATGGAGATCCTACGCTAGTCCATACTCACCTACTGACCATTTGACAAGGTGAGTTGACCTTCCATTGACTCCATTTGAATTTTTCGTGCTTTCATAGTTTTTAGGAATGATTATGTCATCGCCTAGTCTGGGCTCGGGCCCTCTCTGTGGGTACCTAGGGTTCCCTGGTCCTCCTAGGGCACCATGGTCCCAAGGGGGTGCCCTGGTCCCATCTGGGTGTCATGGTCCCAGCTGGGTGCCATGGTCCCATTAGGGTGCCTTGGTCCACTCAGGGCACCCTGGTCCCTATTTGGGGTGACCAGTGGTGACACGGGATCAAGTGACAAATGTTAGAACTGATAGAATGATTGCATTGATTAGATGATAGTGATGATTGATCAATTACTGATGATAGATTTCTTTGCATTTTATAGACACTACCATACATCCACAAGCATACCATTAGTCTAACCTTTCAGAGCCTTTGGGAGCAGATCCCAAGGCTAACATCAGGAGAGAGGGATTTGCTACATGTAGTGGGCTTGTGGGATGCGATGACCATTCTAGCCATCTGATTCCATTCTGTCATGTTGATGGCACTGATGGAGAGGTGGGATGTAGATACCTCAAAGTTCTCATTACCTGTGGGGGAGATGACAATCACCCTTGAGGATGTATACTGCATTCTATGCCTTCCCATTAGGGGAGAGACTATGAGATATTGATTCGACCGAATAGAGGAGGATTACATGAGAGAGAAAGTATATGATGTGGGGAGAGTGATAGGTAGTGAGACGAGGGGCCGCATCATGGTTAGTTGGCTCCTACACCCTGTTAGGAATCCCATAGATACAGAGCGAGGGGGGGGGTGAATCAGTATCTGACCGGTGAATGGAATTACTTAACTTAAAGCATGCAGAACATAATATAACAGTGTACCGGTATACAATAAATAATGCAATAAACATAATCAAGAACATCCACATGAAAAGCACACCATAACACAAGATTTTAATGAGGAAACCTGGTGTGGGAAAAACCTCAATGGGATTTGTGACCCACAATATTCACTCACTGGCCAATAAGAGAATATTACTTACAATAGGGGCCTGCACATGCAGGAAGGCCAACTGCCTAGAGCTCACTGCTCAATGGGAAGTCTCACTGACTTACAATGAGGATTATTCAAATCCAATAACTTGTACTGCTTTACAATAGCATCTTCAATGGCAGATTCAGTACCGGTTCCTGCTCTGTTCTTTACATATAACCCTTAACCTATATTTCGCACAATAGGTCTGCCTAATATTTTCCTTATTATTTTTTTTGTCTACAATGATCTCTTTTATATATAAGAGTCATTTTACAATTTGCCAAGTTGGCTTACAAAGTTTTTCAATAATAAACAAAATATAATAAAACAAAATCCTGTCGGCCTCTGTGCCGGTATAGTTCCTTTCTTCTGTGCTGGTGCCGACATCCTAAGTGCCGGTGTAGAGTGTGATCTGCTGATGCCGGTATAATGTCTTTGCCAGTGCCATAGGATTGCAAGGTTGCCATCAATAACAAAACCTTCAATCACATACAATGTCTCATTGGAGTGTGCATATGCCAACACACCCTACCGATGAGGTTCCATTGGTGAGGCGACTCATGATTGCGACCCTTGCATTAGGCATGTTCTCTAATCGACGTGACACACATATGCATGGAGGACTCATCTACACTATCCGAGCGATGGAGAGATATAGGAGGGTATACTCTTGGGATCAGAGCATGCTTGCACATCTCTATCATGACCTTGGGGAGTATGTGTTTCGACAGGGATGCAGTTTGATGACATGCACGCTACTACAGGTATGGATGTTTGACCATATTACCCGCACTAGGCCTGGTGGAGCCCCCATAGAGCTTGTCCCAGAGCAGCCTAGGGTATTTGCCTATCCTCTTACCCATGAGTGGCAATTCAACAATCTCTTATATTAGAGGTTGAGCTTAGATAGATTGATAGTGGGCAAAGACATATGGAGACCCTACCTCAGGATGTACATGTGAGCAGGGATACACAGGCAGATGTTCAACATGTAGAGGAACCATCTATTAGAGGGGCGGTATAGCCACATAGTCATTCCCTTCTACTTCAACTAAGTTTGATGACAGTTTGGGTTCGAGTGGTGTGTTCCTACTGATGTGCCTGTGTACATTTGACACTCATGCATGATGGTGAGGCTAGGAGCCATTCCTAGGCCTACCAGTGATGAGATCGACATCACAGATTCAGACGGGTTGGATTAGGACATACGGTACATCACATGGTGGGAGAGAACATACCTTGGAGCAATTTTATTAGTAGAATTCCCTGGAGGGAACCCCTAACCATGAAGATAGTCAAGGGATGGAGAGGGATTCGATGCATCTGAGGAGGGCTTAGATGATTAGGCAGACGATGCAGGAGAGCTGGAGGCAGGCAGAGGCAATCCTGATACCGGAGAGGGAGATTAGGATGGAGATGATGATGAGGACAAAGAGGAGGAGGACCCTATAAGGGGCCATGATCCTAGTCCCTATTAGCCCACACCTACTGTACAAAGAGAATATGAGCGTGAATAGCCTAACAGGTCCTAGTCTCAAGCAGTTGCTTTTCATGATCCCTACTAGCGAGAGGGAGATCTAGGTAAGGTGTCTTGTTATTGATTAACTTATGTATCTTACTTGCTTAGATTTGATGATATAGCATGTTACTGATGAAAATATCTCTCTTTCTTGTAGCTACCATCCAGAAGTGGCGTTCTCTGATTTAGATTGCAGTGATAAACCTCATTGTGACTACACACATTCCTAGTTCCTCATAGATCCTAGAGGAGTATAGGATGACATGAGGACCTTTTCTCCCCTATTTGGATAGAGATGGAGGTCCTACAAGAGATATTATGATAGACAACATGACCTAGCATCATAATAGATAGAGGCAACCACATACTGTGGGATCATGATGGAGAGGGATCGTAGGAGCTCCTCACAGAGTCACTCATGGTATGTATTGCGATACACCCCCATGAGGCCACCCCCACAGCCAGATCAGGAGGAGGCATCTAGCCACCATCCTCCAACTACTAGTCCTAGGGATAGGAGATGATCTTGATGTATTGATGTATATATGATGATACTCATGGATATGTTATTTTAATGCTTAAACAATATATGCATTTCTTAGACTAGAAGTAACATATTGAGTGATGAACATGTATGTCTAATTTTAATTTCCATGTGATTGATTTCTCAATACTTCGTGATTAAATTGACACATGTGTGATTTAATTAAATAACTAAGTATTTAATTAAATTCTACTTTGATGATGTAAAAGAAGACTTTATTAAGCCTAAGAACTATATGACAAATGTGATTTAATTAACTCCAATTAAACACAACATGATATAATTCTACTTAATCAATAAGAAATTGTATAACATGGTAGCACATATGAAATGTAAGTCTATTAAAATTTACATAAAAGAATCCAAGACAAACAAGAAACATGCTTGTAAAGAATGAAGTAACGTAAAACAAACAATATAACATCATTTAATCTTACATACTTTAATGAAGACATGCTAACATATTACCCAATTTTGAAGAAAGAAATATAGAGAGAGAAAAGAAAGTAGAAAGAGAGAACTAGGCATAGTATCTATGAAGGTGCATAACATTTATGGGTTCCTTGAGAGGTGTACCTTCCACATCTTCTATCTTGTAAGCACCTAATCCATAGACCTCGACAACAATGTATGGTCCAAGCCAATTAGGGCTGAATTTTCCTTTCTCCTAAGGTAAGGCATTCACATTGCACTGATTCTCATAAAGGACTAAATCCCTTACTGAAAAGGAACATTGAATAACCTTATCATTGTATCTTCCTTGCAAAGTTTTATGATATGCTTGAATATGCTCAAGGGAATTTATACACCATTCATCAAGCATCTCAAGTTGTTGAAGTCTTTGCTCTCTATAAGAATCATCATCCACTATACCCCTAAGAGAGACTCTCAAAGAAGGAATCTCTAACTCCAAAGGCATAATTGCATCCACACGATAAACAAGTTTATAAGGAGTATAACATGTACACTCATGCGATAAGCCCATAGAGAATAGGTTAATTGAGTATGCCAATCCTCACCATGCTTGTTTATAGTATTTCAAATAATTTATTCAATTATTCTATTAGAAGACTCAAATTGACCATTTGATTGAAGATAATAAGGTGAAGAAAATTTATGTTGAATGTGATATTTCTTGAGAAACTTCTTCATATCCTTATTTTTAAATGACATTCCATTATCTAAAACTAAGGTGGAAGGTATCCCAAATCAAGAAATAATGTTTTCCAAAATGAATTGACAAATTACTTCAGCGGTAGTGGATCGAAGAGGAACGACTTCCACCCATTTCGTAAAGTAATCAGTGGTATTTATGATGGAAGTATGTCCTTGAGATGAAGGAGGAGATATTTTACCAACAAGGTCCAAATCCCATGTAGAAAAGGGCTAAGATGCTACTTGTAATTGAAGTTCTTGGGTAGGGACATTGATCAAATTGCTATGTTACAACATTAGAAAGGATAATGTATCTAGCAACCATTTTGTGAATCTTAGCCCTAGTATTATTATTCGCAGAATCAGGAAAGGTACCATCACTCAAATATCTCACGATATGCGAGTACCATTCATCAAAACGTATAATGCAACAATGTGCCACATTGCTAGGATTATCAGCAATAGCTAGGGTAGTGAGGTTGTGAATAGTGAATTTAAGATCTACCAAGGGGTCCTCTAGAGACATAAGAGAGGCAACGCATGCCATCACATCAACACATCGATTATCTTTTCGAGGAACGGGCTCCATGGTATAAGAATCAAACTTTTTCAACAAGGATATTACTAATTCTCTATATTGTGATAATTTGTCTTGCTTAGTTTGATAAACTCCTATCACTTGTCTTATGATTAGTTGAGATCTCTATAAATATGTAGATGTTTCACATTCAAGGCCAAGGCTTCTTTAATTCCAATGATAAGAGCTTCATATTTAGCAATGTTGTTGGTACATAAGAAATTGAGATGATATGATTAAGGAACAGGCTTCTTTTCAGAAGAGATTAAGACCACCCCCTGCCCTCGATCCTGTATGACACTTAGAGATATCAAAGTAAAATTCCCAAGTCTCATCAACCTCAGTGAAAAAAATGTATTCATCAGGAAAGGACTCTAGATTAGGTAGGGAGAAGGGTGAAGGAGCATCAACTAAGTGATCAGTCAACACTTGACCCTTTATTTCCTTTTGTGAGACAAACTTAAGGTCAAACTCGGTCAACATCATAACCCACTTAGCTAAGCGTCTAGAAAGGTTAGTTTTGGAGAAAAGCTGCTTAAGAGGATCGAATTTAATGATAACATGGATCTCAACATTCAAGAGATAATGCCTCAACTTTTGGGTTGCAAAGACTAAACCAAGGCACTGTCTTTCTATTGCAGAATATCGGACATCATAATTGAGTAGAGTGCGACTTATGTAATAAACCAGACATTCTCTACCATTCTTATCACATTGTGCCAATAAGGTTGCAACAACTTGAGGAGAAGTAGTGGTGTATAGAAGGAAAGGCTTAGTAGGATCAGTAGGCCAAAGAATAGGAGGATTGGCCAAATAGTTCTTTAAGTCTTCAAATGCATGAGGAAAATCCTCATTCCATTGGAAAGTGATATTATTTTTTAGCAATTGTGTGAAGGTAAATATGTGATCTGCAAGTTGAGAAATGAACCTATGAATAGCATGGATCTTTCCTTGCAAACTTTTTAGTTGAGAGACATTCTTAGGAGGTGGCATGTTAACAATAGCCTCTATCTTCTTCATATCCACCTCAACACCATGATGTGAAACTATGAATCCTAATAGTTTTCCACTATCCACACCAAAAACCCATTTTTGAGGATTCAAACGCATGTTATACTTACGAATTCTCTCAAAGATTTGATGAAGGATCTTAATATGATCTATATGAAGAATGGATTTGGCTAAGATGTCACCAACATAATCTTCTAAGGTCTTATGCATATAATCATGGAAGATGAGAGTCATTGAAAGTTGATAGGTTGTGCCTGCATTTTTCAATCCAAAAGGCATCACAATCCAACAAAACGTACCCCAAGGGGTGGTAAAAGAAGTTTTATATTGATCTTGAGGATTAATGAAGATTTCATTATATCTTGAGAAACCATCCATAAAGGATAATAAAGAATGCCCTGATACCAAATCCACTATCATATCGATATTTGGGAGAGGAAAGTCATCCTTTAGTGAGGCCTTGTTTAAATCACGAAAAATCTGTACACATCCTAATCTTGTTTTCAGATTTAGCCACAGCTACAATGTTTGAAATCCATGGGGAGTAATCGATAGGATGAATGAATCTAGCATCTGATAATTTTTCAATTTCAACTTTAACAAGTAATGCCACTTTAGGGTGAATCTTTCGAATCTTTTTCTTCGCAGGTTTAGCATCAGGAATTAGGACAATATTATGAGTGACAATCTTAGGATTTATGCTAGGCATGTCAAAATATATCCAAGCAAAGATCTCATGGAATTCATGTTGTATATGGTGAAAATGGATAACAATAATAACAATATTGAAAGGCTAAATGAATTCAACCACAAAACCCTAGCCTAACAATCAACAAAGATCCACCATAACATATGAAGATTACCTAAGACAATGCAAATCACATGAAATCACAAAGATTATACCATCACATGTCCAATAGGGTTTTGATCTCCATTCTTCCTATCTCCATTGATCTTGCTTGATATATTTGCTCTCAGATTTTATATGCACAAGAGCTCAACAAAGAACGGAATGTGGTTGCAAGTAGGATCGTAGTGTAGTCAAGTCTTCAAGATTGTCGATTAGGGTTTGATAATGAAGAAGGCATCTCCTTAAATAGAAGACACAATATGAAATGGAGGGATAAGATTGAGAGGTGTAAAAAGAGGTCGGCTAAGATTAGAGGGTAGGTAGAAGAAATAATAAAATAATGAAAAAGGTAGGTAGTGTATGAATTAAGAGATGAATGACATGTGTCATGGGTAGAAAAGGCTAATGAATTAATTAAATAAATAAAGATTTATTTAATTAATAGAAGAAGTGGGATCAATTAAATAAATAAGATATTTATTTAATTTAGGAAAATGATAATTTAAATAAATAAATGTATTTATTTAAATGAGAAATAAGGCTAGAAGAGGATAAATGAATTAATTAAATAAATAAAGATTTATTTAATTAATAGAAGAATTAAGCTTAGATAATTAAATAAATAAAATATTTATTTAATTAGACATGACAATTTTAGGTGTCTACACATGTAACAACTTAGCATATTTTTTTTCTCTTTTTTGTTAAGACATTTCCCTATCTTGATGATTTTATCTTCAACACAAGGATCTATCTTGATATCAATGGTGCGATTTATTAAGAGATTGCTTTGTTGAGGATAATCTTTTAATTGAGGAAATTATTTAACTATCTCATCATTATTTCTTTCTTTTCCAAAGTAAACTTCTGAATTTAGACAGTAGGGAAAATTACGGTTATGGTGATAATGAGGAAGGTTATCATAAGCTCCCAAGAATTCAGCTAAGGAATCATCGGTAGAAAAAACATCCAAAGAAAAGACACAAGAAAGGTCATAGTCAATTTTTATTAGATATTTTCGTGAGAGAGAAGCATAAATGATATTAACACTAATAGATGGCCTCTTAGAGGCTTTAGTACACTTGAAAGGATCATAACCAAGCCCAAATGCCATATCACAAAATTTGTTTACCAAGGGAACCTTAATCCCTTGTTCTTGAGCACCACATCGATTTTCATTATATCCACACCTAGCTAGGATGTGAAAACCAGGACCATAAAGGTTAGTCATTTCTGAAGAAGAAAGAGGATTTTCAAAAAGTGAAGGATCAAAATCCTCTAGACCAGAAACTAAGGGAGATGAAGTCTAAGAAGCTGCCACAAAGTTATTACTCAATGACCCAGATAAGGTGTATTTATTTTTAGGTTCTTTTTCTTCTTTCTTCTTTTCAACCTTAGATTTTCTAGAGGGAATTTTGTATTCCCCTACGATAGTAGGATTGAAATCAAGGGATCCCCAATCATCTTCTACAAGAATATTTTCAAGAGAGAAAGTGTTCTCAACCGTAGAGTCAGGCTGAGAAGACTCTTCCTCAAGAGCCTTAGGTCCACTTGAGGAAGTATTGGGAATCAATTGATATATAGGAAATAGGTTTGATGAATTGGTCACACTAATCGGAGTAGAAGCTTTAGAGGAATTGTCTAAGATACTTGGGGAAGAGTTGATTGAAGAGGATTTAGAACTTGATGTTTGTAAACAACCTTCAAATCTTGTGTCACCTAACAAGGTGTATGTTGTATTTTTGTAAATGATCTTGATTTGCCTATACAATGTAGAGGGAATAGATTCCATGCTATGAATCCTAGGTCTCCCTAGCAACAAGTTGTATGTCAAATCTCCAAACATGACACTGATAGGAATAGGTAAAGTAACAAGACCTACCTTAATAGGCAAGGTGATGATACCTAGTGAAGATTTAGCGACATTATTGAAGCCACAGATGGTGAGAGAATTGGGCTTAATAAGAGATGTATCAAAATTAATCTTATGCAACAAGTTAATGTTACAAACATTAAGGCCAGAACCATTGTCCACTATTGTTCATCTTATCACACTATCATTTATGATAACCACAATTATTAAGGGATCATATTGTTGTTGAATTTCACTAGAGGTAAACTCATCTTGTGTAAACACAATTTGAGCCTTTGGTGTTGTAATAGAGTGAATCAAAGAAGCCATATTATTGGATGTCACTATAGGTGGGACATTCAATGTTTTCAAGGAATCTTGTAGAATTCCATGACGAGTTGAGGAAGTTTGAAGAAAATCACAAAGGGATATCTTGGTAGGAGTAGCTTTAAGTTGTTCAAAAGATCATATTCCTTACCAAGGGTTTGTGAAATACGAGGTTCTTGAGGAAGAATAGGTTGAGGATCAGGTAGAGGAGTTAGAACAACCAGAGGAGGGTTAGTTTGCCTATTTTTTCTCATGTTATAGGTATGGGCAACTACATTATAACTCTCCTTAGTTAGTTGTCTAGCATAGCTATAAGGACTCTTAGTGGGATTCCTTCCTTGAACCACAATGATAGGTTTGTTTGGAGTGGTAAGGGAATCATGACTATATCCACCTTGAATCATGAAAAGAGGTTGATTAGGGAGAGGTGAAGTTGGAGAAGGACAAGTAGTTTGGACAAAAAAAAGTGGTTTTCTATGTTTATTCACATTGATCATATTGATTAACCTTTTAGATGAATTATTCTTCTTTGAAAGTTTAGGGAAAGACATAAAGTCATCAAGGGCATCATCCAATAAAGCATGGTCATAGTGATTGAAAGGCTTATCTTTGGACTCAAAATGAGACATTACATCATAGAGGGAATCATGAGAGTCAACCATGTTTCTAGATCTAGTGGAGGAGTTGATAGGAATGTACCCATGAGAGGAATCATTCAAATTATCTTTCTCATCACCACGAAATGGCATAGTAACAAGGTTGACCATTTTTTGATAAAATGAGGGTTTAGAAGGCTTAGGGTTCAAAAACTCATCTAGATATTCATCTAATTCATCCTTACTAAACTCACAATCGACAAAATTGCATACATCATCAAAATCATGAACATCTTGCAAATAGAAATCTGACATTTTGAAATGAAAATTGCATGAAACTTAAACACACAATGCAAGAAAAATGAAAGAAATCTATCCCTTTTTTTTCTTTATGTTTTGAAAGAAAATGAAATAAACTAGATCTATATCTAATAATGCAATGCAATGAAAATGAAATTGGATTCACGTCGGGTTCACCAAAGATGTGTAGGGTAAAAAGTGAGACTAAGTATGGAAACCCTAATCCCACTCTCATACATACTCATGGAATACAAAAGAACCTAGGGAGGTAACACACGTTGGCTACTTCTTATGAGAAAGAGATAGTCATGGATTACCTCTTAGGTTTTCTATTCCTTTGATGTAAATGATAGAGAGGAATGATGCAAAATGCAATCTAACCTAGAAAGCAAGTAAGCAAACAAACCCTAATCTGAGAATGCAGATCAAAGAACAACTGATACAATGCTACAAAGTATAGATCAGAGGGAAAAATTAGAGGTGCACCTATGTCTAAAATCTGAGAAAATTTTTTCAAGACCAGGGTGCCATGCCACTATCCTGATTCTGCAATTCTGGAGCTACAACTGACAAGAGATATTTTGAGATGTGCAAAGTGTTTTTCTACCAAGTCTTACTGATAGAGGGTAGGACCATGGCACCACTCCACTATCATGGGCAGGACCAAGGCACCACACCCCTATCCTTAGGGTTTCTACCAATATCTACAACCCACAACTGTCCCTGTGTGCTCTTCCGGTCCCGAAACTTCCAGCAATGCTCGGATTTGAACCTATACCTCAAACTAAAAAAGTGGGTTTGGGGTGGTTATATAGGGTTTTTCCTTAGTTAAACCCCCATGTTGGTGATTTCCACATCCACGAATAACCAATAATGTACTAAAAAATGTGTGTGACAGAACCTTGTGTGTGTGCAAGATCCTAAGAATGAAAGTAAACAACCTAAAGCAACCCTAAAGAGTAAACCCTAATTGCTTATAATTGACAAAGTAAATGCTCTAAATCCATTATCCAAAGTGATCTAAAGCATGCATATCAATCAAAATGAATCTTATGCAAAGACATGAAAACAACATGAAACGATACCTAGCCACAAGCGAGAGGTACAAGCCAATCATCAATCGGTGATCTCTTATTGTTCCTCTACATCTTCAAAAGCCCCCAATTGATAAAATGATGCTTGATTAATGTTTGATGGATGAATGTTGAATTTTGTTGAAGGATTCAAAGATCTACTCTTTCATTGTAAAGAAGGCTCTAATACATCAAAAACCTACTCTTAGGTTCTTAGAAGAAGACCCCTTCAAATGAAGAAAGAGAGCTCTTAAGTATGAAACCCTATATCTTAATTTCATGTTTAGGCCGACCTAGGATTTGAATTTCTCACTGATATTTTGGGGTTAAGCATTATTATATCATAGCATTGTGCTCTCAAAATTTTAGGGAAAAAGTCATGGACCATGTACATTCCCGCCACCGTCCGGCCAACTTTTAACCCAATTTTTGGGGCCGTTAGATATGATGATATTAGAGCATATACCAAAGTTACATCTGATTTTGAGATGTTTTGATATGCGTAATCGGGCCTAAATGATCAAAATAAGACATAATTATGGTTTTTGATTAAATGATTCATTAGAGGAATAAGTTGAAAAGAGGCATGCTTAGGGTAAAGGGCCCAAATTTATAATATGTAAAGTGATGAAACATGACCTTAGATTTAATTAAATTAATTAATTAAATGTGTAAAAGGGAATTTGAAATGCAAGATGCAAGACACACTAAGGTAGGTGCTAACCTAAGTGTGAAATTTTACCACCCTAGAAAGGGTGTACAATTTATGACACTACACCACGGTGGGATTGGAGACCCACAATTTCTATCCACTAATCAGATGAATAAATATTACAAAAAAAGGCCCACACATGTAGGAAAACCAACAACCTAGAGCACACTGGTCATCACAAAAGGACCCTCACCGACTACAAAAAACATTGGACTACAATCCAGAATGAAGATTGAACTACAAGTGTAGCATCTCCTATGCCTGAGTATAGTTCTAGTTAAGATCAATACCGGAGGTCTTAAACCTCTTATACAAACCCAATTTGATCACCTATGATCGACCAAAACATCTACATATGATTACAACATTATTTGCATCTAGATAATCCCATAACCATTCGTCATGATGTACAAAAAGATCCTACATAATATTTATACCAACCCGAGACCCAAACAATTAGGTTGGCCACCTAAAAGATGATACAATAAATCTATTACATGATCCCATAAACCAATGATAAAAAAGTTGGTGTAAGACCGAAACAACATAATCAAAACAATAAAACCAATCGGTGACACATCAGGATCATCAATCAACACGTTACATAAACTAGTCCATAACCTAGCAGAATAACACCAAACCCAAAATAGGTCGCCATAAGCCAAATGAAACACCACAAACAAATGGAACATGAACATTATAACCATCAGCATCCTGATAACCTTCTAGAAGCTGCACCAACACCAAAAGATCTTCAACAAATCTTTGTCGGTAAAACCCTTACTAGTAACCAAAAGTCTTACTAGAACAAATGATAGCTTCCGGATCATCAAATCCTGAACCAACTGAATGTGATATGCATTAGGAACACATGAATAACCAATTCAAACCAATTCCTCAAGCCCAAACATACTAGAGAAGATCTCCAGTTCAACATCATAAACCAACCACTCTACTGGAACTTGATAGACAACAAAACAACTAGTGTTGACATCAATGCAACACATAATCAGTTCCTCCAAATTTCCAACAATCTCCCCCTTTGATGTTGATGGAAACACTAGATTTGAAAAACATCAAAGGGCCAAGAAATACAGAACAAGTCTCCCAAAGGAAGACATCTAACAATCTCCCAAAAATGATATAACAATGAAGTTCTAAAACAAATATTTATGTACCAATTAACCATCCATAGACTTGAACCAAACTCCCCCAATGGGATACAACCAATCTGAAATTTTGTTCCTCCTCTTTGTGCCCAACAATATCCCCCTTAGACTGATATCTCCATTAAGCTTTGTCTTTCACATAAACATCTCTCCCCCTTTGACATCAATGGTAGAAATCTGACATAAACATAAAAGAAAATTCATAGATCTAGTGATCCACACAACTGACTACTCCCCCTGAGTAGTAGCACCAACACATCAATCAAGAATGAATGATAGAACTGATAAATGCATACCGGATTGATGCCAATCATCATCACTCAAGTCGCTACCAGAGAGGCAAAAACCCCCAATCTAACTCTGAAGTACTCAAATGATTCCTCAAACCAATCTAAATTCATTTGCTTCCACCTTTTCCTTCAAAAAATTATACTTGATAGAAACATGTGCTTTGTATTAGAATGAAATACCATATTCTTTGATATATCAATAGTAGCAGAGTTATCACAATGAATAACTGCCAGTTCATTACAATCCACCCTTATATTCTTCAACATTTGCTTCATCCATAGAACTCATGTACAGTTAGTACCAGGAGCAACATACTCAGCTTCAACAGTAGATAAAGAAGTACATGACCATTCCTTGCTGATCCATCAAACAAGTTTATTTCCAAGAAAGAAAGCTTCATCAGATGAGCCTATCTAGTTACCTATATCTCCAGCCCAATCCACATGTGAACATGCTCATAGTGTAAAGTCATCATAAAACAAAAACCATACCTAAAAAATCCTTGAAAATATCTGAAAAATCCTAGCTACTGATGAGCCTAAATAATGGCTCTATTTTGATAGATTTTTTATATAATACTCTTGCCTAGGTCTTATGATTAGATGACATTTGGATTATAATACTCTTTTAAGTTGATATATTTAAGTTTTTTTGAAACTGGTTTAACTTATACCTAAGGATGTCATATAATGATCTATCTATGCAAATATCTGAAAATAATTATAAATATGGTGTGCATTATATCATGTTAACATTAGTATATACACATGTTTGTTGTGCACTACTATCATGATGTTGGGTCAGGAAAGGTGGAGTAAAGACAAATGATGGTTCAAAAGATCATCAAATATATAACCGCAATGCAGACCCAATCAGAGAAATGCAGTAATGATCAAAACCACTTGACCAGTTCTTCAACAGATTAATTTATGAACATTTATAATTGTTCTTAGTGGAGCTTAGATCTAAGAGGCTAGTCATGCTATATTTTCTTAGCTACAAGACATATGTAGTTCTGTTGTCTTGCACTGACTTCTTCACTTGTTAATAAATACTGTTCACCTATTCAGTAGGAATGTGGTCGATCTGTTAGAATTTTGTTATAAATTTTCCTATAAATAAAGGGATCTCTCTCCTCTTGGAGATAGTAGAGAACAACCATATTATTATGTAATACACAGTCTTTTGGTATTGTTTTATGTATTTTCCAGTCAAGATGAAATAAAGAGATCAATGTTATTTTGGATAATTAGATAATTGTAATCTGAAGTTCTTGAGATACTCACTCAAGGGGGCCCACTTGGTGAGTAATCTTTGTATGTTTTATTTAGTTTTATACTTCTGTAGCAGTTGTTTCTGTAGTTGTCTGTTCCTGCAGCCATAGGAAATAGTTCCTGTGTCTGTTCCTGCAGCCACAACAACAAAGTAGTTCCTGCTTCTCGCCAGAACTTTATCATTTAACAATATCTCTTTAAAGTAATTTCTTGTTGTAAGATTAAAGTATTAGTTCATTTTAGATTATGTGTGTTTATTTTGAGAAGAATTCCCTTTCCTACAGTAATATAGGATGGTTACAATATGAACTTGGTGTACATACAGTGCTGGCCCATTTCAAGTTTACGTCCCTGGTTGATAACTAAATGAGCCTTTACCATAGGAAAAGTTAGCTATTTAAGGATATTCAATCCCTGAATTGTGTTTTATTACCTAGTTACCATTCCACTTGTGAGGACCAACATTTTTGGCACCGTTGGCGGGGATGGTGCCAAGCTAAGGACCTGCTATAAACCATTAGTTTTAATTCTTAATTAAGCTCTTTGAATTTCCTTCATTAATCTGCATGCATAGGATGAGAAGAGATGCATTAGGAAGATTTCTTCCCTCACATTCTACTTAAGATATAAGATCAGATAAAGCACCTGAAGTAAACCCTTTTGCAGAAACTTATGTGCTAAATAGTAGTGCCTTTAATTTGTCAGAAGGAGACCTAGACTTCCTGAACGAACACCCTGAACAAAACATTTTACCTCTAGTCATTTATTAGGGACCAATGGCAAAAAATCCTCCACCTCCACCTATAAATCCAATATTTGAGTTCCCCATTCTTGATCTATATGATAATGCAAATTTTGAAAAACATACCAGCCTCTTCAGTTCCAAAATTTCATTGGTTGGTAACAGAGGATCCATACACTTTTATGTTTGAATTTGATATCCTTTGCAAAAGTTATGATTATACCACTGATGCTCATAAACTCAAGTTATTCCCTGCTACTTTGAAAGAAGTTGCCTTGAGATGGTTTATGAGTTTAGGAAGAAATGTAATCACTACCTGGGAGGGAATGAAAACAAACTTCCTGGATAAGTATAAAGACTATTGTAGGGGAATGGACTGACATGGTGATGATATATTCTGAATGACATAGAAAGAAGATGAGAGTATGGAAGACTATTTGGAAAGGTTTTTATTTAGTGTCAACAAATCCAAACATAGTAATCTAAGTGAAGACTCTATGAAGTTGATTTTTCTAAGGGGCATCAATGATGACTATGTTGACTCCTTAGATCTAATGGGAGGAGGAGATATTACTCAAGTTCAATGGAATGATATCAGACAAATCTGTCAAAAATATTCAAGAGTTGCAGCAAAAAGGGGAAGACACTATAGGCCTGGTTCTTCAATTGCTAAGTCATCTTCAACAATCTCAAGAATGGAAATAACTCATCTGTTAAAGGATTTTAAAAAAGATATAATTAATAATATGGCTATCCAATTGGATACACTACAGGAAAAGAAGAAGCATAAGGAGGGAGAGGCTATGCTTGCTAAATTTTGTCCTCATTGTCGACAAAAGAAGAAGGATTGTAGATGCAAACTGTTAGCTAAAATTGATAGCCAGCAGAGTTCCCTAGATTTCAAGCCTGTTTACAAAGATGATGAGCAACTTTTTTATGTTTCACAATGAAGTCCTTGGCCCCCAAGACAAGGTATGCCATAGGATCCATTGTCATTTTCTAATCCTTATATGAACTTCAATGCACAAAATAATCAGTGACAACCACCATATTCCCAAAATTTTAGAAATTATACTCCTCAATCTTGGAATAACTCTCAAAACCCTTGGCCTAATTATCGGAATTCCTCATCTCAATGGCAACAACCACAAGGGAATTGGTCTCCCCCTCAAGGTAACTAGCAATAATCACCACAATGGAGGGGAGGATGACAATGGACAAACCAGTCATTAGGTTTCCTACAGCCACAACAACAGTCTCAATAGCCAGCTTTAATGCCACCAGCTCCTATTGCCACTTTATCCAAGCCAACCCAACTGCCAACTCAGCCTGTTCCAAATCCAAATAATAAACCACGACAACAACAAGTTTTTTCAACTGATCCTAATAACTATCCCACATACTCTCTCAATATAAGTGATATTCATTTGAAATCAAGGACAACATTGCCTACTCCACCTCCTCCAGTCATAACATAGTTACCAATAGAGGAAACTACTCAAGAAAGCATACCTGATAAATCTGGAAACCCTGAGCAAGTTCAGTAGTCTAAAACTTCAGATATACCTATAAGAGCTCCCCCATTTCCTCAAAGATTGTAGGTAGAAGTATCTAGGCAACAGGATGATATAGCTTTTGATCTTATTGATCATCTAAAACATATATGTGTTGAAATTCCACTGTTTCAAGTTATCAAAGATATTCCCATATATGGAAAATATATTAAGGAGACATATCTAAAGAAACCTGGGAGGAAGAAAAAAGATCCAAAAATAGTGCATGTGGTAGGATAGTTGGTTGATATTATGTTAGGAAAAATAGCAGTCCCTAAATATTCTAACCCAGGTAGCCCTACTATCAAGGTAGTTATTAATGGAACTCAAATAAAAAATGCCTTGATAGACTTAGGAGCAAAAATAAATGTAATGACTAAGGATGTCATGCAACAACTCAACATTACTAGTCTCAGATCAACTCCAATGGTCTTGCAGCTTGCTGATAGCTCCACTATTCAATCTGAAGGAATGGTTTAAGAAATTGTTGTGACATTAGATTCTTGGGAATATCCTGTTGATTTCATAATCCTCTCTCCCAAGGCAACTTTAGGAGGATATCCAATTATTTTGAGAAGACCTTGGCTGGCAACAATTGATGCATATATAGGTTGCAGATCCGAGGATATGACAATTTCAGATGGTATTACTACCAAAACACTTGCACTCTATTCTCAAGCACAACCACAACTTGATCAAGAACGAGTAGTATGGCTAGACATAGGAGAAGAAGCAGAGGAAATTAACTTTGTTCAACAACTAATGATGTTATCAAGGGACCCATTCATAGAACTTCAAGAGGATGATACAATACTCTCTAACATCATAAGGAATCATTATGGAGCAGCTCAACAGTCATTGGGTATACTAGCAAGTCCTTTGCATACCCTCCTTCCATCCATAGGCTTAGTAAACTCTCTTGCAGCCACATATATGTTTCACACATTGCTACCACAGGAGATTAAAACCTCTTGTCTGACTGAAATATCTAATGCAGAATCAGTAATTCAAATAGAAGTTGCTGCAGGGAGAAATTTGAATATAAATAATCAATTAGTAGCAAATCAAAAATTATCATTAATAGAATTACTCAAAGCCCAACAACAAGCTTTTGCATGGGATTATCAAGACATGAAAGGATTAAATCCTACATTGTGTACCCATAAAATTTATATCAAAGAAGATTGTAAACCAATTAGACAACCTCAGTGAAGGATTAATCCTACTTTAAGGGAAATAGTTAAAGAGGAACTACAAAAGTTGCTTCATGCAAGATTCATCTACCCTATTTCAGATAGTCAATGGGTTTCTCCTCTGGTTATAGTTCCAAAGAAAGGAGGAAAATGGAGAGTTTATGTGGACTATAGGGAGATCAACACTGCTACTAAAAAGGATCACTTCCCACTTCCATTTATAGATCAAGTGTTAGACTCTCTAGCAGGTAAGCAATACTTTTCATTTTTTGATGGGTTTAGTGGTTATAATCAAATTAGAATAGCTCTAGAAGATCAGGAAAAGAACACCTTTACCTACCCTTAGGGCACATATCCCTATTCAGTTCTTCCTTTTGGTTTATGTAATGCCCCTGCAACCTTTCAAAGCATTGTCCTATATTTTAAGACATATCCCATGATTGTATGGAAATCTACATGGATAAATTTACTACTTATGGAACTACATTTAAGGAGGCATTACAAAATCTGACCAAAGTATTGCAATGGTGTGAAGATCATAATTTATCCTTAAACAGTGAAAAATGTTTTATGATCATGTAAGAAGGTATAATGTTGGGGCATTGGATCTCTCAAACAGGTATTCAAGTGGATCTAGCTAAAATAGAAGTAATACTTGATCTTCCTACCCTTGTTAAACAAAAGGATGTGAGAAGTTTTCTAGGCCATGCAGGGTACTATAGGAGATTTGTCAAGGACTTTAGTCAAAAAGCAGGGCCATTATATTCTTTATTGACAAAGGAAGCTAAGTTTAAATGGACAGTTGCATGTGAAAAATCATTTCTCAACTCAAAGAAGCCTTAATCTAGGCCCCTGTGCTTAAAGGACCTAATTGGTCAATTCCTTTTCACATTCACACAGATGCATCTGATTTTACAATAGGAGTAGTTTTGGGATAGGAGCAAGGAGTTTTGGAAAATGCAATTTATTACATTAGTAAAAGTTTGCAAGGACCATAACTAAATTACACTTTTATTGAAAAAGAGATGTTAGCTATCATCTATGCCCTTAATAATTTCAGACACTATATAACTGGATATCAAATCTTTGTACATACTGATCATGCAGCCATCAAGTACCTCATGAACAAAAGCTCCATTATAGGTAGATTGGCAAGATGGTTATTATTAATGCAAGAATTTGATATTAATATCATTGATAAACTAGGGAAAGCAAATGTAGTGGCAGATTTTCTCTCAAGGATTCACACACAAGATAATAAGGAGATCATTAATGATTCCTTTCCATATGAGAATTTGCTTTCCATCATTTTACATAGTCCATGGTATGCTGATATAGCCAACTACCTAGCAGCTAACAAGACACCCCCACATTTCTCACCCAAAGAGAAAAGACTGCTAGTAGAAAAGAGTTTAAACTTCTCATGGATAGTAGATTGCTTATTTTATATAGGGCCAAATCAAGTGATGAGGCGTTGTGTTAGGGAAGATGAGACATATGATATACTTCATGCCTGTCATGATGAACCTTGTGGAGGTCATTTTGCACCCAAAAGAACATCTCTCAAGATATTAACTACAGGATACTACTGGCCAACCTTACACAAGGATGTAGTTAAATATACCAGGAAATGTGATAGATGTCAAAGAATGGGCAGACCAACTAGGTCTGATGAAATGCATCTACACCCTTAGGTGGTTGTCACACTATTTGACAAATGGGGTCTAGACTTTGTTGGGCCAATTGATCAACCATCAAATGGTCACTCTTACATTCTTGTTTGTATTGACTATGTTACTAAATGGGTGGAGGTCAAAGCCTTCAAGCATGCCAGAGACAATAAGGTGGCAGAATTCTTCTATGAATAAATCTTCACTCGGTATGGAGTTCCTAGAGAAATAGTGACAGATCAAGGGGCACAGTTCACTTCCACTCTGATCACAACCTTAGTTAATGAATACAATGTCAGACATAGGAAATACACTCCTTACCATCCATAGGCTAATGGCCAAGAAGAGGTTGCTAACAGGGAGCTTGAATCAATATTGACCAAAACAATAGCACTCAACATAAAAGATTGGTCTAGCAAATTTTTTGAAGCTGTATGGGCTTATAGAACCACCTGGAAAACTAAAATAGGGTTTACAACATTTGAAATGGTATATGGGACAAAAGCAATGATGCTTGAAGAGTTTGAACATAAAACTTTGAGAACATCTATTTCCTTAGATATGACTCTTTCTGCAGCACAAGAAGAAAGGCTCCTGCAGCTAAATGCTTTAGATGAGATAAGGAAGTCCGCCCTGCAATATACTGAATCTGTTCAAAACTAGCGCATGAAGTGGCAAGATCGCTATTTAAAGGACAAATCATTCCAGCCAGGAGATTGGGCTCTACTCTATGATTTTAGGTATAAAGACAATTTGGGAAAATTAAAAACATGGTGGTTAGGCCCTTATGAAATAATTGAAACATTTTTTAATGGTGCTGTCAGATTATCTACCATAGATCCTGTTAAGTTTAAATTGTTAGTCAACGATCATCAGTTGTGCCTACACCATAAACCTCTGAGAAAAGATGACTTCCTGTGGTAGTTTTCCACTGCCAAGCTTGCCGAAATTCCTGCAGCCACTGATGACAACATTGCCATCACCACTCCATCTTAATATACTTGTTGCATGATCATAATAAATACTTCCCCATCTGGTGGGAGTACTTTTCTCCATAATAAATATTTCATTCCGTATTCACTCATTTCTTTCCTTTCACTCCATTCATTTCCACTTCATTTTCCATGCATGACGACTCAAATATCTTCAAGCTATAGTCATTCTCACATGATGTCAGGTACGCTCATGTGTATTTATTCTTGTTGCATGTATATAATTAAACCATATTAACTCTAATTATGATATTTTCCATACTGTCATTTCTCGGTCCTCCTTCGCATGTGTGGACACATGTCAAACCTTATGTTGGGGGGGGGAGTACACTGAGAATCCACTAGGTAGATAATTTTGATGTTCTCTTGGATTGTGTTTTATTTCTTTTTTAAATTTCTCATTTGAGGTGATATCTTGCATTCTGCTTGTCTATTTTCTTAGAGTTATTTTTAGACCGCAGCTAGGTTCTGACCAAGTAAAGACACATTGAGTATGCTATAGTGTAGAACATAATGCAAAAATTGAGTAGATTTACGCCATGTTAAAGTTAAAAGTGTTATTGGTGTAATGGGTGGTCCACCTATTTGATATGAGCCGACAGTCCATGAAGTTATCCTTCAGGACTAGGATTGTGAACCAGTATTTAGGAACAGTGGATGGCTGGATTATTTCTTAAAGTTGATGGAGTTTAATGAAGAAATTGTGAGGGAATTCACCCACACACTGTCAAATGGAGAAGCTCAGGTAAAAGGTTTAAGAGTGGTGGTTACAAAGGAAAGGATAGCAGAGGTAACTAGGATACCAACAGATGGGGAGAAGTACTCAGAGTCCAAGGATGCACACAGTGCAAGAGAAGAATTTACATGTCTAGGAGAGCCCCCATTAGTAGTAGATAGGAAAGGAACTCAACGAGAATCCCTTCCACTTGAATGGAAAGTAGTGGCATTGTATATTTTAAAATTTTTAACCTGTGAAGGAAGGTTTTCATGTCTGCATTCTCATCACTTCAAGCTCCTAAGTCATCTACACCATGGAAGAAGGATGGATTTTCCAAGCCTATTGTACAACCTTGTTTCTATAAGTGCAATAGAGACCCAAAAAGGTAGGCCTCACTCTATTTCTCACCATTGTCTAATTAAGTTTTTTGTTGAAAAATCCTTGAGAGATGTTTCTCCAATGCTCTAGAATGAATTTATTGAAACTAGAATGTTTAGGGCCGAGAACTTGGTTATAGAGGAACCACATCCATCTCAGGAACAAGGAAACCTTGTAGAACCTAGTTCCCCTCTTGAACCCTCATCCTCATTGAAATCCTCAGAACAAAATCTTCCTGCAGCAGAGGAACCCTTACAAAAAGAAGCTACAATAGGGGTTCCTCCTCAAGGTTCAAGAAGAACTAGGGCTACCACACAAAAGGAAAAGGGCAAAGAAAAACAAGTTGATATAGAGCATAAGGAGAAGAAAAGTAAAAATGAGAATGTACCCCCTCCTGTGGCCAAGAAGAGAAAAAATGTAAAACCAGTTCCTGCAGTAACTGTTGAAGTAGTTGAAGAATTGGCTTTAGGAAGTAGTCCTGCAGCCGAAAAAGGAAAATCTCAAAGAAGTAGTGGTAGGCTTCATGAAAAGTTTAAAAGCTAAGACCAACCCACAGAACCAAATATTATAATCCTAATTGACTCCCCAGAACAAGAACAACACAGTCCACTCCATGATGATATCCATCCTTCTCCACCAAATGAACCTTAGAGAGACCATGAAGAAGAAGAAGAACCACAAAATATTGAGGAAGAATAGGAATTACAGTTTCAGGAACAAGGGGAACTCCAGGATATTGAGTAGCCTCAGAAGGAAGTAGGTTTTGAAAGACTGGACAACTTAGCATTTGTTGTAGAGTAGGTCATTAAAGTAGGGGCAAAGAAGAAAGTAAGAAACCTAAAGCACATGTTCATAGGCCACATACTTCCCTTACTAGCCATGCAGTAGGAATTTCTCTTTATGAGGATTGGGAACTTGAAAAGGTAAAAATGCAAATGATAATTGATTACCAGAAGAAATTTATTGAGAAAAAGGATGAGGAAATAGCCCAACTTAAAGCTAAGGTGGAAACAGTAGCCACCATGGTACCACAACTGATGCAATGTCAGGCTCCTCCTCATGTTTACTCTCTATACTTAAGAGAATAGCACATTAGTTTCCAAATTATGAGGATTGTCAGAGATTTAAGTCCCTCATTGCAAACACTAGAGGATTTTACAATGCTTTTCAGACATCTCCTACAGAAATTAAAAAGCTACTCTGTGAACTATATGTACATAATTATGTTGTTCCTGATGATGTTGATTGGAACCCTCTCCTTTACATTTGAGATATCCAATTGAGGGCTCTTATGTCCTCGATGTAGAATGAGATATCAAGGGGAGAACAGTCTCAGGTGTATCACAAGGAAGAGCTTGAGCTTTCATTACCCTTAAGGTCTAAACCAAGGGAACCTAGGTGACTTTACTTTGATTAGCAGAAGATTGTATATGAGCCAAATTATGCAAAGGAAATCCTACCCTTAAGCGAAGAAGTGTATAGAGAATATGAACAAATGTCTCCAAGGGAAGGACAAGAGGCAATAAGACATGTAGTCTAGCGCTGGAACAACCTAACAGATGAGTTGAAACAATATGAGCCACACTCTATACAAAATTACCATGTAGCATTAAACAGAGCACCCAAGTATATGCACTTGGGAAGAACAAAGGGATGACATTGGCTGCGTCTCAGATTTCCACCTGCAATCCTCCTATGGCCATTAATGGGATGTAGGGACCGTGATCCACTATATAGTGAAGCAATGAAATGTACTAGGTGGAAGAGATTGGAGAAAATGAAAGGATTATACTAGAGCTTATCTACAGGTGGTTCTGGATAGGTCACCCCAGACAATTTTTGAATCAATGCCAGAATCCAAAATTTTCCTGTTGCTAGAGGATCAATAAGAAGTTAGGTTAGGGGGAGATGATGAGCCTAAATAATGGCTCTATTTTGATAGATTTATGATATAATACTCCTACCTAGGTCTTATGATTAGATGACATTTGGATTATAATACTCTTTTAAGTTGATACCTTTAAGTGTTTTTGAAATTGGTTCAACTTATACCTATGGATGTCATGTAATGGTCTATCTATGCAAATATATGAAAATAATTATAAATATGGTTTGCATTATATCATGTTAGCATTAGTATATACACATGTTTGTTGTGCATTAATACCATGATGCAGGGTCAGCAAAGGTGGAGTAAAGACAAATAATGGTTCAAAAGATCATCAAATATATAACCATAATGCACACCCAGTCAGAGAAATGTAGTAATGATCAAAACCACTTGACCAGTTCTTTAGCAGATTAATTTATGAACATTTTTCAACTTTTCTTAGTAAAGCTTAGATCTAGGAGGCTAGAAATGCTATATTTTCTCAGCTCCAGTTGAGATGTAGTTCTGTTTTCTTGCGTTGACTTCTTCTCTTAATAAATCGTATTCACCTATTTCGTAGGAATGTGGTCGATTAGTTAGAAGTTTTTTATAATTTTTCCTATAAATAAAGGGATCTCTCTCCTCTCGGGGATAATAGAGAACAACCATAGTATTCTGTAATACACAGTCTTTTGGTACTATTTTATGTATTTTCTAGTCAAGATGAAATAAAGAGATCAATGCGATTTTGGATAATTATATAATTATAATATGAAGTTCTTGATATACTCACTCAAGGGGGCCCACTTGGTGAGTAATCCTTTGTATGTTTTAGTTAGTTTTATACTTTTGTAGTAGTTATTTCTATAGTTGTCTATTCCTGCAGCCATAGGAAATAGTTCCTGTGTCTGTTCCTATAGCCACAGTAGCACAATAGTTCCTACTGCCCGCCAAAACTTTATCATTTAACAATAGTTGTTTAAATTAGTTTCCAGTTGTAAGATTAAAGTATTAGTTCATTTGAGATTTTGTGTGTTTACTTTGAGAAGAATTCCTTTTCCTACAGTAATATAGGATGGTTGCAATATGAACTTGGTGCACATACAGTGCTGGCCCATTTCAAGTTTACATCTCTGGTTGATAACTAAATGAGCCTTTGCTATAGGAAAAAGTTAGCTATTTAAGGATATTCAATCCTTGAATTGTGTTTTATTACCTAGTTACCATTGCAGTTGTGAGGACCAATAGCTACTGGAGGAAGAATTTAACATAATAAATTCCTTCCTTCTAAGAATATCCATTGCAAACCAATCAAGCCAAGTTCCAATAATATCCAAGTCCATGTGTTGTCCTTCTCTAACTAATCCAATTCGTCTTCCATAGTTTACATCCAAAATTAATCCTTACAATCTTCAATAACTAATGCCGGTACAATTAAAGGAATTAAGCATACCTCATCAGCGACCAACCTTCTTTTGAATGATTCAACCTTACATACCTAGGAGTCTTCTGCCTTTTTGTTTCTCTTCTTTGATCTTCAATTACTATTGAATTTTCAAATACTACCAGGGTAACTAGTTCAACATTTTATTTTGGTATAGGTGTTACCGAATTAGTTATAACCATTTCCACTTCGAGTTCTCTCTCATAAGTTTTGATTAACAATCTTCACAATTCTCTGCAATCTTTTGTTATAATATCTATATGTTTTTCTTTTATTAAAATATCCCTTCATCACATTTAGGATCAAACTTTCCAATAGAATCATCTCTTTTAATATAGCATTTACTACCAAAGATTTTGAAATAATAGACTGTCGGTGTATGACCAAATCATAACTCATAACGTGACTTACCGATAAACCAAACCAGATCCAAGATAAATGATCGAACAAATCTGACTTCTCCAAAGATCTAAAATAGGCTTTCAGACCACTATTAGGGGCAATGCAAGATCTATCATCAATTTGCCTCCCCCTAAGGCTAATGCCTTAGATACTGGGTGAGTTTCCTATCGGTGCAAGAACATTATGCTCTACCAGTTGAGTAATCAGGTTGATTGTCTCTACCGGTTGATCTTTAGATTTCCTAACCCATTTCCTCTCATGCTCCTTTTGAATATCATCAATTTTTTGTTTTCCTTTTTTATCAGATTTATCATTTCCTGCTGGTAGGTTCTTGCTTCTGCAAAATTTAGCAATATGTCTTACTTTGTTGCATGCATAACAAGTAACATTATTCTTCTAAATTTCCTTATTGTAACCTTGACCATTCCTTGACCTACATTGATTAGCCATATGTCCAAACTTTCCACATGCATGACATTTCACATTCATTCTACAATATTCTATTATATGACCATACTTTTTACAATTTGAACACTGATCGGGAACTGCATTTTTATCCTAATTTTCTCTATTTCTATAATGTCTTGCCATATGACCAAATTTATTGCAAACAAAGCATCTACCATTGAATTTATGTGAATTGGGTTGCATTACCAGTGTATTCTGATTTCAGTTGACAAGTGGATTCTCCTGACCAGTTGTCTTATTTGCATTTTCAGTACCGAAGCTTTCACCATGCTCAAATCCAAGACCTCTAGTGTCTCTAGTGTCCCTTTGATCCTTCAATAATTCATCAAGCTTAACTTAACTAACCTTGAACTTATCTTTGTATTCATTTGCAGCATCCAAATCTCCTCTTAGGACTGTCGCCGTTCTTCCCAACTCTTTCTCATTGTTCTGTGATTGCACAAATTTAGTTCTCAACACATCATTCTCATGCGCCAACCTAATGCATTCTCCAGATCTGTCTTTTAGAGATATAGCAAGATTTTCTTCATTCTTCTTCCGGTCTTCAATCTCCTTAGAAATCCTTATGGTTAAAGCTTGCATTTCATTTTTCATCACAAGATTCTCCTAACTCATCTTTTGACATTGTTCCTTAAGGGCATCCTTCTCTTCATCATCCTAATTTTGCAAAAGTTCCTTTCTTCTAGCTTGAACAAATGGAAGCCTCTCCTATAGAGTAAAACTAAATTCCTTCATAGATCTCGAATCATCTTGCAACTTTATGTTCCTGAACCTTTTAGCATCGTAGTCTTCAAGTTCTACTTGAAGTTCCTATTAGGATTCCCACAGATACTGAGATGGAGGGGTGAATAAATATCTAATCGGTGATTAGAATTTCTCAACTTAAAACACGCAGAACATATTATAACAGTGTACCGGTATGCAAGAAATAATGCAATAAACATAATTAAAAGCATCCACATGAAAAACACACCATGACAAAAGGATTTAATGAGGAAACCTAGTGTGGGAAAAACCTCAATGGGATTTGTGACCCACAATATTCACTTACTAGCCAATAAGAGAATATTACTTACAAGAGGGGCCTGCACATGCAGGAAGGCCAACTACCTAGAGCTCATTGCTCAATGGGAAGTATCACTGACTTACAATGTGGATTATACAAATCCAATATCTTGTACTGCTTTACAATAGCATCTATAATTCTCGATCTAGTACCGGTTTCTGCTCTATTCTTTACATAAAACCTTTAACCTATATTTCGCATAATAGGTCTACCTAATATCTTCCTTTTTCGCTTCCTTCTCTTATATATAAGAGTCATTTTACAACTTTCCAAGTCGGCTTACAAAGTTTTTACAATAATAAACAAAATATAATATATCAAAAATCCTGTCGGCCTCTGTGTTGGTATGCTTCCTTTCTCTGTGCCGGTGCTGGTGGTCTGAGTGCTGGTGTAGAGTGTGATTTGTTGATGCCGGTGAACTATCTTACCGGTGTAATGCCTTGCTAGTGTAATGCCTTATCGGTGCCATAGGATTGTAAGGTTGCCATCAATGACAAAACCTTCAATCACCTACAATGTCGCATTGGAGTGTGCATATGCCAACAATCTCCCCCTTTGGCATTGATGGCAACACTCATTAGAAATTTCAAAAGTGTATCAAAAAATGTGAAGTCCAAAAATGTTACCAAAAATGTGTGCTCCCCTTGAGCATATGATTCCTATGATATGGAATTTTCTCATACCACTACTCCCCCTTTGGCATCAATGACAAAGGTTGTCAAGATGTCAGTAGAGTTTGTAGTTTCAACCTTGTAACTGGGTAGTTACAATTTGAAATAGATCTGCCAAAATCAAGTTTATACTCTCCATAAAATTTTTACTGTCTCTGATTGTTGTCTCTGTTCTTTTAACTGTACCGGTGAGGTGCTGCATATGCGCTGCCGGTGTTTTCTGTCCCTGTATCAGTGCCTCAAATATTTCCTTCTGCAATGATGCTAGATAGTCCAATCTTGGACTCAATTTTAGTCTCAGATGCTTTGCCTTATTCAATATTCTCTCCTTTTCTCTTTCTAACTTAAGTAACTCTTCCTCAAAATTTGTTATCCTTTGCTCAAAAACTGATAATGTATCAGGTGAGTTAACAAAATTATCAGCAAGTTTATTGATTTCATCCTGTACCTTTCTTATCTTCTTATCTATGTCTTCTATCAAAAAGTTTGTCTTGCAGGTGTCTTTGTACAGAGTTTTGTATTCCTTTAATAAGTTACACAGTTCTGGTAGAAGTGTGTCAAATTCTCTAGTACACTTCTTTATCTGATCTTCAAAAAAAATTTGCTTTTCAATTTCTACCTTGTCCTTCAATGTCTCTTCCTTTATTTTCTCAATAGTCACTGTGTTCTCAGTGATGTATTTACACAAAGTATCAAGTTGTCCTAAAGAATCTTTATTGTCTATGTTATAGTGAATGTAAATTTTGGGGTCTTTAGCATAAACAACTCCTTTTGGTATTTGAGAGAAAGCACCTACATTGTCATCTTTCTTTGCTACCTCGGGAACTAGTTGAAATACAAGCCTAGGGCATTTTATAACCTCGACTACAGTAGGGTTTGCTATATATTCAAGTGCAGAGGTTCATGCCATGATGATAAATACCTTTTTCTGTCTTGGATGGATTGATTGCTTGAAGTGCTTCGCCTCTTTTCTTGGAATTCCTTAGCTCTGTATATTTTGCGCTCTACGAATGTTTGAAATCATGGTGAAATGAAATGGAGCCAAAACCATAAATTTATAGTGTTTATTTTCCATCTACCACATTTAATGCATGCTGGTTAAGTATTCACTTAACATTGTCTGTTGGTAATGAATTAATTTCCAACTTCTCATCTCTAACCGAGGGAATAATAGCACATGTGTCTTTAGATTTCCAAACCCTCAAGGAAACTTTCTTCAATTTGATGAAGAGCTTCCTGCTGGTGGAGCACTACTCTATCCTGCCAGTGAAGTATCACTTTGTCCTACCAGTGAAGCATTCATTGGTTCTACCGGTGGAGGAGTATTCTCAACATTTAGATCAGCTTTTCTAATCCATTGTTTTGAGAATTCTTGCTTAAACTCTTCAACTTTTTCTTTACCTTTTAAGCTAGAACTTTTGTTGTCTGTCGATGATCCTTTACTTCTACAGAATTTTGCAATATGCCCAATCTTGTTACATGCGTAACAAGTCACATTATTCTTCTGAATAGCTTTCCCATAACCTATGCCGGTTTGTGCTCTGCATTGATTAGATAAATGTCCAATCTTCCACAAACATAACATCTCACATTCATTCTACAATTTTTAGAGTTGTGACCAACTTTGTTGCATTTTAAACATTGACCGGTGGGTGTGTTGATATTCTGATAATTTCTAGATCTACATTCAGTTTCTCTATGACCATACTTATTACAGTTAAAGCATTTTCCATTGAATTTATAAGCATTAGGTTGCCTTACCGATTTGCTATGATCCTGTGTGTTTGCAGTACTAGAGCTTTCACCAACTTCAAAGCCAATTCCAGAAGTGTCACCTTTAGGTTTTTGATTCTTCAACAAGTTACCAAGTTCCTCTGAGCTTTTCTTGAATTTTTCTTTATGTTGATTTGCAGTTTCTAGTTCTCTTTCTAAGACTTCTTTCTGCCTCATCAGTTCATTGGAGTCATTCTGAGTGTGCATCAGATTTGTCTTTAATAAATCATTTTCATAGCTGAGTCTTGTGTTCTCATTTGCTGCATCACTTAGTCTTCTGGTCAATTCTTCTTCATTCTTCTTCCTATCTTCAATTTCTTTACAAAATCTCATAGTCATATCCTACATCTCATTCTTTGTTGTTATGTTCTCCAGTTTCAGCTTGCTTAACATATCATTAAGTGATTCCTCTTCATCATTCTCATTTTGCATCTTTTCACAAAGTTCTCTTCTCTTATTTCTTGCAATAGTAAGATTCTCTTGAAGTGCTTGAATGATATCCTTAGCTGCTTTTAGATCATCTTCTAGTTTGATATTTTTCAATTTTTTTGTATCATAGTCTAAGAGAGTTGCTTCAAGTTGCTTCATTAGTTTTTCCATCTTTATCGATGTCAAGATATTCCTCAAGCTGTTAGGCTTCTAAAAATAGAGGACCAGGCTCTGATACCAATTGTTAGGATTCCCATAGATACTAAGATGGGGGGTGAATCAGTATCTAATCGGTGATTAGAATTTCTCAACTTAAAACATGCAGAACATATTATAGCAGTGTACCGGTATGCAAGAAATAATGCAATAAACAAAATTAAAAGCATCCACATGAAAAGAACACAATGACACAAGGATTTAACGAGGAAACCCAGTGTGGGAAAAACCTCGATGGGATTTGTGACCCACAATATTCACTTATTGGCCAATAAGAGAATATTACTTACAAGAGGGGCCTACACATGTAGGAAGGCCAACTGCCTAGAGCTCACTGCTCAATGGGAAGTCTCACTGAGTTACAATGTGGATTATACAAATCCAATATCTTGTATTTCTTTACAATAGCATCTATAATGCCTGATCTAGTACCAGTTTCTGCTCTGTTCTTTACATAAAACCTTTAACCTATATTTCACATAATAGGTCTACCTAATATCTTCCTTTTTTGCTTCCTTCTCTTACAAAATGTCTACAATGATCTCTCTTATATATAAGATTCATTTTACAACTTGCCAAGTCGGCTTACAAAATTTTTATAATAATAAACAAAATATAATATATCAAAAATCCTGTCGGCCTCTGTGCCGGTATGCTTCCTTTCTCTATCTCGGTGCTGGCGGTCTGAGTGTCGGTGTAGAGTGTGATTTGTGGATACCGGTGAACTATCTTGCTAGTGTAATGCCTTGCCGATGCCATAGGATTGTAAGGTTACCATCAATGACAAAACCTTCAATCACCTAAAATGTCTCATTAGAGTGTGCATATGCCAATAGTTCCTTCCTCAAACTTATCTCCATGGATTCCAGATTCAAGATCTTCCTCAAGCTATTAGACTTACTTCGAGGAACCATGCTCTGATACCAATTGTTGGAATCCAAGAACACTGAGAGGTAGGGGTGAATCAATGTTCTACCAGTTAGAGTATTTTTAAGCTTATTAACACAACAAATTAGCAACCAGTAAACATACAAGCATATGACAATAAGCAATAATGAAACCACAAAGATGAACACCATAACACCACAGATTTATATGTGGAAAACCACAATGGGATTGGAAATCGACAATATCTATCCACTAATAAGATGAATAAATATTACAAAAAGGGGCCTGCACATGCATGAAGACCAACAACCTAGAGCACACTACTTATCATAAAAGGAGCCTCACTAACTATAGAAAACATCGTACTATATTTCAAAATGAAGATTGAACTGCAAGTGCAGCATCTCCTATGCCTGAGTACAGTTTTGGTTAAGATCAATACTAGAGGTCTTAAACCTATTATACAAACCCAATTTGATCACCTATGATCAACCAAAACCTCTAATATGATTACAACATTATTCACACCCAAATAATCCCATAACCATCCATCATGATCTACAAAGAGATCTTACATCATATTTATACTAACCCCGGACGTAAACAATTAGGTCAACCACCTAAAAGATGATACAATAAATCTATTACATAATCCCATAAACTAATGATAAACCAAGTTGGCCTAAGACAGAAACAACATAATCCAAACAATAAATCCAACCGGTGACACATCGAGAGCATCAATAAACTTGTTACATAAACTAGTCCATAACGTAACAGAATAACATCAGACCCAAATTAGGTAGCCATAAGAAAAATGAAACACCATGAATAACTAGAACATGAATATGATAACCATCAGCATCCTAATAACCTTCTAGAATCTACAACAACACCACTTATTAGATTCAACAAAATATCTTCAACAAAGCTCTGCTAGTAAAAACCTTATCAGTAACCAAAAGGCTTACTAGAACAAATGATAGCTTCCATATCATCAAATACCAAACCAACTAAATGTGATACACATCAGGAACACATGAATAACCAATCCAAACCAATTCTTCAAGATGGAGCATACCAGAGAAGATCTCCAGATCAACTTCATAAACCAAGCACTCTACCAGAACCCGGTAAACAACAAAATAGCTAGTGTTGACATCAATGCAACACATAATCAATTCCTCCAAATCGCCAATAGTGTTGAGTTATCTTTGGCCCTTGACATGTCTCAATATAAGTCATATTGTGTAAATTGATTTGGAAGTTATGTTTTTCAGTTGACTAATTAAAATTCCACATGTTTAATCTATATGTTACGCTATTGTTGACTTGGGAAGATGTGCACTAATATTTTTTATATTTGGGGTTGCATAGAAAGATGTAATAAGTTTCTTTTGGTCCTCTCTATCTCTTGGTTTGGACCACTTTCATTGCAATTTATTTTGAGGCTAACTTGTTGAGGTCATTGCTTGTCTCCTATTATGCTTGACCTAATTTGATGTTTTCTTTGATTATGGAGGATACACATAAAATATCAAATTAGTTGTAAGTGAGTGAATAGTGTTGAAGCATTGTAAATTGTCACCGATCCAATTTACACCTCATGTTTGTGCTCCCGCTTTAGTGTTTCTTGTCCCCATTCCCTCTCTAGGGATGTTCAAGCACGATTATCCAACTTTGATGTCATGTACACCCTCTGGTGGAGCTTACTATGATATGCCCTCCCCCTAGCTATTTTTTTAGTCCTCTTTTTAGAAGGACTAAGGTGCCCCAAAATACCCTAGTCCCTCACAAAGGAGCCCCAATTTGAAATGGGGTAGGTGCTATATCTACCAAACAAAATTTTATTCCTGGGGCTACACATGACCGTTGGAGGTTGGCCTAATCAGTAAATTACCTAGGGAGCCTTATATAAAGACATATTATCAATTAATTTAGACCTACAAGCAATTGGGGAATCCATTCGTATTATTCATGCATCCGTAAAGAATTCATTATCAAGCATCTTCAAAGATTCAAGGCTGCATATTCATCATTCAATAATTGTGGAGCAAAGTTACATCAATCTTCATGCAATCATGTGTGTGTGATTATGGTTTTTCATGTTCATGTGTTTGTCACACCATTACATTCAATATTTGTGATTATATTCAAAGAGCATTGCATCATAATCAATAATTATAAATTTGAGGTATATCTCCTTAATGTTTATTTTAGTATTTGCATTATTTCATTCATGCTCAATTCCAAAACCAGGGTTCGACCTAACATCGACCCATATTCCCAACATATTTCCCTTTCTTTTTGTGTGTCTGAGATAGGTGTATAGTTGTACTTGAGAATTTTGGTAGAGTAAATAGTGACAAACATGTCAACTTTCAACAAAAAAAAATTCAGAGGACTAGGGTGGATATGTGCTACATAGTCCCAAAAAATTAGGCCGAACTTCAGAGGACAAGATTTATAAAATCTTATTTTTCTCATATCCAGGTTGATGGCTCCATGGGACATTTGTATCTTACTATTTTTGTCAAATCACTTCAATAATCCCTCATTTTACCCTAGTTTCATAAATTACATCACAATTCAACTTCGAAAGAAGGGGGCTCCCACAAACACAATTGGGTAAATCTAATTAGTATTCTCAACTCTCTTTTTAATCAAATTGTGGCTAGATCTATTGGATTTACCCCCATATTTCAATGTAATTTGGTTCATTGGGCTACTTAGTGGTTTTACTTGTTGAAACCCTAATTCTTAATTTTCACCCTATTACATTTTGGTGAACCTAACTCCCTACAAATTTATGATATGTGCTCTCTGATCTAATTTTTTGGCATTTGAAAAATAAATTTTGCAAACTTGGATCATAATTACATAAAAATTATAATTTATTTTGCTAATTTTGGTTTGTGGGTTGCATAGTTTTTCACTTATATTTTTAGATCTGATTTTAAGCACTCATAATGGAATTTACTAAATCTGATTTATTTTCTATTTCACATATGATTATATTGCTTTTTAGTTACATTTACATAATCATGTGTTAGATAATGACTTCTTTCATTTTACATTAATTTTTTTTATTCATAGTACTTTTGCATATTACATTTTTAGGGTTTCTAAAATGTTTCCTACTTGATAATCATATCTCAAATCTTTTATTCATGTTATATCTTCTTTTATGATGGCATTTTTAAGAACATGCATTACATGTGTAGATTACATAAAGGCTTTTGTAGACAATGATAATCCTATATATGGCATCAACAAAGTTAGCACTTGTGCCTCTCTTAGGGTATTTAATGTGAATGAGGCAAAATTCAATACTCTTACCAATGATAATGGAGAGAAAGGATTGAAGAGAATCATTATGCCATCATCTTCTCATAGGCATACTCTAGTGCAAGGTGGGAAAGATCCACATGTTGGCTTACGAATCCCTTTAGATCCCCCTTATTCTCCTAGAGCTTATCTTAGTCATAAAAACATTTGTAGGGAAGATGATGTTATGTATTTTATCCCTAACCTATCTCCTCATATAACATTAAGAAAAAATGAAGCCTTAGATGATAAGGATCTTCCCTCCCAACCTATCAAAGAGGATATGAATAATGATGATAGAAAGGAGAAATTACCTACGAAGTATATTCAATCTTCACCTAATTCTTTGTTTCATCCTTCCAAGTGTCCTTATACTACAAATTTTAAATAGGTTCATGATAATGGTCCTTCTTCCTCACAATTAAAAAGCTCTTATAGGAGTGGTTATATTAACATAATCTCAAAAAAAAGCTATAGAAGACAAGGACTTGAAAAATATGAACAAGGAATTAGAGTCCCTATAAATGCTTCTTCCCAAGCCAGTACCGAAGGTCTACGACATCCTCATCATTCACTTGTGGATGATCTTCTTAAAATTCAAAACTTTAAGGAGTATCTTGCAAGACATAGAAATTATCGTCCATCTAAAGGTGCCTCTTCCATAAATAATCCTTTTTGCTCCTATCATCAAACTCATGACAATCATGCCATTGATTGTCCCGATTTTCAAAAAGGAAATACAAGGACTCATTGATAATGGCAATATCAAAATAAAAGAATACAATCCTCCTATTTCTAGTGATCCTTGTCCTACATCTCAAGAGACAAGATCTACTCTTATTGATGACTAAAAAAATTATCTAGTAGAATCTTTTGGAGATTGAAGTATGATAAGCATGTTTATTTTTCCTTTTGTTAGACTTAATCACAATTTTAAGCATAAGGAGGGTGATGAGCATCGTCTTTTTCATCGTAGTTATTCTCATTCTCTTTAAAATTGTAAAAGCCTTTAATTTTTTTCGAGACCAATATGATTGATCTTGCATGTCTCTTACAACCGATCTTGCACTTTTTCTTGTTGAAGAGGTAGTGCCTTAGGACTCCATTCACCATATCATGTTTCTCCTCACCCAATGAAACTATTAGTTAACTTCATTGGGGGCTCTTTGTCATGAGTGGTGATGCTATTTCAATAACAAACTGTAGAAATATAAATAAGACCACATAATTAAATAAATATTTAATATTTATTTAATTCATTAAATTCACATTCCTCTATTAATTAAATTATATATAATTAATTTCCCCACTTTCATCTATTTAATTAAATAAATTATTCAATTTATTTAATTAAATTCATCTAGCCACTTTCTAGCTTGTAATTAAATAAATCACTTTATTTAATTAAATCCTCTTTCCCCTTTAATTAAATTTACATTTTTATTAATTTATTTTTAATTAAGTGCTATCTGTTGTGGGGATAGCACCCTATATTGATTATACGAAGTATTACATATGCACTGGACTTAATTAAATTTACATTTAATTACAAATCCCCTTTCATTTAAATAAATCCCCTTTCATTTAAATAAATCACCTTTATTTAAACATCTTCCGAATTGCAAGTTGTCATCCACCTTTATTTTGGAATAAATCATTTTATTTCAAAAATATAAATCCAAAATACCTCCCACTTGCATTCTCCTAACAAATCCACTTGCATGACTAAACCTCTTCTAGATTCTTCTAGATTCTTCTAATCACCCTAATTAGCCTAATCCATCTCTTAAATATTTGCACATTCCTTAAGAGAGACCACTTCTCAAAAATGCCTCAAAGTCTTTGAAATGCATTGAAGGCTTTATGCCTTCAACAAGTTAACCCTCAAAATCTTCCTAACCATTAATGGTTAATCCAACCTCAACCCATGGTTAGAGACTTTATGTCTAACTTAAACCTCATTTAACCCAGGGGTCTCATTAAGCACTTATTGTTTTGACCCTAGTTATCTTATTAACCATTGCACAAGAGTTTACCCTTTGGGTAAAATCTTTATCCACTGGTTAAACCTAGCCTAACCCTAACAACATCCTTCTAGGGTGACTCTCATGTCTTCTCAAGAATTTAATGCCTCTTACATCCCCTCTCAAGCCACCTCTTGTTGAAAATTGTCACCATTTCATTGGTGAAATTTGTAAACATGGATTGAGTAACTTTCAATCCTAGCCCTTGTTAAGATTATTGAATCTTAACCATCCATTTCCCTATTTCTTCTATAAATAGAACTTAATTTCTTCATTATTCATATCCAAGTCTTTTTGCATCTACACTATAGTCTAATTTCATCAGAGAATCTTTCCTCTCTTTGTTAGAATATCATTTTAAACATTTAGAAGCATTTCATCTCATTCATATGGCATATCCATGTTAGTATATCATGTTAGCATAAGTTTGTTATTGTTCTTAGCATAGCTTCATCTTCATCATAACTTAGTATCATATCTTAAGCATCATCAACATATCATATATATCTTAGATGCGTTCTTCCATATAGATCATTTTATCACTCATTCTTGGAGTTGTCATTCCTAAGTCATTTTCTAAATGATTTGAGAGAAAACATTGAGTTGAGGGATCCTATGAGATAGAGAACAATGAGATACATTGCAAAGCATTAGCTAGTTTAGTCTATTTTAGTCTTTTATCTAGAAATCTCATTGGTATGTTATCTTTTGATCTCGATTTACATATTTTGATCACACTAAATATTGCATGCATTTTTTACGGCCACCATGGGGCCGGATCACATTTTTAAAATCATTGTTGTACACAGGTTGAAGACAAAGTTACACTAGAAACACAAAATAGCGCATCTGCAAGTTCCTGTAGCACATTCACAACATCCTCTAGTGCATAGAACTCACTATATAGTGAATAATAAGGACACTTTAACACATCATAGCTCCATATTATCACTAATTTTGTCCTACTTTTTTAGGATGTTAGGTCTTCAATCTAGCGCATGTAAGCATTAGAGTAGTGCTTGTGATTTGTTCTTTAGCATTTATACATCATTATATAGCGCATAGGCTTCATAGTTTAGCACATGAGACAAGAAGATATTTTTGTTTGTAAGACAGAAAGGAAAAAGTAGGCTTGTGAGCCTACCATATCAACTGACTTGTTGGATTAGGTTTTGCAGGTTTAACATTTGTCTTGCAGGTGTTTGAGGACTTAGTATAGTCTTTTTACTTCTAAACAATCATTTCTTTTTGCAAATATTTAAAAGGAACAATCACTTTTTCATTTGGAATCTTAGAAAGAATAATTATTTCTTTTTGCATAGCTTTAAAAGGAAAAATTACTTTTCATTTGGAAGCTTTAAAAAGAACAATCATTTATTTTTGCAAAGCTTTAAAAGGAACAACCACTTTTCATTTGGAAGCTTAAAAAAGAACAATCATTTTGCATATCACTTCAAAAGCTTTCAAGTTCAAAATCGTTGTTATCTTTTGGCGATTCATTTTGGTTGACCAAGATTTCATTTTGAAAAGTTCAAAGTTTTGCTATCTTTTTACAAATTGCTATCTTGGTTAAAAGGAACCCCATGTCTTTTGGAGCAACATCTCCAAGGTATCTTATAGCAAATAATTGCAATATTGGCTAAAAAGAAAGAGTGTATTCCATACTTCAAAGGTGTTAGGTATATACTCTCCCCTTAATTGGGTGATCAAAAAGCCCAAAACACCCTTGCTTGGTTTCTTTCAATTTAGTACTAAGATAAAATCTTTATTAGCCTTTCCCTCTCGAGGTGCCTATAAGGCCAGTGTGAGGGGAACGACCTAAGTGGGGAATAACTTTATCGCCAAGTATTCCAACCCACTATAATCAACTATGGAGGCTGATGAAAATCCCCTCTAATGGTTTTGCTTAGTGATTAGCCTTCCCCTAGTATCCTTAGATACACAAATCCTTTGTTCTAAAGGTTGGGAAGCCTCCCGAGGGAGTTTATCACTAAAGACCGAACGAAATCCTCATTACGAACTTTAGAACTAGAAGCCTCGCCGAGTCAGTTTGCCAAACATTTCTAATATCATAGTGCAAGGGTGGGGAAGAATTCATCCCCAAGACACTCACCATATATCTCGCAAGAAAACAATCCAATTGCGGAGCAATCTTCTTTGGATCAACTTATGGACAAAGGCAAAAAAATGGGCACAATTTAGGGTGTGACAGGGTTGTTTGAGATGAAGGAGTATCAAGATGTGAGCTATTGATATTTTAAATGACCATTGAGAATAGAGAGGCCTGTTTGATGTGTATTTCTTTTGCAAACCAGTGAAAACAAATAAGGATTTGAAAAGATCCTATTGAACATACAATATCTATTTAGCATAGAAAAGTTATCTTTTTCTTTCATTTTCAAAAGATCATCCATTTGAGAAAACAAAATTTCCACAAACACAAGTCAAATTATCAAAAAATTTCAATCACAGAGTAGTTTAGTGCATCTGAGGCAAACATTAGCACATCTGAGGCAAACATTAGCACATCTGAGGCAAACATTAGCGCATCTAAGTCAAACATTAGTGCATCAGGGAAACAAAAATTTCAACCACCTAGAGAAAATTAACACAAGTTTAGTGCTTTGGAGGATCAGTATAACACATTAAACTTAGATTTTAGTGCATCAAGATGTCATCACTGAAGACAAAGAAAAATATGAATTTTCTCAGAAAATTGAAACACTTTCAGACACCATTTTCAAAGTAAAGTTTGTCTTTTGTCAAATGACAGTTTAAAATCCAATCATTACAAGTGTCAATTTTCAACTTAACTTAGATCAATCAAAAAGGAGTACAATTTATCATTCCAATCTTTAATTGAGTTTCATTATGAGGATATATCATTCCTTTATCACGAAACAAGGTTGCAAATCAAATTACCCTAAGTCATATCAATAGGAAGGATATTTCCATTTTGACTTATGTATCTCACATCAAATTAGTACTCAAACAAAGATCAAAAGTTTAAAAAAATTTCAAACACTTGTATGACCATTTACCATCAGTTGAGAAAAAGAAAATTTACTCAAAGGAAATGAGTCCTATCATAAATCAAGATCACAATATCTGACTTTCAAATATGATCCTATTTTCAATCAAGATCCCACCTATCAAGAATCTTATGATGATCCCCTAATATTTTGGTATTCCATAAATGATGACCCCCTTTCATCTCAAGAGCAAAGTGTCCTCTCAAGTCCCATTCAACATCCAATGCCCAAGCAAGATCATGATATCCCTTCCATCTGCTTCAATGATCCAATTCAAAATCAAGAGCAAAGCACAAACTCAAATGATCCTATTCCAAGTCCAGATCAAGGCATCCCTTCTTCTAAACCCCACATAAACATCCCCCTTCATCCTCCAAATCCATTTTAGGTCCTTTCATTCCAAAGTCAAAGCCTTCCTATTATCCATCTTAGGACCTTACATCAACCCATCCAAAATACTACCATATCATTCATATCCCTCCATGAATCTCCTTTCCTTTGGAAGAAATTTAGATGTTAGGAATAATTTGCATGAGCTTAAATATCCCCATACATCCAAAGATCAACATGTCCAATCTAAAACACATGTCAAATCAAAGAAAAATTTGATCCAAAATCAAAAAGCAATATCCAAAAGGCTACAAAAACCCTTTAAGAAAATAGAAAAATAAAAATCAATGTGGATTCCCATAAAAGCATTACAATCCAAAGAATAATTAAAATTGGCATCTAGACTTTTTGTTCCAAAATATTCCTTCAATCATCCATCTATGCATCTTATACTTCCCAAATCTATTTTTCCATCATCTCCTTCATCCATTTTGGGCCCTTACATCTCAAAATCCACTATCTTAAGTCCAACATCCCCTTCATCTAGTCTAGGTCCTCATGTCCCAAAATTCAATTTTCCTCCATTACTTCATCACCTCTCAAGGTGTGTGCCAACGTTCATCTTGAAGACATTTCCATCTATCCTTGTACAAATCTTCTAACATCCCATCTATTATCCAACACCCATTTTCCATCCTTCCATCCCTCCCATTCAATCATTTGCATAAATCCTTCATCTGTGAAATAAGCATTTATCTCATGTTGTCACAAACTCACCCATGCTTGATCTCATGTTTAGTCCATTTCCTAGATATCTATTCATGAAATGCTTCAGAATCCAAGGTTGTTCCTCTTTAACGTTATCTTTTGATTGGAATTTATACTCAATCTGGAAAGAGAATCACTTATTGTATCATGATGCAAAAATATTTTGATTACTATATTTCATACACATATCCCTTAGTTGAAGACATGGCTAGTGAAAAATTTACAACCTCACTTCAGTGCCATTGTAATTCTCTAACCCACATGAGATTCATTGATTATGAGCCAGTGCACAAAAGAATCAATAACAAGAGAAAAAACAATATCAAAAGATCAAAAGCATGAGCAAGAAAATAAATATCAAGAAAAGAAAAAAAAATGCAATGAAATGCAATATCAAAATGATTGGCTTTGGGAACATATGAGTAACTCCATCAGGGATATGGACGCATGGCTAGAAATGAAGTAATATTCGTGAGATTACAATGATAACCTTGTCAGGGCTATGGATTCTTGCTGGTAGCGAGGCTCTATCCAAGATGCTTTTGAAGTTAGGGTAACTCATGTAGCTTGTCACATTGGATTCTAAAGGTTACAATAATCATATGAGTCGGAATGAAACCACTTGCACACACATGGGTAATCAAAGACTAAGTACCTTGTTCTAGTTTGGGATTCTTCTTCCCTTTTGAGTGTGCTTCCTAGTCACTAGATATGTTCGACTGAATTTTTTGGAGGTTATAAGTGTGGGTTGGGTCTCTATCTTTGAAATGTTTAGGAACAATTTTTAGGGTGGTGCTAGATGTTATGACAATCTCACATATCACCCTTTTTGAAAATGGAGACCTCTATACTTGGGGGCAAGTTTCTATTATTCCTACCACATTTCCCATTATCCTTCCTCCAATGTCCATTACCTTAACTAAATCCATAACTATCTAGGATCTTTCTTCACCTTATCCTATGTATTCATTGCTTTCATCATCCACTACTATCTAGGATCTTGCTTCTCCTATCCATATCCCCTTTTCCAACAAGAAAACTCTCAAAGGTTACAATTAAATTAATTGCATGTCTTGTTAATCAATCCATCGATTTAAATCTATCAACATCAATAATTCTTATATAGGGAAGGGTGCACTCGATACTAGACAGATCGGTCTTACATGAGGTACTCACTTTTTGAAACTAGACATCATTATCAACCATCACATTGAGCAATTAAAAACAAAGACACAAATCAGTATCCATCTACTAATCTACCATATTTTCTATCTATTAGTACCTATCTATTATGAATCCATTATTTTATATCATTATCCATATCCATCCCAAAATAAGGCCTTGTATATGTCTCAGGCATCACAGTAAACATCTCACCATGGCTTGGTTATCATTGTCTATATACATAACTATGGTTGTGTCAAAAACTAGGGGCAAAATCTTGATCGCAGTGGGGGCAATCCATTTTAGGCTTCATCAAATAGACAACTAGCAATAGGGAAAACCACATCAAAACAAAAATCAAAACATACCTCAATGACAAATCCCAAAGCTAACTATCAGACTCAACATCAGAATAGGGATCAAGATTGTAAACAGGATTAGTACAAAACAAAACACAATGGATGATCTATTATAAATAATTATTTATTTACCTTTTCATGAGTTTTGACTGTTTGTATCTTGATTTTTGAGTTATTAGATCTCCTGAGCAACTCAAGGATGTATTGAGCTAGAGAAGCAAGGAAGGAGGCATATATTTTCTTTGTTTGCTATCTATGAGGTGATCATTCGTATGATGAATATTTATACCAAGAAATTATTAGAAACATATCATTGAGGAAATTCTGCATTTTGCACATAATAATTGTTAACTCTTGTCTGTTTTATGCAAATGACACTCGGGTCATCTTGGTTCAATTATACCCTGATGCTTGTGTTATTTTGTAATATAAAAATCCATGTAAGTTGTACTCAGGTGATCATGGTTCAATTATACCATCGATATTTGTACTAACTTCCAACATTTCAAAATCTCAATGATGACAAATAGAGCATAAACAATTGGCTAACGAAATGAAAACAAGGCACAATTAGACTTGCATAGATCATTATCATTAGTGCATTTAGTTGCATTCATCATCATCATTATCATCATGATTATCACTAGTGCATTTAGTTTCCTTCATCATCATCATTATTATCATCATTATCATTGCATATTAGTTACACATCAAATCACCTTGTTTCTCCCTCAGATGCACCAACATTAGCACATCTAAATCTACCTACAACGTGATATCAACAAAATGTCAATTATCTATCAAATTGGTCAAATCAATCAATCAGTTATCCTATCTGCTTGCATGAGACCTTAATCAATCTCTTTGAGCACCTATCAGTGATACAGTTACACAATCATCATATTTGGAGTTTTTATCATAAACTCTTATCAACCAATTCATCAACCAATCAATCCAAGTGTTAAACACATCTAGCCTATCGTATTAGTGACAGTCACACACACATCAAAATTGGAGTTTCTATCATAAACTCTTATCAATCAGGAGGTCAATCAAACCTATCTTATCGGTGACAAAGTTACAGACTCATCAAACTTGAAGTTTCTATCACAAATTGTGATCAAATAAGGTGGGTTCATCTTAGACTATCTTATTAGTGATGCAAGTCACACTATCAATTAGGAGTTTCTATCACAAACTCTTATCAAATTAGGTGGGTTCATCTTAACCTATCCTATCAACGATGCAAGTCACACTGTCAATCGAGAGTTTCTATCACAAAACTCTTATCAAATTAGAAGGTTCATCTCAACCTAGCCTATCAGTGACAAGGCCATGCAATCATCAAACTTGGAGTTAAATCAATTGGAAGGTTCATCACACCTAAACTATCAGTGAAACAATCATTTATCTTTGTCTTACACAAGATTTATCCTTCCTGAAACCAGACATGATCATTTATCTTTGTTTTACATAGGATGTATCCTTCCTGAAACCAGACATGATCATTTATCTTTGTCTTAAATAGGATGTATCCTTCTTGAAACTAGACATGATAATTTATCTTTGTCTTACACATGATGTATCCTTCCTGAAACTAGACACGATCATTTATCTTTGTCTTACACATGATGTATCCTTCCTAAAACCAAACACGATCATTTATCTTTGTCTTAAATAAGATGTATCCTTCCTAAAACCAAATACGATCATTTATCTTTGTCTTACATAGGATGTATCCTTCCCAAAACCAGACATGATCATTTATCTTTGTCTTACATAGGATGTATCCTTCCCAAAACCAGACATGATCATTTATCTTTGTCTTACATAGGATGTATCCTTCCTAAAACCAGACACGATTATTTATCTTAGTCTTACACAAGATATTATTGGCAATATTGCATTATAATAGACAATGAAAGATTGTTGGCATTTCATAAGGATATAACTGATTAAAGATGTTTACTGTCTTGATATTATTATTTTGTCATTGATGTCAAGAAATTGATTTTCTAATTCAGTATGATGTTTCCATATCTTGAGAAGTATGATATGAAAATTATAAAGATGTCGGTAAAAGACACAGGAAAGAATATGATGAATAAGGTATTCAATGGGCAACTAGTACAGAGTCAGATAATGATGAGATCATGATGGTTTAGATTGCTTTAACATCATACATATGTTGTAAAATGTAAAGGTTAATACTATACTATGTTATCAAGCAAAGAACCTAGTCGGTAAACCCTAAGGTTATCACTATCGGTTAATGAAGGCGGAATGTCTATCGAGTGAAGTTTAGTATTCACTGAGTTATAACCTAGTTGTTACCGAGTTGTAATTGAGCTATAATAGAATGCATTAAATGTTTACATGCATTATTTAATGAAGGAAGCTAATGAGCTAGAACTGATCAATGATTGGTGAACTGTGGAAGAAGTTTGTTAACGAATCTAAGGCAATGAAAAGTTAGCATGAAGATCTACAGCTTAGATTGAATCGTAATACCCTGGCACAAGTTCCAAGAAATGTATGCAAGTTCCAAGGTGGGGTAAAACATTTTCAGATTGAAAGATGCATTGAACCTGGACAAGATCGAAGATCTGATGACTATGATTGATCATGGGAAATGTGATCATGGAGATTAAGTAGTTACCTAATTGTTTATAAATAGGAAACTATTGATAAACAATGCATGCGGGCAAGTCTATGCACAGGGATGCTACATAGTGATTACCGAGCATAGAAGCTTGAAGACCTATTTGAATAATAGAGTATAGCAGCCTAGCAAATAGACAAGATTAGTTCTATGTCTAGATTGTCTTGAACAAATAGGAATCCACTTTAGCATTTTAGATGTGAAGTTGCAGAAATATTTTTATTACTGTTATTTTGTGAAAGTGACAAAAAATCTCTTAACCAAGTGGACTTAATAGTCTTATTTGTAAAACCCTCTAGCAAAGTGACATTCTGATTGAGTGTTTGAAATCCTTTAACAAGGTCACTTCTAACAAGGTGAAGATCCTAACAGATTTGAGGGAAATCCCTTAACCGGGTCACATCTAGCAATGTGTTTGTAATCTTTAACAGGATTTGCTTTTAACCAAGCATACTCTAGAAGAGTATATTTCTTAATGGGTCTAAAATACCACAGTGGTTTTACCCTATTCAAGTTTCCATGTTAAATATGGTGTTATGAGGTTTATGATGTTTATATGCTTTTGAGTTTGCATGTTTGACAGTTTAGGTTATATTACTGATATATATGTTACTGAGGTTGAATCTGATGTTTGTATGGATGATTAAGTTTGTATGATTCACCCCCCCCTCTTATCTTATTGGCTATTGGATCTGTACTTATATTAAGTATCAGAACTATCAATTGATATCAAAGCTTTGGACTCCGGAAGGAAAAGTTTAGAGGCACTTGAGTTGAAGATCCAAAGATGTATAAGAGGGATGCACCGAAGCTGAACAAGTCAAGTTTCTCTACATGGCAGAAAAGGATGAAGCTACATCTATCAGGAGTTGGAGAATATGTTGTATACTATCTGGAGAATGATTTTGTCATACCAAGTACCTATCCATTGACTATGGAAGAGATAAAGGCAAAGCAAGAACATATTCAAGCAATGATTGAAATAACATCTGCATTGACCGATTCAGAGTTTAATGATCTAGAAGGCTGCAATGATGCAAAGGCAATGTGGGATAAGCTCATATCAGTATATGGAGGAGATGAACATGTTCAAAGAGCAAAAGTAGATAGTCTAAGAGGAAAACTTGAATCTATGAGGATGAATGAAGGTGAGAACATAACTCAATACAATACAAGACTAAAGGAGGTTGTTAATCAAATCAAAGGAGCAGGTGGAACTATTGAAGAAAAGGATATAAGAAGTAAGTTGTTGAGAACCCTTCTACTAGCTTATGCAATCCGAGTCTCTGCAATCAATGAATTGAGGTCTGTACCTAATATGCCAATTTCTTTAGATGCTACTATTGGTAAGCTACATGCATTTGAGTTAAGTAATTTTGATAACAGTGGATCTTCGGTAAATAAAGTTGAACCTGCATTTAGTTCTTTTCATCTTGATGAATCTAATGATTACAATGAAAGAAAGTATAAGGACTCTGAAGGAGGTCACAGTGGAGCAAGTGAAAGATTTCGTAAGAACATGGAGGCAGTACACAAATTATATGAGGAAATCAGAAAGCAAGAAGAGTTTGAAACACTTTTAGCCAAAAGACTATCGAGAGGCAAAGGTAAGTATAAAGGAAAGCTAACTTTGAAATGTTTCAATTGTGATAAGATAGGACATATGGATTCTAATTGTCCTGACAAAGATTCTACTGAAAAGAGAGATTACCGAGATGACAGACAGAAAGATAATCATTACAGAGGACACCAAGACTTCAGAAGAAGAGATAGAAAGACATGCCTAATAGCTGATGAGGAATCTAATGATGATAAATCAGATGAGATTGATACAAAGGAAGTAGTTTATGTGGCTATCAAAGATGGATCAGATGAAGAAAGGTATGAAGAAAAAGCCCTAATATCTCACATAAACACTAATGATTCTTGGATTATAGATAGTGGATGCTCACATCATATGATAGGAGATAAACACAAGTTTGTTAAATTAGAAGATTATGATGGAGGCTATGTTAGATTTGGTAATGATGCACCATGTCCGATGAGAGGTAAAGGATCTATAACACTTCTTGATAATGCAAGATGCAATGATGTTTATTGGGTTGAAGGTTTGAAATACAATTTGTTGAGTGTAGCACAACTAAACAACACAGGTTACCGAATAGAATTTCAGAAAGGAATTGTCAAAGTTCATGACAAGAATAGAAAGTTAGCTGCTACCGAGACACAAACAAAAGGTAACAAATTTCACCTTGACTCGACGTATAACAAGTGTTTGTATGCAAAGATAGATGATACCTGGTTATGGCATAAAAGGTTTTGTCATGTCAATTTTGATAATCTGATCAAAATAAGCAAGAAGCATCGAGTAAGAGGTCTACCAAGTCTTGAAAAACCTGAGAATGCTATGTGTCGAGGATACCAGATGGGTAAGATGACAAGATCAAGCTTTACAAGTAAGTCTTACACTTCTAAGGGAATTTTAGATCTAGTGCATACTGATCTTTGTGGTCCTATGAAAGTTCAAAGTTATTATGGTGATAAGTATTTCATATTATTTGTGGATGACTATTCAAGGATGATGTCAGTAATGTTTTTAAAAGAAAAATTAGAAGCTTTTCAAATGTTTAAATGGTACAAGGCAAGAGTTAAAAATGAAACAAGAAGACAATTGAAATGTCTTAGATCAGATAGAGGAGGAGAGTTCACATTTGATGAGTTCAACTTATTTTGCAATGATCATGGTATTAAAAGACAAGTCTTTGCACCGAGAACTCCACAATAGAATGGAAAAGTTGAGAGAAGAAATAGATCTACTGTGGATTGTTCTAGAACACTGATGATTGAAAAGAAGGTACCACAAACATTTTGGAGAGAAGCAATAAGCACAGCAGTTTACACCTTGAACTGAGTCCAATTGAAGAAAGGTACTTTGAAGACACCATATGAAATCTGGTATGATAAGAAACCTAATGTTAGTTATTTTAAAATCTTTGGAAGTAGATGCTATGTTCATAAAGATGATAGAAATGGCAAGTTTAATCAGAAAAGTGAAGAAGAAACATTTCTAGGTTATTATTCTATAAGAAAAGCATTTAAATGTCTAATCAAATCATCTAACAAAATAGTAGAAAGTGCAAATGTGAAAATTGATGAATTTGCAAAAAGAAATAATGAAGGAAATTGCAAGGAACCAGAGGACTATGGTGAATTTGTCTATGTTCAACTGAGAAGTCTTACCGAGAAGACTATTGAAGAAAATGAAGAGGATATCTAGTTACCGAGTGATGAAGAAGATCATATAGAGCCTACCGAGCCTGTACTAGCAAATTATGGTAGAAGACATCATGCACCAAGTCAGATTATAGGTGATCAGGATGATCCAGTAATGACAAGGAACAAACTGAGACAGAATACATGTTTGATATATGAATTTGAACCGAGAATAGTGAAAGAGGCATTTAATAGTGAAGATTGGATAAATGCTATGATAGATGAGATTGATCAAATCAAGAAGAATGACACATGGACACTAATCCCAAGACCAAAGGACAAAAATGTAATTGGTACAAAGTGGATTTTCAGAAACAAGCTAAATGAAAAAGGAGAAGTCGTTCAAAACAAAGCAAGACTAGTTTGCAAAGGTTATGCTCAAGAAGAAGGAATTGATTATGGTGAAACTTTTGCACCTGTTGCTATACTAGAAGGAGTAAGAACATTGTTGGCCTATGCTACTTTCAAAAATTTCAAGGTATATCAAATGGATGTCAAATCTGCATTTCTGAATGGAATATTAGAAGAAGAAGTTTTTATTGAACAACCTGAAGGATTTGCTGAAGACAATAATAAAGATCAGGTATGTAAATTCAACAAAGCTTTATATGGTTTGAAACAAGTGCCTAGGGCATGGTATGAAAGATTGCACTCTTATTTGATTAAGATTAGTTTTATAAGGCCAAGTGAGAACAACAACATGTACACGAAGAATGATGAAAATGGAATACTGATCTCAGCCATATTTGTTGATGATATTATATTTTGTGGAAATAACTCTTTATGAAAGAACTTTGGAAATGAAATGAGCAAAGAATTTGAGATGTCATTAATCGGTGAGATAAAGTATTTTATAGGTTTACAGATACTGCAAATGAAAAATGAGATTTTCATTACTCAATCCAAGTACATAAAGGAAATCTTGAAGAAATTTGGAATGGAGGATTCAAAGCCAGTAAGTACTCCTATGACTACAAATTGTAAATTATCAAAGAATGATGAATCTACATCTGTTGATGAGACACTTTATCGATCCATGTTTGGAAAGCTACAATATGTTGTTCAAAATAGACCAGATATAGCACATGCAGTAGGTATAGTTGCAAGATTCTCTGCAGATCCTAAGGAAACACACATGATAGCAATCAAAAGAATTTTTAGATACTTGAAAGGCACTGAGGATTATGGCTTAGTATATCATAAAGGAAATGATTTTGATTTAAAAGTTTATACTGATGCTGATTGGGAAGGCAACATTGATGACATAAAAAGAACAAGTGGAGGAGCTTTCTTTTTAGGAGAAAAACTAGTGAGTTGGCTTAGCAAGAAACAAGGATGTGTTTCATAGTCAATAGCAGAACCTGAATACATTGCTGCAACATTGAATTGTACCAACATTGCATGGATCAAACAATTGTTGGAAGGTATAAATGAGAAAGTTACTGAGCCAGTAACTATATTTTGTGACAATACTAGTGCCATTAATATTTCAAAAAATTCTATTATGCACTCTAAGACAAAGCACATCTCTATCAAATATCATTATCTGAGAGAAGAAGCTCAAGAGAAGAAAGTGGTGTTGGAGTATGTTAGTACAAAGGAACAAATAGCAGATATCTTCACCAAGCCACTACCAAGGGACACTTTTGAATATCTTAGAAGTAAGTTAGGGGTCCTACCCCTATCTTCTACTCACTGACCGAGTTTGGTGAAAGAATCAATCTGATGACTCTATTGAATATCTTTTAGGAGTTGATGCTGCATTACACACTTTAGGATGTTTTCTAAAGGTGTATAGGAATTATTACATGAAATCTTATAGGGAATAGGAATTGAAGACAAATTCTCTGACCGAGACTCAGTTGATACACAACAGCAGGAAATCACTTCTTACAGAAAGTAATTATGTTTTAGTTCTTTACTTTTGGCATTGTTGTCAAAGGGGGATAAGACCTACAAAGGGGGAGAAGACTAGAAGAAAATTGAGCAGACTATAGATTGGAAAGAAGACTGAAAAGAGGAGAAGTCTAATGTATGGGGAAGAGCATTTCAGCATTTTAGAATCATAGCTATCCAAATCTTTTAAAGGTAAAATCAATTGGTTTTGCCATCAATGAAAAAGGGGGAGATTGTTGGCAATATTGCATTATAACAGGCAATGAAAGATTGTTGGCATTTCATAAGGATATTGAGAAGGTTGTTGATGATTATGGATATAATTGATTAAAGATGTTTACTATCTTGATATTATTATTTTATCATTCATGTCAAGAAATTGATTTTCTAATTTAGTATGATGTTCCCATATCTTGAGAAGTATGATATGAAGATTATAAAGATGTTGGTAAAAGACACAGGAAAGAATATGATGAATAAGGTATTCAATGGGCAACTAGTACCGAGTCAGACAATGATGAGATCATGATGTTTTAGATTGTTTTAACATCATACATATGTTGTAAAATGTAAAGGTTAATACTATACTATGTTATGAAGCAAAGAACCTAGTTGGTAAGCCCTAAGGTTATTGCTATCGGTTAATGAAGGCAAAATGTCTATCGAGTGAAGGTTAGCATTCACCGAGTTATAACCAAGTTGTTACTGAGTTGTAACCAAGCTATAACAGAATGCATTAAATGTTTACATGCATTATTTAATGAAGGAAGCTGATGAGGTAGAACTGATCAATGATTGGTGAGCCATGGAAGAAGTTTGTTAATGAATCTAAGCAAATGAAAAGTCGGCATGAAGATACAGCTCAGATTGAACCACAATACCTTAGCACAAGTTCCAAGAAATGTATGCAAGTTCCAAGGCAGGGTAAAACATTTTCAGATTGAAAGATGCATTGAACCTGGACAAGATCGAAGATCTGATGGCTATGATTGATCATGGGAAATGTGATCAAGGAGATTATGCAGTTACCTAATTGTTTATAAATAGGAAACTATTGATAAACAATGCATGTGGGCAAGTGTATGCATAGGGATGCTACATAGTGATTACCGAGCACAGAAGCTTGAAGACCTGTTTGAATAACAGAGTATAGAAGCCCAACAAATAGACAAGATTAGTTCTATGTCTAGATTGTATTGAACAAATAGGAATCTGCTTTAGCATTTTAGATGTGAAGTTGCAGATATATTTTTATTACTGTTATTTTGTGAAAGTGATAGAAAATATCTTAACCGAGTGGACTTAATAGTCTTATTTGTAAAACCCTCTAGCAAGGTGACATTCTGATTGAGTGTTTGAAATTCTTTAACAAGGTCACTTCTAACAAGGTGAAGATCCTAACAGATCTAAGGGAAATCCCTTAACCGGGTCGCATCTAGCAATGTGTTTGTAATCTTTAATAGGATTTTCTTTTAACCGAGCATACTCTAGAAGAGTATATTTCTTAGTGGGTCTAAAATCCCACAGTGGTTTTTCCCTATTTGAGTTTCCACTTTAAATCTGGTGTTATGAGGTTTATGATGTTTATATGCTTTTGAGTTTGCATGTTTGACAATTTAGGTTATATTACTGATATATATGTTACCGAGGTTGAATCTGATGTTTTTATGGATGATTAAGTTTGTATGATTCACCCCCCCCCCCCTCTCATCTTATTGGCTATTGGATCTGTACTTATATTAAGTATCAGAACTATCAGATATAACTTCCTGAAACCAGACACGATCTCAATCCAATCTATCCAATCAATCTTATCAATCTAATCAATCTTATTTATCCAATCTATTAAACATAATCAATCATATTACTAAGAAAAAACACCAACACAATAAAAAAATTGGCATTTTCTTGTGAGACCAAATTAAGTTAATCAACAACATCAAGTATTTAATCGAGAAATGAATCGATTATCAAAATCCTGAAAAAAAAAATTCTCGATTTATCTCCCAAGGGGACATCATTGCAATATCGTTCATCAAATCTACATATGGGGCAAAAATAATGATCTTCATCAACAACAACATGCGATTTGTTTCTTTGAACTAACGTGTGCACACACATCACTTCAAAGAGGGGCAAAATGTAGATGTATAAATCTGAGCACATAATTAAATAAATATTTAATATTTATTTAATTCATTAAATTCACATTCCTCTATTAATTAAATTATATTTAATTAATTTCCCCACTTTCATCTATTTGATTAAATAAATTATTCAATTTATTTAATTAAATTCATCTAGCCACTTTCTAGATTTTAATTAAATAAATCACTTTATTTAATTAAATCCCCTTTCTCCTTTAATTAAATTCACATTTAATTAAAAATCCCCTTTCATTTAAATAAATAAACTTTATTTAAACATCTTCCAAATTGCAAGTTGTCATCCACCTTTTTTTGGAATAAATCATTTGATTTCAAAAATACCTCCCACTCGAATTCTCCTAACAAATCCACTTGCATGACTAAACCTCTTCTATATTCTTCTAATCACCCTAATTAACCTAATCCATCTCTTAAACATTTGCATATTCCCTAAGAGAGGCCACTTCTCAAAAATGCCTCAAAGTCTTTGAAATGCATTGAAGGCTTTATGTCTTCAACAAGTTAGCCCTAAAAGTCATCTTCCTAACCATTAATGGTTAATCCAACCTCAACCCATGGTTAGAGAATTTCTCTCTAACTTAACCCTCATTTAACCCAGGGGTCTCATCAAGCACTCATTGTTTTGACCCTAGTTATCTTATTAACCTTTGCACAAGAGTTTACCCTTTGGATAAAAGCTTTATCCACTGGTTAACCCTAACCTAACCCAAACCAAATCCTTCTAGGGTGACTCTCATGTCTTCTTAGGAATTTAATGTCGCTTACATCCCCTCTCAAACCACCTCTTGTTGACAATTGTTACCATTTCATTGGTGAAAATTGTAAATATGGATTGAGTAACTTTTAATCCTAGCCCTTGTTAAGACTATTGAATGTTAGCCATCCATTTCCCTATTTATTCTATAAATAGGACTCACTTTCTTCATTATTCATATCCAAGTCTTTTTGCATCTACACTATAGTCTAATTTCATCAAAGCATCTTGCCTCTCTTTGCTACAATAGCATTTTAAACATTTAGAAGAATTTCATCTCATTCATATAGAATATCCATGTTAGTATATCATGTTAGTATAAGTTTGTTAATGTTCTTACCATAGCTTCATCTTCATCATAACTTAGTATTATATCTTAATCATCATCAACGTATCATATAGATCTTAGATGAATTCTTGCATATAGATCATTTTATCACTTGTTCTTGAAGTTGTCATTCCTAAGTCATTCTCTCAATGATCTGAGAGAAAACATTGAATTGAGGGATCCTATGAGATAGTGAAAAATGAGATACATTGTAAAGCATTAGCTAATTTAGTCTATTTTAGTCTTTTATCTACAAATCTCATTGGTATGTTAGCTTTTGATCTTAATTTTGATCTTTTTGCATTTACACTATATTCTAATTTCATCAAAGCATCTTGCCTCTCTTGGTTAGAATCATTTAATTTCATTCATATAGCATATCCATGTTAGTATATCATGTTAGCATAAGTTTGTTAATGTTCTTACCATAGCTTCATCTTCATCATAACCTAGTATCATATCTTAATCATCATCAGCATATCATATAGATCTTAGATACATTCTTGCATATAGATCATTTTATCACTCATTCTTGGATTTGTCATTCCTAAGTCATTTGCTCAGTGATCTAATAGAAAACATTGGCTTGACGGATCCTATGAGATAGAGAAAAATGAGATACATTGCAAAGCATTAGCTAGTTTAGTCTATTTTAGTCTTTTATCTAGAAATCTCATTGGTATGATAGCTTTTGATCTTAATTTTCATCTTTTTGCATCTAAACTATAGTCTAATTTCATCAAAGCATCTTGCCTCTCTTTGTTAGAATAGCATTTTAAACATTTATAAGCATTTCATCTCATTCATATAGCATATCTCTTTCCTTAATACACTATAGGATATCTCCTTGGTGTTGAAGATGTGTATCCTTGTTTCTAGCTTCCTTAATACATAAACATAAGGCTATGCTGACATCTTAAGGGGGGGGGGGGATTTCATATCGTCCTCTTTGTACTATATTTTTGCATGTCTTATACGAGGTGTTCATTATCAAAACTAGACAAAACAAAGTCTTTCATGTGATGCTTCAAGCTTTAATCATACACAATATTTATATATATCTTATATGGGGTTACGCATTCTTGAAACCAGACAAAACAAATTCTTACACAAGATGTTCCCAAAACCAAGCATATGCTTGTCTTACATGGGGTGTTCATTCTCAAAACTAGACAAAATAAAGTCTTACATGAGATGCTTCATGCCTGAAACCAAACAAATTTTCATTTTCATTTCATTTCTTATACAGGTTGTTGCATGCTTAAAAACAAACAAAACAAAGTCTTACACAAGATAATTAACTCCTGAAACTAGATAGTTGCATATGTAGCAAGATGAGTGGAACTAGCCAAACACAACTAGACTATTCCAACTCTCCTCCCCAACATGGATCACCTAGAAAAACACAACTAGCCTATGGTTTTCATGTCCTCTCTTTCTCTTCCTCTCATGGATCACTTAGAAAAACACAACTAGCCCATGGCATCCATGTTTCCTCTTTCTTCTCCCCACAAGCTCATAGCTTTCCTATTTGTGGTTCATGGTTTGATGCATGCTCTTTCTCTTTTTATGTGATTACTTGTGTCCTTGTAATGTAATTTCAAGACTAATATTAGTGGTTGAGACATTTTTATTATCGAGGTCTCTTCATCTAGTTGACTTGAGGTCTTGTTTTAGTTTTTAGCTTTTGTGTCATGTGTCTTTTGTCTTTTGTCTTTTTTTTTCTTTGTTTACCTTTTTGTCTTTGTCTTTTTTTTGTAACCTTGCATAAGATTATGTGATTTAAGATCCTAATATTGAGGGCCTTGGTTCCTTGAAATTAGTTGTGTCTTATCTCCTTGTGATTTTGCTCCTAATTTATCTTCTCTCTCATCTTTCTACTTTACCATGAGTATTTTCATAGACTCATACTCACATTAAAGTGGGGGCTAAATGTAGCATTGTAAATTGTCACTAGTCTAATTTACACCTCATATTTGTGCTCCCACTTTAGCATGTTCTATCTTCATTCCCTCTCTAGGTCCATTTAGGCCTGATTATCCAGCTTTGGTGTCATGTACACCCTCTGGTGGGTCCCAATGTGAGATTACCTCCCTCTTGGCTACTTTTTTTGGTCCTCTTTGTATAAGGACTAGGGCATGGAATTCCCTGGTCTATACTAGGACACCCCTAAATACTCTAGTCTCTCTCAAATGGGCCCAAATTTGAAATGGGGTAGGTGTTATATCTCCCTTACAATATTTTATTCCCAAGGCTACACATGATTATTGGAGGTTAGCCTAATTGGTAAATTACCTAAGTAGCCCTATATAAAGACATCTTATCAATTCAATAAGACCTAGAAGAAATTAAAGAATTCATCCATTATTCGTGCATCCGTGAAGAATTCATTATCAAACATCTTTAGAGATTCAACACTGCATATTCATCATTCAAGCATTGTGGAGCAAAGTTACATCAATCTCCATGTAAGCATGTGTGTGTGATTAGGGTTTTTAATGTTCATGTGATTGTCATTCCATTGCATTCAACATATATGATTATATTCGAAGAGCATTGCATCATCATCAACAATTATAGATCTAAGGTATATCTCCTTAATATTTATTTAAGTATTTATATTATTTCATTCATAGTTAATTCCAAAACTAAGGTTTGACCTAAGGCAAGCCCCTATCTATAACATCTTTCTATTTCTTTTGGTGTGTAGGAAATAGGTGTGGAGCTGTAATCAAGAAATTTGGTAGAGTCAACAGTGATGAATAAGTTAGATTTTGACAACGAAAAATTTAGAAGACCAGGTAAAATTTGTGCTACCTAATCTAAAAAAATTAGGTCAAACTTTAGAGGACATGTTTTAAACATCTTATTTTTCCCAAATCAAGGTTGGTAGCCTCATGGGACATCTGTAGCTTACTATTTTTATTAGATCACTTCAATAATCCCTTCTTTTACCCTAATTTCATAAATTATATCTCAATTCAACTTAGAAAGAAGGGGGCTCCCACACACACTATTGGGTAAATCTGATATGTATTCTCAGCCCTTTTTTTAAATAAATTGTGTCTATATCTATTAGATTTACCCCTTTCTTTTAATGTAATTTGGTTAATTGGGGTAGTTAGTGGTTTTACTTGTTGAAACCCTAATTCCTAATTTTCACCCTATTACAAGTGTGAGATGCAAAAAATGGTGCACTAAAAGTGATTTGTGAAAGTACACTCTCAAGAGTTTGAATTACTTAATGGTTACATGAGGTAATGAGTCAAGAGAAAGTACACTCTTAGGAGTTTGTTGCAGGATTTTGGCTAAAAGCTTATTCATTATAATTCAATTTCTCATGTATCTTTCTTTGAGATAGTGGATATCTTTAGCAATTCCTTGTAACTTTCTTTGAGGTAGTGAACTTCTTTAGCAATTCCTCCATGGAGTGGTATACTTAGGTAGTGAGCATTAACACAAATTGTGATTCTTTTCCATATATTGTGAGATAACTTCTTTATCCTTTATTGGGTTTTCCATGTAAATGTGATGTTATCTTGAGCATTGGTGTTTATTTCTTTACCTTTCCCTTTTACTGATCTATTTAAGAGTTTTTTAATCTAAATTGTGCTAAAAGGTTTAAGTTTTGACAAATACCTACGTAGAGGACCTCAAGGATTAAATCTACCTTCACTCTACCTAACTTATACTGGCGCTAAAGGTGAGCTAGGGGATACTAGGAACATAATGAGATAAATTTCCAACAAACAAAGTTCTTGAACAACCCTGCCAAACCTCTGTCTCAAGAACAAGTGTACAGAACTAGGACACTAGCATAGCGCGTTGTCATCTTGTATGGACGAAGTACAAAGGCCATACAGAAATGACAGATTCAACTATACTATTAAGTAAACGATGTAAATTAAAAAACTAAGCTAAGAGTATGAAATGCATGACATTGAAATAAAATAGGAAAAAGGTAGGAAGAGCTTATGCCCAGTCCACAATTGAAGCATCCAACAAGATATAAGTTCATCGGTTTAACCTAAAAAACCTATAGACAAATGAAGAAAAAAAATGTTTGGGGTTGTGTTTAAAGGCTTGCCTCAATTAGACCCTCAATTTGGTGTTTCCACCTCCATGGACAACCTATATAATAGAAATAATGAAAGATAAAATGATAATGATAAAGATAAAGAGGTATGGTTAAGATAATATATGAAATTAAATGAGAGATTATGAATATGAAATAGACCAAGAAGAGTGAGTAAAATCCCTCCAACACTTGTGAAGACAACACAATGATTTCTTCAGGAGGCTACAACAATGGTGGTCTTCAAGTTGATGGAAAACTTGTATAAGATGAAGAGAATGGATGCCAAGAGCTCAAAATATATCTGAATGATCAAGAAGTCCCAAGAAAGACCAAAAATGTGAGAGATATAGCCTCCCAAATGAATCCCAATGTCAGTGGCCATGGATAGAGGCATTACAAAATATTTTGGGTGTAGGCATAATGCTGAAATGGCCACTTGCATGCTAATAAATTCATGGGATGCTAGCATAGCATGCAGAAATCTCTATGGCACACTAGAGTCCCATGTTTAATTGGTCAACATGGTTGCTAGAAGTCAAGTTTTGGGCTAACAAAGTGATCCTCGTGGACAAAAGGACAAATATGATGATGCATGATCTCCATCATCTTGGAGAAAAGATGCTTATGTGATGTGAAATTGCACAGGATGCGATTTATGACATTAAATTTTGCTCGCACTTTAGCGAGCATGTCTTTGTCAAGAAATGAAAAGATAAAGTAGAGAGAGATGATATCAAGATTCATGAAAAGGAATAAAATTTTCTAATCAGAAGAAGTTGTGCCTAGATAGATACACTTGAGATAGACTTAGATTTTGCTAAGTATATTTCATGACAAACACATCAGCTATAGTCCAACATGTTAGAAGAAAAAGTGATCAAACATTGAATAAATAAGATAGATAAGATAGCATAAAAGAAACAAACCCCACTTTATGGAGGAAAACCCCTATTATGAAAGATAAGGAATAACCACTACCATGATAAAAGAGATAGTGCTAGTATGGGTAGCAATTTGTGTTATGCTAGATAGCCATTCGATGGGGTGAGACTTCACCAACATGAATAGAAAATGCTATATAGTCATATGATTGGGTGATAATGTGCCAACATGAATAGAAAAATTCTAGATACTCATGTGATTGGGCGATCGTAGATTGATTAGAAAAGAAGTGGATTAGCACCCACAAAAGGTGACAAGATAAAAATAGATCGAGTGGTTTGGCCCCCACCAAGGAAAACAAGATAGATAAAATAGATCATGTGGTTTGGCCCCTCCCAAGGCAAACAAGAATGCTAAGATAAACAGATAGAAAAGCTAAATGCAGATTATTCTGATATGATAGCCTCCCCTTAGAATGGTATGCATGAAAGGCATGTCATTCTTAGGAGAATAAATTTTGTGGCACATTAACATAGCAAGATGCTTTTGTGGAATGTCATCTTTGATCGATAACACATAGGACCTAAAACATTGACAAATATGCAAGAGCATAGGGGGATCCAATTATTTGGCATCATAATCCATAGTAGAGAGATAGAATATGTAATAAAAATACATATGGGTGTTTCATCACAATGCCAAAGTTCTCAGATCTAAAAAAGAGCACATGAAGACAAAAAGAAAATAAAAATTCCGGTCAACATGGAAGAAGGCCTAAATGCCCCAAACACTTTGCATCGTCCCTGAATATTGAAAAGAAATATACTATAGATAGAAGAAGTAGATAATAGATAGAAGTTTCATGATATAAAATCCCTTATATCAAAGTACCTACAGAGTAACTCACATCATCCAAAAGATCACAACAGATAAAGATAGTCAACCTCTCATTTCCAAGCACCTACCAAGTGACTTGGGTGATCTGTGAGGGAACAAATATGTAAAGGAATCATAGGGGAACACAATCATGCATACATTCTATGCTACAAGATAAAGAGGGCATTTTCCTACAACCCCTCAATGATCAGGTCATCATCCTCCCAATCTTGATAATACGGGAAAGGAGGGTGAGATCGAAGCAAAAAAAATGCAAGGGCAACACCAGGTGCCTCACCAACAATAAGGGAAATGGATGAGGTTGTCACAACATATGCGTCCATAAGCTTGGAAGGGGAAAGGGTCAATGATTGCATGAATATTGTAGAAAACCTTGGGATATCCTCTGGAGGATCAAACAAGCATGCCTCAGTAGAGGAAGCTGGTGACTCATTTTGAGGAGATGAAATAGGAGTGGGAATAGTGGCCTCTATGAGAGGGGAAATGACAAACTCAAGAGAAGGCAGGACCTTCTCAATAAGACAAACAAAAGCAAGCACTAAAGTAGACAGAGGGATAGGAGAGGAGCATACTTGAGCCAATTTGCATTGACAAAGCTCTATAAAGGGGCCTTTCTCAAACTTGCATTTAGGTTGCACAAGAGGCAAGGGTCACCTATCAACCCTAGTAGGTTGAAGGACTATGGGAAAGATTTGATGAAGAAGCAGTTGTGAAGTAGGTGGTAGACAAAACTATGCTAGACACCATTGCAAATGTGATGTTGATGGTGCTAATATTGTTGTCATTGATGTCAAAATATCATACTGATATTGGTTTTCTGACTTGGTGATCTAGAATACATTTCCCAAGTTGATTGGTGCTTCGAAAGGTTGTTCTTAGATGTTGTTCAGTTCTTATTGGTAATTGATAGTGTTTTTTGTGATCCATATTTCTTTGTTTTCTGGATATGGTGTTGATTTCTTGGATTCATGTTTATCTTGGTTCCATTCTTGTTTTGCTAAGTTGAGAAGTGTTATTTTTGGCCCAATCTGATTCAGAATTTGAGATTGTGTAATGATATTTAGGTAGCATATGAATCTTGTTCTTTCTACAATATTTGTGATGGATGTGTAATGTGTTGATCTAATTGATGAAGTGTGTTGTGGTGTGGTCCACTTCTCATTCCTTTCCACTATAAGAATGTTTAGTGTAGACCTATTTCAAAAAAAATTTGGCTGACTTGGAAGGTTATGTAGTCAGGAGGATAGTATAAGTAAAGGATGTTTAAAATGAATTAGTCATGGAAGACATGCAAGATTGAAAAGCTAAATCCGTCTGATGATTGATGTGAGAAGTGTGAAGGTGTGTACTGTGTTGTTAGGCACGAGAGATTATTCAAACATTAGTGTTTGTGATAGTTATATCATCGTGGTGGATTTTCTTTTCTTTGTTTCTCTTCCAGTAGTGAGACTTTCTGGGTAGTGAGCCCTCCTACATTGAGCATTATGGTAGTGAGCCACCTTTGTAAAAATTACCTTAATTAATGTCACCCTAACAAGTGTTATTTATTGAGAACTGACATTCTCTGTGGGTTTTCCATGTCATATCTAGTGGTCATTATGTATGATTTATTTGTGTATGTGCGATCTTTCATGTTTACATCCGTTCATCTTAAATAATTTATAAGTTGGTTATTCCAGATCCGTGGAAGAATTAAAAAGTTTAATTGACAACTAATTCACCCCCTATCAATTGTCCAAACATTCAACAATTGGTATTAGAGCCTTGGTTCCTTAGAAAAGAGATTAACTGATTGAGGCAAATCCAATGGCATATAAACTAACTATTCCTACTTTTAGGGATCCAACTATGGCTTTTGAAAAGTGAAGATGATAGGTTACCTAGTCTCCATGGGTTACAACACTTTGAAAGCAGTGGGGACTAAGTATCTTTTTCCAGAAAATGGTCCTACTACTCTGGATGAGATTCAGGCTTGTGAAGAAAATGAAAAAGAAAGGTATACCATCTTTAGTGCTTTATCAAAATCTGAATTAACAAAGGTTATCTCATTAAATACTACTCAAGAAGTTTGGGAAAAGTTAAGGGAAATCTATGAAGGAAATGACAAAGTTAAATCATCAAAGAAGCTGACTGTTGAGCACATATATGAGAAATTAAGAATGGAAGGAGAGGATATAACAAGTTATTTTCATAAGGTTGATAGTGTAGTAAATGAAATAAAAGAACTTTACGACACCTTAAATGATGAAGACATAATGGAGAAGATTTTGATGACCCTATCAGAAAGCTACAATAATAAGATCTTTGCTATTAAAGAAGTCTATGGTCCAAAGAAGTTCACTAGAGAACAACTATATGACACTTTGACCACATTTGAGATGAGGAAGTTTGGAAAAGAAAAAGAAAAATCTTGGATAGCCTTTAAAGCTATTGAGGAAGACTTAGATGATGAAAGCTCATATGAGATGGAAGTAATCTTTGTGAGGAAGTTGAAGAAAGGCACCAACAAATATAAAGGTATGTTACCTCTTAAATGTTTTAGATATGGAAAGATTGATCACTTAGATACTTGATATTAGGAAAAAGGAACATGACAAAAATTTAGAGAAAATAAAGGGAAGTTTAATAAGAAAACCTATTATGTTAGAGATAATGTTGGTATTTCAAATGATGAATTAGACTACAAAGAAGGTGACAGTTTGTTTTTGGTAGAAAAGGATGTACCTAAGACTGATGTTTCTAACATGTTATCTTCAAAGACTATTAAATTTTTTTCTATTTCTTTACATGCTATAAGAGATAGAAATGAATGGTTGATTGATAGTGGATGTTCAAATCATATGACCGATGATAACAGTATGTTGGCTTTATGATGATGTCTTGGTGTAAATAGTTGATTGATCACTTGTTTTATGTTGTCATTGATGTCAACTATGTTTTTATAGTCACATAAGTCTTGTAAGCCAACCGGTAAAGCATAACTGATAGAAAAGACAATTTACCAGTGAATTGATATATAGGTCCTCAACAGATAAACATGAATAGAGTTGCATTCATGTAACTGGTATAGGCGATTGATGAAGAGTTGGATGATGCAGTTTTATAGGAGTGATGGAGATAGGTATTTGGTGTTATATTCATGACCGCATTAGTAGATTCAACAGGATGATCAAGACCTGATGTACACAGCAGGCTATCTGGAAGAACACTTAACCAACAGTGATAAATTCACTATGATCGGTAAACTGACATATATTTTGTCTTGTTTTTGGTTTCTTATGTCGGTGGCTGAAATAAGTAAGGCATTTAATGTAAGAATGTCTAGATTCATTGAACCTAAGAAATTGTTCCAAGGTTGTAGCTGACTAAGAGATGTTTATAAAAAGTGTGATGAGGTATCAAGTCGGTGTGTGTATGAAGAGTGTGAGATCATTAGAAAAGGATGCAAATTTGATTGTGTGGTGATTAGTGAATCTCTTATTAGACATGGAGGTGTTACATGGAGATCATTTGACTGTTGTTTTCCTAACAATTTGCAGCAATACAATACCCTAACTAGGTAGGTCCTAATAGGCCTTAATTTGTAAATCCCCTAATAAGGTAGCTCTATATCAGAGTCTTAAATCCTCTTGCAAGGTTGGTCCTGATAGGTCAAAGCTCCTAACAAGGCTCATCATATTGAATCCCTTAATTGGGTGACTCCTAATTGGGTCTGCTCCTAACAGGGCATATTTGTAATACCTTAATTGGTCAAGATTTCTATTCTGCAGATAGTGAATGTTGTGGGTATTAACTTCCAGCATGCTTTTTCCCTTTTGGGTTTCCACATATAAATCTCTTGTGTTATGTGGAATTTGTTTTATTGGGCATTAGCTTATGTGGTGATATTCCTCTTTTGCTTATTAAGTTTTAAGTTGTTTAAGTTGGTGATAAGATTCATATTTTTTTTGCTTGCAATGATTCACTCCCCCTCTCAGTGCCTTATAAGTTTAGCAATTGGTATCAGAGCCTGATTCCTGAAAAGGATTAACCGCTTTGGAAATATCCCTAAGGATATGATGGGGGATATGAGTTATATAGAGATGTCTAATAGACTTGCAGAAACTGAGGAAGCCCTAGAAACATTGAGAGGCAAGTATAAAGCTTCTCTTGCTAAGAGAAAAGAGATAACTGAACAACTATTGAAGATTTTTGAGAGAAGCTCTTATCATGAAGCAAACATAAATGTATTGGTTGATGAATTGGAGAAACTAAATGATGAGAAGGCTAACTTGAGGAGAGAGCTAGAAGCCCTAACCATCATAATGAGTCAAGAAATTGAAGCAAGGAGCTCAGTAGAAGACAAGAGAAAAAAGAAAGAACATGAGATCTTCAAGCTGAATCAGGAAGTCAGTACCCTGTATGCTCATTGGAATGAGGAAAAAGAAGAAAAAGAAGAAATAAAGGCAAAAATGCATATGGAAATGTCTCTTAGAGACACTCTTATGAAAAGGAATGAAGATCTTACAAAGGAACTTACTGATGCTAATGAAAAATTGCCAAGTTTAACAAAAGTTCTGCCATGCTTGATGAACAGATTCAATCACAAAGGATGAATGGTGACACAAATGGATTGGGTTATACTAAATTTGAGAAAGGTGAGTCTTCCTGTACAAAGGACAACATGGAAGAAGGTAAATCTTTACCTAAAATTCAAAAACCCACTGGTAAGAAAACTTATAAACCTATATGTTTCAATTGTCATAAGCTAGGACATATTGCTAATGTTTGTAAAAGCAAATCTAATATTGCTAATGGTTATAGACCTAATACATATCAAGGATATAATCCTAGAACTTGATAACTCAATGATGAACGGATAGTACCAAACCAGTACTAAGAGGGGGGGGTGAATCAGTACATGCAAAAACACAATATTAAACCGGTTTGCTAGTAGACACTGTGCTTTGGCAAACAAACAGTAACACCGATCTTAAACAGAGTACAACTAGAAAAACCTAGAGTAACTGAGACAAGCATAAACAAGTTGACACTTATCTTCTCATACAATCTAATACTTCATTTCCATTTCACCCTAGTGCATGAACAGGTAATCTATTATCAAAAGATATATAACCAACTAGATGAAAATGATTTACCTTCAGACACAAATTACTCAAACCATCACAAGAATATCACCACACATGACACATAGATTTTTCACGTGGAAACCCAACTAGGAAAAACCATGGTGAGGATGAATACCCACAAGCTATTTTTAAACTCTTTAGAAGTTCGCTCTGTAAAGAGCCTTGTCTGGTTAAGGACTAATACAATAGGTTCTGTTAGGAACTGATCCTATTAGGGATCACCTGGTTAAGGGATGGCTAGAATACTTGGTTAAGGGTTAAACCCCATTAGAGGTTACCTTGTTAGAGGATTTCAAGAACTCAATGGTTTTGAGTCACCCTGTTAAAGGATTTACAGTAAGCCAGTTAAAGCTACCTTGTTAAGGGATTTTCCAACTGTTGAAGTGGTTAGAGATCAACAGGTATTACAATGATTCGATAACAACAATCAATGCCAATGCAGATCCACTTTAGCTCCTCTTCACCTTCTGCACTTACACTCTACAGGTATCACTTCTCTCTTTTGGTTTGACAAGAATAACGTATCTCTTCTCTTGGATACAGACATACAACTTTTTCCAACAACCTCAGAAAGAAACACAACATCAACCTTATTGGAAACAGATAGGTTGGTAGCATAAACCCTAAACCCTAAACCTGTTAGGTTAAGCAATTCAAATGGTTCAATCCTGACCATTAAGCACATTGCATTAAATGCAACAGTCTTGAACCAATCTCAAGACGTTCTCTATCATTCATTTTCCACTAATTTCATGGCGGCTGATAACCCATCACATGTTATCATTGTTTATAGACTTCGCACATTCTCGAGGTAGATAGGAACAATCTCCTTCATGCGAGATCCTTCACATGCACAAGGATAATGTGGCAATACGATCTGTTCTTCGTTACAATGCTAACTCATCACACAAAGTCACTGATTGAGTCACACAGGCTTGAGACACTTCAACTGGAAACCTTGAAGTTGAGACTACCAACCAGTAGTCATAAAAAGTTTCCATGTGCTGGTTCCCATAACCACATACCAGTTCACCTTAAACAAACACACTGCTTCACTTTGGCGCAAATGTTGGTTCACAGTGTTATACAGGTTCTCACATATATCGGTTCACTCCTCTTCAGTATATTGACATCAGTGACAACATACAATGTCATTATGTCCTCATACCAGTTCACATAATGCCAACAATCTCCCCCTTTGGCATTGATGGCAATATAAAAAAATATCTCTCCGCTTCACATCTTCTCCCCTAATTTCTGCAGATATCTTCTCCACTTCTCTTCTTCTCCCCCTTTGACAACAATGTTGGCAATATTACATTATAACAAACAATGAAAGATTGTTGACATTTCAATAAGGATATTGAGAAGGTTGTTGATTATTATGGACATAACTAATTAAAGATGTTTTACTATCTTGATATTATTATTTTGTCATTGATGTCATGAAATTGATTTTCTAATTTAGTATGATCTTGCCATATCTTGAGAAGTATGATATGAAGATTATAAAGAAGTTGGTAAAAGACATAGGAAAGAATATGATGAATAAAGGAATAAGTTATTCAATGGGCAACTACTACCAAGTTAGACAATGATGAGATCATGATGTTTTAGATTGTTTTAACATCATACATATGTTGTAAAATGTAAAGGTTAATACTATACTATGTTATCAAGCAAAGAACCTAGTCGGTAAACCCTAAGGTTATCGCTATCGGTTAACGAAGGTAGATTGTCTACCGAGTGAAGTTTAGTATTCATCGAGTTACAACCGAGCTATAACAGAATGCATTAAATGTTTACATGTGATACTTAATGAAAGAAGCTGATGAGCTGGAGCAGATCAATGATTGGTAAACCATGGAAGAAGTTTGTTAATGAATCTAAGGCAATGGAAAGTCAGCAGGAAGATCTACAGCTCAGATTGAACTGCATTACCCTAACACAAGTTCCAAGGTGAATATGCAAGCTCCAAGGTGGGGTAAAAAGTTTTCATATTGAAAGATACAATGAATCTAGACAAGATTGAAGATCTGATGGCTATGATTGATCATGGGAAATGTGATCAAGAAGATTAAGCAATTAAAAGATTGTTTATAAATAGGAAACTGTTGATAAACATGGCATGCGGGCAAGTGTATGCACAGAGATGCTACATAGTGATTACCGAGCATAGAAGCTTGAAGACCTATTAGAATAATAGAGTATTGATGCCCAGCAGATAGACAAGATTAGTTCTATGTCTAGATTGTATTGAACAAATAGGAATCTGCTTTAGAATTTTAGATGTGAAGTTGTAGATAGATTTTTATTACTGTTATTTTGTGAAAGTGACAGAAAATCTCTTAACCGAGTGGACTTAACAGTCTTATATGTAAATCCTCTAGCAAGGTGAGATTCTGATTGAGTGTTTGAAATCCTTTGACAAGGTCACTTCTAACAAAGTGAAGATCCTAACAGATCTGAGGGAAATCCCTTAACTGGGTCACATCTAGCAATGTGTTTGTAATCTTTAATAGGATTTGCTTTTAACCTAGCATACTCTAGAAGAGTATATTTCTTAGTGGGTCCAAAATCCCATAGTGGTTTTTCCCTATTTGGGTTTCCACGTTAAATCTGGTGTTATGAGGTTTATATTGTTCATATGCTTTTGAGTTTGCATGTTTGACGGTTTTTGGTTATATGACTGATATATATGTTACCGAGGTTGAATCTGATGTTTTTATGGATTATTAAGTTTGTATGATTCACCCCCCCCCCTCTCATCTTGTTGGCTATTGGATCTGTACTTATATTAAGTATCAAAACTATCAATTGGTATCAGAGCTTTGGACTCAGAAAGGAAAGTTTAAAGGCACTTGAGTTAAAGATCCAAAGATGTATGAGAGGGATGCACCTAAGCTGAATAAGTCAAGTTTCTCTACATGGCAGAAAAGGATGAAGCTACATCTATCATGAGATGGAGAATATGCTATATTCTATCTGGAGAATGATTTTGATGCACCAAGTACCTATCCATTAACTATGGAAGAGATAAAGGCAAAGCAAGAACATATTCAAGCAATGATTGAAATAACATCTGCATTGACCGATTTAGAGTTTAAAGATCTAGAAGGATGTACTGATGCAAAGGTAATGTGGACTAAGCTCATATCTATATATGGAGGAGATGAACATGTTCATAGAGCAAAAGTAGATAGTTTAATAGGACAACTTGAATCTATGAGGATGAATGAAGGTGAGAACATAACTCAGTACAATACTAGACTAAAGGAGATTGTAAATCAAATCAAAGGAGCAGGAGGAACTATTGAAGAAAAGGATGTAACAAGTAACTTGTTAAGAACCCTTCTACTTGCCTATGAAATCCGAGTCTCTACAATCAATGAATTGAGGTCTGTACCTAATATGCCAGTTTCCTTGGATGCTACTATTGGTAAGCTACATTCTTTTGAGTTAAGTAATTTTGATAACAGTGGGTCATTGGTAAATAAAGTTGAATCTGCATTTAGTTCTTTTCATCTTAATGAATCTAATGATTACAATGAAAGAAAGTATAAGTACTCTGAAGGAGATCATAGTGGAGCAAGTGAAAGATTTCAGAAGAACATGGAGGAGGTACACAAACTATATGAAGAAATCAGAAAGCAAGAAGAGTTTGAAGCACTATTGGCCAAACGGTTACTGAGAGGCAAAGGTAAGTATAAAGGAAAACTACCTTTGAAATGCTTCAATTATGATAAGATTGGACATATGGCTTCTAACTGTCCTGACAAAGATTTTACTAAAAAAGAGAGATTACCAAGATGACAGACAGAAAGATAACCATTACAGAGGACACCAAGACATCAGAAGAAGAGATAGAAAGACATGCTTAATTGCTGATTAGGAATCTAACGATGATAAATCAGATGAGACTGATACAAAGGAAGTAGTTTATGTGGCTATCGAAGATGGATCAGATGAAGAAAGGTATGAAGAAAAATCCCTAATATCTCACATAAACACTAATTATTCTTGGATTATAGATAGTGGATGCTCACATCATATGACAGGAGATAAACACAAGTTTGTTATGTTAGAAGATTATGATGGAGGCTATGTTAGATTTGGTAATGATGTGCCATGTCTAGTAAGAGGTAAAGGATCCATAACACTTCTTGATAATGCAAGATGCAATGATGTTTATTGGGTTGAAGGTTTGAAATACAATTTGTTGAGTGTAGCACAGCTAAACAACATAGGTTACCAAATAGAATTTCAGAAAGGAATTGTCAAAGTTCATGATAAGAATGGAAAGTTAGCTGCTACCGGGACACAAACAAAAGGCAATACATTTCACCTTGACCCAACTCACAATAAGTGTTTGCATGCAAAGATTGATGATACCTGGTTATGGCATAAAAGGTTTTGTCATGTTAATTTTGATAATCTGATCAAAATAAGTAAGAAGCACCAAGTAAGAGGTCTACCGAGTCTTGAAAAACCTGAGAATGCTATGTGCTAAGGATGCCAGATGGGTAAGATGACAAGATCAAGCTTTACAAGTAAGTCTTACACTTCTAAGGGAATTTTAGATCTTGTGCACACTGATCTTTGTGGTTCTATGAAAGTTCAAAGTTATTATGGTGATAAGTATTTCATATTATTTGTGGATGACTATTCAAGGATGATGTCAATAATGTTTTTAAAAGAAAAATCAGAAGCTTTTTAAATGTTTAAATGGTATAAAGCTAGAGTTGAAAATGAAACAGGAAGACAACTGAAATGTCTTAGATCAGATAGAGGAGGAGAGTTCACATCTGATGAGTTCAACCTATTTTGCAATGATCATGGTATAAAAAGACAAGTCTCTGCACCAAGAACTCCACAACAGAAAGAAATAGCTGAAAGAAGAAACAAATCTATTGTGGATTGTGCTAGAACACTGATGAATGAGAAGAAGGTTCCACAAACATTTTGGAGAGAAGCAATAAGCACAACTGTTTACACCTTGAACCGAGTTCAATTGAAGAAAGGTACTTTGAAGACACCTTATGAAATCTGGTATGGCAAGAAACCTAATGTAAGTTATTTTAAGATCTTTAGAAGTAAATGCTATGTTCATAAAGATGATAGAAATGGCAAGTTTGATCAAAAAAGTGAAGAAGGAACATTTTTATTATATTTTTCTAGAAGCAAAGCATTTAAATGTCTGATCAAATCATCTAACAAAATAGTAGAAAGTGCAAATGTGAAAATTGATGAATTTGTAGAAAGAAATGATGAAGGGAATTCCAAAGAACCAGAAGACTATGATGAATTTGTCTATGTGCAACCAAGAAGTCCTACCGAGATAATTGTTTAAGAAAATGAAGAAAATATCCAGTTATCGAGTGATGAAGAAGATCCTACAGAGCCTACCGAGCCTGTATTAGCCAAGTATGTCAGAAGACATCATGCACCAAGTCAGATTATAGGAGATAGGGATGATCCAGTGATGACAAGGAACAAACTGAGACAGAACACATGTTTGATATCTGAATTTGAACTGAGAATAGTGAAAGAGGCATTTAATAGTGAAGTTTGGATATATGCTATGACAGAAGAGATTGATCAAATCAAGAAGAATGACACATGGACACTGGTCCCAAGATCGAAGGACAAAAATGTAATCAGTACAAAGTGGATCTTCAGAAACAAGATAAATGAAAAAGGTGAGGTCATTCGGAATAAAGCAAGACTAGTTTGCAAAGGTTATGCCCAAGAAGAAGGAATTGATTATGGTGAGACTTTTGCACCTCTTGCTAGACTTGAAGGAGTAAGAACATCATTGGCATATGTTTCTTTCAAGAACTTCAAGGTATATCAAATGGATGTCAAATCTGCATTTCTAAATGGAATATTAGAAGAAGAAGTTTTCATTGAACAACCTGAAGGATTTGTTGAAGACAATAATAAAGATCAGGTGTGTAAATTGAACAAAGCTTTATACGGTCTAAAACAAGCACCTAGAGCATGGTATGAGAGATTTCACTCTTATTTGATTAAGATTGGTTTTATAAGGACAAGTGAGAATAGCAACATGTACATGAAGAATGATGAAAATGGAATACTGATCTCAGCCATATTTGTTGATGATATTATATTTTGTGGAAATGACTCTTTATGCAAGAACTTTGGAAATGAAATGAGAAAAGAATTTGAGATGTCATTAATCGGTGAGATAAAGTATTTTATAGGCTTACAAATACTGCAAATGAAAAATGAGATTTTCATTGCCCAATCCAAGTACATAAAGGAAATCTTGAAGAAATTTGGAATGGAGGATTCAAAACCAATTGTAGACATCTAAAAATGGTCAACGCTTGCGGAGTCATACTTTAACATTTGTACATTGCCTTATTTTAGGGTTTTTGCGTCGCACTAACATTTCTTGTATGTTGCGTACTTGGTTTTTATCATTTGCGAGCATCGAGTCCTTCTTCTACATTCATCATTTTTATCACTTTTGAATTAGGGTTTTGTCCTCTTATCAATCTTGTCATTTTGTGATCGATTTGTCATCGATCCTCGATCTTGTCAATCTCTTATCAATTTGCCAATCTTGTCATTTTGCGATCGATTCATCATCAATCCTTGTCCTCTTTAATCATGTCAATTGGCACATATCAATTTGGTCTCTTTATCAATATTGGTCAATTTGTCAATCAAATCATTCAGAATCATGATCAAATCAAATCTACATCAATTATCTTTTGTCAAGACCTAATTGTCGTTCTTGCATTTCTAATTCATCTTCTAAGGTTTTATGATTTATTCATTTAATCTTGTTTTTCATTTTCCCTCTAGGTTAAATAATTTATTTATTTATCCTAAGTCTTCTTGTCACAATTAAATATTTATTTAATTCGCTAATTAATTCCCTCTCTTTTTGTGAATTAATTAATGAATGAAAAATTGTTAATTAATTCACTTAATTTTCTAATTTCCTCATTTCTAACTTTCCTAATTCCTAATTTCCACCTAATTTTCTAATTTGTCAAATTCAATTTCCACCTAATTAATTTCTCTCTAGTCTTTCCCTATTTTTGTGCTTTGGTGGAAGCATGAATTTCTCATGTGTCATACTTTTGGCATAGCAAGATGTCATAAGCTTCTAGTCCTCTACCCTTTGCATTGGCAATATGTCATAATTCATGACATAGAAGGTGTCATAACCTTCTTCTTTCCACTCAATTGTGCCATTTTTGAAATCAAGTGCCTCTAATATCAATGTCATGCTAATCTTTTCATCTCTCCAATTTGTCTATAAATTGGATGAATTTCTTCAATCAAAGTCCCTGGTCGAATCAATCATGCTTCTAGTACCCTTATGCTGTCATGCTATCTTGTCAATCTTGCTTTCACATTCTACTTATGCACTTGAAGGTGAGATCCACAAAACAAAGCTATTTGAAGGAGAAAGAAGGAAAATGGAGCCACATGAAGGAGACATTTGCATTTGGTTTGCTTAGATTTCATTTTGAATGTCTTGTTTTCATGTTTTCATTGAATGTTTTTAGGATTGTTATCACTGTATTTTAGTTTTCGTGATTGAACTAGACCAAATTCCCATTTGCTTTGATGATTTTTAGATTCCTATCTACATTAATTGGTGAAACCGACATGAACTAACCCCCTAATCATGCTTTTGAGTGCTTTTGCGTTGATTTGCAGGTGAAAAACCTAAGAAACAGGGTAATTCGAGGCTTTCTAGGCACTTCTACACATGTGTCACTACATTCTGCGCCTGTGTCAAGGGATCTACGCCTGTGTCAAGTACTTTTGCACCTATGTCAAAGGGATCTATGCCTGTGTTACTACATTCTGCACCTATGTAAGGCTAGAAACAGAGGTAAAAATCAGTGTTTTTACTTGCAAATTGCTTTGTTTTGCATTCTGTTTCTGCATTTTGGTTTTTCTTTGGTACTGATTCTTTGTGTAGCACCTTGGTATTATGCATGGCAAAGACAAAAATGGAACTACTAACAAATTTTATGCAGGTTTTCTAGTCAAAGATCAAACAAATCAAACTTCTGACTTGGTGATTTTGCAGGTTGCCTTGTACTCCAACTAAACTTTGTGTTTGTAATTCATAATTAGGCACCTAGTATGATTGCTAAGTAGGATGGAATGAACGTGTGTTTGCTTTGATTGTCGAGTTTGACATTGGAGTAGGAGAGTATGCTCTCATCCTTCTTAGGGTGATCAAAAATCCAGATCTTCGATACCATTCTCATGGCTCAGATTGTTTGTTACCTTTAGAGGGCCTGCCTTCCTGACCATTTGCTTTCTTTTGCAAGAAAGTGACAATTGTGAGAAGGGAACGACCCAAAGTGAGCACAACTAGAGTATCTTGGCATTCTAACTCACTATAAATAAATACCTAATGGGTGAAAGCTTTGAAGGAAGGGTTACGTGAATTGTAGTTACTTGGGAAGTGATGACCCTTGGACTCTTTCTCATATCAACATCTAAGTAGGGCCTCAAGGTCTAAATCATGCTTGCGTGACTACATTTGTTTGCTATCTTGGTGGGCTTAATGTCTCAATCACGCTTGCATGACACCAAGGAGTAATGCTTAACAGAAATCCTTACTAAACACCTTGTATTTAGAGGCCAAAAATCCTTCTAGTTGCTTGAGAAGGACAAGTTTGGATACTTGGAAGAGATACTAAGTTCGCCATGGGGAGATTTCCATGGGGACTGATGCTTGGCTTCCCTAAGAAGTGAGTGCCATGGAGGGGAGCCCGTGGAGTCAAGCATCTATGTATTCTCCTTGAATCTCATAACGAGTCTACCTCTCAAGTACCTACTATCCTTACCTACCATAAGAAATGTGTGAATGAGCATGATTGTCTTCAGTCTAAGTTAAAATATCTTGTCTTCTTTGCTTGTCAAAAGTTGAGTTGTGCCTCATTTCAAAAACAAGACAAATTGATTCAAAACAAGGTTAAACACAAGAGTATTTCATCCAACAAAGTTCAAAACACCTTCAAACATGGTTGTCAAACATTTTTCAAAATCTTGTCTCAACATTCATGTCACTTAGATTTAGGTTCATCCTAGGTTTGCATTTTGCAAATTCATTGTCAACTACCAAGGTTAGGTTTCACCTAGGTCATACTCCTTTGCATATCAATAAGGGTAATCCATTTGCATGTGTCTTCTTGCATTAGAGTAATACCATTTCATAATTCAACCTTAGGTTTTGTCTTAGGTTGACAATGTCATACATTTGCATTTGCATCCTTGTCCTCATAACATTAGGTCACATTTGCATACCCTAGATCTCTTCATTAAGCTTAGGTCATTATCATATCATATTAGGGTCATTTGCATAGTAATTGTCCCTTTGCATATAGTGTCAAAACTAGGTTTTGTCATACTTGAGTAATGCAAACCTTTGAATAAACCCTAAGTCATTGTTAGGAATTCTAGACCTTATCAAACTTTTGTCTTTTTGTCATCATTGTCATTTGGTCAAACCTAGCTTAGTATCCAGGCATATAGGTGAGACATTGTCAATTTGTCCTTTTGTCACTTGGTCCTTTTGTCCTTTGAGGTCTAGACATCATTTCAATTTCCTAAGGGTCTCATTTTTAGAATTGCATTCATGATTTTGTCAAAATCTTGAAAAACAACAAAAACATTTAGTTGCATTGTCATCCTTTTAGGTTGCATTTGTCAATCCCATTAGTTGCATTGCATAGTGACATGTTTGTTGAAATGAGGTCTCAACCTTCTTACGAAGCCATGTCATCACAATTGAGAAATCAATCATGTCAATCCAATCTCTACATGTCTCAGAACTTGGATCAAACTTATCATGATGATGTAAATGTCCAAATACAAAAACTAGAGGAGAAACTAGCTCAAGAAAATGAGATTTTGGAACAAAGAGTGAAAAACATTGAGAAGAATAGATCACAAATGTCCAAAATGTTTCAAAAATTTCCAGGTTGAAATCCAAAGATTGAGCCAATTGATGTAAGATCTCTTCTTGAACGATCAGACATACTAGCTCTCCTCTCCCAAATAGAGATGATGAAATAATTTCAAGAAAAGTGACAACATCAATTTCAACATTATGTGCCTCCACATCAAGAACAAGAAGGTGTTTACTATCAATCATATTTTCAACCAATACAACCAATGGTTCAACCAATTGTCCAACATATACAACCAACACAACCAATGGTTCAATTTCAACAATATGTCCAACCAACTATACAATATCCACAAATAGTTCAACCAATGGTGGAATATTAATGTCAACAACCACAACCAAACATTCAAAAACAAAGGTTGCAACACACACCAACCCAAGTTTCAAACATGTCAAAACAATTGAACCAAGTCCAATATCAAAACATGACATCAAACCAAGACCAAATTCTTGCCAAACAAGTTCAAATTCCAAGTACAACTATGTCAAAACCTTGAAAGAAAGGTGGCTTTATTGCAAGGATCTTAAGGAACCTACCAAGTGAGTTCCTTGAAGAAGATCAAGATAATACACTTATGTCTAGTAATGCCTCATCTCCCCACAAACAAATTGACTATCCAGTGGCATCTATCCCTACACCTTTAGAAGTTTCACAAGAACCTTCCATATTGTCCTCATCAAACAATACACCCAAGGATGGAATTACCCAAGGGCTATCCATAATTGATTGCCAAGATAATCCAATTCATGATGCATGTCCTTGTCATGTTTCAGAAATACAAGACCCAATGCCACCATGCACTTTATTGCCATTACCTATTTTAGAGGACCCCATTTGAAGTCCTTCTTCCTCATGTTCAATCATTGATTCCTTGCCAGAATCCATCACAAATGTTCAAAGTGCATTTCCTTCATGCCAAAACATTGATTCCTTGTCAGAATCCTCCATGCATATCCAAAGTCCAACCCCATGTCAAGAGGATAATTTAGAGCATGAAGAAACGTGTCTTGAAACAGATCAAGATCAAGATCTTAAAACCTTATCATCCCATCCAATTGTTGACCAGGACCCCATCTTCCCAGACACTCACGATGATTCCCCTATTCTTGTCCATTCTATCCAAGAACACAATGTCCTTTCAAATCCCATTGACATTCCACTTCCTAAGAAAGATCCAGATATCCCTTCCATCCCTTCCATCCTTTCCAATGATCCCATTGAAAGTCAAGAGCAAAGCACCTTTAAAGAGGATTCCAATGATCTTCCTCCTTGTCAAGATCAAATTATTCCTTTAAATCCTCCACAAGATCCTTTTGTTCCTCCATCTCCTTGTCTTAATGCTCCATATACACTCCAAGATCGCATTTCTTTTGATGATCCCATTATTTCTCCCATTCCATCTCTTGAAGAGCCTATCATTGAACCATGTCCACTAAACAATCCTAGTCCCCCTCATGATCCTAATCCCCCTCATGATTCTAACATGTCAGTGCAAGATGTTCATGAACCCTCGACATGCATAATGGGCTCTTCCACTTTGGTGCAATCCGATCCACTTCAAGATCTCATTATTTCTCTCATATCATATCCACCTCATAATGGACTCGCGTCTTCTTCCCAAAGAAAAGAGTATCCTACAAGTGAAGCTATTCATAAAGGCAAAGGAGTAGACCTTCATAAGAAAGAACCCCTCCATATCAAAGAAGATCTTAAGGGTCATGTCTACACAACTCACTCTCAAGACGTTGGTATCCCTCCATCAAAATCAAAACATATCCCTTCCCCTTCATACCTTTCATCCATCTTAGGTCCTTATATCCCTTCATCCTCTATGCAAGGTCAGCAAAGGTACACATCCTTGATTAAATTTCATCAATTCAAAAGAAGTTCATTTCATTCATATCCATCCATGCATTCCTTTCCCCCTCCAAGCAATTTGGATGCCAAGTATAAAAGTCATAAGTCTAAAAATCCACATGTATTCAAGGATCAACATGTCCAATATAATCGACATGTCAAAACAAAGAACAATATGATCTATAAAGACAAAAAAATATCCAAAAGGTCACAAAGGCCCATTGCTCAAAAACAAAATTCAAAATATATATGGGTTCCTAAATCCCTTGTGTTAGCAATGCACTCCAAGGAACCATAAAAGCATGAAAAATCAAAAACCATGTGGATCCCTAAGCGGCTCCTTGAAGCACAAAAGCCTAAAGAAACATCCAACTTGGCATCCAAAATTGCTATTCCTCCATCCAAACCTCTCAAATCTATTCCTCCATCACCTTCTTCATCCGTTTTGGGCCCTTATGTCCCAAAATCCATAGCCTTTCCTTTGTCAAAATCTCAATATCCAAAATACATTTTTCCTCCATTAGTCCATCACCCCTCAAGGTGTGTGCCAATGTCAATCTTGCCAAAATTTCTATCCACTCAAGCACAATTCTTCCAATACCCTATCCATTATCCAATGCATATTTTTCGTCCTTCGATCCTTTTGGTCCAATCCTTTGCATAAATCCTTGCCTTAGTTTCATCTGATTTTCCATGTCCTTATCCTACCAATGTCTTTGAGCATACTTTTATAGGTCATGGTCCATTTTTTTTTCAAGGTTACTATCCAAACAAAAAGACGCTTGAGTCCTTCTTCCATCCCCTATCATGTGTCTATCTTCTATTGAAAAAGTCAAAATACAAAAAAAAAAAAAAAAAAGTGAAAAAAAAAGACAAAAGAAAAAAAAAATAAAAAAATTCGTCCATTGGTGAAAACTTGGCAAACAGGTGCCTTGGGCAAGTACCATGATGAAAACCTGGCAAATAGGCATCATGTGTAATATATGAACTTCTTGTACACCATACTTGGGGACAGGTTTTATCCTATCATATCCTTTTGTCCTTCATTGTTCCATTATCCTATCGAACCCTTGTCATTACCCTTCATATCCTATCATCTCTCATGTCCAGTTTCCCTTTCCACCTTTGATCTTGACAAGGCTAAGGATCATCATGAGCATCATGCATCTTGTTTGTAGCTTTTAGTCTATCATAGCTTTTGGTCTTTATCCATTTGCTTATTATAAACTTTCATCCATATTCCCTAGCTTATTGCAACTTTCTGCCACTATCCCTTAGCCTACCCTAACCTTCAGTCCATGTCCCTTATCCATTCTTGGTCTTGCTTATCCTATCCATATCTTATCACTTTCCATACACTCTTTTTCATTCCTTGATCTTGATCTGACATAAGGACGTGAAATGCAAAACATATTTTTCAAAAACCTCTTGACATGTCCATCATGCCATGTTCCTGCTTTACATTGTCATATCCAGTCGCTTGTCCCATCATGCAATAGCCCTTTAAAATTGCATCTATATTGTCTCCATGATAAAAGGCCTTTGTCTTCCTTCTATCCACCATCATTTCAGCAAACCTATTTATTCACCTATCATATTCCTTGCCTTGCTAGACACTGGGGGCAAAATCCAAAAAAATCAAAAAAATGATCCTGAAAAAATCTCTAAAAAATCAAATAATGTCCTGAAAAAATCATAAAAATCAAAAAATGAACTTGAAAAAATCCAAAAAAATAAAAAAATGTCTTGAAATAATCCCTAAAAAGTCAAATACAGTCCTGAAAAAAAGAAAAATTTCAAAACATCAAAATCCAAAAACAAGCATTTTGCAATAAATGATCCCTCTGTGCATAGACAGATCACTGAGCATACATCCAACGACACACAATCACACACTATGCTTTAATGCAATCATGCATTAACAGATGAACTTTTCAATCAAACCAAACATTCCAAACTGATCAAAATTGTCATATCAATCAATCAACATCAATATCATTGGTCCTTGGCACACTATCATGGGTCTTATACAGGGTGTGGTATACTTGAAACCAGACTGTGTCCTATCTTAGACAGGGTACCGCATTCTCTGAAACTAGATAGCATGATCATCCTACCAACACTTTCAACTTTTGACAATGAAGATCAAGATGTTTGTTTGACTTGTTGGAATTAGCGAGTCTTATCATTTATTGATTTATCTTTGATCATGTTCCTATGTTGCTCGATGATGTCATTGAGTGATTTAGAGTGACCGGGATGGTTCATGGTCCCTTTCCTTTTTGTTGTGTTTGTTGTTTGTGGAATGTTTGTCACAAACTGGGGCAACTATATCATTGGGTGTCTGTGATAAGTACGTTCACTTTGTGAACGCCGCACATACCTCGACCCTTGATATATGCACCCTAGGCTGCTTCACTCATTCCTTGTGTGCGATATGTCTGTCTTTTGCAAAAGGGGTTGCGTTTCAGCTCTGGCCTTCAATGCCATGATGCTCTACATCCATTTTGCTACATTAAATAAAGGTTCTCACCTACTTGTGTGCATTTGTGAAAGCAAGTTTTCCTTCATCTCTAACTATCCTCTGTCTAATTTCTTCTTACTAACATTTATTCCGTCAATCTTGGCGATCTATTCGAACCTATCATCTTCTGTCATTCTTATTGATCAATTGGCCTCTTTTCTGAATTTTTCTGGCCAATTCCTCAAGGGGCATGCATATGTCATCGTTATTGTCTGGGGCATTTTCATTATTGTTCTTTGAAACAATGCTTAGAATCGCATTGTCTCAAAGAGGGGCAAAATGTAGACATCTAAAAATGGTCAACGCTTGTGGAGTCATACTTTAACATTTGTGCATTGCCTTATTTTAGGGTTTTTGCGCCGCATTAACATTTCTTCTATGTTGCATACTTGGTCTTTATCATTTGCGAGCATCGAGTCCTTCTTCTGCATTCATCATTTTTATCGCTTTTGAATTAGGGTTTTGTCCTCTTATCAATCTTGTCGTTTTGTGATCGATTTGTCATCGATCCTCGATCTTGTCAATCTCTTATCAATTTGCCAATCTTGTCATTTTGCGATCGATTCATCATCGATCCTTGTCCTCTTTAACAATGTCAATTGGCACATATCAATTTGGTCTCTTTATCAATATTGGTCAATTTGTCAATCAAATCATTCAGAATCATGATCAAATCGAATCTATATCAATTATCTTTTGTCAAGACCTAATTGTCGTTCTTGCATTTCTAATTCATCTTCTAAGGTTTTATGATTTATTCATTTAATCTTGTTTGTCATTTTCCCTCTAGGTTAAATAATTTATTTATTTATCCTAAGTCTTCTTGTCACAATTAAATATTTATTTAATTCGCTAATTAATTCCCTCTCTTTTTGTGAATTAATTAATGAATGAAAAATTGTTAATTAATTCACTTAATTTTCTAATTTCCTCATTTCTAATTTTCCTAATTCCTAATTTCCACCTAATTTTCTAATTTGTCAAATTCAATTTCCACCTAATTAATTTCTCTCTAGTCTTTCCCTATTTTTGTGCTTCGGTGGAAGCATGAATTTCTCATGTGTCATACTTTTGGCATAGCAAGATGTCATAAGCTTCTAGTCCTCTAACCTTTGCATTGGCAATATGTCATAATTCATGACATAGAAGGTGTCATAACCTTCTTCTTTCCACTCAATTGTGCCATTTTTGAAATCAATTGCCTCTAATATCAATGTCATGCTAATCTTGTCATCTCTCCAATTTGTCTATAAATTGGATGAATTTCTTCAATCAAAGTCCCTGGTCGAATCAATCACGCTTCTAGTATCCTTATGTTGTCATGCTATCTTGTCAATCTTGCTTTCACATTATACTTGTGCACTTGAAGGTGAGATCCACAAAACAAAGCTATTTGAAGGAGAAAGAAGGACAATGGAGCCACATGAAGGAGACATCTGCATTTGGTTTGCTTAGATTTCATATTGAATGTCTTGTTTTCATGTTTTCATTGAATGTTTTTAGGATTGTTATCACTGCATTTCAGTTTTCGTGATTGAACTAGGCTAATGTTTATATTGCTCTGATGATTTCCACATTTCCTATCTACACTAGTAAGTACTCCTATGACTACCAATTGTAAACTATCAAAGAATGATGAATCTACATCTGTTGATGAGACACTCTACTGATCCATGATTGGAAAACTACAATATGTTGTTCATAGCAGGCCAGATATAGCACATGCAGTAGGTATTGTTGCAAGACTCTCTGCAGATCCTAAGGAAACACACATGATGGCAATCAAAAGAATTTTTAGATACTTGAAAGGCACTGAAGATTATGGCTTAGTATATCAGAAAGGAAATGATTTTGATTTAAAAGTTTATACTGATGCTGATTGGGCAGGTAATATTGATGATAGGAAAAGCACAAGTGGAGGAGCTTTCTTTTTAGGAGAAAGACTAGTGAGTTGGCTTAGCAAGAAACAAGGATGTGTTTCTCAGTCAACAGCTGAAGCTGAATATGTTGCTGCAGCACTAAATTGTACCAACATTGCATGGATCAAACAACTATTGGAAGGTATAAATGAGAAAGTTACTAAGCCAGTAACTATATTCTGTGACAATACTAGTGCCATTAATATTTCAAAAAATCCTGTTATGCACTCTAAGACAAAGCACATATCTATCAGATATCATTATCTTAGAGAAGAAGCTCAAGAGAAGAAAGTGGTGTTGGAATATGTTAGCACAAAGGAGAAAATAGCAGATATCTTCACCAAGCCACTACCAAAGGACACTTTTGAATATCTCAGAAGTAAGTTAGGGGTCCTATGCCTATCTTCTACTCACTGACCGAGTTCGGTGACAACTTCAATTTGATGACTCCATTGAATATCTTTGGGGGAGTTGATACTAGAGTGACACACTTTAGAATGTTTTCTAAAAGTGTACTGGAAGTAATACTGGAATTAATAATACAGAGAATGTTACAGGAAATAGAAATTGAAGGCAAATGCTCTGATCAAGACTCAGTTGATACACAATAGCAGGAAATAACTTCTTACAGAAAGAAATTATGTTTTAGTTCTTTTCTTTTTGGCATTGTTGTCAAAGGGGGAGAAGACCTACCAAAGGGGGAGAAAACCCTTACCTACCAAAGGAGGAAAGACTAATAAATGGGAGAAGACTGAAAGAAGACTACAGATTGAAATAAACACTGAAAACAGAAGAGAAGTCTAATGTATGGGGGAGAGAATTTCAAGCATTTCAGAATCACAGCAATCCAAATCTTTTAAAGGTCAAATCAATTGGTTTTGCCATCAATGCCAAAGGGGGAGATTGTTGGCAATATTACATTATAATAGACAATGAAAGATTGTTGACATTTCAATAAGGATATTGAGAAGGTTGTTGATGATTATGGACATAACTGATTAAAGATGTTTTACTATCTTGATATTATTATTTTTTCATTGATGTCAAGAAATTGATTTTCTAATTCAGTATGATGTTGCCATATCTTGAGAAGTATGATATGAAGATTATAAAGAAGTCGATAAAAGACACAGGAAAGAATATGATGAATAAAGGGATAAATTATTCAATGGGCAACTACTACTGAGTCAGACAATGATGAGATCATGATGTTTTAGATTGTTTTAACATCATACATATGTTGTAAAATGTAAAGGTTAATACTATACTATGTTATCAAGCAAAGAACCTAGTCAGTAAACCCTAAGGAACCTAGTTGGTAAACCCTAAGGTTATCACTGTCAGTTAATGAAGGCAGAATGTCTATCGAGTGAAGTTTAGTATTCACCAAGTTACAACCGAGCTATAACAGAATGCATTAATGTTTACATGTGATATTTAATGAAAGAAGCTGATGAGATGGAGTGGATCAATGATTGGTAAGTCATGGAAGAAGTTTGTTAATGAATCTAAGGCAATGGAAAGTCGACAGGAAGATCTACAGCTTAGATTGAACCGCATTACCCTAACACAAGTTCCAAGGTGAATATGCAAGTTCCAAGGTGGGGTAAAACATTTTCAGATCGAAAGATACAATGAATCTGGACAAGATTGAAGATCTGATGGCTATGATTGATCATGGGAAATGTGATCAAGAAGATTAAGCGGTTAGAAGATTGTTTATAAATAGGAAACTATTGATAAACAAGGCATGCGGGCAAGTGTATGCATAGAGATGCTACATAGTGATTATCGAGCACAGAAGCTTGAAGACCTGTTAGAATAATAGAGTATTGATGCCCAGTAGATAGACAAGATTAGTTCTATGTCTAGATTGTATTGAATAAATAGGAATCTACTTTAGCATTTTAGATGTGAAGTTGCAGATAGATTTTTATTACTGTTATTTTGTGAAAGTGACAAAAAATCTCTTAACCGAGTGGACTTAACAGTATTATATGTAAATCCTCTAGCAAGGTGACATTCTGATTGAGTGTTTGAAATCTTTTGACAAGGTCACTTCTAACAAAGTGAAGATCCTAACAGATTTGAGGGAAATCCCTTAACCCGGTCACATCTAGCAATGTGTTTGTAATCTTTAATAGGATTTTCTTTTAACCAAGCATACTCTAGAAGAGTATATTTCTTAGTGGGTCTAAAATCCCACAGTGGTTTTTCCCTATTTGGGTTTCCATGTTAAATCTGGTGTTATGAGGTTTATATTGTTCATATGCTTTTGAGTTTGCATGTTTGATAGTTTTTGGTTATATGACTGATATATATGTTACCGAGGTTGAATCTGATGTTTCTATGGATGATTAAGTTTGTATGATTCACCCCCCCCTCTCATCTTGTTGGCTATTGGATCTGTACTTATATTAAGTATCAGAACTATCAAACAATGCCAAAGTGGAGGCACAAGCTTCCCTGTTCCATTATGCTACTCCCCCTAAGGAGTAGCATCCTTCAACACGTCAATCCAAACTAAATTTGACTATGTAATACCTGATTGATGTGGAGAATATACGTTTAGTTTACCTCCTGAAGGGGCAACACTCCTAATTCACCTCTTAAGTACATAAATGTATCCTTTGGAAGAGGCTTGGTGAATATGTCTGCTAAATGCTCCTTACTAGAAACATGTTGCAGTGCATTCTCTTTGTTCTGAACCTTTTCCCTCAAGAAATGATACTTAAGCTCAAAGTTCTTGGTTCTAGAATGTAAAACTAGATTCTTGGAGATGTTAATTGCACTAGTATTTTCAAAAAATATACTTACTGGTTCAGATACAGGAAGTTTGAAGCAATTCAATACCTACTTCATCCAAATTGTCTGAGTGTAGTTTATGAAGGCTGCAACATACTCTGCTTCTACTATAGACTGAGAGGTACAACTTTGCTTCTTACTCATCTATGAGACTATTCTACCACTGAGAAAGAATGCACCATTGGTTGTGCTCTTCCGGTCATCCACATTACCTGCCCAATCAACATCTGTGAATACTTTCAAGTTGAAATCCTTGCAATATGGATACCACAATCCATAATCAATTGTTCCCTTTAGATACCTAGGAATCCACTTGACTACAACCAAGTGGGATTCTCTTGGTCTTTTTTGGAACCTTGTAGTAATGCCAACTGCATGTGCAATATCTGGTCTGCTATGCACTACAAAATGCAACTTACCAATCATTGATCGGTATTCCTTCTCATCAACCAATGCTGAGTCATCCTCTTTGGATAGTTTACAACCTATCACCATCCGTGTACCAGCCAATTTGCTATCTTCCATGCCAAAGGTCTTCAACACCTCTTTGACATACTTGGACTGAGTGATAAAGATTCCATCTTTCATTTGCTGATCTGCAGTCCAATGAAGAACTTAATCTCCCCTATGAGTGACATCTCAAACTCTTTCTTCATCTCATTTGCAAACTCATGACTCATCTTGTCATCTCCACCAAAGATAATGTCATCAAAAAATACCTCACAAATCAGGATCTGATCTCCTTCAGACTTCAAGTAGATATTTCTATCTTCGCTTGTTCTCTTAAATCCAATCTTCACAAGATGGGAATGCAAGCATTCATACCATGCTCTAGGTGCCTTCTTTAGACCATATAAGGCTTTATGTAGCCTACATACCATGTTATTGTCTTCAGATAGGGAAAACCCATCTGGTTGCTCTATATGCACCTCCTCTTCAAGTACACCATTTAGGAATGCAGATTTTACATCCATTTGATATACTTTGAATCCTTTAAAAGCTGCATATGCAAGAAGCATACGAACTCCTTCCAATCTGGCTACAAGAGAAAAGGTTTCTCCATAGTCTTCTCCTTCTTCTTGGGCACATCCTTTGCACACCAGTCTGGATTTGTTTCTAATCACTGTGCCATCCTCATTTAGCTTATTTCTGAAAACCCATTTGGTGCCAATGACATTTTTATGCTCCGGTCTAGGTACCAAAGACCATGTACCATTTCTCTCTATCTGGTCAAGTTACTCTTCCATTGCCTTGAGTCAGTCTTCATCTTTATGTGCCTCTTTGAATGATTTAGGCTCAAATTCAGAGATCATACATGAGTTTTCTTTGACTTTTCTTCTTGTAAGAATTCCTACATCCTTATCTCCTATGATCTACTTAGGATCATGATTCAGCTTGACATACTGAGGAATGGTCTTGATAGATTCCTCTTTCTTTTCTTCTTCATCCTCATCTCCATTAGTATCAACATCTACATCTACTGGTGTAGGAATACTTTTACTGGTACTTGGTTGACTGACAACAGGTTCATTTACCACTTGCTCATTGTCGGTTTCCTCAGTTTTCTTAGCAGTTTCATCAACTCTTACATTGATGTTTTCCATAATTCTCTGAGTCCTATTATTGAAACACCTGAGAGCTTTGCTCTTGGTGGAATACCCTAGGAATATTCCCTCATCACATTTTGCATCAAATTTTCTCTGGTGTTCGCTCCTCTTGATGTAACTTTTGCTACCAAACACTCTAAAGTAGCTAACCACAGGTGTCTTACCGGTCCAATGCTCATAAGGATTTTTATCCTTACCTTTCTTAATGAGTACCCAGTTCATTTTGTAGACTGCATTTCTCATCGCTTCTCTCTAAAAGGTGTGAGCTACCTTTCCTTGAATCAACATAGTTCTAGCTGCTTCAACCATAATCTAGTTATTCCTTTCTGCTAGGCCATTCTACTGTTGAGTCCGAGGGGCAGATAGTTGCCTCTTGATGTCATGTTCTTCACAGTACTTATTGAATTCACCAGAAGTGAATTCCCCTCCTTAATCAGTTCTCAGGCACTTGATCCTTTTACCACTTTCCTTCTCCACTAATGCTCTGGAAACTTTGAACTTTACAAAGGCTTCAAACTTATCTTTCAAGAATGTGACTCACATCATTCTTGAGTAGTTATTAGTGAGAATCATGAAGTACCTATCACCCTGCACACTCCTATTTTTCATAGGACCACACAAATCAGTATGCACAAGATCAAGAAAATTGTTAGTAGTGAAAGGTTTCCCTTTAAAGGTTGAGGAAGATATTTTCCCTAGTTAACACTCTCTGCACAAGATATTTTTTAGTTTGCTCAGCATCGGCAACCCTCTAACTACCTTGATCTTACTGGCCTTCATAATGTTATCAAAGTTTACATGGTAGAGTCTCTTATGCCATATCCAGCTATCATCAAATTTAGCCATAAGACATGTACTTATATTTGCATTAAACTGAAATAGGTTACCTTTGGTCTGCATGCCAGTGGCCACCAATTCACCATTCTTTCCTTTGATTCTGCACACTCCATTCTTGAATTATAGAGTGAGACCACTTTCATTCAACTGGGAAACACTCAGAAGGTTGTGTCTTAAACCATCAACCCAATACACATTGTCAGCACTACTCTTTCCATTCAAAGAAATGGACCCTCTATCTTTGACCATACATGGTGCATCATTACCAATGCGAACCAAACCACCATCATACTCTTCCAAGGATAGAAACTTGCTCTAGTCACTAGTCATACGGTGAGAACAACCAGTGTCAATAATCCACTCATTGGAATGATCAAAGCGGGAGACAAGAGCCTTCTTGTCTAACACATCTTCCTTGACAACAACAAACACAATATCTTCATTTTCTTCATCTTCTGACTCCTTATCTATGACACCTTCATCACCTGCCACAAAATAGTTTCTCTGGTTTCCTCCTTTGAATTTCTTGAACCTTTCCGATTTGTCCTTGTTGTCACCATTAGGATAGTTTACAACAATATGTCCTATCTGGTTACAAGAAAATCATTTCAAAGGGAGCTTACCTCTGTATTTACAGGTTCCTTTAGGGAGTTTCCTGGCAAGAAGAGCTTTAAATGCCATCAGAATCTCGTCATCATCCATTTCTCTACTCTATCTTGGTTCACCATTAGTGCTAGCTTCTTTTCCTTTTCTGGATGGTACAACAGAAGCTTTAAAAGTTGATTTAGTCTTTTGAACACTACCATCAAAACTATTTAGCTCATAGGCTATCAACTTTACAATGATGGAGTCTAGGAATACCTTAGTCTTGTCTATTGATCTCAACTCCTGAATAGCAGCAACCCTTATTGCATAGACCTGTAATAAGGATCTCAAGACTTTGCTTACCACAGTGGAATCTTCCATTTTACCACATGCACTCTTGATATCTCCAAAAACACTTTTTATTCTTATTGCATATTGTTGAATGGTCTCACCTTCAACCATCCGCATGTCTTCAAACTTCCCTCTAAGGATTTCTTCCTTAGCTTGTTTGACATGCTCATCACCGCCATAGATATTTTCAAGAGTATCCCATACCTCTTTGGGATTTACCTTATCTTGGACATCAATAAACTCAATGTCAAATAAACTACTAATTAGGGCTTCCATGACTTGCCCATTCTCTTGCATCTCTCTCTTTTGGTCATCAGTGAGAGTACCGGTAGGGGAAACATAGGCATTCTCAACATAGCTCCAGTGTTGAGCACCCATTCTTCTAATGTATATCTTCATTCTATCTTTCCATATACTGAAATTTTCTCTCTTGAACTTTGGACCTTCCCTCTTCATCATTAGACTAGGATCTTTACCTCAAGTGGTTAAGCTTATACCACAGAGGACCTAGAGGACGCTCTGATAACAATTGATAACTCAATGATGAACAGATAGTACCAAACCAATACTGAGAGGGGGGGGGGTGAATCAATATAGACAAAAACACAATATTAAACTGGTTTGCCAGCAGACACTATGCTTTGGTAGACAAACAGTAACACCGGTCTTAAACAGAGTACAACTGACAAAACCTAGAGTAACTGAGACAAGCATAAACTGGTTGACACTTATCTTCTCATACAATCTAATACTTCATTTCCATTTCACCCTAGTGCATGAACAGGTAATCTATTATCAAAAAATATATAACTAGCTAGATCAACATGATTTACCTTCAGACACAAATTACTCAAACCATCACAAGAATATCACCACACATGACACATAGATTTTTCATGTGGAAACGCAACTGGGAAAAACCACAGTGGGGATGAATACCCACAAGCTATTTTTGAACTCTTTAGAAGTCCACTCTGTTAGGAGCCTTGTCCGGTTAAAGACTGATACAATAGGTTTTGTTAGGAACTGATCCTGTTAGGGATCACCCAGTTAAGGGATGGCTAGAATACTCGATTAAGGGTTAAACCCTGTTAGAGGTTACCTTGTTAGAGGATTTCAAGAACTCAATGGTTTTGAGTCACCCTGTTAAAGGATTTACAGTAAGCTAGTTAAAGCTACCCTATTAAGGGAATTTCCAACTATTGAAGTGGTTAGAGATCAATAGGTATTACAATGATCCGGTAACGGCACTCAATGCCAATGTAGATTCGCTTTAGCTCCTCTTCACCTTCTGCACTTACACTCTGCAGGTATTACTTCTCTCTTTTGGTCTGGCAAGAATCATGTATCTCTTCTCTTGGATACACACATACAACTTTTTCCAATGACCTCAGAAGGAAACACAACATTGACCTTATAGGAAACAGATAGGTCAGTAGCATAAACCCTAAACCCTAAACCTATTAGGTCAAGTAATTTAAACGGTTCAATCCTGACCGTTGAGCACATTGCATTAAATGCAATAGCCTTGAACCAATCTCAAGACATTCTCCATCATTTGTTTTCCACCGATTTCATGGCGGCTGATAACCCATCACACACTATCATTGTTTATAGACTTCGCACATTCCTGAGGTAGATAGGAACAATCTCCTTCATGCAAGATCCTTCACGCGCACAAGGCTGATGTGGCAACACGATTTTTTCTTTGTTACAATGCTAACTCATCACACAAAGTCACTGATTGAGTCACACAGTCTTGAGGTATTTCAACCAGAAACCATGAAGTTGAGACTACCAACCAGTAGTCATACAAAGCTTCTATGTGCCGGTTCCCATAACCATATGCCGGTTCACCTTAAACAAACACACTGCTTCACTTTGGCACAAATGTCAATTCACAGTGTTATACTAGTTCTCACATATACCAGTTCACTCCTCTTTAGTATATGGACATCAATGACAACATACAATGTCATTATGTCCTCATAGCCGTTCACATAATGACAACATAACTTTTAATGGACATTGTTACACTTACAACAAGCGTGGGCATAGACTTGTTGAGTGCAGATATGGAGGAAATAATCCAGCACATCACATGAGTCAGAGGTCTGTTGGTGGTTGGAAAAGAACCTTTAATGACCAAAGAAGTCCTAATTGGAAGAGACCCTATTCTAACCAATATAACCCTTATGAGATGGAGAAGAGGATGAATATAGTTTGCACAATCTATCATAACTACGCTCATGTAGCTATGAACTGTAGAAGGACTAGTAGAGGAAATGCTGGAACTTGGAGAGCATCGGGTATGGCTTGTTATCATTGTCATAAACTTGATATCAGTGACTTTCAACATGATAAAATTGTAACCGAAGACCAACCAGTAGATGATCAACCGGTAAATACATAGACAAAGATAGTTGTCATTACTGATGATGACACTGGTACTAATAATGTTGATGCAATTTTGATGTAAATGTATTTATATTTTTATGTATTTACTTTCCTTTGTCATTGTTGTCAAAGGGAGAGTAGTTGTTGAAAAGAGTCAGTCAAATTTTGTTGTAATCATAATGGGGAGTAGCAGTATGAGTCTTGCATTGGTTTAAATTTTTGTAAGAGCATGTAATTGCTAAGTGGGAGTATGTGTAGAGTCAATTTTTGATATCAGCTCTGAACTTGATGGATCACAAACCGATAAAGAGAGAGATGTTCAACTTGAAGGAGTATATATAGAGTCAATTTTCATATTGCACACTTAGTCAACCAAATTTTTCATAAGTGTTGCCATCAATACCAAAGGGGGAGATTATTGGCTTGATGATGATGTCTTGAGGTAAAGAGTTTATTGATGACTTGTTTTATGTTGTCATTGAGGGGAACTATGTATTTATAGTCACATAAGTCTTGTAAGCCAACCGGTAAAGCATAACCGGTAGATAAGATAGTTTACCAATGAACCAGCATATAGGTCCTCAAAGGGTAAACAAGAACAGAGTTGCATACATACAACAAGTATAGGTGATTGATGAAGAGTTGGATGATGAAATTTTACAAGAGTGATGGAGATAGGTATTTGGTGTTATATTCATGTCTACATTAGTAGATTCAATAGTATTATCGAGATTTGATGTATAGAGAAGGCTATATGCAAGAACACTTAACCGATAGTGATAAAGTCACTATGGTCAGTAAACCGCCATAGGGTTTGTCTTGTTTTTAATTTCTTATGTTAGTGGCCAGAATAAGTAAGGTGTATAATGTAAGAATGTCTAGATTCATTGAACCTAGAAGATTGTTTGAAGGTTGTAGCAGACTAAAAGATGTTTATAAAAAGTGTGATGAGGTATCAAGTTGGTGTGTGTATGAAGAGTGTGAGATCATTAGTGAAGGATGCAAATTTAATTGTGCGGTGATTAGTGAAGCTCTATATTGATGTGTTGTTGAAGTTTTGAGGCTATGATATGGATCTTATTAGCAATAGACATGTTACATGAAGATCATTTGACTGTTGTTTTCTTAATAGTTTGTAGAAGTAAAATCCCCTAGCTAGGTAGGTCCTGACAGGCCTTAATTTGTAAATCCCCTAATAGGGTAGCTCTATACCAGAGTCTTAAATCTTGTTGCAAGGTTGATCCCAATAAGTCAAAGCTCCTAATAGGGCTCATCATATTAAATCCCTTAAGTAGGTGACTCCTAACCAGATCTGCTCCTAATAGGGCATATTTGTAAGACCTTAACCAGTCAAGATTTCTATTCTGTAGATAGTGAATCTTGTGAGTATTAACTCCCACTGTCATTTTTCCCTTTTGGGTTTCCACATATAAATCTTTTGTGTTATGTGGAATTTGTTTTATTGGGCATTATCTTATGTGGTGATATTCCTCTTATGCTTGTTAAGTTTTAAGTTGTTCAAGTTGATGATCAGATTCATATTGTTTTTGCTTGCACTGATTCACCCCCCCCCCTCTCAGTGCCTTATATGTTTATCATAGTAAGTTTGTAAAACTTGAGAAATATGATGGAGGTTCTCCTAGGTTTGGAGATGATTAGACAACAAAAATTGTCGGAATCAACTCTATTACCTTTGATGGAAAACATAATACTAACATTGTTCACTATGTGAAAGGTTTTCATCATAATCTCCTAAGTGTAAAGCAGAAAATCGAACCCTAGGTGTTTCCCCCACTCCAAGGAGAGAGAAGGGAGGTCACTAGGGTTGACGATTTTCACTTAGGAGAGACTTTACATTCAAAAGAGGGGTTGAAACTCACAAGATCCAATCCCACTCAATGCAAGATTGAATTCTAAATGAGTTTCAAGGGTTGAGACATCAAGGATACCCTCTTTTGTAAAGAATGTAGATAGAAAGATTGAACTAGGAGTACATGTGAAGTAGGAAAGATTCGCTTATAAACGGAGATAGGGACACAAGATGAAGCTACGGACCTGAAATTAGTAGTAAAATGTTGAGATGATGCTGTTCTACAAATTTGAATGAAAGTTGACGGGACGATGGAGCCTGGAGTGCACACGGTCCTCCGAAAAATCCGCGAAACGAAGGGGGATCTGTTCATCTCTGCACAAGGATTCCAGATCTTCAATTACAGCCGCATACCTACAACCTACACACAGAAAAGAGAGGATGATTGGGGGGTTAGGGATTAGGGGTTTGCCTTTAGGTCAAACCCTGGTTTTGGAATTAACCAAGAAATGAGAATGTTGTAAATGTAAATGTTTGTAATGTAAACAAGTACTAATACCTTGTTGTAAGAATGTTTGTATTCTTACATGCGAAGGTGTAATGAATTTTGTATTTTGTATGTTGTAGGTGATCTCCTCTTCAATGGTTGAATCCTTATCTTAAATGCAACACCTAGCCTTGAATGGAGACTTAGAGTGCTCAATTGCTTGAAGGAATGTTTGAATGCTTGAATGTTTGAATGTTTAAATATCGCTTCCTCCTCTTGCCCACATATGTTTTTCCTCCTCTTTTCTAGGAGGGGAAATGTAGTTTATATACTTGTCAATTAGGGTTGAGAGACTGATTTTTCAAACCTTAGGCCGACCTAGGAACATTATTTTCTGAATTGTAAACTTAAAGACCCGATGCCCAACAAGAGATTGAGCCCAAAATAGGGCCAGGGACTAGGGCGCTGGGCACCATGGTCCTGAGGGACCAGAGCGCTAGGCACCATGGTCCTGAAGGACCAGGGCACTAGGTGCCATGGTCCCACCTCCTGGGACAGTAGGGTGCAAGGAAGGATCAGGCCAAGGTGCAGAAATATGCAGTTTTTGGTGTCGTAAATAGGTTTCGGGGTCTCCATTCAGGTTCAATGTTGTGCCGCCATCGTGAAGACCCAAATGCAGTTGAAATTGTAAGTGTCACAAATTTAGGACGCTACATTGAGCCCCCACTTTAGCAAGAGTATAAGCGTACGCCAATACTTCTGGTAAAGTACAAGGAAACAACATTGAAAGACTTTCACCACGTCAAGGAGGCAAGATACACCAAGCCCCCAGTGGACTAAGGATCTCACGACTTCGATTGACAAAGTAAAAGGGAAGATCATGAGGGAGAACCATGACTATTAGTAGTAAAGTTCCCTCACTATGAGTCATGCAAGAAAAATACCAAAAAATTTCAAGGCAAAGCTAAGTTCGCCAAGAAACTTTCAAGTATCTTGAAGAGATATGAACGGGGTGTATGCCCCCCTACGTTAAAGCAATCGCACACACCTCATCGGGGGTGATTGCTTTAAGGTAGTGATACATATAGGAAATGAGAAGGGAAAGGAGCATGTTATCACAAGGATTTAGCCCCCACGTGTGAGTTAAACCCAAGGATAATAAAACACAAAGCATGAGGTGACTTCGCTTTCCTTGGGGTTAGTATGCTGTATGATAATTCATGTATATCATATGTATGTATGCATAATTTTTCTTCATTCCCCAATCAAGGAAAGTCACCTAGACGAAGGGAACACATGTGTCTTCTGAGTCAACATGAGAGAGACCAAAAGAGATCTCAATGCTTTGCATCGTCCTCAAGTAGACAACACTAAGGACAACAAATAGAAGAATGAGAATAACACATAGAAGAAGTAACAAAAGAGATCAAGAGAGGAGGAGAGAGTCTGCTATGCTAATGAACTAGTCTAGCACGTCATCTACCCCCCGATCTTGCTGATCAATATTTCGGGAAGGCAGGAAACACACTAGAGGAGGAACATCCAACACAACAGATGGAGCTATCACAAGATCCAAACAAGGGCTATGTTCATGTTCCAAGCCACGTTGTTCTTGTCTAGGAGCTAGGATAAGTGCTTTAGAAAATTTGTTAGATAAATGGTTATCAACATCAACATATTCATATTCACTATCAGAATGAAAAGAGGTAACATTTTCATCATGAATAACATTTTCATCTATATCATCATCAAGATTTATAAAAATAGGATCTTTAACTTGCATAGGATCAAGACCATCATGCATCTTATGTTTAGGAGATTTTGGCTCAATTTTCGGCTGAGGAGAAAATGGAATAATACTAGCTGAAGGTGTTTTTGGGGATTGCAAAGTTTGAGAAGCAACTGCATGAGCTCTAAGACAACGCTTTCATCGGTGTTCACATGCAGAACGATTTCATCTAGTCTTAGTAGGAAGTTGAGAAGATTGAGGAGGAGGAATGTTCTCATCCTTATCACTTGGGTGTTTAGGTTGTGGTCTCTTAGGTTGAACAACAGGAGAAGAAGAAGGTCTCTTCTCTCTATAAGAGGAAGGAGGAGGAACTGCTCCATATAAAGGAGGAATATCTGGTTTAGGAAGGAGACCAAGTCCATCATGACAAGGAGGTATAGGTCTACCTTTAGAAAGTTTATTAGACATAGACATAGTCACATCCATAGGGATGGGTTGGGAATCTTCTTGAGGAAAGACATTAGTTTTATCTTTCAAAGGAAGAACTTCCTTCTCAAGAATGATAGGAATATCAAGTTTGGGTGTTCTAGGTTCACTTAGAGATAGGATCATATCTTTTTTCCACTTTTGATAAGATTTGAAAAGATGATCACTTCGTGGTGGAAGAGATTGGAATTGTTTAGGCCAAAAATAATCAATAGGAATGCTAGAAGTTCTTTCAGCTGGTTTAAAGAGACTATGATTGACAGTAACAACTTCACCATTATGGGGAAATTTCAAACACTTGTGAATAGGAGAAGCAATAGCTTTCATGGAAGATAGCCAAGGATAGCCTAGCTTCACACGAAATTGTTCAGATGATGGAATAATAGCAAAGCTCACATCAAGGGATTTGTTATGGACCTCAATAGGTAATGTAATAGAACCAATTGTAGGAGAAGAAAATGCATCAAATAGTTTCACAACCACATTTGTTTTGTCATAGATCACTTGATTCAATTGCAAAGTAAAAATAAATTCTTCAGTAATGACATTAACCATGCAAGAAGGATCAATAAGCACTCCACGGAAAGGTGTATTCTTGACTTTTACAACTATATATAAAGGACCATCAGGTGCCCTGATAGTTTCACTGGAATCAAATGTGATGGAAGGTTCTCTAGGGATTTTCTGCTGCTCTACAAAGTTAATCACATTTGGAGTCATAGACACAAGACTATCAGGTGAGAAAGAGGAATCATTAGTCTCAATCACATTAGAGGTATGAGAAGGTAATGGATCAGTAAAAATCTTAAGATTTTGGTTAGGAGGAGCTACAAATGTGTTGCCTTTATCATTCACATTTGAAACAGAGATAGTATTATTATCAATCAAATCTTGAATCTTACCCTTTAAAGCAAAACATTTTTCAGTATCATGCCCAGGTTGACGATGAAATTGACAAAAAGATTTGTTATCAAAATAGGGTGAATTAATCTTTGCAGGATCTATTTGCCTTATAGGAGGGAGAGTAAGCACATTTTGTTCCAATAACTTATTCATAATACTATGCAATGATTCATTCAAAGGAGTAAACTTTCTTTCTTTCTTGAAAAACTTAGAAATAGGAGGCACACCTAATGCTGCATTCACATTGTTGTTGATGATGTTTTCATTGGACTTAATGGACTCTCTGTTCAGTTTAAACTTCCCAAATGGTTGTTGACTACTATCACCCTTATCACTCAGAGCCATAGGATTTGCTTGTTCCATTTGACTCACAGTCAGTTGATAATTGTGAAGAGTTGCACACAACTGTTGGAAAGAAGTAAACTCAAAAAACATAAGTTTTTCTCTAATATCTTTTTGTAAATTAGAAATAAAGATTCTTTGAATATCATTGTCAGGTACTGGAAAAGAAATTTGAGCATACAAATGCTTATATCTACCAATGAAATCAGTCACTTTTTCTTTAACACCTTATTTACAATGCATTAAATCAATCAAAGTAACTTTAGGACTTATATTGTTTTGAAATTGTTGAATAAAAGCATTTGCAAGTTGTTCAAAAGAAGTAATAGAATAGGAAGGCAACGAGCAATACCATTGTAGAGCCTTATCTCTTAATGTTCTAGTAAACAGTTTTGCAAGCAACCTTTGGTCATGAGCAAAATCAGTACATATTGTTTGAAAGGTCTTAACATGTGTTAGAGGATCACCTTTACCATTATAAAGCTCCAACTGCGGGATTTCAACGTGCTTAGGGGGGATAACTCAAACAATGTCAAGAGAAAGTGGGCTCGCAACATCAAATGTGGGCACACTAAACTTAGATTGATTCATAGAGGCAATTTGTTTCTGTAAAGAATAGACAGTTTGTGCAAGATTGTTAATGGTCGCTTCAGTCGAAGAGTTCATATTAGACGTGTTAGATTGTGATGGAGGTATTATGTTATTGAAAGAAGGTATTGATTGAGAGTAAGGTGGTGGGACACTATGATAGTTTGTCATAGGAGATGATTGGAAAGGAGGAACACTACAAGGAGGAATGGAATGATTAAATGAATTGCCCCCTTGCGTCATGTTCATTTGTGGAGATGAAATAGGGACACTCATTGAAGGAATGAATGAAGAAGTCGGATTGAATGAAGGAAGAGGGTTGATTGAAGAAGAAGGATTGCCCCCATGACTGGTGATCATAGGTGGAATGTTTTGTATTGAAGTAGTCATTATGTTTGATGTAAAAGTAGGTATACTAGCAATAGAAGTTGTCAAAGGGATAGAATGATTGACTTGAGTAGGAGGTTGTGTATAACCTAAAGTTTCGGCACAACTTTTCATAGGCATCACATTTGAATCCACAATGTGTGCAATACCACGCAAAATATCAATTCCATTCTTATCACTTTGAACCATACATTTTAGACCCTCAATTAAGGAAAGAGCTTGACTATCAGGGTATTCTTGAGACATCCATTGTCGAAAATCATCAAATTGGTTATCCAATTTCAAAAGTTGTTCTACAGAAACCTCATGGAGAGCTTCTTCATCATTAAGAGGATTAGAGGAATTACCCATGTCCTCGTTAAAAAGGCCATTCAAATTAGGTTCCATCTCCTCAGTAATTAAACCTTGGAAAGACTTAATTCTAAGGCTTCGTCTAACGGGAATAGTGTAAGTAGGGCTTATTGTTGTAAAACTCATGCACCAAAGAGAGAGAGAAGATTTTGAGTTTAGAGGTATCAAATTTCAATAAAATCAGCCAATCTCCTAGATTTAAGCTATTAAATACAATCAGGACAATCTCCTGAGATTTCAAAAAAAATGTCCGGGACCATGGCGAACAGAGTGCACACAGTCCTCGCAACTTTTTTCGAAATTTTCAGGGATGAAAGTTATGATGATTTTAAAGCTAATCTGAAAAAATTGAGTGATTTTACGATCTGTAGATAGGCCAAATTAAAGTTGCAATCTCAAAGTTGAACCCTACCAAGATTGTTGAAAAATGAAAAATTTGAATTTTTGTAAAAGAGAGGGAAGCTGAAATTTTGAATTTTATGATTTTAGAGGGAATACTAAAAGCGATGCAAGCTTTGAAATTTAAAAGTTGACTCAATTTCATGCAAAATTCAATTTTGAAAGCGGAAATCAAAGTTGTTGCAATTAAACACTTAATTTCAAAAGTCACAAACTGCAAAAATTTGAATAAAGCACTGAAATTTCGAATGAATGCCAACACACTTTTCAGATTTAGGACAGTAAGAAATACAATTTTAACACAAATTTCAATTTCAACAATTTTTGAATGATTATAAGCCTTAATCCAAGCAGTCACTAGACCAACTTTGACTTTAATTTTGAAAGTGTTAGAATTGATGAAATCAGCCAAAACTCTTGATTTTAGTAGAAAAATATAGTAAGATCTAGCTCCCAAAATTTCAGAAAAAATGTCGGGGACAATGGTGCTCGGGGTGCACACGGTCCTTGCAACTTTTTTTCCAAATTTTTAGGGATGAGAGATATTATGATTTTGTTGCGGAATCCAAAGTTATAGCCAATTTGGAGGTGTTTTGATCAATGAAATCATCGGTCAAAGGTTGAATCAAGAGGGCTTTAAAAATTAGGGTTTTGACACTTAACCACTTAATTTTCAGAATTAAAGCACAAATATGAATTGACAATTTGCAATAGAAGGATAGATCTGAAACAAGCATTAACAATTAAACATTTCACAAGCTCAATTACTAAAAAAGAAAATTTAGGGTTTTTATGCAATTAACCTCCAAAATTTGCAAAAGATCAAACATGGAAATGTAATTAAGGAAGAATTTTTTTTTTTTTTAGATCTAACCATGAATAATCAGAATTAGGATGTTCACGTCGGGTTCACCAAAATGTAAAGCGGAAAATCGAACCCTAGGTGTTTCCCCCACTCCAAGGAGAGAGAAGGGACGTCACTAGGGTTGACGGTTTTCACTTAGGAGAGACTTTACATTCAAAAGAGGGGTTGAAACTCACAAGATCCAATCCCACTCAATGCAAGATTGAATTCTAAATGAGTTTCAAGGGTTGAGACATCAAGGATACCCTCTTTTGTAAAGAATGTAGATAGAAAGATTGAACTAGGAGTACATGTGAAGTAGGAAAGATTCGCTTATAAACGGAGATAGGGACACATGATGAAGCTACGGACCTAAAATTAGCAGTAAAATGTCGAGACGATGTTGTTTTGGAAATTTGAGTGAAAGTTGACAGGACGATGGCACCCGGAGTGCACATGGTCCTCCGAAAAATCTGCGAAACGAAGGGGGATCTGTTCGCCTCTGAACAAGGATTCCAGATCTTCAATTACAGCCGCGTACCTGCAACCTACACATAGAAAAGAGAGGACGATTGGGGGGTTAGGGATTAGGGGTTTGCCTTTAGGTCAAACCCCGGTTTTGGAATTAACCAAGAAATGAGAATGCTGTAAATGTAAATGTTTGTAATGTAAACAAGTACTAATACCTTGTTGTAAGAATGTTTGTATTCTTACATGCGAAGGTGTGATGAATGTTGTATTTTGTATGTTGTAGGTGATCTCCTCTTCAATGGTTGAATCCTTATCTTGAATGCAACACCTAGCCTTGAATGGAGACTTAGAATGCTCAATTTCTTGAAGGAATGTTTGAATGCTTGAATGTTTGAATGTTTGAATATCGCTTCCGCCTCTTGCCCACATATGTTTTTCCTCCTCTTTTCTGGGAGGGGAAATGTAGTTTATATACTTGTCAATTAGGGTTGAGAGACTGATTTTTCAAACCTTAGGCCGACCTATGAACAGTATTTTCTGAATTGCAAACTTAAAGACCCGATGCCCAACAAGAGACCGGGCCCAAAATAGGGCCAGAGACCAGAGCGCTAGGCACAATGGTCCTGAGGGACCAAGGCGCTAGGTGCCATGGTCCTGAAGGACCAGGGCGCTGGGTGCCATGGTCCCACCTCCTGGGACAGCAGGGTGCAAGGAAGGATCAGGCCAAGGTGCAGAAATATGCAGTTTTTGGTGTCGTAAATAGGTTTCAGGGTCTCCATTCAGGTTCAACATTGTGCCGCCATTGTGAAGACCCAAATGCAGTCAAAATTGCAAGTGTCACAATTTTAGGATGCTACACTAAGTATTGGACAAATGTGCAAAACTGCCTACAATGTTTTTTTTTAGGATGATAGTTGTGATATCTGGAAGAGATTCAAAACTATTATTGTAGTAGAGAAAAAGATTAATGGAAACATGTATTAGCCAGAAGGATCTACAAGACATTGTTTATTATCTGAATTCAATAATAGTTGGCTCTGACACAAGAGAATGTGTTATATCAATTTTGACAATTTAGTGAAGATTAGTTCAACAAGGGCAGTAGGAGATTTACCAAGGGTGACCAAACTGGATAACAATATTTGTAAAGAATGTCAAGAAGGAAAGTAGACAAAAGGAATATTTAGAGGAAAGGAACAATCTTCTACTGGACTATTGGACTTGGTGCAAATAGAATTATGCGGTCCTAGTAGAACACAGAGTAGACAAGGTGAGAGGTATTTCATGCTCTTAATTGATAATAATTCTAGAATGACATGGGTTGCATTTTTAAAAGAGAAATTAGAAGCATTAGAAAAATTCAAGATATTCAAGGCAAGAGTTGAGAATGAAGTTGATAGAAGAATTAAGTGTTTGGGGTCGAAGAGAGGAGGAGAATTTATTTCTGATGAGTTTAACAATTTTTGTGAGAAACATGGAATTAGAAGACAATTATCCACCTCGAGGACACCAAAACAAAGTGGTGTAGTTGAAAAAATGAATAGAACTATACAAGAGGCAACCAAAATGATGATCAAAGGAGAAATACTACCAGAGGTTTACTGGAAAGAAGCTATACACACAATAATATAATCCCTTGATAGAATTTTATTCTTGAAAAGATATGGGAAGACATCGTATGAACTATGGTATGGTAGGATTTTGAAAAAAAAGTATTTCAAGGTATTTGGAAGCAGATGTTATATTCGAAGAGATGAAGATAATCTTGGAAAATTTGATAGCAGAGAAAATGAAGGCATATTCCTAGGATACTCTACAAGGAGCAAGGCATATCGGTGTTCCAACAAAAGACACTAAAATTTTTGAAAGTGCAAATGTGAAGGTTGATAAAGACTTTTCTAAAGACACTAATAAATTAGTAGGATATGAATCAGGTAAATCCTTTGACAAAACAAGGGAAGAAAATAAGGAAGAAAAAATTAAAATGAAACTCAATATGCTTTAGCAACTACATCAAAGACCCCAAGGTATGTACAAAGGAATCACTCTGAGGATCAGATTATTGGAAACAAGAACAAAGGAATTATCACAAGAAGTAAGGCAGCTCAAGAACAAGTTTTGTTATGTTTACTTATAATGAATTGAAGTCACTAGAAGAAGCTTGCAATGACAGGAAATGAGAGAAGAACTAGACCAAATTGAGAAAAATTAGACATGGGAACTTGTACATAGACCAGTAGATAAAAATGTAATTGGAATAAAGTGGATATTCTAGAATAAGCTGGATGAAGATGGAAGGGTTGTAAGAAACAAAGAAAGGTTGGCTTGCAAGGGTTACACCCATGTTGAAGGCATTGAATTTGAGGAAACATATGCTCTAGTTGCTCAGATGGAAGCTATTAGGATGTTTTTGGCCTTTGTAGCTTTTAAGGATTTCAAAGTTTATCAGATGGATGTAAAATCAACATTTTTGAATGGAGAATTGAAAGAAGAAGTTTAAATTGAACAACCAAAAGGATTTAAATTTAGAGATGGTCCAGATATTATTTGCAGGCTGAAGAAGGCTTTGTATGGATTGAAACAAGCTCTTGGAGCTTGGTATGGAAGGCTAGACAAGTATTTGATTGGTCAAGGTTTTCAAAAGGTATCTATTGATAGTAATATTTATTTCAAATTTGATTAAGGTAAAATATTAATCATTGTAGTGTATGTTGATGGCATAATATTTGGAGGAAATGATGGTATGTGTAGATGATTTGCTCATGAGATCCATAAGGAATTTGAGATGTTCATGATCAGTGAGTTAAATTTCTTTCTTGGATTCCAAGTGAATAATAATAACAATGGAATTTTCATTTCTCAGTCTATATATGTCAAAGAATTATTGAAGTTTGGGTTGGAAAATTCTAAACCGGTGTGTACACCTATGACAACCTATAGACACCTACAATTATCCTATCTAATTAAATCAATATCTTTATTTATTTAATTATTTTATCCTAATTATTCAATTAATTAAATAAATTTTTATTTATTTAATTAGTTCATTTATCCTTTTCTAGCCTTTTTTCCTCATTTAAATAAATAATTCTATTTATTTAAATAGTCCTTTCCTCTAAATAAAATAAATATTTCATTTATTTAATTGATCCCATTTCCTCTATTAATTAAATAAATCTTTATTTATTTAATTAATTCATTAGCTTTTTCTACCTATGACACATGTCATTCATCTCTTAATTCCTACACTACCTACCCTCTTATTATTTTCTTATTTCTTCTACCTACCCTCTAATCCTAGCCGACCATTTATCTTTTACACTTCTCAATCTTATCCCTTTATCTCTTGCAATGTCTTCTATATAAGAGGATGCTTCCTTCATTATTAATCCTCTGAAGTACTCCCAAGTACTCTAGCATTCAAAATTTCGTATGCGATCTAGCTATCAACCACATTTCCATTCTTTGTTGAGCTCTTGTGCACACATAAAATCTGAGAGCAAATATATAAAGAACAATCAATGGAGATAGGAAGAGTGGAGATTCAAACCCTATTAGATGTGTGATGGTATCATCTTTGTGATTTTGTTAATTTGCATTGTCTTAGGTAATCTTCATATGTTATGGTGGATCTTTGTTGTTGTTAGGCTAGGGTTTCATGGTTGAATCTATTTTAGTCTTTCAATATTGTTGTTTCCATTTTTAGCATAAACATTTTGGCACGTCCGGTGGGACTCTTGTCCCTTTTTGCATTTAACATCTTGGTTGCAAATTTTAATGTTTTTGAAGTTGCAAATCTGACATTTCCGACAACATTTCGACATTTTTGTGTCTACATCTTCTGGAACCACATTTTTTCTTTTCTACCACGTCTATGACCTTTGAAATCGTGTTTGTATTGCCGACACTATTTTACATTTTTCCAGATTATAGAGCTACGTCTGTGTTCCTGCATCACATTTGTGAACCTTTTAACCACATCTATGTTGTAGAGTCACATTTGTGTTTTGGAACCACATCTGTGGGGTTTAAAGTCATGTATGTGTGGGATCTAATCGCGTATGTGTTCAGTTATTGCAGTTTTGGTTTTTGTTTCAATTTTTAGGGCTTCATTTCATCATTTTGATTTTAGATCTGGTTTATTTGAGCTAATATCTTATGATCTAGCTAACAAAATGGTCGAGCTTGTCCTTGAAGCAAATCTCATTGTCGAAGGCTCCTTTTTCATAGTCTTTTGGATCTAAAATTTACTCAACTTGTGTGCTTGGAGGAGGGGTATTATTGCAAAACTACTAACAAATATTTGTTGAAGAATTTTGGGAAGGGTTTTCTTTTGATCGTCATTGTGTACCTTGTTTTCATAGATTAGAAAACACTTCAATTGGTGCACTTAAATTGAACTAGTGTCTTTTGTGTATTGGGCAATAGGCTCTTTTGTGTTTATCTTTAGAGGCCTTGCCTCCCCATGTGGTCATTAGTGTTGGTGTTGGAAATAAACCATACCTAGATCAATGATGGACTGGTCAAAGAGGGGCTAGTAGCTCAGTGGTAGAGCAGTCTAGCAACGTATGGAAGGCCCTAGGTTTGAGTCCTAGCTGGTCCATGTATCAACATGGTATTAGAGCTATAGTTAAATTGAACCTGAGCCTATTCAATTTTATGGAAAATTCAAATCAAGCATATATTCAACATCACAATTCTTTCAATGGCTAGCGCTATTAGATTTGAAGATAGACTCAGAGGAGGTGATGATTTCTCAGCATGGAAGTTCAAAATTCAAATGATTCTAAAAGAAAATAAAGTCGGATCATTTGTAAAGACTGAAACTACAAAACCTGAGATTGAACCTGACAAAAAAACTTAGAGAGAGGGAAATGAAAAGGCTATTAAAATCATAGTTGATGGGGTAAGAAACAATATTATGCCTATCATAAGGAAACATGAAACAACCTTCAACATGTTCAAGACACTTGAAGATGCTTTTGAGATATCTAATGCCAGTAGAACCTTGGATTTAAAAAGAGAAATAAATCACATAGCCATGATAAAAGGAGAATCAGTCAATGCCTACTTCATGCGAATATATTCCCTAAGGGATGAACTAGCAACCCTTGGATATGAGATCCAAAGCAAAGAATTAACACTCATTGCTCTAGATGGGTTGCCTAGCACATGGGAAACATTCGTCCAAGGCATTAGTGCAAGGGATGAATTCCCAAAATTCGATAGGCTAAAGGCTGACTGTCTCCAAGAGAAATCAAGGCAAAATAAGAAAGGGATAAAGTAGAAGAATATAGATGAAGATCTCCAAGTTCTAAATATGAACTCAAACAAGAAAAGCAACCAAAAACAATTCAGGAAGAGAAAAAGTCATCACGACAAAAAAACCTTCAAGAAGGACCTTTCTCAGATTCAATGTTACAGATGTGACAAATTTGGGCACTATGTTGTAAAATGTCCAGAAAGAGCTAAGCAAGCCACATTTGCCAAAACAAGAAAATCTAAAAGGGAAGAGGACCCCATGAAGTATGTACTCTATTCAACACTCACAAACCAAGCATCAAACAAAGTTAACTCCTGGGTGATCGACAGTGGCTCATCTAGACACATTACAAGATTCAGAGAAGTACTAGACTCCATGAAAGAGGAGAATGATGAGGAAGTAACTATCGGAGATGACTCTACACATCTAGTCAAAGGAGTTGGAACCTGCACCATCAAACTAAAGTCAGGTGTATCATTACAACTTAAAGGAGTACTATATGTTCCAGGCATCAAGAGAAATCTAGTCTCAATATTAGCACTGAAGGACAATGGATACATAGTAACCTTCATGGACAAAAGAGTATTGGCTTGGCCAAAGAACTCATCCATCAAGAAAGATAAAATGATTGGTCAAAGACAAGGCTACTTGTATGAGCTATGCACAAAGCCCAACTTAGCCTTAATTCATGAAACTAAAGATGCTAATGAAGTCTGGAATAGAAGACTAGGCCACCTAAATTTAAGAGCTTTATCATCAATAGGAGACCTTGTCACAGGTCTACCTAAGTTAAAGCAATATCATTCAAGGGCATGCAAAGGTTGCACCCTAGGTAAAAATACTAAGGGTTCTTTTTAGAATAGTGCTAGGAAAACAAGTAAAATTTTAGAGTTAGTTCATTCTAATGTATGTGGACCTATGTCTGTACCTTCATTGGGGGGTTTTTTGTATTATGTAATATTTGTTGATTACTACTCTAGGAAAACTTGGATCTACTTTCTAAAATGTAAATAATCATAAGAGATCCTTAATAGGTTTAAAGAATTCAAATCACTAACAGAGAACTACTCAGGAAATAAAATTAAAACTCTAAGAATTCATAATGGGGGGAATACACATCAAAATTATTTAAAGAGTTTTGTAAAAATTTAGGGATTAAGAGGGAGTTAACAATACCTTATAACCCTCAACAAAATGGGATAGCTGAGAGGAAAAATAGGACAATCATTGAAGCTATCAAAGCTATGATTCTTGATCAGAATCTAAATGTCAATCTTTGGGCAGAAACAACTAGCATTGTTATATATATTCAAAATAGATGTCCTCACTCTCATCTTGAAGATAAGACCCCTGAGGAAGTCTTTACTAAATCAAAACCTTATATTAGCCACCTTAGGATATTTGGATGCCATGTCTATATTCATGTACATAGGGAGAAAAGATTAAAAATAGAGCCTTCTGGAAAAAGGGGAATCCTTGTAGGATATAGTGAAACTTCCAAGGCTTACAGGATCTATATACCTGGTCAAAAGAATATTGAACTAAGTAGGGATGTGATCTTTGAAGAAGACTTAGCCTTCAAAAGAGCCCAAATCTCTCTAGACCCTGAAGTCTATATCCCTACCCCTAACATAGATAGAGATCCTACTCTTGAGCTTAAGAGGGAGAATCCTGAGGAAACTATAAGTGAAACTCAAAGTCCACCTAGAGAAAACCTCAAGGAAAGACCACTATGGGCCACTAAGACTATAGTAGAAGCTTAAAAGTTTGTTGCTCCTTTAGGGAAAACAAAAGGCCTAATAAATTCACTAGCTATGTTGCCTTTATGAATGATCTCTCTAAACCTGAACCAAACATGGTATAAGAGCCAGGTCCAGGCTAGGAGCCCCAAGAACATGAGAGGTGTGGCTTAAGGGGGGGTGTTGGTGTTCGAAATAAGCCACACCCGGATCAATGATGGACTGGTCCAAGAGGGGTCAGTAGCTCAGTGGTAGAGAACTCCAGCAATGTATGGAAGGTCCTAGGTTTGAGTCCTAGTTGGTGTTATTATTTACTAAGTTGTCATTAGTTTTATATCCAAAGTCATCCCAGATACTCTAGTCACTTAATACTACCAAAATATTCAGTCAGTAAGCACTAAAGCAGTCGGTTACAAAAGAAAGGAGTCACAGAGTTAAGTATACACTGAGCTATCTACTGAGTAACGTTCTATGTCTACTGAGCAACAAAAAAGGTATACCGAGTAATCTTAACCAAGTAGAAACATGTTACCAGATTCAATGAACCTGGACACATATGTGGAAACGTGTTACAAGAATCGAGGAATAGGGAACCGTTATCACATAGGAAATTACACTTCAAGATTTTGTATGATTTTGAGGAAGTTTATCCAATGAAATAATTTCTATGTTTATTCATTCGATGAATCTTGTTTGTAAGATCAAAGCATGAACAGATCATCATCCCAGAGATCTATTTATACAGAGTGATTTGAGAATAAAAAATGTGAGACATGTGTGATAGAAGAGTTAAAAGGAAAATCATAAGAGGACACATTGAGTTGTGACTGCTATGACTAACAAAGATATTTAGAGGTCACTGAGAAAGTCTTCAGAGAACAGTTTAAGGGATAGAGTAAACAAAAGGGTTTACTGAGTTGATTTATCAATTACCGAGGTATGCTATGAGCAAGGTAATTTCATATTGAGAACATAGAATCTGCTATAACATTTTAGATGTAAAGTTGCAGATATTTGTAAAGATTTTATTGAATCATTTGAGTTGTAAAAGAAACCTTTAACAGGGTAAAAGACTCTAACAAAGTCTATAAATTGTAAAGCCTTTAACCAGGTGCAACATTTTGTATAAGTGTTGTAAAATCCTTTAGCAAGGTAGATCTAAAGATCTTGATACTCCTAATAGGGTAAGCTATCAAAAATAGCTAAACATGTAGCTCTAACCAAGCAACCTTTATTATTGCAGTAATGAAGTTGTGGGTGCCATCCCCACCGCAGTTTTTCTCTCTAACAAAGAGTTTCTGCGTAACCAAAATATTTGTGTTATGGAGTGAAATGTGTATGAATGTCATTTCTATAATTATGTGTTAGCTTTATATTATGAGATTAGCAGTTTACAATTTATGTTTATCAGTAAGATTGTTTTTGGAGAAAAGTTTTGAAGTACTGATTCACCCCTCCCCTCTCAGTGCATTAGCTTTCCTAGTTGGACCTAACAATTGGTATTAGAGCCTCAATCTTGGAAAAGGGTTTGACAGCCTAAAGAGAAAGATCTTATCAATGGAAGGCTACAAACAATCTCAGAGAATTGTGAATCTTCAAGAAGAATTGGATCATGCTAATCAAGTGATTGTAGATATGCAGAGACAAATTCAAAGATCATTGAAAGTCAGAAGAAGGTTGTCTAATGATTTACATGACTCACAATAGTTGGTGGAGTAAATTGAGACATCATCTAAGAATAGTATATCAGAAGAGACTAAAGAAATGATTGGAGGATTGAAAGAAAAGAACAAAGCTTTGACTGAACAGCTAAAAGTAATGAAAAGAGAACATGAGCATTTCAGCACACAGATGACTGAAAATCTTGATGCATTAAGAACAAGTGAGGATAATATAAGAGACATGGAAAGGGAAAAACAACAACTAGAAGCATTGGTGTCTGAAAAGAATGATGAAATCACAAGAATGATTGGAATTCAATATAATCTTTCTGATCAATTATGTTATCCACATCATGAAACAAATCTAAAAGAAAATGAGAATCGAGCATTGAAACTTGAATTATCAAGATTGACCAATGAACTTGAAGTAGAGAAGAAATCAAAAGAAACACTAAAGAAAAGTTATGAAGCATTAAGGATGTTGGATGAGCAACTAAATATAAAAAGACCCAACAAAGATGTAGGAATCAGTTACAAAGAAAAACACTCTACCGAGAAAGGGATCAACACCACCGAGAGAGGGGAATCATCAAAGCAAGTTGGAAACAAGGAGAACATCAAAGGAAAGACGCCTATCTGCAACTACTGTGGAAAACAAGGACATACTACCAACATGTGCTAAATCAGAAAAGGTAAGCAACCAAATGTCACTAGGTCTAATGATTATTGTTACAATTGCAATAAGTATGGTCACACATATAAACAATGTAGGACAAAGTTTGCTAGCAATTTTCAGAAGGCAAAATTCAAGGGGTTTTGCAAAAACTGCAATAGATATGGACATAGTACTGAGAAGTGTTGGTTTAAGTAGAAAAACTATATGAGGTCTTCACACCGAGCAAATACTAGAAGCTACAGAACTCACATAGATCTTAACCGATAGTATATTGCAGTACCATGGGATTACAATACAAGGATATGGTGTGAATGTTGTGGAAGATATGGACATATAAGTGCAAACTACATGATAAGGTTTGGAATGAACAATCGAAGATCGTGGAGAAACTCTGGAATGGCATGCTTTCATTGTCATAAAGCTGGACACTTGGCTAAGAACTGCAGAGATCAGCCTAGAGGAGATACTGAAGAGATAAAAATCAAATTACCGAAAATCTAGAAAAAAAAGGAAATTGAGTCAAAAAATGAAGAAAGCACCTTACCTACCGAGTTAGGTGCATCTACTTTGAATTAATCAGTAAAGGTATAAAGGGACTGCATTATCTCAAGGTTAGATCTTAATAGTTCCTATTTTATCATGTACTTAATTTCAAAATCTACATAGCTAAGATGCATTAGCAAGTTTGAAATTCTATCTAGTCTTTTGGAGTACCAGAGAAGTCGGTAAGTTCAGGAAGCCTGTCTAGTTGATAAAAGTGTAAAAGGAAGTTAATCAATTTAGTGGAACTCAGTGCATTTAATGTTTTCTTACCTAACTGCACAAAGTTCGATAAGGTAAAATGTGTAGTTAAAGTTCTTCGCGTGGTCATATTACACTTACCAATTATCAAAGAGCAGAGCTAAGAGATTCAAAGGTGATCAAACATCTCCTGAGTGAATTTCAAGGTATTTATACAGCAATCTCAAACACATTTTCAAGCCAGTTAACTGTTCAATATCATTTTGAACATCCGCATTATATTTACTAAGTCGAAAGCATTTTCTGGTTAGTTAAAACCCTAAGCTCTTTCGTTAGTATAAATCCAAGTTTGAAATGGCTCCTAAGTTGCAGAAACCTGTTGTAGTTGAGACTATTGAGAAGCCCTCACTGGAGTATTCCTTACCTCCCAAAGTTGCATCTGAACCCGATGAGAAAATTGCATTTTCTCTTATTTCGGATAGGGTTCTATTGGTTGAAGATGTCAGATTCTACACTAAGTGTCGTGTTGGAGAGCTAGGTCATACCAAGATCAAGGACATGTATGATGAGTTATGCACCGATGGAATCCTAGATAGCAAGTATGAGCATATCAAAGTTAAGGGATTGACCGAAGCCCCAACCTACCCTCGAGTTTTCAAACCCCAATGGGTTAAATTTGTTTTGAGCAAAGTTCATGATGACTTTATGTGGTTAGAGGAGAAACCGTTCAAAATCACCAAGGAGATCATTCACATAATAACCGGATACCCTACATACGACCATGACCGAGCATAGAAAATGATTTCACAATAGGAATTGATAACTTTAACCGGAGTTGAGTTTGATTATAGAGGTCTTAAATTGAATAATGTTACAGATGCAGAGCTAAAGTTTGCAATTAGAGTCATCGGTTATTGTTTCTTTCAATCATCAAGAGAAAACAGTGTACCATGTGCAGCTGTAGATTTGGCCTACAAGATTCTGAAAAAGGGTATGAAGATTGATCTATGTGAAGTGTTGTTGAAAAACCTATTTGAAAATATCAACACTATAAGGAAACCTAAGAAGAATAACTCGGCAAACACACTAAAGTTTGGGTCACTCTTAGTGTGCATGTTTTTCTATTTTCGGAAATTCTTCGCATCAGTCGGTAACATAGTTTGGGAGGTACACTGACCAATCATCCATCAAATAAATGAATTTATCAATAAGTTAGGTGATAATTTCAATGAGATAATGGATGATTACTTCAGCAAATTTCAAGAAAAGATGCATAACAGGTACAAAATCCCACCTCAGTTAGTGGAAAAATATAAGGATGATATATGTTTTGAAGTAGACATTGACTACTGTTATATCAATGCAGTAGATCCTAGAACTCAATCTCTACCATCCATGGGTTATGAGATGGATCTTTATATTTCTCAACAACAAATAGATGCCTTTTTGACACTTCCAAGGCATGCTATCGAGATCAGGTATGGTACCTATGAAGAGGTCAAAGAAAAAGTAAAAATGAGCATAGTAGTACTAAAGGCTACAAGAAAAGCCACTAAAATGATCAAAGTGATAACTAAGAAATTTGGAGAAGGTTCTACCTCCACTCCTATCAAGAGTGATCAACTTGCAATTGAGGAAGAATCTGAGGCTCAAGAAGCAACAATTACCTTGAGCACCAAGTTGCCAAAAGGCAAAACTTTGAAAAGGAAGAAACAGGATACAACAAAGGTATCACCGACTCCTCTAGTGAAGTGCCCCAACACTAGATCATCTGTAGTGTCACTCGGTAAGAGGCAGAAAATGTTGAAATAACTAAGGTAACAAGAAGCTATAAGAAGTCAACCAAGAGACTCATTTTGAATAAAGAGTCAAGTGACACAGAATCTGAAGATGTAAGCAAATTTCAGATTCTTAAAAGCACCAAGGAAGATGTACACAGTGTGGACAATTTTTACACAAATCTGAAACAATATGGTGGATTTGGGTCATTCAGGTATGTAAAATATGACTCAAAAATAGAAGATGAGAAGAGAAAAATAGAAGAATCAGTAGTATGTACACTTCTCAAATTCTGAGTAGTTCCACTAGAAGTAACTGAATTTCTTCCTAAAACATTGTATTCACACATTGACACTAGGTGGCAATATGCAATGGACTCAGAGAAACAAGTCAGAGAAAGAGTTTTGGTACATCTCTTTCTAGATATGTCAGTAGAAGGCATATGAAAACATTCAAAGAACTACAAGACAAACTTTCAAGTAAAGCAAAGGGTCTTGAAAATGATGAATGGTCTTAATTTTGAAGTTGAGAGTGAAACCAAAGTCAAATGGCAAGAAATATTCCAAATCAAGAATATTGAACATCAAGGTGAAGTTGAAATAGTTGACATTGCCGAGCAAGATCCTGCTTCAACTATTCAACTTGATGAGAATGTCATGGATGTTGAGGCACAGGAACAAGAGATGATAGAAGGAAATGCCTATGCCAAACTAGTATCAAGTGAATCAGTTTTGGAACAAGTCAAGTCCTATCCTCCAATAACTCAGCAAGTTTCAACCGAGAAACCTCAGGACACTGATCAAGGCAAAGATGGTCAACAGTCTACAAAAGGAGAATCTACTTCTCAAGCCACCGAGGAATAGACTTCTCAAGCACCTGCATGCACTGAAACTTTTGCCACTGAGACCCCAAGCAAGGAATCATCGAAGGACACATCAGAGGCTAAGGGAACTGACAAAAGTGTTGCCTCTACCGAGCAACCTGTCGAGGGAGAACAAGCCTCCAAAGCCATTGTACTCGTTCAACCGGTGAAAGCCTCCTCATCCAAAGAAAAGAAAGTGAAGAAGCATACTTTCAAGGTAGATCTGTCAAAGCCTATTGTGTTACCAAATGTTGACATTTCAAAACTGAAAGGGCAAGCACTTATTGAATTCAAAGAACTATGTAAAGCCAAAGCCGAACAAGAAAGACAAATGGCTATTCAGAAGAAGAACCTAGTACTTCAGAAGGTTAAAGCATTATTGATAGACATGCTACCTGAAGATACCGTGAATAAAGATGCTACCATCCATATGCAACTAGATAAACTACTCACCAAATTAGAAGCATCAGGAGTAGACACATCATAATACCTTAGCAAGTTGAAGGACAAAGAGCTAACTACCAAAATGATTGAAGAAGTGTAGAAAGCAATTGCTATAGGTAAAGTCAAGCTTGTTGGACTCATTATTGAGTTTTCCCCTCAACTCAAACATATTCTTTATTTATTTTAGAAGCTTTGTACATTTTCATTATTTATTAAGGATATCAAGCATAAGACTGAAGTCATTGAACAAGAGATTAACAATCTCTCCAATAAATTGACCACCAAGCCAAATTCTATTCAGCATTTCTATACCATGCTGCAAACTCTTATGGCTCAACAGTTAGAACTTTAGAATGAAGAGCACAAAATAAGGATGGATATCATGACTCTTCAGACCTTATTTATTCCCCACTTATCATCAGTCCAAGAGTAGATCAACTGAGCTACCCACTTATCCACTCAACCAGAGGGAAGCACTTTAGATGGTTTGATTTCACTGTTAGCTGATATTACAGCTCAGAATTCCCTAATGGACAGTGTCAAGGATGCACTCTCCACTACTCTCACCGATGCTAGTACAAAGTATAAATCTATTTTTGACCAGTTTCCTCCACCTAATGGTAACTAGTTTTGATGTTTGTCAAAAAGGGGGAGTGTATCGAGTATAAGAGGGATTGTACGGAGCAAAATAGAGTATCCGAATGTACAGTTGAATTTGACAGGGGGAGCATAGAACACATAGTAGTGATCACCGAGCATTGATCACGGGAGCATGCAAATTAAGTTATGTATAGTATATTGATAAGGGGAGTATATATTTGAGTATGTTACTATTTATTGACAATTGTATATGCTATTATTTTAGTCAAATTTTGTAAGTATATAGATTTTGAGATGAATTTGAAAGGAGTTTTGTCAAACATACCAAACTAATGTCAAAAGGGGAGATTGTTATTATTTACTAAGTTGTCATTAGTTTTATGTCCAAAGCCATCCTATATACTCTAGTCGGTTAATACTACCAAAATATTCAATCGGTAAGCACTAAAGTAGTCGGTTACAGAAGAAATGAGTCACAGAGTTAACTATACATCGAGTTGTCTATCGAGTAATGTTCTATGTCTACCAAGCAGCAAAGAAGGTATACCGAGTAATCTGAACCGAGTAGAAACGTGTTACCAGATTCAATGAACCTAGACACATATGTGGAAACGTGTTACAAGAATCGAGGAACAGGGAACCGTTATCACATAGGAAATTGCACTTCAAGATTTTGTATGAATTTGAGGAAGTTTATCCAATGAAATAATTTCTATGTTTATTCATTCGATGAATCTTGTATGTAAGATCGAAGCATGAATAGATCACCATCCCAGAGATCTATTTATACTGAGTGATTTGAGAATAAAAAATGTGAGACATGTGTGATAGAAGAGTTAAAAGGAAAATCATAAGAGGACACATTGAGTTGTGACTGCTATGACTGATAGAGATATTCAGAGGTCACCGAGAAAGTCTTCAGAGAACAATTTAAGGGATAGAGTAAACATAAGGGTTTACCGAGTTGATTTATCAATTATCGAGGTATGCTATGAGCAAGGTAATTTCATATTGAGCACATAGGATCTACTATAACATTTCAAATGTAAAGTTGCAGATATTTGTAAAGATTTTATTGAATCATTTGAGTTGTAATAGAAACCTTTAACAGGGTAAAAGACTCTAACAAAGTCTATAAATTGTAAAGCCTTTAACCAAGTGCAACATTTTGTATGAGTGTTGTAAAATCCTTTAGCAAGGTAGATCTAAAGAGCTTGATACTCCTAATAGAGTAAGCTATCAAAAATAGCTAAACATGTAGCTCTAACCAAGCAACCTTTATTATTGTAGTAGTGAAGTTGTGGGTGCCATCCCCATCGCAGTTTTTCTCTCTAACAAAGAGTTTCTGCGTAACCAAAATATTTGTGTTATGGAGTGAAATGTGTATGAATGTCACTTCTATAATTATGTGTTAGCTTTATATTATGAGATCAACAGTTTACAATTTATGTTTATCAGTAAGATTGTTTTTGGAGAAAATTTTTGAAGTACTGATTCACCCCTCCCGTCTCATTACATTAGCTTTCCTAGTTGGACCTAACAGCTGGTCCATGTCTCAAAAATTAGGACTACTAGTGAGGAGGGAATGACCCAAGTGGTAGTGAGGAAAAATCACCTCTTCCAAACCACTATAAATAACTATATTCATGGTGAAAGCCATGGGCAATGTGTGTTGATTAGTTCATATCTAAACTATGTCTCCGCATAAACCTATTTGATCAAATTTATTTGATCAATAGTAGGGCATAACCCCTACCAGCTGGGAGCCTTCTGTATTTACAGAGATAAAAGTGCCGCATGTATGCCCACACGAGCGAATACCCTTACTAGCACCTTTTTGTTTTAGAAAGCCAAAATCCTTCTAGTTGTTGGGGCAGGAGGTCGGACCTCTGGAGCAGTCCACACACATACGGTTCTTAGTAGAGATAAAAATTTCACCATGAGGAGTTTTTGTGGGGACTAGTGCCTGGCTACCTAGGAGAAGTGAGTGCAAAGGGTGGAGCCAGTGGGGTCAAGCATCTAGGTATCCACTTTGAATAGCGTAGCCTCTGGAAAAACCCCATGTGGGATAAACAACTATTGTCCTGGCCAACCATAAGAATTGTGCTTGTCTTCTTTTAAACATTCAAACATTCAAGATCAAACATGAAAACATTATGTCTTTTGTGTCTTCAAGTGTATGCAATTTTTTTTTTACATCAAACAACACACTTTCTTTTGAGTCATTTTGAGTCTAAGTGTTAGGGTTCCCACAGATACTGAGAGGGGGGGGGGGGGGTGAATCTGTATTTGACTGGTAATGAAATTTTCTTAAAACTGAATATGCAGAACATAAAGTAATAGTATACCGGTATGCAAGAATTAATGTAAATAACAAAATAAAAAACATCCACATGAAAGGAACACCATAACACAAGATGTTTAACGAGGAAACTCGGTGTGGGAAAAACCTCAGTGGGAATTGTGACCCACAATATTCACTTACTAGCCAATAAGAGAATATTACTTACAATAGGGGCCTGCACATGTAGGAAGGCCAACTACCTAGAGCACACTACTCAATAAGAAGTCACATTGACTTACAATGAGGATTTACACAAATCCAATATTCTGTACTGCTTTACAATAGCATCTTCAATGCCAGATTCAGTACCGATTCTTGCTCTATACTTTTGCATATACCCTTGACCTATATTTCACACATTAGGTCTGCCTTATATTTTTTTTTGCTTCCTATCCAAGTCGGCTTACAATTTGCCAAGTCGGCTTACAATAAATAAACAAAATATTACATATCAAAAATCTTGTTGGCCTATGTGCCGGTATACATATTTTCTTCTGTCTCGGTGCCAATGTAGAGTGATCTTGCTGATGCCGGTGCACTGTCTTGCTTGAATAATGTTTTGTCGGTATAATGTCTTGCCGGTGCCATAGGATTGCAAGGTTGCCTGTGTAATGCTTTGCTGGTATAATGTCTTGCTGGTGCCATAGGATTGCAATGTTGCCATCAATGACAAAACCTTCAATCACACGCAATGTCTCATTGGAGTGTCCATATGCCAACAATCTCCCCCTTTGGCATTGATGGCAACACTCATGAGAAATTTCAAAAAAAAAATCCAAAAAATGTGTAGACCAAAAATGTGAGAGCTCCCCCTGAGCATGTGATCCTTGTGTTTTGAATTTTCTCATCCTACTACTCCCCCTTTGGCATTAATAACAAAGGTTAGTAGATTTTGTAGTTGTACCAATCCATAACCTCAACCTTGTAGTTGGGTAGTTATTATCTAAAGAATATCTCCCAAAATTAAGTTTATACCATCCATAAACTTCTTACTATCTTTTATTGTTGTCTCAGTTCTGTATACTGTACCGATGAGATGCTGCAAGTGCTCTGCTAGTGTTTTGCTTCCTTGTGTTAGTGCCTATGAGATTTCCTTCCACAGAGATGCTAAATAGTCCAATCTTGGACTTAGTTTAGATCTCAAGAATTTTGCCTTGTTTATTATTTTCTCTTTCTCTCTTTCTAATTTGAGCAATTCTTCCTCAAAATTTGTTATCTTTTCCTCAAAAACTGATAATGTATCAGATGAGTTAACAAAATTATCTGCAAGTTTATTGATCTCTTCCTATACCTTGCTCATCTTTTTGTCTACATCTATGGTCAAAAAGTTTATCTTACAGGTGTCTTTGTATAGAGTTTTGTACTCTTTCAATAAATTACACAGTTCCGGTAGAAGTGTGTCAAATTCCCTGTTACACTTCTTTATTCCTTCCTCAAAGAATTTATGTTTCTCTTTTTCTACAATTTCCTTTATAGATTCTACCTTTGTTTGCTCAAAATTTCTATAAATATATTTACAAAGTGTATCCAACTGGCCTAAAGAATCTTTATTGTCTATATTACAATTAGGAGCTATTGATTTCAAAAATGGAATTAAATTATCTATCGCTTTATAAGCTTGTGAGCTATAATCAGTTATTTTCTTAATAGATTCAAGTAATACCTTAGTCACATTTGATGGTGACCCAACAAACTGAGTGTCGGTGGAAGGGACCAAGCTTGTATTGACCTCTGGTAGGTCTGTTTGTGTCTGCATTTCTGTAAGCACTAGTTTTCTTGCTTCATTTCTTACCGGTGGCATCTATTCTGGAGCCTTTAGCTCTGTTGGTTCCTCTATTTGTGTTCCAGATTCCATGTTTTTCTCTGTATCTGCTGCCAGTTGCTCTGTGTTTCCTATTGCTGAAGGCTCTTTGGCTATACCTGATTTATCTGGTGTATCCTTATCTACCACTATGTTGATCTTCTAAGTATCAACATTCACAGTATATAGGACTTCAGGATTAGAATTATTATCCTCTATATCCATACTCTCAGCTTCCGGTTGATCTTTTGTAGTCGTTGTTTTTACTGGTGGAGTATTTAAAGGAGGTGGGGGTAAGTTGTCTCTAATCTTGATACTTGGTGGTCCACCAACTTTACCTTTCCCTTTATCCTTCTGATATACCAGAATGGGCTTGGGATTCCTATATTCTTCTTGTTTTTCTTTTTCAACCAAGAATATATCCCAACCATTTTCTATTTCTTTTGAAACTTCTGTAACTCTACCTGCCATTAGTGAAATTTGCCGATGTGTAGTGGAAAAAACTATCTGGTTGGCCTAAGCTATCAGTCATCAATTTCCTTAGGTGAGTTAACCAAGTATACTGCAAGTAATTTTTCTATTTTAATTTTTTTTATGCAACTCAATTATTCCTTTCCTTCTAGCCTCAAGTCTTTTGTATAGATCATCAAGAATTTCATTTAGGACTTGCATCAAAAACTTTTTATGCATGTCCATGTGTAATATAACACTCTCCTCAACTTGTCCTTTCTCATCATCTATTAAAGTGTCATATATTTTCTCTATGTTTTTCAATTTACCTTCCTCTATGATCTCATTCAGTAATATGTTAAGATGGGCCAAGTCAGTGTTTGTCTTATTCTTCTTTTTGGGGGTCAGCTTCTTCTTAGGTGTGACTTTCTTGACCAGAGATCTCACGGCTTGTTGCTTCTATCTTGTCCTTCTAGGTGAAGGAGTGGTTGCCGGTGAGGGGTCTCTTTTCCTGACAACTCTTTTGAAGGTTGCTGGCATATCTCCTTCTGAGGAGGTACCTACCGGTGGTAGATGAGCTTCAGGTTGTTAGGCTGCCAACTCATCTTCAGTTATGCCGGTTTTCTTTATTACATCTTCCTTTATGGCTTTTGCTTGTCTGGATCCTTTTCTCACAAATGCCTCAACCTTTTTCACTCTCTTCTTAGATTGAATTTGACTTTCTATGGTCTCAGCACTACTAAATACTTCTTCCTTTGGTTCATTGGGGGCTTCCAGAAGTGCTTTGGCATAAGTTTCCACTATGTGGTCATCTGTTTCATATCCCATCTCTGTTACCCAGATTGTCCTTGGGATGACTGCTTCCATCTAGATCTCATCCTTTTTTATTACAAAACATATATCATCCTTGTATTTGTTGACAATTTCCTGTGATAGTCTGATTCTTTTATTCACTCCGACCTTTAGTGCTTGAAAATACTCATTGATAATCTTTTCTTTGTTTTCACCCATGTTGTTGAATAAGTCAGATAATTGTTTTCCTACCGGTATGTCAAATCCAAAATCCTTGTTGCCTATACCGGGAGCCTGTTTGGTTATATGTAGCATTAAGCATACAAGTAAATTTCCAAATCTAAAGGTTCCTTTCTTATCCTTCTTGATTTTTGCTAAATTGTCAATTAACTCATCCTTTAACCATTCACAAATATCAATTTTTACATTGTCCTTAACCATGTCATAAGCACTCTTTATGCATGAACTGGAAACTGAGTTAAGCCTATTAGCATGAGTTTCTTTGTAACCTAAAATCATGCTAATAAATCTAACATTTGTATCGGTCACATCATTAACCCTCAATGATCTCTTGTCGGATGTTGCACCAGTTAAGTTTGTTACTAAGTCATTGGAGACCTTCTTGGTTTTGTCGGGTCTGCTACCGATGGAGGGTAACCCTGTTACTGCTTTCACAGCTTCCTTTGTAATTTTATGCACTAAGTCAAGCCAAAAGAATGAACCATGTACCCTGCTCAAAACTATCCTAACCACTTCCTTGGGAAATTCAGGAATGCAAAAGATTTTAGTGAATCCTAGGGTTTCAACAATTTTATGCTCAAGTTTCACATTTCTGGAATTGTCACATATGATAGACTTATACATGTTTTTAATTTCTTCATCACCTAATTCCTCTATGTTGCAATGAATATACATTCTAGGGTCTTCTGCATAAACAACATCTTTTGGAATTTTTGAAAAAGCACCTGTGTTGTCATCTTTCTTAGCTACCTCAAGAACTAGCTGAAACACGGGCCTAGGTCATTTTATAACTTCAACGACTGTAGGGTTTGCTATGAATTCAGGTGTAGAGGAGGATGCCATGATGATAAATACCTTTTTCTACCTTTGAATGGATTGATTGCTGAAGTGCTTTGCCTCTTTGCTTGAAAATGCCTTAGCTCGGAAATCTTCATGCTCTCTGAAAGTTTGAATGTTCAGTGAAGTGAAATGGAGCCAAAAACCTTATTTTATAAAGTCTTTTCTGCTACCTACCACATTAATTGCTTGTCGGTAATGTATTAGCTTAACTTTATTTACTGGTAATGAATGATTTTCAACTTCTTTTCTCTAACCAAGGGAATAATAGCACATGTGTCATTAGATTGTCAAACCCTCAAGATAATTTTCTTCAATTTGATGAAGAACATCCTGTCGGTGGAGCATTGCTCTGTCCTACCGGTGGAGCATCATATTGTCTTGCCGATGGAGCATTTGTTGGTTCTACCAGTGGAGGAGTATCCCCAATATTTAGATCACCTTTTCTAATCCATTGCTTTGAGAATTCTTGCTTAACCTCTTCAACCTTTTCTTTACCTTTCAAACTAGTACTTTTGTTGTCTACCAGTGTACCTTTACTTCTACAAAATTTAGCAATATGACCAATCTTGTTACATGCATTACAAGTTACATTATTTTTTTGAATAGCTTTCCCATAACCTATGTCGGTTTGTGTTCTGCATTTATTTGATAAATGACCAAATCTTCCACAAACATAACATCTTACATTCATTCTGCAATTTTCAGAGTTATGACCAATTTTGTTGCATTTGGAGCATTGACTGGTGGGAGGATTGATGTTCTGATAATTCCTAGATCTACATTCATTTGTCCTATGACCATATTTATTGCAGTTAAAGCATTTTCCATTGAATTTGTAAGTATTAGAAGGTCTTACCAGTTTGCTATGATCCTGGGTATTTGCAGTACTGGGCTTTCTCCAACTTCAAATCCAATTCCAGAAGTGTCACCTTTGGGTTTTTGATTCTTTAATAAGGTACCAAGTTCTTCTAAGCTTTTCTTGAATTTTTCTGTGTGTTGATTTGCAATTTCCAATTCCCTTTCCAAGATTTCTTTTTGTCTCATTAGTTCATTCAAGTCATTCTGAGTATGCATCAGATCTGTCTTCAACATGTCATTTTCATAGCTAAGTCTTGTGTTCTCATTTGCTGCATCACTTAGTCTTCTGGTCAATTCTTTTTCATTCTTCTTTCTGTTCTCAATCTCTTTGCAAAATCTCATAGTCATATCTTGCATTTCATTTTTTGTTGTCATGATCTCTTGTTTTAATTTGCTTATCATATCATTTAGTGATCCCTTTTCATCATTCTCATTTTGCAATTTTTCACAAAGTTCTCTTCTCTTATTTCTTGTAACAGTAAGATTTTCTTGAAATGCCTGAATAATGTCCTGAGCTGCTTTTAAATCATCTTCTAATTTGATATTTTTCAATTTTTCTGCATCATAGTCAGTAAGAGCTCCTTCAAGTTGCTTCATCAGATTTTCCATCTTTACCGGTGTCAAGATCTTCCTCAAGCTATTAGGCTTCTGAAAATAGAGGACCAAGCTCTGATACCAATTGTTAGGGTTCCCACAGATACTGAGAGGTGGGGGGGGGTGAATCAGTATCTGACCAGTAATGAAATTTTCTTAAAACTAAATATGCAGAACATAAAGTAACAATATACCGGTATGCAATAATTAATGCAAATAACAGAATCAAAAACATCCACATGAAATGAACACCATAACACAAGATGTTTAATGAGGAAACCCAGTGTGGGAAAAACCTCTATGGGATTTGTGACCCACAATATTCACTTACTGGCCAATAAGAGAATATTACTTACAATAGGGGCCTGCACATGTAGGAAGGCTAACTACCTAGAGCACACTGCTCAATAAGAAGTCACACTAACTTACAATGAGGATTTACACAAATCCAATATTCTGTACTGCTTTACAATAGCATCTTCAATGCCAGATTCAGTACCGGTTCTTGCTCTATTCTTTTGCATATACCCTTGACCTATATTTCGCACATTAGGTCTGCCTTTTTTTTTTTTTTGCTTCCTATCCATATCCTACAAATGACTGCAATGATCTTTTATATACAAGAGTCATTTTTACAATTTGCCAAGTCGGCTTATAATAAATAAACAAAATATTACATATCAAAAATCTTGTTGGCCTTTGTGCCAGTGCCGGTGTAGAGTGATCTTGCTGATGTTGGTGCATTGTCTTGCTTGAATAATGTTTTGCTAGTATAATGTCTTGCCGGTGCCATAGGATTGCAAGGTTGCCTGTGTAATGCTTTACCGGTATAATGTCTTACTGGTGCCATAGGATTGCAAGGTTGCCATCAATGACAAAACCTTCAATCACACACAATGTCTCATTGGAGTGTCCATATGCCAACACTAAACACTTGCAAACATTGAGTCCTCATCAACATTGTGTCCTCTTGTCATGAAAAAAAATGGTCAAAAATTCAGATTTGGTCACAACAAACAACTTTACAAATTGGAAAAATTGCACTAAGATTCTGGAAACGCATCTGTGTTTGATAGAAACATGTATGTTTCCTATAACTGCGTCTATGTAGGACAAAAACATGTCTGTGTTATCATAAGCAAAAACTGCATTCACAAAATCTTAGAAACTCGTATGTGCAGTGTCTAATCACATCTATGTTGGGTAACCATGTCTGTGAAGTACATAGGCACGTCTATGTTCAGTATTGGGAAAATTTATAGTCTAGCAAACAATAGCAATCATTTTCATAATTCTTGATCTTCCTAGGTTATTTATCCAGGTTTTCATCTAGCATTCAGCCTATATTTGGGTCTCACAAAGTTCATCATTTCTTTACACCTTGCATTACATTCACATTTGTCTAAACTTGAGTCAATAGGTCACTTTCTTGTCTTCATCTTGCTTTGTCAACACACTACATACAACAACATTTTGCTAAGTGGTCCCTCATCAAGGTCTATCACCTTTGGGTCTCATTTGGTCTTACTTAGAGTTGAGGTCAACTTACCTCATCAAGAGATCTATCATCTCTTTGGAAGTCACACCTACTCTACTACATACATACTTGGTCTTACACTTTGGGCATTGCAAGTACACCTTAGATTGATTTACATTCCATTCAACTCTTGTTCTTCCATACTTTTCCATTTTCATCTAGTCTCACACATCTTGGTCAAGACCTAGTTCATTGTTGAAACCCATTCCTAAAAATTTAGGAGAGAAGATAAACAGGCTCAAGAGTCTACAAACATGAGTGGCTATGAGTATGGCAATAATATCTTTCTCAATTCTGATCATACCACATTACCTGACATGGACATCTATAGAAACATTCAGAATGTTGAGAACATGGATAATACAAACAACAATGATGCACAAAATGACAATGTGGACAACATTTCAGTACATTCAATAGAAGTGGAAGACTCTATTATGGATCCCCATTTTAATAGATTGGTTGAGGAAATCATGAGAAGAGATAGACAAAATTTCTTACAAGTGATGGTACAAAGTGAAGCTAAGATACCTCATGATTTTGACATGTCTCAAATAGTGGAAAATCAACCTATGCAAGAAACTCAACTCAACATGGATCAAAGGAGACCTAATAGTGGAGGTACTAGAGGACCATGTTTCATGCCCGAGTCACCATCATCCTTGTTTCAAAAACCTGAGGTCCCAAATACACATGGTCAAGCTTATGATACCCATGAAAGAGCATCTCATGAACAACTACGTCTATGCAGACCTTTATGGAAATCTTATGCAAATAAATACACTCAATTGCATACCAATGCTAAGGACCAACCTTCAAAACAATTGGATAGCTAGAGGCATGCTCAAAATTTGGACACAAGAAAAGCCCGTGTCAAATTTGGGGGTAGTACATAAGAATAAACTCACGACATGCCTATAGAATATGATATCCATAGAGAAAGCAGATATTCCATTCCTCATTATGAATCTATACCAAGTGGTCCCTATATGCAGTATCATCATAGACCTCCTCCATATGAACATGTTTATGATCAATACCATCCATATGTGTAGCATCCTCCTCCTCCACCAGGTGCATTAGGCATGGGATATGGTCCAAGAAGTCAATCTCTACCTAAGAACAATTTAGAAAACAAATAAAGGACTTACAAAAGAAAATGAAGCACATTAATACACCAAAGCCAACTTACACAATGAGAGACATATGTCCCTATCCATTTGACAAAAGCATTCCAATGCCTCCTTTTCCTACAAATTTCGTGGCACCTAAGTTTGATAAGTACAGAGGCAAAGGAGACCCTAAGGCACATATAAGATAGTTTTTCACAACCTGCATTGAGGTAGTGGTAGAAGAAACATACTTGATGTGATTGTTCCCACAAAGCTTAGGTGAACAAGCTATGGAATGGTTCTCCCAACTTCCACTTGGAATTAAGTCATGGGGTGATCTAGCAGAAGCTTTCATACAACATTTCTCATGTAACATAGAGATAGATATATTAGTTACCACTTTGTGCAACACCAAACAAAAGGATGGGGAATCTTTTTCATCATTCTTATAGAGATGGAGGAATTTAGCCAGCAGATGCTCTTGTGAAATTCCACAAAAACAAATGGTAGAGATATTTACACAAAATGTCAATAGAGAAATTGGTTATGACTTAAGGAAATCTTGTTTGTCCACTTTTAAGGACGTCAATGAGAAAGGCTCAGTAACAGAGAAGGTCTTAATTGAGAAAGGCATCATCAAAATATTCAAAGAAAATAAAGAGCACTTTAAAGGAAAATACAAGTCACGATTTTGGAACAAGAACAAGAACACAGTAAATGCTGGCGTTGTCGATGCTAACACAATGAGACCAAAAATCATTCTTTTTGGATCAAGTTCTACAAACAACCAAATGAATACTCAAGCAACTTCAAAACCATGAAGTAAATATACTCCATTGGGGGAACCACTTGAGTCAACCTTCAAGAAGTTAGTGGCAAACAAGATAATAACAATTCCAGATAATCCTCCTTATCAACCAAAAGTCAAACCAAATTGGTGGAATGACGATGAGTACTATGAATATCACAAGAGCAAGGGACATAAATAAGAAATTGTCATCACTTGAAGAACATCATACATGATCTTATTGATAGAGGTGACATTGAGATTGAGGGACATACATCCAATCAAGAACATGAGATGTTTAAGGAACCATCCCTAAACATGACAAGGGAAAAGTCAAAGCCATAGATGAGTAAGCCAAATATACCAAAGCATCCTATAACTATGATTCAATTGTTAATCACATTTCGATTGACAATTATGTCTCTACTATTATCATAAAGGAAAAAATGCCTGAAAAATTCTCCCCAAAGACCCAAAGTTGTCCTAAAAGGAATTGGACCTTCTTCTGAATCTACCTCCAAATATAATGTCACAACTCATCGAGGTAAGGTCACTTTGCAAGGTGCTCCAGCTAAAACTACCACTTCCTCAACAACCAAACCTGAGTATGACCTAGTAAAACAGTTAGGGAGGACACCCACGCTTATCTCCATCCTTGAGCTTTTACGCATATCCCTCACACATAAAGCCATCCTTGATAAAACTTTGAGAGAAACTTCTATCCCCACTAATCTGAACATGGACCAGTTTCAAGCCATGGTGGGACACCTTTCCGTTCCACATTCTCTTACATTCACTAAAGATGATGATGCATCTATAAGCCAACCACATAATTCATCTTTACACATTGAAGCCTTCCTACACAAACATCAAATAAAAAAAGTCCTGATAGATGGAGGAGTTGGTCTCAATATATGTACTTTGAACACAATAATACAACTGGGATATTCAGATAAAGCTATGAATGCTACAAACAAAATTACCATCAAGGCATATGATGATGAAGAGCGTTCATCCAAAGGCATAGTCACTTTACTTCTCAGAGTGGGGTCGGTTACAAAGGATGTGGTTTGTCAAGTCCTAGAACTTGATCTCACATACAACATATTTCTAGGACATCCATGGATTCATGAGATGAGAGCAGTCCCATCTACATACCATCAATTCATTAAGTTTTCTCATAATGGAGTTGAAGTAACAATTAATGGTGATCCTAATCCATTTATATACTGCAATAATTTGAAGCCAAAATCTGAGACAATAATTCCAATTAATAGAGAGGTTATCCCATCTTCTGCATATATTGACCCTGAATCATTAAAACCTTCAACATCAAAGAAAGGTGAGCTTAAAGGGAAATATCAGGACAAAGGAATGGGTGAATACACTCTAAATCAAACCATATGCTTACAACAAGTTATGAGTTCACCAAAAGAATATGGACGACCACATCCTTCTAAACGGGTATCTATCATTACGCTAAAATGGGATCCTACTATATTCCAAAAGTGGGGTGAAATGGAAGAAGAAGACTTATACAAAATGTTTTACAAAGACCCTAAGGATGATACACATGATCACATCAAGATACCATGTGAAAAATATGGCAAAGGATTCAAGATCCTATTAAAGTTTGGGTACAATAGTAAAAGTCCTCTTGGCTTAGGAAAAGAAGGTATCACTCAACCTTTGCAACTAGAATTGACATTTAAAAATCAGCGCTCAAAAGGGCTTGGTTTCATATCTTCCAGGGTAAACACTAAAAAATCAGACGAAGCATTGCAAATCATGATTTCCAATGATCAACAAGAGAATCACTATTCCACTAACTCTAATGAATGGGAATGGGATTTAGACAAATCCTCCAATGATTATGAACTCATCGAGACATTCTGAGAACCAGGTGAACCTACAAAAGAAGAGGAATTTCATAGAAAATTCAGAGTTGGTCAAGAAAGAACCCCTGACGATCCCACACAATCTTTGTTTTTAGGTTCTAGGTCAAAATCATGAAGAATGAGGACACCCATTTTGGAATGCACTTTTAGTGATGACAATTTGGACTCATTCATGATCAAGACAAATGAGGAGAGTTCCAACAATGACCTCAACAACTACCTTGACATACCTGAATATAACTATATCTTCACCCTTACTCCCACTGAATTTGAAAACATTGAAGGCATTCCCCTTATTCACCACCAACTCATTGATTGGGACCATGAAGGACCTATAAAATTTGACACATTCCAAAACAATGAGGCCTTCATCGACTATTTAGGGATATGAGATGATCTTCCTCTTGGGAACCATAAGGTAGATACAATATAGAACTCAATAGTGTGGCATATTTTGCTGAGGGTGTTGGGCCTTCCAGTCGCAAAAATATTAAAAAAAAAAAAAAATGATGGGTCTTATGGTGAAAACCACATTGTGGCACTGTCTAACCCCAAAAAAGAAAAAATAAAGGATGTATCTGAAGGTGAAAACCTCTTTGAGGCACCTGAAGATGGAAGGCTTGACATTCTCCTAGCATCATATGAAGAAAAATCATCCATGTTAGTAGAGGAGACCATAAAAAAAACATCGGTACATAAGAGATTCCACATAACATATTCCTGGCACAGTCTCTAATAGAGAGAGAAAGATTGAAGTTCATAAATTTCTTCATAGAGCGAAAAATCAATTTTGCATGGTGATATGCTGATATGCTTGGACTAGATCCGGATTTATTAATGCATCATTTGACAGTTAAATCAAGAGCAAAGTCAGTGAAACAAAAATTAAGAAAGATGCATCCACAAGTGGCATTATTAGTAAAGGTGGAGCTTGAAAAATTGTTGGATGTCAGATTCATACGACCAATTGATTATCCTGAATGGATATCCAACTTAGTACCAGTCAGCAAGCCGAATCAAAGAATTAGAATATGTACAGATTTCAGAGACATCAACAAAGCTTGTCCTAAGGATGACTTTCCATTGCCAAAAATCGACCTGATCATAGATCTCATAGTAGGTCATGCGATGTTATCTTTGATGGACATATTCTCTGGTTACAATCAAATAAAAGTCACATTTGAGGATCAACACAAAATAGCATTTACTTGTCCTTGGGGAACTTTCTGTTGGAATGTCATGCCCTTCAGGCTAAAGAATGCAGGCGTTACATACCAACGAGCCATGACTACTATCTTCCATTATCTTATGCATGTAATTATTGAAGATTATGTTGATGATCTCTTGGGAAAATCATTAGACAGAGACACACATTTGGACATCCTTTCAGTCATTTTTGATCGGTTGGAAAAATACAAAGTGAGCCTAAATCCCAAGAAATGTGTCTTTGGAGTAACCTCCAGGAAGCTCCTTGGATACATTGTTTCAAAAAGAGGAATTGAAGCCAATCCAACAAAATTCAAATTGATATTAGAAATGCCACCTCCAAGAAATATCAATCAACTTCGATCTTTACAAGGAAGACTCCAGTCCATACAAAGATTCATAGCACAACTTGCAGATAAATGTCATCCTATTTAGCACTTGCTACATAAAAACATCAAATTTAAATGGGATGTTAATTGTTAGTAGGATTTTCAAATACTCAAAGATTATCTTCTGAATCGACCAGTCTTGATGCCACTAGTCCCAACAAACCCTGTTACTCTACATATCAGCTACACCAACAACACTGGGGGCACTCTTGGCGCAACAAGATGCTGAAGGCAAAGAAAAAGTAGTATATTACATCAATCATACTTTGGTTAGTTATGAGCTAAACTATACACCAATTGAGCGTTCCTGTCTCGCCGTGATTTTTGCTTCACAAAAATTACGATATTACATGCTAACTCATAAAACTAAGCTAGTCGCAAGGATCGATCCATTGAAGTATCTTCTCAATAAGGTGACGCTTACTGGCAGACTAGGCAAATGGGTGATGATCTTGAGTGAATTCAACATTAAATATGTGGACAAAAAAGAAATAAAGGGACAAGCTATCATAGATTAGTTAGAAGATGCACCCATGATAGATGATGCTCCTCTAATTTCAAAATTTCCATATGAATCCATCTGAGCGGTATCACACACAAAGCCTTCGCAACTGTACTTTGACGACTCGTACATGCAGCATGGTGTAGGAGCTAGTGTCCTCTTTATCACACCTCAAGGGGATTCCATTCCCAAATGATATTGATTGTCATTTCCTTGCACTAATAACATAGTAGAATACGAAGCATTAACAACTAGATTACGGATTGCAATTCACTGGAAGATCCAAGAACTTCATGTTTTTGGGGACTCTCAACTTGTAATTCATCAAGCAACCAATGACTACCAAACAAATGATGAAAAATTAATGCCTTACAAGAGAATGGTAGATGACTTCAAGCAATATTTCATAAAGATAACCTTTGAGAAGATACCAAGAGAGCATAATCAAGCCGCAAATGCTATGGCTAATATTGCCTCGCTAATTGATCTACCACAAAATGAAGCCCGCTATGAGTTCTTGGTGGATAACCTTTTGGTTCCCTCATATGAGATCACTCCTACTGAGATGATATGTGTCATTGGTCCTAATTCCCAATTATACGGTTCCATTTTCACATACCTTCATAACAACACCCTTCCTCGTGACTTATCGAACAACCAATATCGCACTTTCATTCACCAATCTTCCTGATACGTCATTTTAACCTATATCCTATACCGTCAAGGTCTAGATGGCACTCTTATTAGATATTTAGAAAGGGATGAAGCTTAGATTGCATTACGTGAAGTTCATGAAGGTATATGTGGTCCACATTCTAGTGGTCCTACCTTAGCCAAGAAACTCATCAGGACTGGATAATACTGGTTGAGTATGGAAAAATATTCATATCAGTTTGTCAATAAATGTAAGCAATGTCAAATTCATCGAGACCTTATTCATGCGCCAGCACAAGAACTTCAACTGATTACGAATCCTTGGCCCTTTTATCAGTGGGAACTCGATCTCATAGGCAAGATTCACCCTCCTTCTTCCAATGGCCACAAATTCATTATCACTACCACAGAGTATATCACAAAATGGATTGAAGTCATGCCCCTTACTCAATTCACTAGAAAACAAATTACTACATTCATTCTTAACTATATCATTTGTCGGTACAGTATTCCTCTTTCCATCATCGCCAAAAATAAACATCCCTTAAAAAACCAAGATGCTCGTGAAATTTGTGATCGCTTGCATACTACCCATCGCTTCTCCACTCCCTATTTCCCCCAAGGTAATGTTAAAGTTGAGGTGTCTAATAAAACCATTCTTAGAATCCTCAAAAAGACAGTCAATGAAGCTGGCTGAAACTGACATATCCAGCTTAATCCTACACTTTGGGCTTATCATACAAGTGTTCGCACACCTATAGGAGCCACACCTTGTTCACTTGTCTATGGTGCCAAAGCTATCTTGCCTATTGAGGTTGAGTTACCATCTTTATGAGTCTCTTTGCACAACATTATTAGTGATAAAGACTACAGGGTCTCTCGCTTACAAGAACTAGAACTATTGGATGAACGAAGACAAACTGCTTTTAATCATCTCAAGGCTTATCAACAATGAATGAGTCATAGTTACAATCACAAGGTAAAGCCTCACACATTTGAGGTGGGTGACCCGGTTCTCAAGGAAAATCCTAAAAATCAACAAGACAAAGAGAAGAAGGGCAAGTTCGAACCAAATTGGCTTGGTCCTTACATCATTACAGCAGTCTATGGATCTGGTGCATATCAACTTTCAACACTAGAGGGAGAACCTTTAGAAGATCCTATCAACAACATGCACCTTTGCAGGTTTTACACATAGCTCTTCAGAATATCCTAATTCAAAAATACAAAAAAATCAAAAAAATTATCCAAAATCATAAAAAATTAAAAAAAAATCAGAAATACAAAAAAATCATAAAAAATAAAAAATCGTTAATTGATGAAAACCTGGCAAATAGGCACCTTATGACACAAAAAAAATTAAAAAATCAAAAAATGTAAAGATAAATAAATTCGTCCAATGGTGAAAACCACTTCAGTGGTGCCCTGGGAAAGTACCATGGTGAAAACCAGGTTACTGGGGCCATGTGTAGAGACATTTCTCCTCCCTCCTTTAGGATTCACTATCATCCTTTCACTTTGCACACACTCACAACCTATCCATCCATAATAAACTTATCCATTCCCATCATGGCTTGTTATTGATCTACCTAAGATTGGTTAGCCATTCATAATAATCCCTCCTTTTCACCCCTTTCCTTCCATAATAAATCAGCTCCTATCTGTGCCTATGACAAATCCTAATTCTAGTGATGGGTGTGGAAATAAGAGCATCACATGTTCTGGGGAGTATAGTTTCTTCCAGTTTTCTTCAGTCTATTTGTGCACAATCCACAATAAAGCAACACTTGCATCACAGATCCACAATAAAGTTTCATCTTCTTTGCAATAAAGTATCAGTTTCATGGTTTCAGTTAGTTTCAAATGAGATGTAAGCAACAACAATGGGCTTCAACAAATCAAATATTTCAACAGACTCAGACAACATTATGGTTCAGTGCTATCTATCCTTTTGTGAACAAAAAAATTGTGACCACAATCAAATAGACTTATACAAGTGACAAGAGACACTAAACTTGAGGACTATAGTGGATGTTGGTGTCGAGTCTTGGTTTTCTTTTTATTTTATCTTTTGGTGACATGTCTTTTATCTTTTCTAGGATGTCTCTGACTAGAGATTTTATCTCTAGGATGTCTTTGACTAGAAAGGCAAGGATGGGGTATCATCACCTATTTTTCTTTGTTGTTTGTGGATTGTCTCTTAGTAATGATATGACTTGTCCAAGGATATGAGGACATTGTGAGTCTAGTATGAACTAGGGCATTCCTTGTTTGTGACTGCCTGATCTCCATGCAAATGGGTACAATGACTTTCTGGGTCGAACATATACCTTGATTTTCTTAACCTATTTTCCATAATAAAAGCTCAATGATGATAATAGCACAAGAAGCTCTTCCATTTCCATATCTTCTATCTTTCATCCGCCTTTCTTGATTGACCTCCATCATCCTTCCATGAGTTCGTGTAGCCCACTATCACATGACTAAGTATAATGACATGCCAAAAATATTTACATTTCATGTAGTTTGCACCTACATTACCAGATATTAGCATTTCATACATGCATATAGATATCACAATTGCATCACATTCTACACACACCACTGATTAATATATCATATACACATTTTGAATTCTCATGTGTAAATACTTATTTGTATTATCATATTCATCTACATTTCATACATTCACATTTATATAACATTTAAAAACATAAAAGAACAAAAAAATATTGCATTTCATCATGTACATATTAGTATCCATATCATAAGCATCATAGAAGAAACATCACACAGGTACACATTCATATAGCTACCGCAAGGATGAATCATCTCATATATATATCTCAAAATCATAAGTGTCATGATACAATGATGTCAAAATACATATGGCTACATAATCACCCAATGGTGTCTACATCATCATACAAAAATGGTATAAAACTGATACATAGGGTGCCCTCTAAGGCTATGATGAACTCCCTCCCTCAAAGCCAGCTGGCCTTGACAGAGTCTGAGCCATGGAAGTCCCCACCCCAAGATCATCTCTGTTGTCCCCTCTATCTGGTGGTGGTGTAGGACCCATGACCACACCACTAGATGCTTGTCTCTCCCTCCAATGGTCGTTGTAGTCCACGATGGTCTCTGGAAGCTTCTAGCCCACTGATCTGGTGGCACCACTCCATAGTACAGGTCTCTCCAGTAGGCTATCTCCTCCCTTTCTCATAGAACATAGGCATATCCGGTTCATGTGTCCTCTATTGCCTGCCTGCCCTCAGTGTTCTCTCAGGCTCTGTGTAGCGCTAAATAGCTTGATCTCTCTCCCGCTCTGTGTCCCTTAGCTATCTCCTGAGACTGGCTCCATCCCTCTCTAGATCCTAGATCTCATTTTCCTATCCCTGGCAGATCTATCTCAAGGATAGTAACTCATCCTTCTCCTTTGCTCCCACCTCCCCCTGTCCTATGGCTTCTCCTGTGGCTGTCCCTGTCCCTGTCCATGTCCCTATCCTTGTACCTATCTAGGAACTTATGCTGATGACACCTGTAATGGCAATCCACCTCTACACCTCACTACATGCACTTGCCTCTCCTCTCCTCCATCTCTCCTCTAAGCCACTCTCCTCTTTTCTACTACCCCCCACCTCCATCATCATCCTCTGCCTCCACCATCCCCACTATAATCTCCACCATCCTCACCATCACCCTCTATCGGCTCCCCTGGATCCATCATCTGTGGAAACAAATGCTCTATCCAATATGCATTGTACGATGCATCCATCCCTGCATCCTCCACATCTCCCCAAATATCCCAAGGCATCGGAACCATCTCCAGCATCTGTTTCACTGCCTGATCATAAGACAATAAAGGAGCCAAATGAACCTAAGCCCTCACTATCCATGCATACATCCCTGACCCCCGTGACATCTCTTGTATCTTGCCGAACTGCCTGCATACTCTGTCAATCAACTACTGCTCAATAATATATGGTGTCCAACTGATCAGATACCTACTCCTGAACATGTATGGAAACTCCACTACATCATCCTCCCACTCCTAGCAACCTTGATAAGGCCTCCATACCACACTGTCTATCTCATCAATCACCTAGTGCCAATACTCTAGCCTCCTAATCAATGGCTGAGAAGTAATCATATCATACAAATGCACATAACTGTACCCATGTCCCCTGCCTCTAAAGTGAATTGGACATGTAACCGAAAGATGCTCATATGCCCATCCTTGCAGTAATGTCACTACGCATCCCAATCCTGGTGATCTATGATACACAAATTGATGAAGCTCATAATACAAGTGTACCAACAGACATGGTCCCCATGCAAACTTGGTGTGCTCCATTAGCAATGTTTCCAGAGTCCTCCCCCATCCCACAACCAACCCTCGTGTTTCGCTAGCCAGACATAGGAACCCACTGATCACTCCTACCACCACCGCCAGTAGTGCCAATCCTATCACTATCATGGTATTCTAAGCCACATGTCCTGCCCTAATTTCCACTCCTGGATCCTAAAACAATCATCTCAGTGCATCCCTATCTCCCTCTCAATCATAGGGAACCAACTCCTATACAATCAGTATCCTCAGTATCCTATACACATCCTCCAAGGTGACTGTCATCTCACCCATTGGCAAATGAAAAGTGCATGTCTCTGAGTGCCATCGCTCAACTAATACAGTCAGCAACCACATGTTTTCCCGAAACTCAGGCATATACATAATGTATCACAATCCCATAGCCTCAACTGTTGGTCTAGCCTTGAATGTCGACTCTACTCACAAAATGTGAGTCAAAGGGAATCTCTCTCATGACTCTAGCATAGGTAGGTCCTCCTACAGTCAAGAAAATCAACTATTTCAATCCTAGTAGTACTCCCTATTCATCACAAAGTGCTGCTTTTTTATCCTAGTGCTTATATCTATCATATGGCACTCTATCCTAGTGGTACTCCCTTTTCATCACAAAGTGCTGCTTTTTTTTATCCTAGTGCTTATATCTATCATATGGCATTCTATCCTAGTAGCATTCCTTGTTCATCATAAAGTGTTGCTTTTATATTTTTTTTAGGGCACCTACTTGAGTGCATCCTCTTTAGTAGCTTATCCAATTGGCAACATATGTTCTATCACAAAATTGTCAATTTTAGCCTAATCCAATTGACAATGTATGTTCTATCACAGAATTGTCAATTTATATGGTACTCCCTCTTTATCACAAAGTGCCTCACTCTATCCTATCCTAGGGCCTCTGCTTAAGTGTATCCTCTTGTGTAGTTTCCTGATTGGCAATGTATGTTCTATCATAGAATTGTCAATCCTAGCCCTATCAGTTACCCTAGTCTTCCCTAGAGGACCTGCTTGAGTGTATCCTCTCAACAGCTTATCCAATCGACAACGTATGTTTATCACAGAACTGTCGATTCAACCTTGAAAACATTAACGCACATTCATGACATAAATGCACAATCATGACACAAACATGTTTACATACTTCACAGATGTTTTTGCATTTCACGGACGTGCCTAAAACACACAGACATGCCTCTGTTATACATAAATGCACCTACCCTACATAGATGCACCTGCATTTCACAAACACGCTCACATCTAACATAAACACTTTTAAAACCATAGACGTGGTTACACTCTACACAGACGCACCTATCCTACCCAGACATGCCTAGCACCAACGCAGATGCGCCTTCCCATTTTTTTGACATGCTTGACATTTATTTGCAACATACCTAGTGCACATTTATTACCCTACCTGATAGGCATTTATGACAACAATTAATGCAACAAGGTACAATGAGGTTTTGTGGTACTTACCAACTCTCCTACATCTATTGGCCTTTGATATAGGTGAATGCGAACGAATCTGTGCACCAATGCCATCATTGTTGACTTCTCTTTTCTCTCTCTGCACTTTGATCTCTTAGGTGTGTGGATGACAATCAGGATTTTTTCCCTTGTAGTCTATCTTATAGACTACCCTAGCCCTAGTCTCTCGAGTCAGTCTTGTTTATCCTGTGACTCTGTCACTCTATGCTATCTTGTCAGCCCTTTCTATCCTTTCTTTCTTATCAAGAGATTCTCTGCGATCTTTTCAAACATTTTCATCCAATCTCTCAAGGGGGCATATCATTCTCGTCTTGGGGCAACTTTGTATCAATTCATCTTATCTTCTTTGAAACAACGCAACAAGTTGCATTGTCTCAAAGTGGGGCAAAATGTAGACACCTAAAATTGTCCTGTCTAATTAAATAAATATCTTTATTTATTTAATTATTTTATCCTAATTCTTCTATTAATTAAATAAATCTTTATTTATTTAATTAATTCATTTATCCTTTTCTAGCATTTTTTCCTCATTTAAATAAATACTTTTATTTATTTAAATAGTCCTTTCCTCTAAAATAAATATTTTCATTTATTTAATTGATCCCATTTCCTCTATTAATTAAATAAATCTTTATTTATTTAATTAATTCATTAGCTTTTTCTACCTATGACACATGTCATTCATCTCTTAATTCCTACACTACCTACCCTTTTATTATTTTCTTATTTCTTCTACCTACCCTCTATCCTAGCTGACCATTTATCTTTTACACCTCTCAATCTTATCCCTTCATCTCTTACAATGTCTTTTATATAAGAGGATGCTTCCTTAATTATCAATCTTCCTAAGTACTCCCAAGTATTCTAGCATTCGAACTTTCATATGCGATCTTGCTATCAACCACATTTCTATTCTTTTTTGAGCTCTTGTGGACACATAAAATCTGAGAGCAAATATATCAAGCAAGATCAATAGAGATAGGAAGAATGGAGATTCAAACCCTATTAGATGTGTGATGGTATCATCTTTGTTAGTCTTAGGTAATCTTCATATGTTATGATGGATCTTTGTTGTTGTTAGGCTAGGGTTTCGTGGTTGAATCTATTTCTTTTTCAATATTGTTGTTTCCATTTTCACCATAAAAACAACCAAATGCAAGTTAACAAAAGATAATAAATCTCTTAAGGTTGATGCAAGTAGGTAAATATCAATGATTGGAGGACTACATTATATCTAACTACAACTAGACCAGATATAATGTATGTTGTTTGTTTAGCAACTAGATTTCAACAAGAACCCAAAGAATCACATGTTGTTGTAGTTTAAAGAATCTTCAAATATTTGAAGGGAACAAAAGAGTTTAGATTATGGCATCCTATAGATTCAGATTTTACTTTGATAGCTTATATAGATGCTAATTGGGTAGGAAGTGTTGATGATAGAAAAAGTGCAAGTGGTGGAGCATTTTTCCTTGGCTCTCAGTTAGTTGCTTGGTCAAGTAAGAAGGAGGATTATGTGTCTCTATCCACTATTGAGGTTGAATACATTGCAACATCTTTATGCTACACATAGGTACTTTGGATGAAATAGACTTTGAAGTATATCGGTGTGGTCTTTGATTAACCCATCTCAATTATGTGTGATAACACCCGTGCAATTAACATTGCTAGGAATCTAGTACAACATTCCAAAACAAAGCATATTTTTATTTGATATCACTTCTTGAGGGAAAAGGTGTTGGATAATGAAGGCTTGAATATGTACCTATGAAAGAGTAGATTGCATATATCTTCACAAAGTCATTGTGCAAAGATTCTTTTAAGTATCTCCAGTAGAAGTTAGGGGTATTAGTTTGAACTAATGTGCATTAGTCCAGTGAATTGCATGAACATTCTTGTCTGGACTAATTATTGGGGCATTCCTCTTAGGGGGAGATGAGTAAGTTTTGAATAGGGGGAGACGCGCCTTTCCTTTTTCCTTGATGTCAAAGGGGGAGAGATGTAGAGAGTTGCAGAAAGCAATTTTTTTTGTTTGTTTGTTTGTTGTTGAGGGATGTTGTCATCAATGACAAAGGGGGGTATTTTTATAAATGTGATGTTGATGATGTTGATATGGTTGTGATTGATGTCAACATACAATACTGATATTGGTTTTCTAAGTTGGTGCCTTGAAATATTATACTCTGAATGATGTTCAACGTTGACTAGTATTTGATAGTGTTGTTTGTGATCCAAATTTCTTTGTTTTCTACATATGGTGTTGATTTCTTAGATTCATGTTTATCTTGGTTCCATTCTTGTTTTGCTAAGTTGATAAGTGTTATTTTGGGTCCGATCCAATCTAAAATTGGAGATTGTGTAATGATATTTGTGTAGCATATGAGCATTGTTTTGGTTATAGTATTTGTGATGGGTATGCAACATGTTGTTCTGACCACTTCAATGTATGTTGTGGTGTGGTTCACTTCTCATTCCTTTTCACCAAAAGAATGTTTAGGGCAAACCTATTTAAAATTATTTGGCTGACTAGGAAAATTATGTAGTCAAGAGGATAGTATAAGTAAAGGATGATCATAATGAATGAGGCATGTCAGATATGCAAGATGGAAAAGCTAAATATGACTAATGATTGATGTGAGAAGTTTTTCAAAGCTGTGCAGTGTGTTATTAGGCACTTGAGGTTGTTTTGGTATTGTTGTTTTTGGTAGTTGTATCATAATGGTGGATTTTCTTTTCTTTCTTTCTCTTCTGGTAGTGAGCCTTTTTGGGCAATGAGCCCTCCTATAGTGAGTATTCTGATAGTGAGCCACCTTTGTAAAAATCACCTTAACCAATGTCACCCTAATAGGTGTTAAATATTGTGAACTAACATTCTCCATGGTTTTTACCTTCTTCTATTTTCAACATCATACTAGTGTTCATTGTCTATGATTTCTTTGTGTATGTGTGTCCTTTCATGTTTATATCTATTCATGTTAAATAATTTATAAGCTGGTGATTCCAGATCTGTGGAAGAATTACTAGTTTAATTGATAATTGATTCACTTTCCCTCTTAGTTGCCTAGACATTCAACTGACACCACCTGTGTGTGCAACATATCCAAAGGCTGCGACAATGTAGGAACATCCAGAAATGATGTGATAAGGGGCAGCTCCATGGAATGAGCAATGAAGACCTGCACCCATTTAGGGGGAGGTTTATCGACAGGCCCCAAAACAACCGAAAGAAATACCAAAGATGATGCAGAATTTGGAACATTCGAAGAGGTAGAAGTTGATGCAATGGGAATGGGTGTGAAATGTGCACCAATAAACTTCAAAGTAGCACCGTGTTCCTGAGCCATTTCCCATCGATAGCACTTATGTTCATGCGCACACTGATTGTGACAAATATGAGGACTAGGAGTTGAAGCTAAGGATGAATTAGGAGCGTCATTCTCAATAGGAGAAGCCTCCAAAACCTAGACAGGAGAAGGCCCAACCTATGGAAGGGGAGACACATCTAAGATAGACATGAAATTCACAACAATGGGCACCCTGTTGGATATTAGAGTTGTTGTTATTGATGTCAACTTATTCATGCATTCTTGTGCTTTAATATTACAGAGAGTTGGTTTGGTTGGTATAGTGCAGATATGTTGATGCGGATTTAACAATTCAAAGATTAGTGTCTTCAGTTGATTCAACATGAGTTCCAATTCTCCAAAAGGTGATTTGATTAGGTTATGTGGTCCGATGTGTTGACTGGTTTTTTTGTTGGTTCTATATTGCTGAGTTGTGATTTCTGGCTTGTATTTCTTCGGAATTGATTCATTATGTTGTTTGGATTTAGGAGAGTGTTTGGAATGATAATGTGTCTCCTTAGTTTGAGTGGTTCATGATTTGAAACTTCACAAGCGTATCTTTCAGTTTGTTATGTTGATGCTCTTGAGCTCTGGAAGGGAGATAATGATGATTCTTGTGATCTGAGTTGTGGTTGTTGTGAAGGAATTCAAGTCACTTGTTAGTGTTTTTAGATCGTGTTCTATGCATGTTGTTGGTCTACCTTATTCGTTATGTGTGTTATTGAAAGTTTCATTGGTCTGGTGGCATTCTTTGTGTTATACGACTTTTTGGCCAACCCAATGTTTCTTGCATGTTGCAAATGTTCTTGGCGAGATATTCGGTGGTGTTGCATGTTTGAGGTTTTGATTTGGGTCCATGCTATATACTTGTTGACATTGTATTTTTTCACATATTGATTTATGTATCATGTGATGTAATTTTACATTTAGGTCTTATGAGTTGAGCCGACCTTGAAATTAAAGTTGATGATTTGTATAAATAAGAGTAATAATCATGTAAGATGTGTGTCTGCATTGTGTTTGCGTTCCTTGAGAATATTGTATGTGCAAACTGTTGGACATTACTACTGCTATGATATGTTGTTGTCATTCATGTCAACATATTCTTGCTCTGGTTATTGCAGATTGGTTCATTGTGATTATGGTTTGGTGTATGGAGTTTCTTTAGTATCATTATATTCTTATGTACTATTATTGGTGATTCAGAAAGATTAATTGATCACATCATATGATCCAGTTTTCTAGTTTGTTTATTTGATCAGTGCTTTGTAGAGTTGAGTATTTCCTCTAGTATATTCCAGTATGATCAGATCTTGATCTTAGCTTTTGTGATATTATTTGGGATGGTATTGTGTATTTTCATTTCAATTAGTTCATGATTTGGTGCTTTACAAGTTATCTTTTCTTCTTGACAATTGCTGCTATTTGAGTGTTCTTGAGTTTGGTCATTGACAGATGAAGATTTGATAAGTGGTGTTGGTGCAACTGTTACTGATGATTATAATGTGCTTGTTGTTGTTTCCTAATTGTGTCCTATTTTTCCTAATGATCTGCATTGATTGTTGTGCAAATTTTTGGTGATTTTTGGTGAACCGGTGATGTTCTTCATGTTATGTGGTATTCCTGGTGGTGTAGCATGTTGCAGTTGATCTTGGCATGATTTCTGGTGGTGATGAGTGAATTAGGTCCATTTTATGTCATGTAAATTATTATATTGGTCTAGTGGTTGATCTTTGTATTGTGTGATGTAATTTTGTAATTTTGAGTTGAGGGTTTAGCCGACCTTGTTGTCAAGGTTGATGAATTGTATAAAGAGGTGATATTGTTATATAATTTAGGTGTTGTGGTTGTGTTTGCATTATCAGAGAGTGGTGTATGTGAAATCAAGTGATTCATCCTTTAGCATTGTGATTGAGCAGAGTTTGGTGTTGCAAAGAAGATATTATTGTTAACCGGAACTGTCATTAGGCATTATAGATGGTATTATTGTAGTTCATTCCTTTCGAATTGTAGTCCAAATCTTGTTGTAAGTCAATGAGACTTCCCTGAGGGTTGTAGCCTTCTGGGTCATTATGTTTTTAAGCAGTGATCTTTAGGTGGTGTTCCTGAATGCATTTGCATTCCCCGTTGTAATATTTTTACATACTACTCTAGAGTATCATCTTATTGTGGGTAGGTTCTCACTGTGGTTTTTCCCTTAACCGGGTTTTCCATGTCGAAATCTTGGTGTTGTGTGTTGTGTTATCATCTTGCTTATCTCTATTATTGTTGCAGTTTATCAGATTTATTTTTGTGATTAAGTTTCTACATCTGGTGAAAACTGATTCACCCCTGCTCTCTCAGTTTTCCCTCATTATTGTTGCCAACAATTGGTATTAGAGCTAGATCCTTTGGAAGAACCTTAATCGCTTGAGGAGATTTAGGATGACAAATGGAATTGGAGGTGTTATATTTAAGAAGGAGAGTCTTAGATTTGATGGTAGTAACTATGCTATGTGGAAGGACTGGATGGAAGTGCACTTGAGATGTCTTGGAGAAGATTAGTGGAATATTACAAAGAATGCCTATTCTGTTCCTCCAAATGGGCCAGTTACTGTTGATGAGATCAACGAAGATGAACAGAATATTAGAGTGAAGGAAGCATTGTTGAGTACCTTGATTGATTCTAAAATGACAAATGTAATGGGACTTCAAACCACACATGAGATCTGGGAGAAGCTTGAGATCCTGTATGAAGGAGATAAATAAGTCAAAGTTTCTAAGTTACAGAGTTTGAAAGGAAAATATGAGATGAAGATGGGAGAAGATGAGAACATAAATACTTTTATGACTAAGGTGAATGATCTTGTCCTAGGTATCAGATGTGTCAGTGGAACCCTTGATGAAGATGAAATTGTTGCTAAGGTGCTGAGATCTTTGCCTCCTACTTATAAACATAAGGTAGCTACTATTGATGAGATCCAAAGTGTGACTACAGTAACAAGAGATATGTTGGTTGGAAAGATTGCTTCATTTGAGCTAAGAAAATTTGGTGAATCACATGGAGAGTCTGAGACAACATTTAGAGCATCTATATCCAATAAGCAGAAGTATGAACCTAAAGAATGCAGAATATCTAGATATGAAAGAGAAAGGAGAGAAATTGAAGACAAAGAAAGAGAGCTTGATGAGATAGAAGAATTGATTTCTCAAAGATTGCCTAAGGGAGCCAGTAAGTATGATGGAAAATTTCCTTTAAAATGTTTCTCTTGCAATAAGGTAAGAAATTTTGCTTCTAGGTGCCTAGAGAGAATGGCTAAGTATGATAGGCATGATAAATTTGATAAGCACGACAAAAATTATAGATATGAAAAGCATGAGAAGTAATAAGCCTTACAAGTCTAACCAAAAGTATAGGAATTAGAAGAACTTCTATTATGTTGTTGATGAATGTGTTATAGGTGAAGAATCAAAGGAGATGAAGTTGTATTTCTTGCTATTAAGGAAGATGGACCAGTACCTGTTGATCCCACAAGCTGCACTATTGAGGAGAAAGATTTAGCTACTAAAGTTGAGGAAAGAGATGAATGGGTAATAAACAATGGTTTTTCACATCATATGACCGATAATAAAAGAAAATTTGTGAGTATGGAAAGGTATGATGCTGGAATAGTGAGATTTGGAGATGACAAAGCCTGTGTGATCTATGGTAAAGGTTCTATTTCTTTTGATGGTAAGCATAATAGTGCTGATGTTTTGTATGTTGAAGGTTTAAAGCATAATCTTTTGAGTGTCAGGTAGATGGTTGACAAAGATTATGATTTACAATTCAAGAATGGTAAATGCAAGATCCTAAATGCCTCTGGTATATAGATTGCATCTGGGACTAAGATTGAAGGTAATATTTTTCACTTCGATGTTGGTGAGAAAAGTTGTTTGATTTCTCATATTGATGAAAGTTGGTTGTGGCATAGGATAATGTATCATGTAAACTTTGATTCAATGATTAAGATCAGTTATATTCAAGATGTTAGAGATTTTCCTAAAATTGTTAAGCTTTCTAATCTGGTGTGTAAAGAGTGTCAATTGGGTAAGAAAACAAAAATTTCTTTCAAGAGAAAAAAGTATACATCTAATGGATTGCTAGATCTTGTGCATACTGACCTGTGTGGACCTACAAACGTTAGAAGTGTGCATGGAGATAGATAATTTATGTTTCTAATTGATGATTATTCCAAGATGGTGTGGGTTGTCTTTTTGAAGGATAAATTTGAAGCATTAGATAAGTTCAAAATATTCAAAGGAAAAGTTGAGACTAAGGACTGAAGGTGAAATGTTTGAGATACGACAGAGGTAGAGAATTTTGTTCCAGTGAGTTTGATTCATTCTATGAGAATCATGGGATTAGAAGACAATTATCTACTCCTAGAACCCCTCAGTGGAATGGAGTTGTTGAAAGGAAGAACATGACTATTTTGGATGCTGCAAGGAATATATTGATTGAAGGAAATGTTGCAAAGATCTATTGGAGAGAAGCTATTAGCACTGTTCTTTACACATTCAACCGAGTTAATATCAAAGGTTATACCAGTAAGAATCCTTATGAATTATGGTTTGGTCATGCTCCTACTATGAGATATTTTAGAGTATTTGGTAGCAAATGTTATATCAAGAGAGATGATGATACTGGAAAGTTTGATGCAAGAAGTGATGAAGGAATTTTCTTGGGTTATTCTACTAAGAGAAAATTCTACCGATGCTACAATAAGAGACTGAGAAAGATAGTAGAAAGTGAAAATTTGAAGGTAGATGAGAACCTTGGGAAAGAGATCAAAGCATGTGGATATGATGATGGTCAACATATTGTTCTAAATCCTATTCAGACTGAAGAGTTGAAGCAGACCGATCTAGTAGAAATTGTTAATCTGGATGTTGATGCTGCTAGTGGAGAGGTGCGGGAACCTGAAAAATCAGAACAATTAGAAGACTCTGAGGCAAGTAAGACTAAATAATTCAGAAAATCAGATTATTAGAGATAAAAATAAAGGTGTGATGACTAGAAGAAGGTTAGCTATTAAAAATGTATGTTTGGTTTCTAAAATTGAACCTAAAGATATTGCTGAACCCTGCAAAGATGAAAATTGGATGAGATCTATGGAAGAAGAATTAGATCAGATTTAGAAGAATAACACATGGGAGCTTGTGCCTAGACCTAAAGATAAGAATTTGATTTGTACCAAATGGCTATTCAGGAACAAATTGAATGAATTTGATGAAGTTGTCAAAAATAAAGCAAGACTGGTATGTAAAGGATATTCACAAAAAGAAGAAATTGATTATGAGGAGACTTCTTCTCTAGTGGCTAGACTTGAAGCTATTACACTATTGCTTGCATATGCTTCTTATAAAGATTTCAAGGTATATCAGATGGATGTCAAATCAACCTTTTTGAATAATGATCTTGAGGAAGAAGTCTACATTGAGAAACTTGATGGATTATCATTATCTGGTGATGGAGACACGATATGTAAACTGAAGAAAGCTCTGTATGGATTGAAACAAGCCCCTAGAGCCTAGTATGCTAGATTGGATAAGTACTTGTTGAAATTGGGATTTAATAGAGGCATTGTTGATAGTAATCTATACTTTAAGATTTAAAATGATAACATCTTAATTGTTGAAGTCTTTGTTGATGATATTATATTTGGAGGTGATGATGACTTGAGCATGAACATTGTCGGTGATATGTAGAAAAAATTTGAGATGTCTATGATAGGTGAGATGAAATTTTTTTTAGGTTTGCAAATTTCACAAACTGGAAAATGTATCTTTATATCTTGAACTAAATATGTGAAGAAATTGTTGAAGAATTTTGGGTTAGAAGACTCCAAACCGGTTAGAACTCCTATGGTGATTGGATGGAAATTATCTATTGATGAGGAATCTCTAAAAGGTAATTAGAGTTTATATAGGTCTATGGTTGGTGGACTGCTATATCTTACTCAGACTAGGCCAAACATTATGCATGCTATGTGTATGGCTACTAGATATCAAGCTGATCCGAAAGAGAGTCATGTCACTATTGTTAAGAGGATATTCAGATACTTGAAGGGAACTGTGGATTATGGTTTGTGGTATCCGAGGAATGATGATTTCATATTATGGGCTTAGACTGATGTTGATTGGGCTAGTGATGTTGATGACTGCAAGACTACATCTGGTGGTGCTTTCATTTTGGGTAAGAAATTGGTTTCATGGGATAGTAATAAACAAGACTCAGTGTCCTTATCTACTACTGAAGCTCAGTACATTGCTTCTACTAGTAGTTCCACTCAGGTGGTTTGGATGAAGCAAATGTTGAAAGATATTAGTTATTTATGATGAGCCTACTGTCATATACTATGATAATTCCAGTGCTATCAACATGTCAAAGAATCCAGTGCAACATTTAAAGACTAAATATGTGTCAATCAAATATCATTACCTGAGGGAGAAAGTAAGTGAAGATGAAGTGAAGTCAGAGTATGTGTCTACAAAGAAACAAATTGTTGACATTTTCACTAAGATTTTTCCTATAGATACATTTGTCTATTTGAGAGACAAGCTAGGGATATCCACCCCTCCTGATAAGAAATTGATGCATTGAGTTGCATCAATCCGGTGGACTTCACAGTCTTATCTCTTTATCTGGATTGATGAGTTGGTGCTACTCCTCTAGTGGAGTAGTCTGGTTATGTGTTTAAGGGGGAGAATTTGGTTTTCTTATCTTTGGCATTGTTGTCAAAGGGGGAGAGAAGCATGTGAAAAACTATTTTATCTGCTTGATCTTAGGGGCAGTTTGTTGGAGTTAATTTATTTCTTTACATTGATTGTTATTCACATTCATATGTTGTCATCAATGCCAAAGGGGGAGATTGTTGGATATTGCTGCTACTAGGATATGTTGTTGTCATTGATGTCAACATATTCCTACTTCAGTGATTGTGGATTGGTTGATTGTGATTATGGTTTGGTGTATGGAGTATCTTTAGTATCATTATATTCTTTTGTATTGGTGTTGGTGATCTGGAAAGCTTATTTGATCATATCATATGATCCAGTTTTGTAGTTTGTTTCTCTGAACATTGCTTTACACAGTTCAATATTTCCTCTGGTATATTCTGGTATGATTAGCTCTTGATCTGAGATTTTGGGATTTATTTGGGATGGTCTTTTTTATCTTCATTTTAGTTGGTTCATGATTTGGTGCTCTAGAAGTTATCTTTTCTTCATGATTGTTGCTACTGTTTGAGTGTTCTTGAGCTTAGTCGTTGATAGATGAAGATTTGATAAGTGGTGTTTGTGAAGTTGTTACTAATGATTCTAACGTGCTTGCTGGTGTTTCCTAATCGTGATATGCGGTATTCCTGGTGGTGTAGTGTGTTGATATTGGTGTTATTTCCGGTGGTGATGAGTTTTTGGGAATTTGAATTAGGTCCATGTTATGTCATGTAAATCATTATATTGATCCAATGGTCGATGTTTGTATCGTGTGATGTAATTTTGTAATTGTGAGTTGAGGGTTTAGCCAACCTTGTTGTCAAGGTTGATGAATTGTACAAATAGTTGACATTGTTAGATAATTTAGATGTCGTGGTTGTGTTTGCATTATTATAGAGTGGTGTATGTGCAATCAAGTGATTCATCTTTCGACATTGTGATTGAGAAGAGTTTTGTGTTGCAAAGAAGATATTGTGCTTAACCGGAACTATCATCAAGCATTTTGAGATGCTATTATTGCAGTTTATTCCTTCCGAATTGTAGTCTGAATCTTGTTGTAAGTCAGTGAGAATTCCCTGAGGGCTATAGCATTTTGGGTTATTATCTTTTTAGTAGTGAGCTCTATGTGGTATGCCTGAATGCATGTGCATTCTCCATTTTGATATTTTCACATACTGTTGCATAATATCGTCTTATTGTGGGTAGGTTCCCACCATGTTTTTTCCCTTAATCGGGTTTTCCACATCAAAATCTTTGTGTTGTGTGTTGTGGTATCATCTTTCTTATCTTTGTTATTACTACAGTTTATCAAATCTATTTTTGAAATTAAGTTTGTACATTCGGTGAAAACTGATTCACCCCCCCCCCCTCTTAGTTTTCCCTCACTGTTGTTACCAACATGAACAAGCAAATTGATCTTTCATTAGCGTGAAGTAGAATATAGAAGTGTTGTAGAGAAAACAGTGTGCTTAACCTAAACTGTTATCAAGCATTTGAAGATGCTATTCCTTCAGTTCATGTAATCCAGATTGGTGTCTAATATTTGTAAGGCAGTGTGCCTTCCTAGGGTTGTAGCCCTTTGTTGTTTTTGAGCATTGAGCTCTAGGTAGTGTGCTTGGTTTCATGTGCATTCCTCGTTGTAATATTTACACATACTACTGTAGAGTATCATCTTATTGTGGGTAGGTTCCCACTATGGTTTTTCCCTTAACCGGGATTTCCAAATAAAAAATTAGTGTGTTATGTGTGTTGTTGATATGGTGTTTATCCTTGTTCTTATTGTCCTTGATCAGATTTGAAGTTCAGGTTAATTTGTTTAAGTTTGGTGAAAACTGATTCGCTCCCCCTCTTAGTTTTCTTGCATTGTTGTTGCCAACACACCCTACCTCGCTTCACTTGAGGAACAACTAGTGGAATAGAGGGTGCTAACATGGGTAGTGAAGTAGGAGCAAGCGATGATGAATGAACATGAGAGGAATTTTTCCCCTTCTCTTATTGAGAAGGCCAAGGGATATTGGCCATTATTGGGAGCTCAAAAGGAGGGTAGGCCACATACTTTGACAGTCCGAGTATCTTCACTAGGTGTAGTCGTAGGAATAGAAGACACCACTAGAGGCTACGCAGTCCTAGGCATATGAGGAGGTATATTCAAAGGAAAAAACTTAGCCTCAACCCTCGATGATGAAGGGGTATAAGGCACTACCCGCTCTAATATAGGAATAGACAAAATAGAGGTTGATGTAGGAAGAAGCAACAAATAACTAGGTTGAACTGATTTAGGGGCTGAGTCCCTCATCTTGTACTGATAATATGCATGGGCCCCATCGAAGCAGGCCAAAAATGATCCATTGAAATACCCCATGAGCTACCAGAGGTTGATATCTAGTATCCTGGATGACATGCACCAAACCCTCATGAAGAAACTTTACAAATTTATGAATCACTAAAGAGCTCACATCCATAGCGATCAACCAGGGAATACCTAGTTTGATTGGAAATAGGTCCAATTCAAGAATGATCACAAACATAGATGGGATAGCCTTGGATTCCAATAGGACCATCAAGGTGATACTGCCCAAAAGAGAAAGTGACAACCCATTATGTGTTCTTAAGTTACACCAAACTTGTCATACCACAACCTATGCCATCTATTGATAAACAATCTTTCATCTGTGATGACATCAACTCTACATGAAGGGTCAGTTATAACACCTATAACAATTTGACCATTGAGCTTCCTAGGGATGTACAAAGGAGAAATCTCTCCCCAATATGGGGCATCCAAAAGGGTGAATGATGTGTCAAATACCTTCACCTTCTAACTAGGAGGCAATATTAGAGTGATAGTAACCATAGTGACATAAGGACCATCATTCAACATTGAATTTGTTGCAAAGATAAAATTAGATGAATGTGGGGGAATGAATCTGTGAATATTTGCAACTCATTGTTTGTTTTATCAATAGACTTGTTATATTTATGCTTTTTATCACCGACCTTTACAGCTCCACTGCCAATGTGGTCTTATACTATGTGTCTAAGATAGTAGCATCTCTTCGTGTCATGACCAGACACACATTGATATTGGCAAAAATTAGATCCATTATACCAATGAGGGTATGGCCTATTGTCTCATAGAGGTCTAATCTTAGGATGGGTGATGAGATTGTCTGTCAACAATCTTTACATTATTCTCAGATAAGAGTCATTCTATTTAGTGAAGACCCTATTGCATGATGGTTCTTATGCAATAACTATCAAAGAAGTAGCTACAACATTAGCCACAACTTGGTTATCTAGAGATCCTTCCCAAGATATTCCTGCAAAAGTAATAGTACAAGGGTTCAAAGAAGATTCTTTGAATTGAGTCATCGTATCCTGTTACTTAGTGAGCACATAACGTAGATTGGCAAATTTTTAATACCGATTGAGAAATAAATTCTCTCTTAATGCCAGTTGTAGATTTCTGATGAACATCCTTTCAAAATCACTATCTGGTAGGGCAAAGGAGATATTGGTAGTGATATATTGGTATCGTGAGATAAAATCTATAATCTTCTCATTCAGCCTTTGCTTGCAATCAACACGGTCAACAATGGTGACTCTGTTGTCAATATTAGCTTGGAACTATCTGAGAAAGAGATCCATAAGATGATTGAACATTTGGATAGAGTGATCAATTAAAAAACTATACCATTCTAACGTGGCCCCCTTAAGAGAACACGAGAATAGTTTGAGCAAGACAAAATCCATACTGTGGTAGTCACTACACATGGTCATAAATGAGTCGATATGCACATTGGGATGTCCATCACAATTGAACCAATCAAAATTCAGCGAGTTAGCCCCCTAGGGAAAGATAATATTAAGGATGGCGATATCAAGCAAACTCTTATGATAATAGGAAGGCATCAAGGACTAACTAGAGGTGTATGCCAAGTTTGTGAGCTGCAACTGCAACTGTTCCATATTCTGTGGAATGGTGTTTAGGATAGGATTAGTAGGCGATGACAAAGAAGGAGGAGCACCATGTGTGCCACCACCTCCACTAGCACTTACATAAGGATTGGTACTACCTCTAGGGATAGCACCAACACATGGACTAGCATTGGCAGAGGTGTTGTGCCTTGAAAACAAAGTGGTAGTGGAACTACTAGCCATACTAAAATAACCCAAGGAAGTGGTAGAAGCATTGATGCTGGGGATGGTGGGTCTAAGATCACCCATATGTACTATCAAACCAGGCATGTTAACACTAATTTGAGAACCACAAGTGTCTGATTGCCTATCTTGGGGAGAGGTAATAGCCAAAGACACGTGATTCTTGACAATCATAGATAATGCCCTCGACATCTCCAAGCCTCTTCTATGTGAGATCAACATGTCTCTTAGAGTTCTTACAATATTTCTAGCCTAGGGGAGGACATTCTCCCAATTCATAAAACCCTCAAAGTCTCTCATATTATACTCCATCATGTTAATTTGCTCGAAATTAATAGTAATGACATAATCATGGTCAATAATTGGAGGGGAAGGTGGAGGAGAATTCCTCGAACTGTTTCTCTAAGACTTGGATTCAGAATCAGGTGGAGAGGAACCCCTGTCAAAATGGTCTTAAGAGGGTGAGAAGCTAGGAAATCATTTGGATCAGGAAGTGGATTGTTAAATATCAGACTTGTCCTAGGAGGACTATAACGATTCATAGGAACACTCTTCCTATCAATCCTTCTCACAACAACTCCTATGGAATTCTGGGTCATAAAACTCATGGACAAGCTCCACAACTCTTCAACCACACTACATGGATGTTGCAAGTCTACAACACTCTATGATAAAGAAAGTTGTTTTGAGGTTTGTTTAAAAGTTGGAATGTGACTATGTTTGTCTCTTTTTTTTTTCTTTTAAATTTTAAATGAAACTATAAAATGAAGACTAGAAAAAAAAAATGATTCAATTGGTTCATGTTGGGTTCACCAAAGTATAGAGGACAAGATTTACTACCATCAAGGAGTAAAACTACCTTCACTCTACCTCACTTTTACTAGTGCTAAAGGTGAACTAGTGGAAACTAGGCATAAAATGATATGAATTACCAACAAACAAATTTCCCAAACAACCCTGCTAAACCTCTATCCCAAGTATGAGCACACAGAATTGGGACACTATCATGACACACTGTCATCCTGTATGGATGAAGTACACATGTTGTATGAAAATCATAGATGCGACTATACTATTAAGTAAATGATGTAAATGCAAAACTAAGCTTAGAGTACAAAATGCACGACACTGAAATAAAATAGGAAAAAGGTAGGAAGAGATTACAATTGGCCCATGATTGAAGCCTCTAATAAGATAAGTTGATCCTTTTAACCACAAAATTTCACACAAGCGAAGTGAGAAAATGTTGGGGGTTGTGTTTAGAGGCTTGCCTCAGTCAAACACTTGTTTTGGTGTTTCCACCTCCATGGACAACCTAGATAATAGCAACAATGAAAGATAAAATGATAAAGATAAAGAGGCACAATTAAGATAATAGATAAATTTAAATGAGATATTATGAATGTGCAAATAAACCAAGAAGAATGAGTAAACTCCCTCCAAAACTTGTGAAGATAACACAACGATTTCTTCAAGAGGCTACAATAATGGTGGTCTTCAAGATACTAGAAAACCTATATAAGTTTAAGAGAATAGATTTCAAGAGCTCAAAATATCTTCAAATGATCAAGAAGTCCCAAGAAAGACCAAAAATGTGAGAGATATAGCCTCCTAAACGAATCTCGATGTTGGTGGTCATGGAAAGAGGCATTACAAACTCTTTTGAGTGTAGGCATAATGCTCAAATGACCAATTACGGGCTGATGAATTCGTGGGATGGTAGTGGGGCACACAAACGTCTCCCTGGTGCGCTAGATTCCCATGCTCAATTGGTCAACATGGTCTCTAGAATCCAAGTTTTGGGTTGATAAAGCGATCGATGTGGACAAAAGGACAAATATGACAATGCATGATCTCCATCATCTTGGAGTGAAGATACTTATGTGATGCAGAGTTGCACGGGATGTGATTTACGACATTGCAACTTATTCGCCCCTTATCTTAGTATTTGGTGTGTTTAGCATTTGATATCAAAGCCAAGTTCCTCAAAATTAGCTTAACCACTTAAAGGAATGTTCAGGATGGCACAAGATGGATCTCAAAAGGCACTGAGATTTGATGAAATAAACTACACTCTTTGGAAAGTAAGAAAGGAAGTATATTTGTGCTCTTTAGGGTTTGGAGTTTCAAAATTAGTTAGGGATGGTTATATTGCTCCTGCTACTCCTCCAATAGATTTGACTAAGATTAGGTTGTATGAAAACAATGGAAAAGAAAGAAATGTTTTAGAAAATTTAGAACTTGTGAAGTTGATGCATTGTGGTACTACTAAGGAGATTTGGTAAAAACTTAATAGCCTTTATGAAGGAGATGGTCAAGTAAAGGAAATCAAGATGCAAAACTTCAAGTGCAAATTTAAGAATTTGAGGATGTTAGAGGATGAAGACTTTTCTAGTTGTATGCTCTAGGTGGATGAAGTGGTAAATGACATCATAGGTATTGGTGAAGAATTCAAAGAAGATGAGGTTGTGAAAAGTGTTCTTAGATCTCTTCCTAAATCTTATAGTTATATGGTATTTTCTATTGAGGGAACTAAGCACTTGGATAAGTATTCAATGGATCAACTATATGGTGCTCTCATTTCCTTTGAGATGAGAGATTTTGACAAAGATGCCCTAAAGAAGAAAGAAATATTTCAAAGTTATTAAGAAGGTAGAAGATGGAGGAAGTGATCAATTAGATGGTTTTGATGAATTTGAAGCAAACTTGCGAGAAGATTTGAGAAAGGCACAATAAAGTACAAAGGTAAGTTACCTTTTAGATGTTTCAATTGTGTGAAAATTGGTTATTTTGACTTTAAATGTACCTTTAGAGAATCAAAAGATAGCAATAAAAGAGAGAAGTTCAAAAGAAGTTTGTATTCCAAGGAAAGTAACTATTCTTTATAAGATGATGATCACGATGATTCAAACGATGAAACACTCTTCATGGCCTTAAAAGTTGGTGAAGAAAGGGTGATATTGAAAAATGTAAGAAGTTCGGTACCTTGGAAACTGAAAATGATAATGAAAAGTCAATGATTGTATGGACTGACTTCCATGCAAGAGAAGAAGCAAATGCTTGGGTAATTGACACTAGTTGTTCCCATCACATGACTAGTGACAAATGAAATTTCATTAGCCTTAAGAAGTGGAATGGAGGATCAATCAAGTTTGGTGATGAAGGATGTACACAAATACGTGGTAAGGGTACTATAAAAATGCATCCTTAACCTAAGAAAGAACTCAAGGCACACCATTGACATACTCAATTATGTTATTTGTGTGTTTACCCCATTGTTTTAATTAAGTTATCACTTGTTTATTGAACTCTCCAATAGGTTAGCCTAGCGACCACTTTGGGTCATGACCTCCATTGAGAGCCATTGGGCCCTAAATGAATCTAATACCTGTACCCTAGGCTCATGCCAAATCAAAGCAAGACATCACCATTACATCATTTCATTTCAATAACAAGAGTCATTTTCACATACAAAACATTGAATACTCAATTGGCTATAATGCCAAGAGAATAGATCCGAATAGACCCCTTAAAGGAATCTATGCATATAATATCATGATTCTGCAATACAATATCATGTTTAAAATTGTAGCATTGTAAATTACCACTGGGCCAATAAACACCTCATGTTTGTGCCTCTACTTTATTGTGTCCTATCATCATCACCTTTTTGGGTCTGTTTGTGCCTATTCTACAACTTGAAGGTCATGAACAACCTTTTGTGGGTCCTACCATGGGATACCCAACATATTCTAACATTAGCTAGGATCTTATTGGAGAGGAACTAGGGCATGGAGCCCCTTGGTTTGGATCGTGGCACCCCAAAACGCCATGGTCACTCCTAATTTGGCCCCAATTTAAAATTGGGGTAGGTGCTATATCTCCCTGGTAAGATTTGATCCTCAGTGTTGGAGATTGTTGGATATGGTTGTTCATTTCTACTGCTAGGATATGTTGTTGTCATTGATGTCAACGTATTCCTAGGATTTATTTCAGTGTGATTGGCAAGATTTTTTGATCCGGTTTTGTAGTTTGGTTTTGTTGATCATTGTTTTGTAGAATCTAGTATTTCCTCTAGTATATTCTAGTGTGATCAGATTTGGTGCTGAGACTTAGGGATATTGTTCTCGATGATCTTTTGTATCTTTAATTCAGATGGTTCATGATTTGGTGCTTCACAAGTTATCTTTCTTTGTGACAGTTGTTGATTGGTTGTGTTCTTGAGCTTTCAAATGTTGATCAATGAAGATTTGATAAGTGGTGTTGGTGTAGTTGTTGGTGATGATTCTAACATGCTTGCTGGTGTTTCCTAGTCATGTCCTATTTGTTTTGGTGATATGCATTAATCGTTGTGTGATTTTTTGGTGGTTTTCATCAACTAGTGATTATTTACGTGTTATGCGGTATTTCTAGTGGTGTAGCATGTTACAGTTGATCTTGGCATGATTTTCGGTGGATGTGATCATTTGGGAATTTGAATTAGGTCCATGCTATGTAATGTAAATCATTATATTGGTCTAGTGGTTGATCTTTGTATCGTGTTATGTAATTTTGTAATTGAGGGTTGAGGGTTTAACTAACCTTGTTATCAAGGTTGATCAATTGTATATATAGGTGAGTTATTCATGTAGTTTGAATATTGGCATTGTGTCTGCATTATCAAAGAGAGGTGAATGCACGAACAAGGCATTTATCATTTAGCAAAGTGTTGAGGTGAGATTGGTGTTGCAGAGCAAACAATTGTGCTTAATTGGAACTGTTATAAGGCATTTGTAGATGTTATCATTAAACTTCATTTCTTCTAGACTGTAGTTCGAATCTCAGTGAGACTTCCCTGAGGGTTGTAGCCTTCCAAGAAAATATCTTTTGGGCAGTGAGCTCTAGGTAGTGTGCCTGAATGCATGTGCATTCCCCATTATAATATTTTCACATACTACTGCAGAGTATCATCTTATTGTGGGTAGGTTCCCACCGTGGCTTTTCCCTTAACCGGGTTTTTCACATCAAAAATATTGGTGTTGTGTGTTGTGCTTTTAATTTTCTTATCTGTCTATTGTTGCAGTTTATTAGTTTATGTTTTGGAGTTTAATTTGTTGTATTCGGCGAAGACTGATTCACCACCCCCTCTTAGTCTTCCTTCTTGATTGCTGCTAACACTCGGGCCTTTGCATGACCATTTGGAGGTTGGCCTAATTGAAAAATTACCTAGAAACCCCTATAAAAAAACCATTTTATTTAGCTAATTTCATCTAAGCATTCTAAGACTCCATCCATTATCTACCTAAAGCACTCTTGCATCCATGAAGTATTCATTATCAAGCATTTTTAGAGATCTTCAAGGATGCATATTCATCATTCAACTATTGTTTGGCAAAGTTATGTCAATTTTCATGCAAACATGTGTGTGATTAGGGTTTTGTCATGTTCATACTATTTCATACAACATATGTGATTACATTCAAAGAGTAAAGCATCATCATCAACAATTGCAAATATAAGGTATATCTTTCCAATATGTATTTCAGTATTTGCATTATTTCGTTCAAGGTTAATTCCTAAACCAGGGTTTGACTTAGGAAAACTCCTATTCCAAACAATTCCCCTCTTCTTTCTATGTGTAGGAAATAGGTACAAAGCTGCATTCAGGAGGACTTCATCATTCTACCCTCACAAATTCTTCATATATGGTGAAGACTTCATCATTCTAGCTTCTCATTACATCTAAGGCCAATGCAAAAGATATATCCTAATTGGTGAGAAGGAGAAAATTGTTTTTTCTCACTATTCAACTACCTTCACAAGAGTAATATTTTTTGTGCAAAAATTCATTTGTTTTAATACTCTAGTTGTCACCTCATCATATTTGGAGGGATCTGCACCCATATTTTCTATCTCTAGGTTATCAACAAGCTTCCTTCACTTTATTCTCATTATAAAACCTTTGAATTTAAGAGTTTTCATAAATTTATAATTTGCAAGGAATTTTGTACAAGACAAAGCCTTGATATCTCCAATTGTTGGCAATTGACACTCATCTGGTGGTTTCTGGTGGTTTCCAGTGGCTGATTATTGGTTTAGGGTTGTCATTGATGGAAACTCTTTATAGAGACTCGATCTAGCAGTTGTAACTCTTCTTATCAAGAAGAAATTGTTAATTGGCAGCTTGTTAACCAATATTTTAGGAATAACAGAACATTATTGGGTCCGGAAGCTTTCCAGTGATTGCAATGCATTGAATTGTGTTCGAGATGATTGGGCCAACTTAGAAACATCATTTTATTATTGTTTTGATCATCCACATTTATCCTTTGGGATTCGATCAAGCCGACATGAGACTACATGTTTCACTAGAAGGCTGACATGACAAATGACCTATTTTCTGGTTGACGGTATATAAGTTTGGTGTGGATGATCTTTTTTGTGAATGATGCAATTGTATGCGAGCAAGAGGTGATCGAGAATCTATTTTGGCACAGTTTCATGTGCGCATTCTTGATCTGATAGCTGACTGAGACAGAGAACAGGGCAGAACAACATAAGTGATCAAGTCAATATATTTAGCACTCAACCAAAACTCATCTTGGCATTGTAGATGCTACTTCGGAGTTCACTCACTGTAATTCATCACTATAGCTATCTTGTAAGGCAGTGAGCCTTCCAAGTTATTGTAATTGAGTAGTGAGCTCTAGGAAGTGTGCCTGAATGCCTGTGCATTCCCATTTTATAATATTGTTTTGCTACTAGCCATAGTGAAATAATATTGTGGGTTCAAATCCCACCGTGGTTTTTCCCATTTGGGTTTCCACCTAAAAATTCGTGTTATGCTTTTGTGATTGTTTTCTCTATGCTTCTTCATTTCAAATTCAAGTGTTTGCTTTTGGTGATTTAAAGTTAAGTTTGAAAATATGCTAACAGGTAGATCACTGATTCACCCCCCCTCTCAGTGATCCCTAATTCCAACACCAATATCATCCCTTCTTGGATATAAGGGGGAATTTATTGACATTGATGATACAATAGCCAAAATAAATAAAATGATAATTTTTTTTGAGAAGTTAGCTGGTAAGGCCCTTGTAATTTTAGATTTGTCTTCCTATTAGCCACCCCATGTACAACATGTGCATAAAGAAAAGGAAATATAATTTTTCCCGCTTTATTCTTGATCAACACAAAGCTCCCCTACACCTGCAATGTCCCCAAAGTAGGATTGGTTGACTACTGAATGGAAAAAGGTAATGAAGAATCAGAGGTGGTAGAAGAGAGTGATTCTCATGAGTAGGAAGCCAATAAAAAATTTCATGGTAAGATAGTTCTTAATCAGATCTTCATCAATGTACACCTAGTGAACCAAGGCTAATCTTCTTATCTGCAATCTAACCTAGTGGATAAAACCTTGAGGGTCAAAGTTTCTAAGCTTTTATGACTTTGTTCTATAGGATGTAAGAATTGGATATATTTGATCCAATCCTTCTCTATATGCACCAAAGTCGTAACACACCATAATAGAAGGAAAATAGGATCCTTCTTCTAACCCTTTAAATGTAGTTCTTTTGTCTCATTTAACTACAACGTAAATTCTAAGTATGCCAACCAACTGGGGATAAATTTTGGCAAAACATGTAGGGAAATTGGGCACCCATATACTCTAAAAGTAGTGGATTCAACATGGTAATACAATTCTCCCCAACTATGATTTATTCCCAATTCATGGGACGTGTCTTTGGGTCTCAAAAGACTCAAAAATTCTACATGAAGCCTCTATAATTTTTCTCTCAAGTGGCCTAATTTTTTGGCAACAAAAAGATTCTCAAACACATAATTAAAACATTTGGGCAATGCTTGTCTAAGACATGTGTCTAACATTGGACCTGTAGCATTTTGTTATTTGGATTTGTTATTGTCACTTTTAAATCTTTGTCCCATCTTATTTTTCCCTCAAACAAAACTAAGTAACATAATAAGGAATACCACATAAAGGTTATCACCTTGTCATACCTCTTGATTTCCATCAACTACTTGTGCATTTCATCTGATATGTATGTCACAAAGTCAAATCCAGTGTTCACAATAAGAATTTGGATGTCCATTTCTATATACATTAAATGAATTATGATTTTAGCTCCTGAATCCCCTCCCAAGACTTGAAATAATGAATAGTAGGTCTTGATAGAGTAATCTTCAAATCTTTCTACTACAAAGGGTTTTATCTCATTTTCAAGAATTGGAACAAATTTGTTATCGTACCATTTGAGTTTATGCTTTGGGATAGGAGTGACCCTAAATGTTCTTCCATGTGCTTCTTGTATTCATTGAAAAATTCAAACTTCACAACCATATTTGCTACCCTATATAGGTCAAAGGCATCCAAAATGCTAAGTTTGTAATAGAGCCAAGCTCTCGTCCATTTCTAACCATAATCATTATGATATTAGGATCATAGGACTGCAATTTCCCTAACCAAATCCAAATCCATAAAGACATTTGGGACAACAGATTCCCCCAAATCATAAATCTATACATTTGAAACTAGTAACTCTTTCCCTCTTCTATACTAGTTAAAAAAAGATTCAATCCTATATATGGGATCTCTTATCTCTACATTTCACACATGCATATTCAAACCTACCTAGATGTGGATTCAATCCTAGGGTATGTACCATTTTTCTTGATGATTTGGTATTAGGTCCTCATCGAATGTGTGTTTGATAGAAGAAGATTAGCATTTTGATTAACTAAATTGACTCATTTTTAAATTCTAAGATTTAAAAATTAAGATTGTTTGATTTGTCAAAAATTATACTGATCTAACACAATCAAGTCTACAAAGATGGACAACTTAATTTTTTTTTCTGATTAAATACTTTTCCCCTTACTTGTAGTTGCAGTTGAAACTCTAGCTTGTCACATACATAACCATTTATCACTCTAAATTCACCTTCAACCTTGATGAAATTAAGTGATAAACCAACGATCCAAAAGGTGCATTTAATGATCAATCTAGCAACGAGAGTGGGCTAAAATACGTCATCTCAATCATTATTGTTTGCTCACATGGAATGAATTAGCTGTTTTTTATAAATTTGAATGACAACAATTGATTTGGATCTTAGTTTTGGCAATCCGCATATGAGATGATTTTGTTAACACTGACCAATTTTGAAAAGTAGTCAAAACAATAAGAAGGGCCCATATCAGCTTTACTTTCAAAGTCAGATGGGTGGAGTCAGCAAAGAGAAAACCTTTGGAAAAAAAATTGTACCATCCATCTTGGCATCACTGTAAAGTTGATTGAACAATTCTGCAATTCTGTAGCCTTAGATTGGAACTCACTACCTTTGGCGCACGGGGATGTGGGTTGATATAAAGTCTATAAATCCACACCCTTCAAATTAGGGTTCATGATAAGATTGGCTAATTCATTGTCTCCATAAATACATGACATGTTTCACCTCCCCATCGTCATGCTGGCTGAGTCATGAAGCATTTTCAGGGACCTACAGATCGATGAAAGCAATGATATGAACATGATGTAGCACAAACATGACCGTTCTTGACCAAGACCAAAGATAAGCTCTTGACCAGGTTAAATTATGGGCATATGGAAGTTCCTTCCATAGTTGCGCAACTCCTTTCCCAGTAGGAAAGATAGCCCCCACAGACTTGCAGAGCGTTAAAGACGGGGATTTGAAGAAAATGCACGGGCATGGGGGCTTTTCCCTCCATTCTGTGACGCTTGTTTTAATGAACAAATTAGGCTCCTATGAACTCAAGAGAGTGGTCTATAAGGCACGATATGGCCCACTAAGGACTTAGGTTAGAAAGTAACAACCTAAGGGCATAAGATGCGAAGACATAGACTTAGGAAAAATTTACCAAAATAGTTCAAGTTACTGGTTAAAAACAAGGCTAGTCATCGTAGCAATGCAATAGGCCTAAGTCATGACTTTAACAAGTCAACATAAAAATAGAATGTAGAACCCATTTTGAAGTATAAGGACACGGGGTTTTAATGATTTGGAAAGTTAGAACCCTAGCAATGGAAAGCTAAAACTCTAGACAATCATGGAAAACCTTAAAGTTTTATAGGGGCAATAACAAACTTATCTTACCCTTTCCTCACTATTGGGCTTAAGCTTTACCTTTTGTTTCATTGTCATGATTAGGGATTAGGACTTCCATAAGAACTCAAAACCTCCAATCCCTACCTTATCTTTCATTCAGTGGGCTTGGACCCCCTAGGTTCTCCACCTTTTCTTTATTTCTCTTGGCCCTTTTCTCAAGCTCTACCTTGGCATTCATTTCCCCCTTATCAAAGGTTGGAGATCCACCAAGAACTCAAAACTCCATCAAGGATTTTCAATATTCTAGGAACCTCAAGAACTTTTGATCCTTTCTTTTTTTCTCTTCATTTTAGCCCTTTATCTTATCTCCTAGTTGCGTCCCCATTAAAATTTTCTATCCTTCCTTTGTTGATGATCAAGGCTAGTTAGGAGCCTAAAACTCATTAGAGGTTTCAAAAACCATCACAAGGCTAGACACTTAAGAACTTAGCTACCATTTCTTTAGCTTTCCCATTTTTAAATGGTAGGGGGTTATATAGGAACTAGGAACTACTAACTCTTGTTTCGTTTTTATTTTCTCCTCAGCTATTCTTTCTTTTTTCCCAACCTTAGCCATTTCACCTTTGTCATGGGTCAATGCCATATTGGGTATCCCATTAGGGATTCCAGTGGTTTCAATAATCATAGAAACTCTCAACCATGAATAATTAGTCCTTTTTCCCTTTTCCATTAGGGCTCGAGCCTATGTTGGAAACCTTGTTTAGGGTTTGCATGGTTGTAAGAATGATGGGAACTCCTAACACATTCTTACCTTCTTCAAAAGTAGACTTGGAACTAGGAACATTTGTGGAGGTTCTAGTGATTCTAAGAGCCACTAGAAGCTTCAATGCTTTATACTTAATCACTTTTTCCTTTTCTCAACCCTTCTCGATATGTTGTCAGTGATTGATAGTGACTAGGAACTTGAAACCAATCAATATTTTTGGTGGTTTTGAGAACTAAACAAAAATTTGAGAAACATGCTTAGTCAATTTAGTTTTTTCTTCTTTTTCTCTAATATTTTACCTTTTTTTTTCCCTTCTATTGATGGTTGGAGCCAAAACAAGAACCCAAAACACTATTGGCAATTTTAAGGGTTCCGGGAATTGCTACTTACATCAATGGTTGTTCTTGTAACAACTATTTGTGTCGATGGTACTTCTTGCAACTATAAAAGCTCTAACTATTCATATATTGTACAATTTTGTAATTCAAGGCATAATATTAAATCCCTACACTAATCTTGAGATGAGAGTTATGCAAATTTATTTAAATCTTTATAATAGTTACAAAAATCAAACAAAAATAAACATAAATTATATTTATACATGACAATATAATGATTTACATGGGCAAAAACCTTTTGATAGAAAAAACTACACTTTAAAGGCCACCCAATATATTATTCTAAAATCAACAAAATTAAAATATACTTGTAGAGAAATATTCACAAAGGATTACCACAAGACAAAGATTTAGACATAAAGCAATAGATATTAGATTCTCATAATACATCATAATACCGAACCATAATATAATACCCTCATAATATATAATTTACTTGTAGGGCAAGCAAAGCCAATAGAGTCTCTACCATCATATCTAAGGCCTAATGATGAATGATCTATATTTATAATATAATATATTATAATAAAATTTGGGGCACTACCCCAAATCCTCATTGCTTAAAATATTAAACTTTTATAATGTGGTATCCTTGTTTGAAACCCCACACACTCAATACATTAACTTGTTATAATTGCAAGGTTGAGGCACCATTTTTCAACATTCTCTCACTTTTTGAAAAACTTTTTGAGTGAAGAGAGGACCATTACCATGATTCAAATGCTAAGGATTGAGAGGTCCATTGCCTCTGAACATCATTTGAACTTCTTTGTGCTCACATCCTTAGTTTTAAAGAATTTATAAAATTTATCAAAGTCTCTACCTTAAATCCTACCATCTTTGACCATATCTTTAATAAAATGATATAATACATCAATGCGTTTGGTCTTGGCATGAAATATTACGTTCTTAGCTAGGTAGATCACATGTTGAATATCATAATAAGCTATCACTATACCTTGTTTAATTTGAATTTTTGAGCATATGGTCTCTGAAGACAAATGACTTATTTACAAGTATGCATAGCTACCATATACTTAGCTTCAGTAGTGGACAAATAAATCACAAACTATCTCTTACTCATTCAACTAATTGCAACAAAAAATAAAGTAAAAACATAAGTACTAGTAGATTTTCTACTATGAACATCACCTACCAAATTTGAATGTAGTACCATAGCCATGAATATTGAGAGAAAGATCATTTATTGTAAAAATAGCATGATAAAATAAGGAATACTCTAAGGTTCCCTACAAACATATAAAGACTCTTTTATTTGTATCCAAATGAGTTCTACTAGGAATATATATTGAAAGAATCTCCAATGGAGATTTCAGACAAACTGTTGGTATTTGCATGAAGATTGCATTGATGAACTTTTATGTTGTCATTGATGTCAATTATAACTGGTAATGATGTTGTAATAATGTTGTTTTGCAACCGATAGGTGAACTTGTGAAGGAAACCAATATTATTATAGAAGAAGTGCAATCAACCAGTAAACCCCACCTGTTGATATGCTAAACCCTATCGGTTGTATTCATTTATGATCAAATGATGAACGGTAATGATTATGAAACGTATGCATGTTGTAAGAGAAGAGTTTCAAATGGGTTTTGGTGGGTAGAGATAACAATTTTTATCTTGCGAATGAGTAAGTTCATTGCATGTAATGGAAACCGTGTGATGAGTTACAGTGCTCAATGAAGCGGTGATCAAGGAGCGGTCAAGATTATATTGAATGATGTGCAGTGATTGCTGTGTAATCCAACGGTCATACTTGTGTTGGCATTTTTGATGATGATGTTGTGATTGTCATTGATGGACACACACTTACTTTGATATCACTTTTTGTATGTATGAGGTATGCTCAACCGGTATTTGTTCCAACCCGTATTATGTATTATAGTCTTTAGACTATCGATGTTTTGCAAAAAGTGTTTACCAATCTCAAGCATATGGAGACCCAAGCGGTTCGAGGATCCCAAAGCAGTACGAAGAAACAAAGTGGTTGTTATTATTTTTCCTAGTCTTCATTTTGACAAACCGATAATCGGTAAAATATGTGAACCGGTATTACTCTATGATGAGTTACCAACTGGTATTATTTTTGTGATGAGTTACCATCCACCGACACTTTGGCAATGATTTTGTGTCGTGTTACCAAATGTGTCTAGATGCACTAAACCTAGGAACTTGCAATGTAATCCTATTGGATTGACATGAAATCAGATTCCTTTATAAGGACATCATGTCTAGGGTTTTAGGTGGTTGATGAGCTTTTGTATGTGCGATCACAGAAGAAGATTAGGTTTGTGTGAAGAAACAGAGTGTGGAGATTTTGAAGACTGAAGTAATGCTGAAAATGCATTTTCAATGAGCTATAAATGATCTAACCAAGCATACTATGCTAGTATTTAGATCACTCACTTGTTGATTACTCATATCTTCAACAAGTCTGAAACCCTTAACCGGGTAGGCCTAGCAAAGCCTTTGTAAATCCTCTAACAAGGTGGTTCACAACTGTGGATCTGAAATCCTCTCACAAGGTAGTCTTTAATTAGACTTATCTCCTAACAGAGATTGAGATTCCTAACAGGATCTATTCTGGTGAAGAACATTGTATGACCTTAATCGATCTAGTTACTATTATGCAGATAGTTACTTGTGGTTTTCATCTCATCGCGGTTTTTCCCATTTGGGTTTCCACGTTAAAATCTCTTGTGTTATGGTTATTTTGCTTCTGTGGGTGAATGCCTTATTTGTTGTTTGGCTTGCATTTGTGTTAACCGGTTTGTTAGTAAAATAGTTATACCGGTTTACTGCTAAATTGTTTAAGTGTTTGAGTTCAGTATTTTTTGGTATACTAATTCACCCCCCTCTTAGTATTCATCAATTGGTATCAGAGCCAACCTTTCTATAAGTTTAACCACTTGGAAGGAGATATGGGGGAATACACTATGAGGGAACATACTCATCGTCTCACTCAGACTGAGAAAGCCTTTGATGAACTCAAAGTCAAATATAAAGCCTCTCTAGCAAAGAGAAGAGAGCATGCTGAGAAACTGATGGAGCTTACTGAAAATAGTTCTTTTGATAAAGTAGACATGGAAGCCCTAGTTGAAGAAGTTGAAAAATTGAATGAATCTAATGCTAACCTAAGAAGGGAACTGGAAGGACTGACTATCAGAATTTGTCAAGAGCTTGAGAACCAGAGGAAAGCTGAAGATCTGGTAAAATACAAAGATCATGAGATCTCCAAGATGAAGCAAGAAATCAGTGCACTTACCACTCATCTCCAAGAGAGTAAAGTAGAAAAAGAAGAAATGCAAGGTGAACTAAACATGGCTATTTCTGAGAATGCAACCTTGAAGGAATCCAATGTTGCTATTTCCAAAGAACTCAATGAGTCAAAGGAAATACTTGCCAAATTCAATAAGAGCACTGTTAAGCTAGAACAAAAGCTTGAATCAGCAAAACCAGTAAAGAATACCACAGGACTTGGTTTTTCTGGTTATGAGGAAGGTGAGACCTCTGGAACAAAATATGGAGCATCAAAGAAGCAACCGACACCAAAGGATAAAGGTAAGCAAAAGTTCAAACCTGTTCGCTTTAATTGTCTCAAGGAAGGACACACTGCCAATGTATGTAGAAGTAAGGCTTACAATAATTTTCCCTACTTTCTAAACAATAAGCCTAGATCCAATAGATTCAATGGTAACTGTTATGCATGCAACAAGTTTGGGCATAGACCATTTGAATGCAAGTGTTATACAAAACACTGGAAGATATCCTCAAATGAGTCAAGGAGTTTTTCCTGAATCCTCTATGAACCAGAATCCAAACCAGTATAATGCCTATAACCATCAGTCAGGTGGTGGTGGCTATCAAGCGGCAACTAGTTGGAGAGAAACCTATTTGATTTGTCATGGTAATGGTCACATTGCTGGAACATGCAGGAGGAAGAATGGTAGAATGAACAATGGACCATGGAGAACACCTGGAGTGGTATGCTATCATTGCAAGAAATCGGGACACCCTGTTAGAACCTGTAGAATGAGAAAGAACATATCAGATGATATACCGGTCACTCTGGAAGGAAATATTGATGTTGAAACTATTCAAGCAGATATGAAGACAACATGGAAGAAGCAACCTAAAGAAATGTCACAAGAAGAACCAGTTTCTGCACCTGGTGTGGAAGTCGCTAAACTGACAAACTAAGCTTTAGAAAAGCTTAGGAGGAGTAAATCGGTGAAATGTTTCGAACCCTCGGTTTACACTGGTAAAAGACCTTAACCGGTATGTGATACTTGTCAATTGACAGAAGACCAGAAACAGTAAAAGGCAAATTAGGGTTTAAGCCCTAATGGAGGAGCATTTATTATGGTAGGTGAAGAATTCATTTAAATGGGATTTTCAAGTCATTTTCACTTATCAATTTGCGAGCAAAGAAATTTTCAAGTGCAGAGCGACAAAAGGTGATTTGTCTTGCGATTTAGAGAGATTTCAAAACTTTGAAAGAATAATTCGGAGATAATATCAATCAATCAGGTGAAGAACACAAAGCGGTAAGCCAACAACCAAAGTAGTGTGTTGCGAAGCTAAATTTGGAAACCCTAAATTGTGGATTTCTGAAGGTATTTATCAAAATTCTTGTTTATCCGTTTATCATGGCTTCTGCATCGCACTCCAGTTCTAGTGCACCTAATGATTCAGTAGATTTCATCCAATGGAAGGAAAAATACAACGCCCTATCTTAGATACCCGCTGGTGTTATAGTTGAGGAAGGTATTTCAGATTATATTGATTGGAAAATAGAAGACCTAGGATCTCTAGTGATCAATTCTCAGTTAAGTTTATTCTGTGGGAAGGATAAGAAGATCAAACTGGAATAAAACATCCTAGAAAGAAAGAAACTTCACAATGCGGTCTATTTCCTTGAAAAATTTACAGAAAATCACATCTGCATCATTCTAAGCAGAGTGCATGGTGACAAAATGTATCTTGAGTGGATACATGACATTACACTAGAAGCAATTAATACCGTCACCGGTTTCTGTAACATTGGAGATGTGCCAGCCCTAAGGAAAGTTATCAAGACTGAAATGACCAAGCTCACCGGTTCTATGAGTGACAAACGGGGAATGACCATCAATACCATCAAGGATGATCTGGTCAAGTATGCTTGTATGGTGATAGGTTACTAGATGTTCTATGCTAGAAAAATTAACTATATCTCTGCTGCAGCGGTAAATGCCACCTACAGGATGATCATGGAAGATGCCTCATTTGATTTATGCACTTGTATGCAAAGGCAACTTCTAGTGAATCTGAAGTCTATTAAACAAGACAATGCCTTAAGATTTAAATTTGGGCAACTATTGGTAGGATTGTTTTTCTAATTTCAAGGCTATTTCCCAGGAGTCGGTGATATACAATGGTCTGCTAACCAACTGGTTACCAAGAAAATCAGAGAGAGGCTTCAAGCGGTAGGAACCAGTTATCCTGAAGTCCTGAACAAATACTTTGATGAGTTCAGATGCAAGATGAGCTAGAGGATGAGAATATCTGGTGATACTGTCAAGAAGTATGAAGAGCACATCTTCTTTATCATCAGAGTAGATGAGTGCATAATGGAGGCGGTTGAGCCTAGAAAAGAAGTGGAGCCCATGGGATATGAGGTAATGTATGACATGCTAGACAGGTATGCCTCTACCCTACTTGCCTCACCTCTTGATCCTAAGAAGAAGAGAACTGACACCTATTTGGAGAGGGTAACACCAGTTAAAGAACCTTCAATGAAGAAAGGAAAGGTAGTGCCATTGGTATCAACACCGGTTACTTCAGTAAGTCCTAAAGTGACCAAGCGGTCATCGGCAAAGAAGAAACCGGAAGTTGCACCTGCCAAGGTCTTTGAAAGGAAGCGGAAAACTAAGAACACCTCACCAGATTCTGAGGATACAGAATTTGAGGTGCAGCCTAAAAAGACTAGGCAAACGAGGAAGAAGATAAAGACAACTAGCAATGAACCGACATTATTAGCACTTGTAAATATAGACATTTCCTCTTACAAACCTTTGACACATTGTCAAAGAACTATCAAGAATATTAGGAGAAAAGTGAAAAGTGATTTAATAGATCATTTTGATGATTTTAATGACAATGAAAATGAGGAAGTTGAAGAGGAAGTTATTCAATATTTATGTATTAATGATTGGTCACCATAAAAAATTAGATCCGTGACACCGGATTCTTTATATAATTCTTTAGATAACAAATGGCGCATTGCCATAGAAAAGGAACAGGAAATAAGAGAAGAAATTTTTGCACAATATTTTCTTGATGTGTCAAATTTAGAGCTATGTGAGGTTATGGATAAATACAAAGGCCTCTTCTTCATGAGAAGAAGAAGACTCCTGTTACTGGAAGGGAAAGTTCCTGAAGTGGTAAAAGATACCCACTTGCATGCCAAAGTCGTTCTAAGGTTGCACCAAGTGTCTGAAGCCAACAAGAAGGTTGAGAAATAATCAGAAACTAGAAAACCAGATGAGGTGTATGATAGTGAAGGAGAACCAATCACTGAACAAATGGACACAATTGACATTGATGCTTTGGATGGTGAAAATGTCACTCCGAATGCAACAAAGGAAAAGGCTGACAAAGAGAGAGTGGACAAAGGAAAGGTTGATAAAGTGAAAGTAGAGAAAGAGAAAATGAATAAAGAGGAAGAGGAGAAGAAGAAAAATGAAGAGGAGAAGAATAAAGAGGAAGAGGAGAAGAAGAAAGAGGAAGAGTAGAAGAAGAAGAAGGAAAAGGAGAAGAAGAGAAAGGAAGAGGAGAAAAAGAAACAGGGAGAGGGGGAGAAGAAAAAGGAAGAGGATATGAAGAAATGGGAAGAGGAGAAGAGAAAAGAGGAAGAGAAAAGGAAATAGGAAGTGGAGAAGAAGAAAAAGGAAGAGGAGAAAAAGAAACAAGAAGAGGAGAAGAAGAAAAGGGAAGATGAGAAGAAGAAAGAAGAAGAGAAGCGGAAAGAAGAAGATAGAAAGAAGGAAGAAGAAAAGAGAAAGAAAGAAGTAGAGGAGCAAAAGAAGGCTGAAGAGGAAAAGAAAAGATCCAAAGAGAAGGAGGAAGAAACAAAGAGCACACAAGTGGAGACCCCAAAGGCAACCGGTAGTCAAGCCAAACCGGCTGAAATTACCAGTCCCATTGACCTCCAATCTACACATGAAATAGAGCTGCTCCAAAGCATTAAGCTTTCCCAAGAGTGACTGGAAGTGCTAAGGAGGAAGAAGGAACAAGATGTTATTCAAATTATGGTGGAAACTCTTACCAGTTTGATACCTGGTACCAACCTCCCCAGTACCGATTCCTCTCTGGCCCAACTGAAACTTTTGTGCACAGTTGTAGAGGACCAGGTACAATGCCTAGAAGATGTTGCTAAAGCCAATGCACAAAAGAAGCATCAAAAGGCACTGAACACTACCTAAGTGAAGAAATTAAACGAGCTCCAGTCTGAACTTTAGAAAGCTTAGAAAGACATAAGAGATGCTATGGATGAGGGGAAATTACTGCTCAGTAAGATAAGCCAACCCCATCTATTCTGTAATGATGTGCTTGCTCAGAAAGACAAACTGCAATCTGATTTGCAGGCATATATAAGCACCTTTAAGATGCCCTATGATTCCTTCACCACATATGGGCAAACTGTTCACCGGTTTCAACTCTAGACTACCATAATAGAGTTGGAGATCAGCAATGGGACCTGAGATTTGCAGGAACTTCATCTGGTTCTACTACCAAGACTGCAAATACTTCAGAAATGCTATCTCAATCAGGATGCCTTAACGGTCACTCAAGAGATGAGTACCTTAGATGCCATGGAGGAACAGGTATCCCAGATGCAAATGGAAAGTGAGGTTGCTACCTCATTGTTTGAGTTATGGTCCTTATCCATGAAGATATTTATGCAGGATTTTAAATCGATTTTTGATAAGTTTCACTCATTATTGTCATAAACATTTATTACATTAATGATAATGAGAAACAGGGGTTATTCTGCAATACTTTGTCATTTTTGGCAAAGGGGGAGTAGTATTCTGTATTTAAAATTTTGGTGAATGCCATGTATGCTTTCATGTTATCTCTTTAAGGGGCTTGCATACATTGTATTTTGTGCAAAAAGGATAGCATATATGCTTAGGGGGAGTAATTTTGATTATGGCATATTTTGGTTGTAAAACGCTTAGATGTCAAAAAATTTCCTAAGTGTTTCCATCAATGCCAAAGGGGGAGATTGTTGGCATTTTTTATGATGATGTTGTGATTGTCATTGATGGACACAAACTTGCTTTGAGATCACTTTTTGTATGTATGAGTTATGCTCAGCCAATATTTGTTCCAACTGGTATTATGTATTATAGTCTTTAGACTATCGGTGTTTTGCAGAAAGTATTTACTGATCTCAAGCGCTATGAAGACCCAAGCGGTTCGAGGATCCCAAAGCGGTACAAAGAAACAAAGCGATTGCTATCATTTTTCCCAATCTTCATTTTGACAAACCGGTAATCGGTAAAATATGTGAACTGGTATTACTCTATGATGAGTTACCAACCAGTATTATTTTTGTGATGAGTTATTATCCACCGACACTTTGGTTGTGATTCTATGTCATGTTACCAAATGTGTCCAGATGCACTAAACCTAGGAACTTGCAATGTAATCCTATTGGACCGACATGAAATCAGGTTCCTTTATAAGGACATCATGTCTAGGATTTTAGAAGTTGTTAGGCTTTTAGGTGGTTGATGAGGTTTTGTATGTGCGATCATAGAAGAAAATTAGGTTTGTGTGAAAAAATAGAGTGTGGAGATTTTGAAGACTGAAGTAATGCTAAAATGCATTAACAATGAGCTATCAAGGATCTAACCAAGCATACTGTGCTAGTATTTAGATCACTCACTTGTTGATTGCTCACATCTTCGAAAAGTTTGAAACCCTTAACTGGGTAGGCCTGGCAAAGCCTTTGTAAATCCTCTAACAAGGTGGTTCACAACTGTGGATCTAAAATCCTCTCACAAGGTAGTCTTTAATGGGACTTATCTCTTAACAGAGATTGAGATTCCTAACAGGATCTATTCTGGTGAAGAATATTGTATGACCTTAACCGGTCTTGTTACTATTATGCAGATAGTTACTTGTGAGTTTCATCTCACTGTGGTCTTTCCCATTTGTGTTTCCACATCAAAATCTCTTGTGTTATGGTGATTGTGCTTCTGTGGGTGAATGCATTATTTGCTATTTGGTTTGCATTTGTGTTAACCAGTTTGTTAGTAAAACAATTATACTGGTTTACTACTAAATTGTTTAAGTGTTTGAGTTTAGTACTTTTTGGTATACTAATTCACCCCCCCTCCTCTTAGTATTCATCAACTTGAATTGATTTATTTGTAATCTCTATTAGATCTTAGGTTTATGATGTGTTACTGACCTATTGTTTTTTTATAAGGTCGATGAATTGGTTTGTTGTAGTGTTGGAAATTTTGGTTGAATGTAAGGGTGATTGATTCCCGAACCAGATGACATATCTATAGTATGTGTAAAGGTAGATAGGAGCATGAAAAGGATCTGATCAAGCAGAGTAGTGCTATTCACCAGATCAACAAACCCCTATTGTTCTTTAACAATTACAATAGTCAAATCCCATAACCGGGTAAGCTCTAACAAGCTTAGTATTATCTAAATCCTTTAACCAGGTGATCCATCAGCTTAGATTTCAAATCCTCTACGAGGTTACTCCTAACAAGGTATTTCTTCTAATAGGGCATTATAGCCAATCCCTTAACCAGGTGGTCCCTAACAGGATCTGTTCTTAACAAGACTTATTGTAAAGCTTTAACAGGCTTGGCTCCTAAAAGGGTGAACCTTAGAAGAGTTCATAATACTTGTGGGTATTCATCCCCACCATGGTTTTTCCCATTTGGGTTTCCACATCAAAATCATTGTGTCAAGTGGTGAATTTTTTTGTGGTTATGTTTGATATTATTAATTTGCTTAACAACTAAATGCACTTAGTTATGATATGATGACCGACAACAATCTGAAATGAGCTTTTACTTTTGTTAGTAAAGTATTTAGATGTTTTGGTTAAAAGGTTTGAGAGTTTCAGAGTTGTTTTACTGTTATTCTATTATGACAATCAATTGGTTTACTTGACAGTGATATTGCAATTTGTCAGTTTTGAGTTTGTCTTGAGAGGTTGTTTTTGTTTGGTGAAAAGTTTATGTCAATTTTCTACCTACTGATTCACCCCCCCTCTCAGTAGTTTACCGGATCCTTATTGATTCATCATACCATCAATTGGTATCAAAGTATTTCAGGTCCTCTAAGGTCTAAGCCTAACAACTTGAGGTAAAGATCTTGTAGAACATGATGAAGAAAGAAGGTCCGAATTATAATAGGGAAAATATAGAATATGGAGTAATAGAATGAAAATTTATATCAAGAGTCTAGGAAGTCAATAATGGGAACATGTTGGTACTTAATATGTTGCACCTAGTGGGATTATGACTAATGATCAAAAGAAAGAGAAAAAAGAAAACAATCAAGCGTTGGAGGCCATTATCTCTCTCTCTCTCTCTCTCTCTCTCTCTCTCTCTCTCTCTCTCTCTCTCTCTCTCTCTCCCTCCCCCTCTCTCCCCTAATCTCTCTCCCCATCTCCCCTAATATTTCTCTCTCTCCCCCTTTCCCCTAATCTCTATCTCTCTCCCTTTCCCCTAATCTCTCCCCCCACCCCCCTCTCTCCCCTAATCTCTCTCTCTCCCCCTCTCCCCCTCTCCCTAATATTTCTCTCTCTCTCTCTCTCCCTTTCCCCTAATCTCTCTCTCTACCCCCTAATCTCTCTCTCTCTCCCTCTCCCCTAATCTCTCTCTCTCTATCCTCTAATCTCTCTCTTCCCCTACCCCCTACCCCCTCCCTCCCCCTCCCCTAATCTTTCTCTCTCTCTAAAATATGAGTACTCAAATAGGATATCTAATTTCTGCCACTACCATTAATGTGCCTATAGTAAAAAAAGGTGAAAATGAGAATTATTTTTGGGACCTCAAATTTAAGCATTAAAATTGGATATTTGATATAATCGTATATCCAATTTCTATAAATAAAAAAGAGCCTCGTGGGCCATTTTGTGGATTCCAATGGCCCATATTCTTCACATTCTGGTTTTGTTGAGAATCATGGGTTTTTAGATAGGTTCAGACAAATTTGTTCTTTTGAGAGATTCTTAAAGTCAAATCTTACATTGTCAATCATTTAGGAGCATCTTTGTGGAGGTAAATGGGGAGTACTAGTTGTTGGCAATTGACACTCAATTGGTTGGTTTCACTATGTTGTCATTGATGGCAACATGATATTGTGTCCCGGCTTCATGTTTTGGTTCAGTTGTGTACTAGAAAGCACTTCATAGACACTACACCGGCATCGGCACTGACATTGGTAGGACAAAAGGATTTCTTTGGTTACCAGCAATGCAGGCCAACATGGTTTAGAATATGGTTATCAGTATTGGAGGCCGACATCTCTTGGATCTAGCATCGACAATTGTTTTTAATATTTATGCATTTATGTTATCTGACCAACATTTAAATTTGATATTATATATCTTTGTAAGGCGACATAAGGCATGAAAATTGTATAGGGTATATAGGTCAGTTGGATTAGATCATTTTGATAAGAACACGAAATAGGAGATTATGGATATGCGAATGTAATATGATGCGAAATATATCAGAGAGATTATGTATGTGAGGATATTTATGTAAGGGTTATTCTGGTAAATGGTTTAGGATTTTAGACAAGAACAAACAAAGATTAAACTGGAATTGTATTCTGGCATAGAAGATGCTATCTTAGCTATTCACACTTCTCTAGATTGTAGTCTAGATTTTGATGTAGTCAGCGAGGCTTCTTTTGTGATTGAGCAGTTTTCTCTAGGCTATAAGCCTTCCTGTAAGTATAAGCACTCATATTTTGTAATATCTCTTCATATGGCCAGTGGATTGATATTGTGGGTCACAAATCCCACCATGGTTTTTCCTCTTTGAGGTTTTCCACATATAATTTTGTGTGTTATGGTTCTCAATTATGTGGTTGGTTTAGTGGTTGCTTTACTTCTTTCAATTCTGTATGTATCGGTATACAAGTTGATGTATGCATGTTTTAATAAGGCTAAAATTAATCATTCTAGTATAACATTGATTCACCCCCCCCCTCTCAGTGCTATTGGATTCCAATAATTAGTTTCAGAGCCTTGTGCCTCATAGGAAGTTTAACAACTTAAGGAAGACCCTGAATCTGAAATCCATGGATATGGCTTTGGAGAAACAACTTGAGATGGAACTTGAAGATTATGATGCTGAAAGGTTGAAGAACATAAAGATACAAGATGAATTGAATTATTTGAAGGAATTCATTCTTGTCCTACAAGAGAGGCTATCATCTGTTCAAGCTAGGAGGAAGGAAATTTTGCAAAATCAGGATGATGAAGAGAAAGATGCACTTAAGGAAAAATGTCAGAAATTGAGTCAAGAGAAAATGGTTATGAAAAATGAAATGCAAGTTATAACTATGAGAATGTCTAAGGAGATTGAGGATGAAAAAGAAAAGGAAGAAAATCTTGTTGTATCCCTGAAGAACAAATGTAATCCCAGAGTAATGAACAAGAACTTGAGAGACAAATGATAATTCTGAGAGAAGAATTAACTAATGCAAGGGAGTATAAAGAAAAATTCAAGACCATCTTTACACAACTAGATGAGTTATTGAAGAGACAAAGGCAGATTGGAGATTCCAATGGACTTGGATTTGAGCAAGGACATAGTTTTGGTATTACTAATGAAGATCAAAACCATAAGGCACTGGTAAGGAAATTTAATGCTTATAAATTCAATGGTAGATGTTTTGTTTGAAATAGATTTGGTCACATGGCTATACGATGTAGAAACAGAGAAAATCAGAACCCCGATTTTGCTCCCTGTAAATGTTCTAAATGCAATAAGTATGGTCATAAAATAGCATATTGTAGAATGAATATTAAATGCTATGGATGTGGAAAGTTTGGACATATGGCTAATCAGTGCAGGTCAACAAATTACACCAGTTTTAGAAAAGCAATTCAAAGGAACAATGTTACATGTTATGCATGTAATGAGGTTGGACATATTGATAAATTCTGTAGAAGCAAAATTTCATCGGTTGGTAATGGATGATCAAATGAGAAAGGAAAAGATAAGGTTAGTGAATCTAACAAGATCATACTACAGGATGGGTTATAGGAAGACTGGAGAACAATGATCAGATGGAAATGTCTCGGTTACTTATCCGATAGAGGAGGTTGCTCCTGCACCGGTAGGTAGCTCATCCGCTAACTGAGGCAGATGCCTTAGGGGTAGGTAAAATTAATGAAGATGCTACATATGCCATGGAAAGAGGTTCTGGAAGATGTTCCAAACATTGAAGATAATTATCTGGCACAAATATGTTTTGTGCGAGATCCAGTATCTTTCACCGACAGTCATTTATGTCAATAGAAGATTAGGGTTTTTCTCGAAGGTTAAAAGTTTGAATTGAATTCATTATTGATCACCTTGCATTCTGAGTGACTTTAGAGTGATTAAGAATGACTAAGAGTGATCAAAGGAAATTCAGAGAAATCAGATTTCTTCTTGAGCGATTTCACTGACGTCTAGAATTTGTTGAAGGTTTTCACCGAGAGCGATCAAAAGGTATTTATCTTTAAACATGGAAGCAGGATCATCATCTATTCTTATTTTTGTTGCAAACCCAATTGTAGTAGAGTTAAAGGACCGCCCCAGTCCAATTTTCAAATGATATCCACATGTGGCTACCCTGGAAGATTCGGTTGGAGCATTTTCTCACGTTCCAGAGGGAGTTGTCTATGTAGAAGATGTTAGGGCATATATTCACTATCATATTGAGGACTTGGGAACTTCTGAAATTAAGGGCATGTATATGAGTGAGCTGATGGGAGAATCTAGAAAGATCAAACCGATATTAGAGCATATTGAAGACTTATGGTTTACCGGTATTCTGGATATTCCAGAATTTGAAGATGAGATAATTAGGTATGTTTTGAGCACAATACATGGTGAATTTATATGGTTAGACAAACCTTACAAAATCACCAAGGAAGTCATTTGGGCAATCAATGGTTTACCATTAGTTGGGAAACATCTAGATAAGAAGGTTCCGAATGATTTCATGAACAAAATCACCGACATGACATCTTATAGGAGATCTATGAGAGTGAGCACTATTACCGACATGAACATCAGATTCAATAGCATGATCATCGGGTATAGGGTAACTCAGTCAAACCAATTGAATTTTGTTTCCAGTTCCTGCATTTTAGCTAGATACAAAATGATGAGAGAGAATGTGAAATTGGATCTATGTGGTTGGATGTTAGATGAGTTGTTAGCAAACCTAGGGAAAATTAAGGGTGAAAATAAGGGAACCTTCTGATATGGCAACTTGATATTTTGCTTGATGTTATTTTTCATGAATGAGACACTTGGTTTTGTTAAAAGGCAATGGGAATTTGACATCTCGGTAGGGAGACAATTGAAATAGTCAATTGCTACTTTAGGAAGTCAAAGAGATGATAAAGTTTGGGGATATTTCAAGGCATTTCAAGAATATATGAGGTCTAGGGTAAGGGTACCTAAGCATATTGTAGAAAAATATTCAACCGACATATGCTTCATGGTGAAAAAGGATGAAACACTTATGGAAGAAGTTAAGCCACAAAATATTTGGATTAAGGGAATGGGCTATGAGGTGGATGCACAGATTCTTGATGCCTATGCAAAAATGTTGATTGATGAGGCAGAGAAGCCTCATGGAACTTCTCAACAAAAAACACATGATGTTGAAATAGAGTTCAACCAAAAGAAAAGAGAGAAGCATGAAGGAAAGGTTAGCAAATTTGTGGAGAAGGTCTCACAGGACATTAAAGCATTAATTGATGTTGTCCCGGAGAAAAGCAAGAAGAGGAAGAATCTAGAAGTACACATTGAGCATGTTATAGCAGAGTCTGAATCTGAGGATGACACACCATTGGCATTCAAGAGAGTTGTTAGGAAGAAAACAAAGGAAACAAAGGTAGAAGCTAAAAAGAAACTAGTTAGGAAGGTTACATTCAAAATACCGGCAAAGAAGCAAGCACCAAAAGTAACCAGTTCAGCTGCATCTAGTACTGCAAAGAGGAAGAGGAAGAATGACACTGATACATCTATTCAATCTGGTAATGTGAATATCATTCCACCTAAAACTTGTGCAAAATTAGTAGACACCCCAATTGAAGGAAAAGGAAAGGGGATTATAGGTACTTCACCGTCAGTTTTGAAAAATATTAAGATAGTGGAAATTAAGCCCCTGGTAAACATAGATGTATAGACAAATATTGAGATACTGGTTAATACAGAGAGAGAACAAGTTAATGTTGTATAGGATAGTAATATTAAGGATAACAATCTCTAGATACAAATGTACAAGTTGAGGTTACAGTTCCTACAAATGAACCGATAGTTACACAGACTACACCAAGTTAGCCATCGGTGCAAGTGAGGAAGCTATAAAGGATAAATCTTTAGAAGAGAAGAAAGGATAATCTGACAGTGAACCGATAGTTGGTCCATCATTGTTGTCAATTGACACCTCATAGGTTGAAAAGAAAAACATAACAGAGATGAGTTGTACTGAACTCATGATGATGTCATCACAAAAAACTAATGAAGGAGGGATCTATAGATAAAGGTTTTATTGATCAGTCAATCACTATTCTACACAGACTAGTCCTGGAGTGCAAGATTGACAATGAAGCGAGCCCATCCGACAAGATTAAGATAGTTAATGGGCATATTTCAAAGGATTTTCAATCCTTATAGCAGATTTCAAACTGACAAGCATTGGAGTGGTTTACTCAGGCTAAGAGAGCTACATTTGATTAGGTAATTATATCTGTGAAGAAGAAGATTGATGAGAAGATAAAACGAATAGAAAATTGCTTAAAGAAATGTACAAATATTTATAGGGTATGTTGTAACACTAATATACTTACAACTAATGTGGATAAGAAGATAAAAGAACTTCAAGAGAAAATTGCAAATATAGCTAATTCCTTTGACATATTGATTTCATTGACTACATCAATTGATGGTCAAATTTTAATTTTGGAAAACCAAATTTATGTTCTTAAGAAGGAAAGGGAAAAAATTATAAGAAGAGCCAGAAGTCTAAGAGGCTTGGTGAGTCCCCGGTTGGATTCACTCAGTGTACATAAGAAAGAGTGTACGGATATGGTGGGAAATCCCACACCAATAGAGGTAAATGAGAAAGAGTCATTTGCACATATATTAAGTGGACTTGTATCTCTTTTTGACTCTTTCAAAACAAGTTGGGATACCTATTTTAAAATTTGTTAAGCTCTGGTAAGATATTTTTGGGATATTCATTGTATAGTTTATTTCTGGATCTTTGACATTATTTTTAGAATTTTTGATGGTATTGATGTCAAAGGGGGAGTGATATAGATGTGAAAAAGAATAGAAGCAGTTGTATGCATTAGGGGGAGATATGGAAATATGGAGTTATGAAGATATGGGAGTATTTTGCATTAATTGATATTCAGCTCAGAGGGAGTAGGCAGGATGAAACCGACAGATGAAACCTTGACCATTTTTCACATGAGTGTTGCCTTCAATGCCAAAGGGGGAGATTGTTGGCAATTAACATTCAATTGGTTGGATTTAGTATGTTGTCATTGATGGCAACATGATATTGTGGTCTTTCTTGATGTTTTGGTTCAGTTGTGTACCGACAGACACTTCATAGACACTACATTGACATCGGAAGGACAAAATGATTTCTTTGGTTACCGGCAATGCAAGCCGGCATGGTTTAGAATATGGTTATCAATATTGGAGGCTAGCATCTCTTGGATCTAGCATCAACAATTATTTTTAATATTTATGCATTTATGTTATCTGGCTGACATGTAAATTTGATATTGTATATATCTTTGTAAGACGACATAAGACATGAAAATTGTATAGGGTATATAGATAAGTTGGATTAGATCATTTTGATATGGACAAGAAATAGGAGATTATGGATATGCAAATGTAATATGATGCGAAATATATCAGAGAGATTATGTATGTGAGGATATTTATGTAAGGGTTATTCTGGTAAAGGGTTTAGGGTTTCAGACTGGAACAGAAAAAGCTTAAAATGGAACTGTATTCTGGCATAGAGGATGCTATCTTAGTAGTTCACACTTCTCTGGATTTTAGTCTGGATTTCTATGTAGTCAATGAGGCTCCTTTTGTGATTAAGTAGTGTGCTCTAGGGTGTAAGCCTTCCTACAACTATAGGCACCTCATATTTTGTAATATCTCTTCATATGGCCACTGGATTGATATTGTGGGTCACAAATACCACCGTGTTTTTTCCTCTTTGAGGTTTTCCACGTATAATTTTGTGTGTTATGGTTCTCATTTATGTGATTGGCTTATTGGTTGCTTTACTTATTTCAATTATGTATGTACCGGTATATCGGTTGGTGTATGCATGTTTTAATAGGTTAAAATTAATCATTCTAGTATAACACCAATTCACCCCCCATCTCAGTGTTATTGGATTCCAACAGTAGTCATCGGAAGTCTAAATGCAAAAGAAAGCTTTCAAATGATCAAATTGAAGTGTATAGAGAAAGAGATTGAGAAGGTCATAGGAGGAGAAGACAAGGTATGTTAAATATTTTAAATGTTACTTCAAGTGAAGAGGAAATCAAATTTAAAAATGTTGAACAAGTTATTGAAAATGAAAATGTAGATTTTGAAAGTGAAAATGTTGAAACTGATAATGAAAATTCTCAACATGATGTGAGAATGGAAAGTTAAAATTTGGCAGTTGACAATGAAGGTGTCGATAATTTTGGTGTAAATATGAATTTTTTTGACATTGGAAGTGACAATGTAAAAAATTTTGACATAGGAGGTGAACATGTGGAAAATTTTGACATTGGAGTTGAAAATGTGGAAAAATTTGACACTGAAGGCGGAATTTCTCAACCAAGTGAACAATATGTAACACCTAATTACTTTAGAAATGAAGACTCTCTCATGGATGAAAGATGAATTCCAAATCGAAGACCTTCAAGAACCCCAAAATGGTTACTTGAAATTGATGAGAACATTATTGTGAATCTTTATGGCAAGAGATCAACAAGAACTATTCGATTATGGGCTACACAACTTTTCAACCAAAATTTTAGCAATAAGACATTGAGTGACCAATGCCAACTTTTTGTTTAGTTGCTAAAGATGATAAAGATGAAACCATTGCTAAACAAATTGAAGATTTGTATGATCAAGAAGATGGAGAGAAATTCTATTATTGCCAAATATCTATTTAATGCTGTGTAAGGGGAAAAAGCGAGACTAGGCTAACATGTCCTAATCCTACCTTTTGTCACACATTACGGAATACGAAAGAGCCTAGAGGTATTGCACAATTGGCTACTTCTTTTTGGTGAAAGAGAGAACCATGGGCTACCTATTAGGGTTTCTATTCCTTTGTTGTAATTGAAAGGTAAGATTATGCAAGTTCAATTCCTAACCCTAAAATGTAAGTATGAACTAATAACAAGATTGCAGAATTGAACTTAAACAATGGAAAGCTGTAAACATAAGGACAAGATAAGAATGCAGATGCGTACCCAGAGTCAAAATCTGAGTGAAAATGTTCAGGACGAGGGCACGGGCACTACTGTCCTGATTTTGCACCTGAAACTGCCACTTTGCAATCTGGAAAACTGTCGGAAATGCTAAAAATTGCTGTCTGTCAGGAGGACCAGGGCGCCTAGCGCCCCTATCCCAGGGACCAGGGCACCTAGCGCCCCTGTCCTGGTAGGACCAGGGCACCCCACGCCCCTATCCTGGTCTTCTGCTCTGAAACTTGGTGTATGGTTCCGTCTCCGTCTGCTTCTTTCGGATCTGCAACTTGCGGCATCGTCTAAATCCCGAAATCTTCACTTATATCTAAAAAAGGTGTTTGGGCGGCTATATAGGGTTTTGCCTTAGTCAAACCCCCACTTCGGTGATTTCCACCTCCATGAATAGCCAAGTTGTATTGTAAAAGTAATGTGTGTGCAGACCTTGTGTGTGTGCAAGATCTAAAATTCAAGTAAGCAAACTAGAGCAACCTAGAAAGTAAACCCTAATTGCTTGTAAATGACAATGTAAATGCTCCAAATCAAGATGCTAAGTGATCTAAAGCATGAATGTAAGTGACATAATGAGGCTTATGCAAAGACATGAAAACAACATGAAATCATACCCAACCCCAAGGGAGGGGTACAAGCCAATCTTCAGTCGGTGATCCCTTATTGCTCTTCAATGCCTTCAAAGCCCTAAGTGAAGGAATGGATTTGATGAATGCTTGTAGGATGAATGTTGAGAGTGGTTGAAGTCTTCAAAGATCTTCTCTTTTGCTGCATATGAGGTTCCTAAAAACAAAATTCGGATCCCTTCAAATGAAGAAAGAGAGCTCTTATGTATGAAACCCTAGGTCTTAATTCCAACTTTTGGCCGACCTAGAGATTGAATATCCCGCCAATTTCTTGGGGTTAAGCTTTATTTTATGATTGGATCGCGCTCCTAAAATTTTGGGAAAAATGTCCGGGACCGTGTGCACTCTAGGCGCCACGGTCCTGACAACTTTTCACCAAATTTTCAGGGCCATCGGATATGATGATTTTAGAGAGAATCTCGAAGTTACAGGTGATTTCAAGATGTTTTGACCCCCGAAATCAAGCCCCCAAGCTCAGAATAGGGCCTAATTAGGGTTTTTGATTAAGTGATGTATTGGAGGAATAAAATGAAAGGGGCATGCTTTAATGAAAGGGCCCGACTTTATGATGTGGAAGATGATGAAATAGAACCTTTAGGCCCAATTAATTTGATTAATTAAGTGCTAAAGCGGAAATGAAATGCAAAATGCAACTGCACCAAGGCGGGTGCTAAACTAGGTGTGAAATTGTACTGCTTTAGCAAGTGCGTACAATTTATGATGTTACATTTAGCCCCCACTTTAGTGGTCATATGAGTACTACGTGCATATGCAAGCTAAAGTACAGAAAAGTAAACATTATTTGAAAAAGGATATATCCATAAGTTCGTCGAACGAAGCCCCCAGCGGTATCTGCAGTACACAGTTAGGAACCACACCCTACAAAACACACGTTAGATCACAAAATCACCTAATGCTTACTAAGGAAAGTGATGAAATTTGTGAGTAGCTATATGGCCCCCCTGTTTCGGCTTGCTTATATGGGAGGTGAAACAGGGTAGCATGTTTACTTACAACAAATTGTGTGAACGATTATTGATGAGAGATGTTCACTACAAAGGCTTCATCAGAGCACATTTTGGAACATCAAGGGAGTAAGGGAATGAAAATACAATTCCTACGCAACAAACGGTTTGAAAATCGCATCTCCCAAACTCAAGTTATGATGAAATGAGTGATTTAGGGAAAATTAGGGTTTTGAAAGTAACGGTAAAGGAGTGAAAGTATATACCTTTGAAAGTGACTATTGCATTTGTCACTTTGTTGATTCTGAGTATTGTTCATTACAGTGGAGCCCACATAGCCATCATCATGCCTTCACGACGATCGGAGCATCCCACGAGGATGGAGATCATGCGACAGGCCGTGATCGACGACGAGCCACTTGACGAGGTGAGTTGATTGAACTTTGACTTTGACTTTCTGCATTTTCATTGACGAGGTGAGTTGACTAAACTTTGACTTTGACTTTGACTCTAGCCCTGGTGTTCCTATTGGCAGAATCAGGAAAAGTACCATCGGTCAAGTATCTTACGATATGTGAGTACCCTTCATCTGAGTCTATAAAGTCGCAACATGTCACTAGGCTGGAATCATCTACAATAGCTGGAGAAATAAGGTTGTGAATAACGAATTTAAGATCAACCACGGGGTCCTCTAAAGATACAAGAGAAGCCACACATGCCGTTGCATCCGCATGTCAATTATCTTTTCGAGGAATAGGTTCCATGGTGTAAGAATCAAATTTTTGTAACAAAGAGATAGCAAGGTCTTTATATTGTGATAATTTGTCTTGTTTTGCTTGATACAGTCCTGTTACTTGTCTTATAATCAGTTGAGAATCTCCAAAAATATGTATGTGTTTTATATTCAAAGCCAAGGCTGCCTTTATTCCTGCTATAAGAGCCTCATATTCAGCAATGTTATTGGTACATAGGAAATTGAGATGATAAGATAAGGGAATGGACCTCTTTGTAGGAGAAATCAGAACAACACCTGCCCTCGATCCCGTACAACACTTAGAGCCATCAAAGTATAACTCCCAAGTTTCATCTTTCACTGTACAAAGGATGAAGTCGTCAGGAAAAGACTCAGGATTAGGGAAGGAGAAAGGTGAAGGGGCCTCAACCAAGTGATCGGTCAACTCTTGCCCTTTAATTGCTCTTTGTGAAACAAATTTAAGGTCAAATTCGGTTAACATCATAACCCACTTAGCTAGGCGCCCTGATAAATCAGTTTTAGAGAAAAGATGCTTCAAAGGATCAAATTTTACCATGACGTGGACTTCTGAATTTAAAAGATAATGTCTCAATTTTTGAGTCGCAAACACCAAGGCCAAGCATTGTCTTTCTATCGTAGAATATTGGGTCTCATAATCGAGTAAGGTATGACTTATATAATAAACTGGACACTCCTTACCATCTTTATCATGTTGTGCTAGTAATGCTGTGAGAGCATGAGAGGAAGCAGCTATATAAAGAAGAAAGGGCTTAGAAGATTCGGCGGGTTGAAGGATAGGGGGATTAGCCAAATACACTTTTAAATCTTCAAATGCTTGCTGACAATCTTCATTCCATTGAAAAGTGATATTCTTTTTAAGAAGTTGAGTAAAAGGAAAAGTACGATCCGCAAGTTGAGATACAAACCTACGAATAGCTTGAATCTTTCCTTGTAAGCTTTTGAGTTGAGACACATTTCTAGGAGGTGGCATGTTGACAATGGCATATATTTTCTTAGTGTCCACCTCAATCCCACGATGCGAAACTGTGAATCCTAATAGTTTTCCACTATCCACACCAAAAACACATTTTTGGGGATTCAAGTGCATGTGATATTTACGAATCCTTTCAAAGATTTGATGAAGGATCTTAATGTGATCTATGCGGAGAATGGATTTGGCTAAAACATCATCAACATAATCTTCTAAAATCTTATGCATGTAATCGTGAAAGATAAGGGTCATCGCTCGTTGATAAGTTGCGCTGGCGTTTTTAAGTCTGAAAGGCATCATTACCCAACAAAACATACCCCAAGGAGTGGTGAAAGTAGTTTTGAATTGATCTTGAGGATTAATAAAAATTTGATTGTATCCTGAAAAACCATCCATGAAGGATAACAAAGCATGTCCTGCTGTAGAATCAACTATCATGTCAATGTTTGGGAGGGGAAAATCATCTTTCAAAGAAGCTTTATTTAAATCTCGAAAGTCAGTACACATTCTTATTTTATTATCTAATTTAGCCACAGTGACAATATTTGAAATCCATGGGGAATAATCAATAGGGCGGATAAATCCGACCTCCAATAATTTTTCAATCTCAGCCTTAACAAGCAAAGCTACCCTAGGATTCATTTTTTGAATTTTTTGTTTCACAGGCTTAGTATCGGGAACTAAGACAATATTATGAGTGACAATCTTAGGATCTATACCAGGCATGTCAGAATATGTCCAAGCAAAGATCTCAGAGAATTCATGCAATAAATCTTCATATTGTTTTTGTTCCTCTTCGTCCAGACATTTTCCAATTTTAATAACTTTTTCTTCATTGCCAGGATCCATCTTAACATCAATGGTGTCGCTTATAAGAAGATTACTTTGTTGAGGAGTATCCTTTAATTGAGGAAATTCTTTCACAATCTCATCATTATCAGTCTCTTTTCCAAAATAGGCTTCAGTGTTCAAACAATAAGGGAATCCCCTATTGTGATGATAACGAGGAAGAGTATCATATGCTCCTAAAAACTCAGCTAAAGCATCATCAGTAGGAAAAACATCCAAAGCACAGGCATGCGAAGGATCAATATACTCAGGGTGTCTCATTGGTAGAGATGTAGAAATAACATTAACACTAATACATGGTCTTCTAGAAGCTTTAGTGTGCTTGCAGGGATTATAACCAAGTCCAAAGGCATAATCGTAAAGATTATTCTCTAGAGGAACCTTTATTCCTTATTCGTGAGCGCCACAGCCATTTCCATTATACCCATGCTTAGCTAGAATATGAAAACCACAACCATAATGATCAACCATTTCAGAAAGAGAAGGTGGTTTTTCATAAGACAAAGAATCAAACCCTTCAGAATTGGAAGTGTGAGGAGAAGAAGTTTGAGAAGCGGCCACAAAGTTATTGCTCATAGGCTCAGGTAATGTTGATTGATTTTTAGCTTCTTCCTTCTTTTCAGCTTTAAGCTCTCTAGAAGGAACCTTATATTCACCTACAAAGGTGGGATTAAAATCAAGAGATCCCCAATCGTCTTCTGCGAGAACCTTCTCAGGATCAAAATCCTTCTTATGCGTAGTTTCAAGTCGAGAAGAATCCTCTTCAGGAGCTCTAGACTCATCTAAAGAATTTTGATCATCAGAGGGCGAGGATTCATCAATAGGCATCTTGTTTAAAGAGTCATCACCAGATGAGGAAGGCTTAGAAGAACCCCCTTTGGAAGTTAGTATCACCTATCAAGGTATATGTCTTATTGTTATAAATAAATTTAACTTGTCTATGCAATGTAGAGGGACAGCTTGCATACTGTGAATCCAAGGTCTCCCTAATAGCAAGTTGTATGTTAGATTTCCCGACATAACATGGATAGGAGTAGGCAAAGTAACAGGCCCCACTGTGATGGGTAAGGTGATAATACCTAATGAATTCTTAGCCACATTGTCAAAGCCGCGAATAGGACAAGAGTCATGCTCAATTAGGGATGTATCCACATTCATCTTATGCAAGAGATTAATGCTACACACATTAAGACTAGAGCCATTATCTACTAGTGTTCATCTTATAGTAGTGTCATTTATGATAACCACAATCATCAAGGGATCATATTGATGTTGAATTTCACTAGTGGGCAACTCATCTTGAGTAAACACAATATGAGCTTTAGGATTCATCACAGAGTTAACCAAAGACACTATATTACTAGATGTATTCGGTGGAGGAACATTCAAATCTTTCAAAGCATCTTGTAACATTCCATGATGAGCAGAAGAAGTTTGAATCAAATCCCAAAGGGATATCTTAGCAGGGGTATCTTTAAGCTGTTCTATGAGATCATACTCCCTACCAAGAACTTGTGAAATACGCGGAGCTTTTGGAAGAGTTGGTTGAGGATTAGGAAGAGAAATCGGAGTAACCAAAGGAGGATTAGGCTGCCTATTATTTCTAGTATGATAAGTATGGGTAACCGCATGATAACTCTCTCTAGTTAATTGCTTGGCATAATTATAAGGACTTATAGGTTTTCTTCCTTGCACAGTGATGATAGGTTTATTTGGAGTAAGGAAGGAATCATACCCCCCTTGGATAGTAAGCAGAGGTGATTTAGGAACTTGAAAGGTGGTAGAAGGACAAGCACCTTGGACTTCAAAGAGATGCTTATTATGCTCATTCAGGTTTATCATGTTAACTAATTTAGAAGTTTTGTTCTTGTTTAGAGATTTTGATAAAGCCACAAAGTCATCAAGAGCATCATCCAACAAAGCATGATCATATCTACTAAAAGGTTTATCTTTTGATTCAAAAGGAGACATCTCCTCATAGAGGGGATTATTGAAAAAACCCATGTTACTAGATTCAATGGAAGAGTTGATAGGAATGTACCCTTGAGAGGAATCATTCAACTTATCTTTCTCATCACAACGAAATGGCATAGTAACAAGGTTTATGAGTTTTTGGTAAAATGAAGGTTTGGCCTCTTTAGGATTCAAAAACTCATCTAAAGCTTCATCTAATTCATCTTGCCTATACTCATAATCGGCATAATTGCATACATCATCATAAATATGAACATCTTGCAAATAAAAATCCGACATTTTGAAATAAAAGTTGCATAAAACTTAGACACACAATGCAAAGAAACAAAGAAACACACTCTCTTTTTTTTTTCTTTTTTCCTTTTTCCCCTTTTTTTTTTTTGAAAATGAAACTTAAATGAAAACACACTAAATCTAGATCTAGATCTAACAAATGCAATGCAAGAGAAGGCAATAATAAGATTCATGTCGGGTTCACCAAAATGTGTAAGGGGAAAAAGCGAGACTAGGCTAACATGTCCTAATCCTACCTTTTGTCACACATTACGGAATACGAAAGAGCCTAGAGGTATCGCACAATTGGCTACTTCTTTTTGGTGAAAGAGAGAGCCACGGGCTACCTATTAGGGTTTCTATTCCTTTGTTGTAATTGAAAGGTAAGATTATGCAAGTTCAATTCCTAACCCTAAAATGTAAGTATGAACTAATAACAAAATTGCAGAATTGAACTTAAACAATGGAAAGCTGTAAACATAAGGACAAGATAAGAATGCAGATGCGTACCCAGAGTCAAAATCTGAGTGAAAATGTTTGGGATGGGGGCGCGGGCGCCACTGTCCTGATTCTGCACCTGAAACTGCACTTGAAACTGCCACTTTGCAATCTGGAAAACTGTCGAAAATGCTAAAAATTGTTGTCTGTCAGGAGGACCAGGGCACCTAGCGCCCCTGTCCCAGGGACCAGGGCACCTAGCGTCCCTGTCCTAGTAGGACCAGGGTGCCCCATGCCCCTGTCCTAGTCTTTTGCTCTGAAACTTGGTGTATGGTTCCGACTCCGTCTGCTTCTTTCGGATCTGCAACTTGCGGCATCGTCTGAATCCAGAAATCTGCACTTATATCTGAAAAAGGTGTTTGGGTGGCTATATAGGGTTTTGCCTTAGTCAAACCCCCGCTTCGGTGATTTCCACCTCCACGAATAGCCAAGTTGTATTGTAAAAGTAATGTGTGTGCAGACCTTGTGTGTGTGCAAGATCTAAAATGCAAGTAAGCAAACTAGAGCAACCTAGAAAGTAAACCCTAGTTGCTTGTAAATGACAATGTAAATGCTCCAAATCAAGATGCCAAGTGATCTAAAGCATGAATGTAAGTGACATAATGAGGCTTGTGCAAAGACATGAAAACAACATGAAATCATACCCAACCCCAAGGGAGGGGTACAAGCCAATCTTTAGTCGGTGATCCCTTATTGCTCTTCAATGCCTTCAAAGCCCTAAGTGAAGGAATGGATTTGATGAATGCTTGGAGGATGAATGTTGAGAGTGGTTGAAGTCTTCAAAGATCTACTCTTTCGCTGCATATGAGGTTCCTGAAAACAAAATTTGGATCCCTTCAAATGAAGAAAGAGAGCTCTTATGTATGAAACCCTAGGTCTTAATTCCAACTTTTGGCTGACCTAGAGATTGAATATCCCGCCAATTTCTTGGGGTTAAGCTTTATTTTATGATTGGATCGCGCTCCTAAAATTTTGGGAAAAATGTCTGGGACCGTGTGCACTCCGGGCGCCAGGGTCCCGACAACTTTTCACCAAATTTTCAGGGCCGTCGGATATGATGATTTTAGAGAGAATCTCGAAGTTACAGGTGATTTCGAGATGTTTTGACCCCCGAAATCAAGCTCCCAAGCTCAGAATAGGGCCTAATTAGGGTTTTTGATTAAGTGATGTATTGGAGGAATAAAATGAAAGGGGCACGCTTTAATGAAAGGGCCCGACTTTATGATGTGGAAGATGATGAAATAGAACCTTTAGGCCTAATTAATTTGATTAATTAAGTGCTAAAGGGGAAATGAAATGCAAAATGCAACTGCGCCAAGGTGGGTGCTAAACTAGGTGTGAAATTGTACTGCTTTAGCAAGTGCATACAATTTATGACGTTACAAATGCTCTCAATTCTATTGGAAAGAATACCAAGGAAAGAGATAAGAGAGTCGCTTGAAGAGTGATTACAACCTCCTTAGTAAGCCATAAATTGAGGAAGGCTCATGAAATGAGACAAACTTGTGTTCATTTGAACCTAAATCATAAAATATTGGATAGAGCACTTGCACAAAGACAAAGACTTGATGATACAATTCAACATGATACATGGGATTTTGGTGGGAGGTTTCCACGTGTTGATAGAAAGTTGATTGACAATGTGAAGGAGGAGATTCAATAATTTTGGCACTCTAATTATAGAGTATCACCTAATGTAAAGGATGTTTTGAAATTAAGAATCAACAACCGAGACCGCACACTGCATCCCAAACATTTCTTGGAATCAAGCCAAACAATGTTGTACAATTTTTTTTATGAAGTACATCCAACTTTGCAAATATCACAAAAGGTCTTTGAATATTTGAAGCCATTTTATTGTGTACCTCTTAAGATTCATAATAATTGTTGTTAATTTCAATGTACCATGAACTTTTATGCCATATTCATTCTACGATGCATACTAATGAGATATTGTAGGAGTGTGGTGCAATGTTATTTTTGAGATCATCAAGAGACTTGCAAGATCTATATTTATTCCCTAGAGATGATGGTTGCTCTTTCTATATAAATGATTATTTGAATGAGAAGTGATCACAATGTGGTGGGTTGTCAAAGATTGTTGTTGGGTGGTTTATCAAAAACCATCCACCAATGATCCCAAAAGTTTTTCATAATATCATTATTTGTACACCATTAATAGAAAGTTTTTTTTTTTTGTGGTCTATGGGTTGACCAGTGTAGGGATTCACAAACAATGCAGTGATATCAACTTTGGATATCTTAAGATCCTTGATCTCCATATAGGACAAGCCATCCACATATTTTTCCTTCATAGAATCTCGCCACAAAAGAGTGGCATTGTGCTCCTCAGTGAAAAATTCTATACTCTTTATGATGGACATGAGGGGATCAAACATTGGGTTTAGGGAAGGGATCCCACAAGAGACATCTGCAATCCCCTCAATTGGTTCAAATTTTGTGCAATTCAATCCTGAATTAGGGGGGGTTTGGCAAATGAGGGTTTTATGCAAGAGGGTTTGGTTTTTGCGGTTGTGGTTGATCAATGTTTTCACTGTTATCCCCCATTTTTTACCTAACTGAATGTAAACAATTGAATTTAGTTAAAAAATTTGAACAATTTTGTATTTGATTTGAAGAAACCTAGTTTTCATGAAAAAAAACATATTTTGAATGAAAAACAAATAAACTTAAAAAAAAATGCAAAACTTTAAATGAAAATGATGAAAAACAATAAAATTCCTACCTTTTATTGCATTTTTTTGCAATTTTGGGTCACAAAATCGAATATCAGATTTTCTTGAATTCACGCAACTCGTGCGTAAAAAATAACCCATGAGCTGTCACACTCCTCTTTTATTGTCTCAGACAAATCAGATATCCAATTTTTATAGTTAAATTATTTTAAAATAATAATATATTATATAATATATTATTATATAATATAATATAATATAATATTATATAATATAATACATAATATATAATATAATATAGTACAATATTATATTATATATTATGTATCATATAATATATAATATAATATAATAATATATTATATAATATGTATTATATAATATATAATACAATATAATATAATAATATATAATAATTATTATATATTATATAATATATAATAATTATTATATATTATATAATATATAATTTATTTTTAAATTTAAAATTACCTATAAAAATTGGATATCTAATTTGCCTAGGTGTTTACCATGCCAATGTGTACTGACACCTAGGGCAAGCAAAAAGGCAGCATGGATTTTCGCATTTTTAGGCGAGTGGAAAAGACTATTTTTTTCACATCGCCACTTTTTGGCCCTCCATGATCCTGCACTAACCCCTCTTGGAACTGTTTGTGCCATAGCCTTCATACAATCTACTTTATTACTCAGTATGGTGTCCATCCGAGGGCAATTAGGTTCCAGAGTTCACCAACTCTCCTCAAAATTCTATCTTTTTTTGCATTAAGGCTCAAGATTTGATCATTTAGAGTCATTACTTGCCCTATTATGCTTCTTGTTAGGGCTACATTAAAATCAAATGACTGAGATATTCCAGCTAGCTTGCCCTGAAAAAAATTAGTCTATTTGTCTATATCAACTATGAAATTGGGCAAAATAAGACAAGATTTATATATCTTTCCACCTTTAGTCAATGCTTCTGAGATAGTTTGCAGACCTTTGTTTAATCTCACTCTTTCATCCTCTATCATATTTTAGAATGTCTACGTATGAACCTCCTTAAATCTATCTAATACCCGCTTGGTGGTAGACTTCTCCAATAATTCAAAATTTGTATATACATTATTAACCAATTGCAATAATTTACCAGATTGGTTAGAATTCAGATCTAGTTGCAAGTCCGGTACCACCTTTTGTAAAACATCAATAGACATCTGAATAAGGTTTTTATCTTCACTTTCAGATTTAACTAGGTCTTGACTAGCTTGGGCCTTAACTATAGCTGCAACCATCAACTTTTCAGGTAGAGACATCTGCCCAATATCCAAAGGGCCATTAAGATTAATTGAAATATGAGATAGGAATTTTTTCCCTTTGTCCTTTGGAGTGTCAATTGCTAAAGTATCAGTAATTTTCTTTCCTTTATCCACCTCTTTTCCCTTATCCTACACCTCTGTCTTCTATGGTTCCTCTTTCTCTACATCATCCCCTTTATCCTATGCATCAGTATCACCACTTGGTGGAGTATCATCCCTTGGAACCTCAGGAACTTCTCTAATATTCCCTTCGACCAGAGGATTCTCACTAATCTTGACATCAAGCGTTATATTTGGCTGATCTAATAGATGTGTCTCAGTCTGAGTTTCATCTTTTTGATCATCTAGGACACCTTCCTATACTTTTGGATGAGAAGTGTCTTTGATCCTCATTTTAAGGTGGGTGACAAGGTTTGGCTTCAAGGGCTGCATAAGAAACTCTGCCCTCTATGATATGGTCCATACACTATCCTCAAGAAGGTTGGAGAGAATGCTTTTGAATTGAATATTCCACCATTTTTGGGCATTCACCTTGTTTTTAATGTGGAATTACTTCATCCATATTTTCCACCTTTGTTGGACACTTCAGATGTTGCAGATACAATTCATGCTAAAGAATTGAACCCGAAGACCACAACTCCATTAGACAATGATCAGATTGTTGATGTTCTCATGAAGACTCTTCATGGCACACAAGTTCCTTTGTATCATGTTGTCCAAGCAGGGAAGCATACATGCCAGGGCAAGTGGTTTACTGTTGAACAGATTGCAACAAGCTTCCCTCATTTGTTGCAGCAGGCTAGTGCAATGGGGCCCATTTCCTTTCAAGGGGGGAGGAATGATCTAGAGGCTTTTGAGAATGATCTAGAACAAGTTCAAAGTGATGAAATTGGAAAATACTAAAAAATCTATTTTTTCGGTATTTTCTACATTTTAGTAAATCACATTTTTGGAGGTCTTTGAAGCGTAATTTGGGGTCGAAAGTGTCACCATTCCCTTAGCTCAATAAGCTGAAGGCAATGGTGTTAAGGAACCAAAATTATTTCTCTTCGAGACCATTCCAATGGTGTAAGCCTTTTCAAATTACGAGTCGTGAGCTGGAAGTTATGGCCCCGCCAAGTTGGGGTACCTAAATTCCTAGTTTTTTGAAAATTTGTAATTTGTTTGTTATTTTATTTTTGCTTAGACTCTTCATTTTTGAATCTGTTGGATTCCAGACACTAATGGAATTCCATGTGATGTTTAAAACTTAATTCTGGATAATGTTATGTGACTTTTGATGCATACAACTCTGGCTTTCCGAGTTCTGGCAATTGTCTATTTTGTTGAACAATACTTGCAGGTTTCCACTTACCTAGTATTGTAATGTATTCATCATCGAATTCAGATCAGTCTTCCTTTTGAGCGGCATCATTATATAAAGGGTTTTTCTTTATGATCCTTTTCCATCTTCAATTTGTTTCCTTACTTCTTCAACCCTACAAATCATTAGCCTGTTTACCCTATTTTTGCTCTTGAATTCCTTCTTATTGGCTTGTTAAATTAGTCTACGTGCTTCTTCTAGAGAGATATAAGTGCAAACATTTATTAGTTCACTCTCTTTCATCACTTTATCTACTCTACTAGTGGTCAACCTCCTAGCATCAAGAATGTTGTACAAATCCTTTGGGATACTATGTTCCAATTCAATCAAGGATTTGCTAAAGTTCTGTAAATGCAAAACAACAGCTTCCTCAACTTTCCTTTGATCATCCTCAACAAGATTTTCATAATATGCTCCAATATTTTTCTGATTACCATCAACAATAATTTCATCAATCAATTGCTCTATTGTCAATGGGGTAACAAAAGAATATATATCTTGCAAATTACTAGATTCAAGGTCTCCATCAAGCTCGGTCCTAAGCTTTCTTCCTCTCTTAGGTCTCCCGGTTAGAGTAGATTCAGATTTAGCCTTCTTTCTCTACTAATCTCCACTAGACTAAGGTTTCCTTTCTACTTGGACAAATTTTTCTTTTACTGCTTCTTTATCTGTCTCTGTGTTAGAGGCCACTGGAGACATAACAACATAAGTCCTCTTTGGTTTCTCCTTCTTCTTTAGAACTCCTTTGCTGGATGAGCTTTGACCTATATAAGGCGTCACTGGAGTAGGGGTATGCCTAGTTTCCTTAGGCTTTTCCTTGGAAGGAACCAATTCAACCTTAGGCTTCTTTGAATCCTCCTTAGCTTCTATTTGTGCTTTATTTTCCCTTTCTTGCTTGACTTCTTCTCTATTGAATCCCATCTGTACAACCACTTCAACCATTTTGGATACCATTCTTTTTCTTATCGACTGGGTGAACTTCTTATGTAGCTCCATATCTTTCTCCTTGAGGGTACCAAATCTAGGCTCTTTGGGGTCCACCAGTTTACTTAAGAGATGTTGAGCATAGACCTCAAGGGTTTGGCCATAAACCTCCTAACCTATTAGAAAAATAGAAACTATAATGAGCTTTGCTTCCTCCATGTGGCATTGGTCCTTGTCGACCATGAAACAAATAGGTTTTTCATATTTTTTCACAATCCCCTTAGAGATCCTTTCATTTTCCTTCATCCTACCTTGGAAGGTCTTGAAGAAGATCCACACAATGGTTGTCTAGTTCTTCTTGTTGCCCAATCTCTACAAAGATTTCTTGATTTGGATGGCTACCATCATGTCAAATGCCCATTGAACTCTACCTATTATGGGGATCTGATTCATAAAGTATAGTGCCAAATAGATAATCAGTGAACAAAATATAAATGCATGCTTCTTGTCAGATTTAATCCTCTTGATATTGTTGAGAAGCTCTTCAAGAAGGACTGAACATAGATCATATTGCATGTCTTCTTTCACCATCTGATATGCTGCATGAATTGTAGTACCGGAGACAAAATTCAATCTACTAGACCAGTAAATTTTATAGCCAATGATCATGGATGCAAATCTCACATCATGCTCAAGGATATCATCAATGGTCATAGATCTGCTGTCAAATTGTGCACAAGTTACCTTTGTAACAGTTGTGTTGGAGACCTTCCTTAGGTTAGGTTTTCCACTGATTTGATGCAAGCATATGACTGTATGAATGGCCTGCTTGGTTATCTTGTATGGTTTGTCCAGCCAAATAAACTCATCATGCACACGAATTAGAATATATCTCGCCCACTCATCTTCATCAAACAAAGAGAAGTGAACAAATTGCGTGAAACCCTTCCTCTGCAATTGAACATAGTCTGGCTTGGGGTTTCCATATTTGTCCTAGATATGTCTATTATAAAGCATTAGGATTGCCTCATTTTTGGTTTCTTCAATAACATAGTGAATATAAGCTCTCACATCATCAACATGCAGAACTCCATATGGTACATATGAGAAAGCACCGTTTGGATCATCCTCAACTGACTTAAATAGATGTTTCTTGAATTTTGGCCTTTCTCTTTCAGAAACCTTAACTACCAAAGGTTTATTAACTAAAGAAGATGCCATTTCAAGAAATTTAGGGTTCAAAATATGCTTCTATAAATACCCCTTGTTCCTAACGGATGCACAATAACCTTTGTTGGATCGCCTCAAGCTTTTGATCACCTTGGAAACTGATTCTATTTTCTCTGCTGCTTCAACTCTTCGCTTTCAATGTGAGAAATGATTCACATTTTTCCTTTTTAACCTCGCAAACCCTAATTTTAAGTTGACATAAATGCACTAATAAGGTTCAACTAGATGCCATGTTTAGCATAATCCATCCAACTGGATTCAAATATTTGCATGAAGAATTCCAAATTATTATCTCCAAGCATCTGCAATCAACCTTGATCAATCATAGATCTCTCCAAGGGTTTTGTAAGATTATGCATGAAAATACCACCCCCTAAGGCCAAATGCCTTTGTTACTGGATGAAGATCCTGCACTAGATTTAGGTGCAGATCCATCACTTGCCTTGGATTCATTTTTTCTAACCCATATCTTCTCATGCTTGTTCTTTATTTATTTTACTTTTGCTTTTCCTTTCTCATATGATTTGTGTTTGTTTACTAGAGCATTATTCTTGCTTCTGCAATACTTTGCAATGTGTTCGGTCTTGTTGTATGCATGGCAAACAACATTTTTCTGCATAGGTATGAAATTCATCCAATTTGGTCTCATCCTACATTGGTTAGAGATATGTCCAAACATCCCACAAGCATAACATCTCTTAATCTGAAAATTGTTCATTACTATTCTGCACATATTTTACTTGTGACCAAAATTATTGCATATGAATCACTGACCAGTAAAGGTAGGATCATTGTTGATATTGTTCATTCCATTATTCATCTTTCTTCTGCTTTGATTTGCCACATGACCAAATTTATTGCAAGTAAAACATCTGCCATTTAATTTATAGGCATTAGGTTATCTTATCGGAGGATTTTTGCTCTTCTTATGATTAGGTATTGCATTGCCTTGTCGAGATTCAGAGGATTCTCCCTTCTCAAAACCAAGTCCTTGCGTGTCTTTTCCATGTCTTTGAATTTCCAACATCTCATCAAGCCTTGCTGAGCTAGCATTGAATTCTTCTTTGTATTCATTTGCAGTAGCAAGTTCATCTCTTACGGCAACAATCTATCTTTCAAGTTCATGACCATCATTCCTTGATTATGTCAACTCAAGCTTCAACTGATCATTCTCATAGGTAAGCCTGAACCATTCATCTTATCAGTCTTTCAATGATTGAGTCAAATTTTCTTCATTCTTCTTCCAGTCTTCAATATCCTTAGTCAGCTTCATCACAATGGATTGCATCTCATTCTTCAATACAACATTCTCTCTATCAAGCTTGTCACATTCATTAGTTTTGTCCTGATTTTCCATGATTTGTTCTTCTTTCTCCTTCAGCTTGTCCATCAACTCTTTCCTCTTGTCTCTTGAAGTGTTCACTTAATATTTCAAATCATTAATGAAATCTTTAGCTGCATTTAGGTTTATCTTTAAGGAACTTATTTCATTTCTTGCTACATCAAGATCTTCAAGAGGCACACAAAGTTGTCTCTACAAATCAAAATCCATTGATTCAATCTCTCGGACCCTCCTCAAGTGGTTAAGCTTCCTTGAAGGTACTGGGCTCTGATATCAATTGTTGGAATCAAGGATCACTGAGAGGGGGGCTGAATAAGTGATCTACCAACAAATAATTTTTTTGACTTAATCTCAATCCACCAGAAGCATATGCAAGAAAGTAAAATGCAAAAACACAAGATAATCAACCACAAAATCATAACGCCAGGGTTTTTACGTGGAAACCCAAATGGGAAAAACCATAGTGGGATTTGAACCCACAATATTATTCTACTATGGCTAGTAAAAAACAATATTACAAAAGGAAATGCACTAGAATTCAAGCACACTACTTAGAGCTTACTGCTCAATAATAATAAGGGCTACAACCTCAGAAAGATCACTATCTTAGAGATCATTTACAATGATTTAACTCCAAAAGAGAATCAAACAATTCCTAGATGAGTTCTGGTTAAGTGAAAAAACTCTGACTGTATCTGCTTTGTAACTCTACTACATTTTCTGTCCAGTTAGCTACCAGATCAAGAATGTGCACGTGAAACTTCACCAAAAGGATTTTTTGATCACAACTCGATCATATCATATCATACCATACATCAAAAAGATCTTCTACATCAATCTTATATATCTACAATCACAAAATAAACAACTATCAAGTCGGCCTGTATTGTAACATATAATCATGAGTTGGCTTGAACCAGATCACCAAAAACATATGTGGACCACCAAGATGATGATAAAATGATTTCTACAAGTTATCTCTATCATCCCACGCATGAATCTGACTACCACAATCACAGGAAATCTTTCAGACAAAAACTGCTCTTCTTAGCCTGAATTACTGGATCCAGATTACTGGTTACCGGACCACTTCTCCAAAAACTATAGCTACCGGATAAAATTTTCTTGAATAATTGCCATCAATGATAACCCTAAACCATTAATTAAGCATCGATATCCACCGGATGAGTGTCTATTGCCAATAAGATCTTCCATCAAATTAGTTTGCATGTTGAGACTTTAGTTCTAAAATCATTCCTCTTCCCTCTACCAATAAATAACATATCATTATTAAATGTCCTCCACTCTATACTTCAAATAAAATTCTAGCACCTTGTTACTCCAAAAGCTAATCTATATAAAATTGTTGCCCTAAACCTCTTATTTATAGGCATTATGAAACCATTATTTCTTTTTTAAACCATAAATTTAAACACATATCTCCACATCACCCATAACACCCCCACGTGTGACTCTTAATTTGTCTTTCTGACCCTTAACCTACCCCCAATGATTTTCACATCCAAAGAATCTTCAACTTGCATATTAAAGTATTCCTTTATTTTGTTGCACCCTCAACATCATGTAACAAGTTCATGCCATATATTATTTTGGTAAGAATCAAATAAATGGAAAGATGAGTGAAAAAAGGGAAGAAGTTTTTGTTGTTTCCCCTTCCATATTTTTTAAAAAGGGAAGGTCAAATAGATCACTAGCTTGACAACACTTAGAGCCTAGATTCCACAATAGTAAAGTTCCCAATGATTTGTATTTTGAAGTTAAGTTAGAGATATGAAACAATGAGTGGTAGGCCATCAAAGGCATCAAAATTTTGGGTAGCCAACAATTGATCTTTCTATTTTGTATTGTCCATTATTTTCCCCCTCTATGCTCTTCTTTTTTCTTGTCTTTCTACTTTGCTATTTTTTTCTGTTTCTTTTCCAATGTATCATGTCTTGTGAAACTCCTCTCTGTCACCCCTATGGTTGTTTTGTAAATGGGTTTGGAACCTTCCTACTTTATCTAAATAAAACATATCATTAATCTACAATGCAATAAATAGAAAATTATCACCATTAGTTTTATAATAAACATAATGATCTAATTTAGAATGCTCAAATATAAACACAATAAATACATATAAAATTTATCATACATGAATCTTAGAAAATTCTATTTGAGATCATACAAAGATTGGTTCAATTTATAAACAAAATTACTTTTACCTTTCACCATGTAGTGCTTTGGTTGTGTCATATAAATATCATCCAAATTATCATGAAGGAGAGTCATTTCTACATTTATTTTCTCAATCTCTAGATAATAAGTTTTTCAACACACAACAAGACTAAGAGGGCAGGGGGGTGAATTAGTATGGATCTCTAACAAAAATTTATTTATGATCTATTAAACTTCAAACCACTACTAACATATTACTTTAATGAAGTAATGAAAGCACAAAATACAATCAATTCATGAACACCAAATTTACATGGAAAACACAGGAAGGGTAAAACCATGGTGAGAACCATACTCGCAATATAGATATAAATGATTACAATAATTAGGCCATAGGTTAGGTAGTTCAGTAATTTGGACTTTCAATCAAAGATGTACAACCTTCTAGGGCAAGATACAAATGATTTAAACAATTGAATCTCACCACTTCAAGGAAAGGTACAAAGAGATGCCTAGAGAGACACACTGTCTTTTGATAGGAATAGTTAAACTAAAAATGAATAGGATCTCTTGGTCATAAAATTGACCTCGAATCATTGTGTCAAGTGTCCAATATCATGGCAAATCTATCTGACCTCAAATTCTATTATCAAACACTATCAAAGCTCTTGTCACCTGTCACACACATTTTCAATCAAATCTGTATGCCTATCATTCACATCACTTCAAACACATCTCATTCTTTTGTACATCTCAACACACACATTTTCTCATCCTTATATACAAAGATATTCATTAAAACTCTCAAATAGGTTAGGCCAAGGAAAAGTATATAAAATTACTCAAACTAAGTCATCTAGACCAATAATATCCAATGCACTCCACTCTAGGAGGAAGATGGGACCTAAAAAAAACACCACACATCCTTCTAAGTTGACTCCAATGAGAGGCATACCCTAACACATCTTCTAAAGCTGGTTCCAAATGAAATGTGTAAATAAACAATAAAACTCAACAACTAGTCAACTTAAAAGAATCTTCCAAAATAAATTACTTAATGTAGATCTTCAGACACCATGGTGAGACCTAATAAAATATTCCAACTCAACCTCCAATGCATATCTAGATGAAAATGCATGATCCAAACAAGATAATCCATATGGGCATACTGATACCCAACACAACTGACCATACCAAGTGCAAACTAAAATAAATCACATGTGAAACAAAAACAACACTAGAGATTCAAAGTGGAACATTGCACAAACCAAATAAACATGTCCTCCAAATTGCAGCACTTGAATTCACATATCTGAAAGTCACCAAGTGAATCCGAAACTAGTCTATAATACACTCTTAATATCAGAGGACAACAACAACTAATCTCATCATCTAAGAAAATAGAGGTACACTGATCTTCCAAAAGATTCTCATTTAAGAACAACATATTCATTAGACAATATGACAACATCTAAACACTTAATATCAGACCAAATATATCACTGAACATTTGTCACCAACTTGATATAACATTGTAACACCAATGATACAACAACCTTGATTAAGATACCAATCATATTCAACAACAACACTGAGCATCACATATTGATATCATACATCTTTGATTATCTTCCACAATAAACTTTAACTAAGACACCAATCAAACTCAACAACAACATCAAGCAACATCATTCATCTCTGATCATCTTCCACAACAAACTTCAACTAAGGCACAAATCAAAATCAACAACAAGACTAATTTCTAACACTCTTAATCAACTATACAAAATATAGAAAACTTCATATATTTGCATGAGAACATAATAATAGATTACCTATCACCAACAATAGTTTGCACAACACAAGACTATATCTAGACCAAATGACATCTGAACCAAAAGGTTTGACATCAATGATAACAAACAAGACTATATCCAGACCAACAA